>NC_037339.1:70076329-70676329 GCF_002263795.3 Bos taurus
ATTTCAGCTTTAGCATCATGCCTTCCAAAGAAATCCCAGGGCTGATCTCCTTCAGAATGGACTGTTGGATCTCCTTGCAGTCCAAGGGACTCTCAAGAGTCTTCTCCAACACCACAGTTCAAAAGCATCAATTCTTCAGTGCTCAGCCTTCTTCACAGTCCAACTCTCACATCCATACATGACCACAGGAAAAACCATAGCCTTGACTAGACAAACCTTTGTTGGCAAAGTAATGGCTCTGCTTTTGAATATGCTATCTAAGTTGGTCATAACTTTCCTTCAAGGAGTAAGCATCTTTAATTTCATGGCTGCAGTCACCATCTGGTATAATTTTGGAGCCCAGAAAAATAAAGTCTGACACTGTTCCACCCATTTCCCCATCTATTTCCCATGAAGTGATGGGACCGGATGCCATGATCTTCATTTTCTGAATGTTGAGCTTTAAGCCAACTTTTTCACTCTCCACTTTCACTTTCATCAACAGGCTTTTGAGTTCCTCTTCACTTTCTGCCAGAAGGGTGGTGTCATCTGCATATCTGAGGTTATTGATATTTCTCCCGGCAATCTTGATTCCAGCTTGTGTTTCTTCCAGCCCAGCATTTCTCATGATGTACTCTGCATATAAGTTAAATAAGCAGGGTGACAATATACAGCCTTGACATACTCCTTTTCCTATTTGGAACCAGTCTGTTGTTCCATGTCCAGTTCTAACTGTTGCTTCCATACAAATTTCTCAAGAGGCAGATCAGTGGTCTGGTATTCCCATTGTTTCAGAATTGTTCCACAGTTATTGTGATCCCACACAAGTCAGAAGGCTTGGCATTAGTCCAAAGAAGCAGAAATAGATGTTTTTCTGTTAACTCCTTCCTTGCTTTTTCCATGATCCAGCAGATGTGGCGTAATTTGATCTCTTGGGTTCCCTCTGCCTTTATAATTGGCAAAAAGAAAGAAAAATTTACAATACTGATGATAAATTTACTATGTCTACTCTCTTGGGTTAGGAAAAGATCAGTGCAGTAATAACAATGTTAAAGGCTTCCCCCCTGGTGGGTCCTGTTCCAGTGCAGTCTGGAATCTGACTTTCTTTTATAGCTGTGTAAGACAGGCTGGGACAGACTTTTCAAAAGGTGTGGGTGTTGAAAGGGCCTCCAGACCCAACTTATGAGGAAAATAGTTAATTTTGTATCTGGACAGGTGGCCTTGAATTTTCACTAGATCTGTATCCAGGTGAAGTTACCATAAATGATGATGTGGACAAACAGAATTGCTTGGTTTAACTCTTGGTATATACTTTCTCCTGGCGTTATTGTTAATGGATGATGTGCTTTTGCAGAAATGATGTCATTAGCAGTAATGAACTAGATTTTTATTAAATGATATACATACTGTGTAAGAAAATAAGAGAAAGCAAATGTAAGATAGTGAGAGAATAGCTCTCATTTATTGAGTCCATGTGGCAATCTGTTTTCTGTGTATCACTCACACGTGCACACATGTACACACATAAAAAGAAATATGAGTTATGAATCTTTTATCAGTGTCTTTGATGTTCCACCTCATTTTATAGTTGGTAAAATGAGGCTTGGTGAGAAGAAATGACTCACCTCAACACTGGCAGCTCATGTTCAGAGCTGTTTCAGCAGGACTCTAGACTCCACAGTGCTGTGCTGCCTTTCAATTGAGGAAGTTTATAAGGAAGAACTTATTAAAAAATTCGGTGATTTATGAAAGTGGGATGGTAAATAAATAGATTTCAGGCATTTCAGAAGAAATAGATTAATAATTACCTTAATCAAGTTAAATTTTTGATGTCCAGGTCAGGCTCCAAAGACCCAGGCCACTGTGCGGCTGTTTCTTTTATGACCTCACCTTTCTGGTAAAGCTCAGCATTATCTTTTCCCCCACACTTGAGCATCTCTGGAGAAGAGCAGGTGCTGGGACAGTGGCTGCCATTCTGTATTTTCTATGGGAGCTGATGCTTTGCTGCAGCCACATGGGGTGACTGGACCAGTAAGGTGGGCAGTGTCCTGGGGCTTTACCCAGCCTAGGGCATGTGTGCAGCACAGACCCTGGTGGGAAGGGGACCTGCAGGACGGACCTGCACAATGATTCTTCTGTATGTTGTGTGATGTTTAAAAACATGGACCACTCTCCTGTTTTCTGCGTGGTTGGGACATGGAGTTCAGGCCCCTTGTGTCCACTTCCTCCTTGGCAGGAAGGGAGGGATCGGAGAGCAGTGTCCTGACCGCAGGTTTGTCACTTGCTCACTGTCACTCTGGACATGTCCTGTTACCTGCCTGGACCTCTGATGTATCTGCAGCAAAACAAGGACTCTGGAGCAGAGGGTATCCAGGAGGTTTTGTTGCTGCTCTGAAATGTCATCTGTGACTATGATTAGCAAGAGGTCAGCAAGGTTTTTACACCTGGGAACCACCTAATGAGACTCTTTGCTTATCTTTTTTGGAATCCCTGTATCAGTGGATGGGGATAATACTTTCGTAGATAATAGAGGTATCCTAGAACTGTTTTGGCCTGTAGTTACAGAAACTGTATGTGTAGTAGAAAAGGCTTGGCTTTTGGAGAGAAACAATCTTAGTTATTAACTCTGGGTGTTTATCTCAATTTCTTTTCTTATTGAATGCAGGGATAGATGGGATTATTGTAAACGCTACAGGTCATTCATGTGGAATGCAAACATGCAGTGTTTCAGTAAATGGTAACTAGTTTTACTATTATAGCCCTTTTATCTACAAATATACATACATAAAATTAAGATTTCTTCTCACTGTTTTCCCTAACCCCACTGCCCCCAAATCCTGGAAGAAAAAACAGAAGAAAGTAAATTTTCTTGTATTACATATGTTAATTACAACATGGTATATTATACTAGATTTAATTGAAGTAAACATTTAAGTTCATTGAGCTGAAAACATTTCTATTAATATGATAAAATAGGGAGAAATGAAGTAATCACAGTGGCAACATCAATTCAGACTGATGACATCAACTTCAAGGCCCAGGAGTCAGAGGCTTAGGAATTGAGTCTGTTTCTCTGTTTGCTAGGTGCATGATTCTTCATCTGTAAAATAGAGATAATAATACTATCAACCTCATAATGTTGTTTTGAGGATGAAATGCAGGAGTGATTTTAAAGCACCTGATTGCTAAGGACATAACAGGCACTTTATAAATGTTAGAATAATTTTGAAAAAAAAATTAGCTCTTAATTATAAGCTCAGTTTTTGGTAAAACACATCCATAAAATATGACATGTAAGAAAGAAGATATTTGAATATTTAACTTTCATTATTTAAGTTTATATTTATGTAGGTGCTCTGTACATAGTACATTATGTAAAGGCATTCCTCAGAGCAGCGATGTGACCTCACTTAGTCTCCGTTTCCTCATCTGTGATGTGGGGCCAGTACTTCCTGTGCAGCTGGTTGTGAGGATTAGAGATAAACAGCATCGGGGTCCACCACAGATCTTACCCTCCAGGAGCTGAGAGACACTGTGTGCATGTGTACAAATGATGGACCAGAATAAGACAGTCCTTCATTAGAGATGAGAGATGTAAGTAGAACTTTAGGAAACCAGCAGGAAGAGATGAGTCCAGGATGGGTTCATGGGAGAGTGTGTTTGGGCTGAGCCTGGAAAGATGGGCAAGATATTGACAGGCCATGAGAGGAAGGGCAATTCCACATGGAAGAAAAGCTGTAAGAAAGGAAAGACGTCTGCCATTTGACTCTGGAACCCAGCCTTCCTCTGTCAGGGCCTCATTAATGGTTTCAACAGTCTACTGTGTGGTGTTTCTACACTAAGTCTCCACCATCAGTGAAGGGCTCTTCATGTTCTTCTGGATGGATGGCATCAAGAATTAGCAGCACCATTTCCTAGTTTGCCTCTAGTGTGTGTGTCTGCTGTTCAGTGAGAACTGGTTAAATTTAACTTAGAGGAAAATAACATGAATAAGAACACCTTCCTGTCAGTGGAAGGAACTGTAATATATGCTCAACTCAGGCTTTTCCCTCTAACCTAATCAGAAAATGGTGGCTGGGAATTAACCTGACTTGGATTTTACTTCAAATCTTGTGAAATATTTTTCTTATCTGTGGTGTGTCCATGAATAATTGTCAGAGTAATTGTCATGCTAGCAAATTAATGCTCAAAATTCTTCAAGCCAGGCTTCAACAGTATGTGAACCGTGAACTTCTAGATGTTCAAACTTGATTTAGAAAAGGTAGAGGAACCAAAGATCAAATGGCCAACATCAGTTGGATCATCAAAAAAGCAAGAGACTTCTAGAAAAACACCTACTTTGGCTTTATTGACTACACCAAAGCCTTTGATTGTGTGGATAACAACAAACTGTGGAAAGTTCTTCAAGAGATGGGATACCAGACCACCTTACCTGCCTCCTGAGAAATCTGTATGCAGGTCAAGAAGCAACAGTTAGAACTGGACATGTAACAATAGACTGGTTCCAAATTGGGGAAGGAATATGTCAAGGCTGTATATTGTCACCCTGTTTATTTAACATATATGCAGAGTATATCTTGCAAAACACTGGGCTGGATAAAGCACAAGCTGGAGTCAAGATTGGAGGGAAAAATATCAATAACCTCAGATATGCAGAGGACATCATCCTTATGGCAGAAAACCCCGAGGAACTAAAGAGTCTCCTGACAAAAGTGAAAGAGGACAGTGAAAAAGTTGGCTTAAAACTCAACATTCAAAAAAGAATGTCATGGCATCTGGTCCCATCACTTCATGGCAAATAGATGGGGAAACAGTGGAAACAGTGAGAGACTTTATTTATTTGGGCTCCAAAATAACTGCAGATGGTGAATGCAGCCATGAAATTAAGACATTTGCCCCCTGGAAGAAAAGCTATGACTAACCTAGATAGCATATTATAAAGCAGAGACATTACTTTGCCAACAAAGGTCCATCTAGTCAAAGCTATGGTTTTTCCAGCAGTCATGTATGGATGTGAGAGTTGGACCATAAAGAAAGCTGAGCACCAAAGAATTGATGCTTTTGAACTGTGGTGTTGAAGAACACTCTTGAGAGTCCCTTGGACTGCAAGGAGATCAAACTAGTCAATCCTGAAGGAAATTAGTCTTGAATATTAATGGGAAGGACTGATGCTGAAGCTGAAACTCCAATACTTTGGCCACCTGATGCAAAGAACTGATTCACTGGAAAAGACCTTGATGCTGGGGAAGATTGAAGGCAGGAGGAGAAGGGGATGACAGAGGATGAGATGGTTGGATGACATCACCAACTCAATGGATGTGAGTTTAAGCAAGCTCTGGAAGTTGGTGATGGACAGAGAAGCCTGGCATACTGCAGTCCATGGGGTTGCAAAGAGTCAGACATGACTGAGCGACTGAACTGAACTGAACTGAATTGTCAGAGTCAACAATCTACTCAAAGTCCTTCCACCAGACCTGGAGAGAGAGTGCTTATTTCTTATGCCCTGACTGTGCTAAATGGAGGAGTGGATTCAGGTGCCTTTTCTAGAGTGTGATTGAAATTGCTGTGCTACAATGTGGTGCTGTTTTGAGAAAGAAATGAAAACAATGTAAAATCAAAGCATAACAGCTAAGTGGAACAGTTTGTGAAGACTGTCAACAGTGAAACAGAGGCCAAGTAAACAGTGTGTGTGTGAGGCTGGGAACCTATCTTAAAATGGCCTGTTGTTTTTCATTAAAGCCAAAAGCTTGAGATGATAATTTCTGAACTCCACAAAGAAAGAAGGTGAAATAATGAATTTCCACAACAGAGCTATTGCTGCCTTTCATTGGATGCACTCTGAATGAGCAGGGAACCTGTGTGCCTGTATGTCTTTGTGGCTGTCAGGGAGGGTTATGATGGAGACAATCTCTTTCTTTTTCTTTTGGTCACATGCTTTGCATATTGTGATCCACAGTATGAATGGAGTCCCATTGTTGGCTTGATGTGAAAATAGGCCTCAGTCACCAATAGCAAGTTACAATCCATTCATGTCCTTTTTTTATTTATGGAAGGTGTTCATATGTGTGTTTTGATTCTCACAGCATCATTGAGTTTAGTTACTCTTGTTTCTGCAGCACATTCTGTAGAAGAGGAAAGTGAGACTTAGGGAAATCAGAAAACTTCTTATCCTGGAGACCCTACTGTGCCACTTGCTTTCTGCCCAATTTGCTAAAGTAGAGACAAAAGAGGGCTTTATCTGCAGAAAGGTACTGCTGGGCATCATAGATTGATGCCTGACGGGTCTAGTACATAACAAACTCCCCCAAACTCTGTTTGTCTGTGCCAGGATCTGTCCAGTGATAATTACAGGCAATCTAAGATTTGTAATATAATACTGTGTAACATAACTTTGGTTGTTATCTTGTCATTTGGGGATGTTCTTATTATCTTCCCCCCACCCCCATCAGGTACTCTGATTTGTCTATTTAGTTCTTAAATAATGTTAAATTATAACTTTTGATAGATTCCCAGATTCTCAAGCAGAAACTTCATATCCTTCTTAGCTTTGAGTTTTTCCTGCTTCCATGGACAAGAATCTACTGAGTCCAGCAGTTTTTCTTGGTGTCCCTTGAGCACACTGTTTCTTTTCCTTTGATTTTTCATGCAGACTGTTCCGTCTTTTTTTTTATGCTTCATTTTATAGCAGTTTTAGGTTTATAGAAAAATTAAGCAGGCACTGCAGAGTTTCCATACACTCCATCTTCTGATTACCCCTCCCCCGGTTTTCGCTATTATCATCTGCATTAGTGTGGTACATTTGTTACAATAGATGAACCCAAAACAATACATTATTATTAACTAAAATCCACCCTTTACATTAAAGTTCATTTTTTAAATTGTACATTTCTATGGTCTTTAACAAATATGTAATGTCATTCTTTCACTAGTATAGTATCATACAGAGGTTTTACTACCCTAAAAATCTGTGCTCTGCATCTTCATCTTTCCTCCTCACTCAACCATTAGTAATCACTGATCTTTTTCATGTATTTATAGTTTGCCTTTTTCATAATGTTTTAGAGTTAGAATTGTACAAAATGAAGCATTTTCAGACTGGCTTCTTTAATTTAGTCAAATGCACTTAATATTGCTCCACATCTTTTCATGGCCTGATAATGCATTTATTTTTATTGCTAAATAATATCCCATGGTATGGTTGCACCTCAGTTTGTTTCTAAATGGAGCTAGTGAAGGCCATTTTTGTTGCTTCTAGTTCTTGGAAATTATGAAAGAAATTGATATGAGTACTGAGGTACAGGTTCCTATGTGGACATAAATTATCAATTCATATGGGCAAATATCTAGGAGAATGATTACTAGATCATGTAGTAAGGCCATGTTAAACTTTGTGAAAAAAGTGCCAAAATATCTTCCACAATCACTGTGCCATTTCACATCTCATTAGTAATGAATTATAGTTCCTGTTGCTCCACACCCTCTTCAACATTTGGTGTTTTCAGTGTTTTGAATTTTAGCCAGTCTAATAGGTATATTGGAGAAGGCAATGGCACCCTACTGCAGTACTCTTGCCTGGAAAATCCCATGGACTGAGGAGCCTGGTAGGCTGCAGTTCATGGGGTCGCTAAGAGTCGGACACGTCTGAGCAACTTCACTTTCACTTTTCACTTTCATGCATTGGAGAAGGAAATGGCAGCCCACTCCAGGGTTCTTGTCTGGAGAATCCCAGGGATGGGGGAGCCTGGTGGGCTGCCATCTATGGGGTCGCACAGAGTTGGACATGACTGAAGCAACTTAGCAGCAGCAGCAGCAATAGATATATAGTGGTATCTTGTTGTTTTGATTTGTAATTCCCTAATGACATTTCCCTAAAGCCTTTGACTGTGTGGATCACAATAAGCTGTGGAAAATTCTTAAAGAGATGGGAATACCAGATCACCTGACCTGCCTCTTGAGAAATCTGTATGTAGGTCAGGAAGCAACAGTTAGAACTGGACATGGAACAACAAACTGGTTCCAAGTAGGAAAAGGAGTATGTCAAGGCTGTATATTGTCACCCTGCTTATTTAACTTATATGCAGAGTTCATCATGAGAAACGCTGGGCTGGAAGAAGCACAAGTTGGAATCAAGATTGCCAGGAGAAATAACAATAACCTCAGATATGCAGATGACACCACCCTTCTGGCAGAAAGTGAAAAGGAACTAAAGAGCCTCGTGATTAAAGTGAAAGAGGAGAGTGAAAAAGTTGGCTTAAAACTCAACATTCAGAAAACGAAGATCATGGCATCTGGTCCCATCACTTCATGGGAAATAGATGGGGAAACAGTAGAAATAGTGGCTGACTTTATTTTTGGGGGCTCCAAAATCACTGCAGATGGTGATTGCAGCCATGAAATTAAAAGACGCTTACTCCTTGGAAGGAAAGTTATGACCAACCTAGACAGCATATTCAAAAGCAGAGACATTACTTTACCAACAAAGGTCCGTCTAGTCAAGGCTATGGTTTTTCCAGTGGTCATGTATGGATGTGAGAGTTGGACTGTGAAGAAAGCTGAGCACAGAAGAATTGATGCTTTCGAACTGTGGTGTTGGGGAAGACTCTTGAGAGTCCCTTGGACTGCAAGGAGATCCAACCAGTCCATCCTAAAGGGGATCAGTCCTAAATGTTCATTGGAAGGACTGATGTTGAAGCTGAAACTCCAATACTTTGGCCACCTGATGCAAAGAGCTGACTCATTGGAAAAGACCCTGATACTGGGAAAGATTGAGGGCAGGAAAAGAAGGGGACGACAGAGGATGAGATGGTTGGATGGCATCACCGACTCAACGGACATGGGTTTGGGTGGACTCTGGGAGTTGGTGATGAACAGGGAGGCCTGGTGTGCTGCGGTTTAGGGGGTCGCAAAGAATCGGACACGACTGAGTGACTGAACTGAACTGAACTGAATGACATTTCTGTCAAGTATCTTTTCATATGCTTATTTTTTCTGTTTCCATTTCTTGTACTGATCTTGTCAGTCTACCACTTAACCTTAAGTATCACTGTGGAAGACACAGGTCAGGTATTATCTCTTCAGAGAGAGTGGGAAGCTGAAGCTGAGATCAGTAAATTGTTTTGTTTAAGACATATTTACTCCTTGATAAAGTAAGACCTGTGCCTTCACCTCCTGGGCCACCAGCTCTCACACCTGTGTCTCTAGCACAGACCTTCACACTTGCATGTCCAGCTGCACTGTGACACCACTGAGAGGTCATCTCAGCTTGTCCACAGGGGAAGTCTCCTAAACCTACATCTACCATCTTCGCCAGTTCAGTAAATGGAGACCCTTTCCTTCCCCTTCCTCACGACCCAGACACACAGTCCTCCTCTTCTCTAACAGCCCATACCTGTCAGCAGGTCTTCCAGACTCCATCTTCCATATGTGTCTGGAGTGTGACCCTGTCTCTCCATTCCTGCTGCTCCCACTCTGGTCCTGGGCACAGTCGTCTCACCTAGATTATTCCAGTAGCTTCCTTGCTTGTATCTGCCCTCACCTTTCTCCCATTATCATCTGTTTTCCACAAAGGGCAGGACTGATTTCTTAAAAATCTCAGACCATGTCAGTACTCCCCTTCCTCCTTTGTTGGAGTGACCCCAGGCTCCTCCTTCTCTGTCTCTGCCCTCACTCCCCTCATTCCTACTCAGCTCTGCTCTCCTGTGTCCTTGCTTGTCCTGAACCCTTTGGGCATCTCCCTCGTGGCCCCTGCACCTGCCCCTCTCTCTGTGAGGAGCAGCCTCTCCAGGTCTGCCTAAGCACCGCCACCCCCCCCCCCCCGCCAGATCTGCTCACACCATCTCTGAGCAGAGCCTTCCCACCCTAGTGTGGACTCACTTCCCTCCTTCAGTCTCCATCCCCCTGAGCCGGCTTCCTTTTCCTTCTCATCCTCAGTACTTGTGCTCAGGTTAATTTTACATGTCGTCCATCTCCCACCATGGAAAGAAATTCTGAGACTTTGTTTCATGTGTCCAGAACGATGTCTGCTGTATAATCAATGCTCAATAAATACCTGTTATAATGGTCAAATGCATAAATGCTGCGAAAAAAATATATAATGACAACACATTAAAATTCCTGAGAAGTTTTTTTTTTTTTTTTTTTAATGTTCAAAGTTACAATTTAGTTGCTATGAAAATAAGCACACTGCTGCTGATCAAACACTTTTATGAAGTACTAACACTGAAGAGCTAAGATGTCAGGAGGACAACACATTTTAATTCTTTGTTTTTTTCCCTTTTCTCTCTCCATGTAGGATTTACAATTTCTGGAAAATGGAGATCTAACTATCATAGGAGACCGAGGAACCACACTGAGTGGAGGGCAGAAAGCCCGGGTCAACCTTGCAAGGTAAATGGCATTTCAGTTGTCATCCTGCCCCTCCTTCTCCATGGCTCCTAGTGGAAGTGGGCATGCAGACCCTGCTCACTGGGTGGGCCTTTGTCAAGCAGGGTCTTGGCTCTTTCCCTAGGCTCTTGGAATGAACATACAGTTTTTGAACACTGTCATGATTCAGAGATGGGACTCAAGGAGTGTGAAGTGTCCTCTCTTGACATCTCTCTATGTTTTCTAGAGCTGTGTATCAGGATGCAGACATCTACCTCCTGGATGATCCGCTCAGTGCAGTGGATACAGAAGTCAGCAGGCACTTGTTTGAACAGTGAGTTTGCTCCTGTTTTCTATCATTTCTTCTTTCCAGGAACCATGTAGAGACCAGGGAAGAGAGCCCAGGAAAGCCTTTGTACTTTGGGAGACTCAACTCGCTCTGCCTGGTGTCTCTCTCTCCCTTCCCTTCCCTCCACAGAAGATCCATCATAGAGAAATTTTGCATCATGCTGAGGTCAGGGCAGAAAAATATAGAAGGTGCTTCCATTGTGCAGAGGACAGTGGGGTCTGTGCTTTAGGGAGTAAGGGATAGATGGGAGATTTCCCCCTGCTACTTGTAGTTGCTGAATCCAGACCCTAGGGATAAGGACTATGAATAGGGTGATCTGGTGGTATAATGGTTAAGAATCTGCCTTGCAATGTAGTAGACATGGGTTTGATCCCTGTTGGAGAACTAAGATCTCATATGCCATGGAGTAACTAAGCCCATGGGTCACAACTGTTGAGCCTGCATGCTCCAGAGCCTGCACACCACAGCTTGAGAGTGTGCATCGCAACAAAAGATGCTGCATGAAATGACTAAGACCTAATGCAGCCAAATAAACAGAAAAATATCTAAAAAGAAAAAAGATGATGTACGCTTTTTAAATTGGAGAATGGGACTAGGTGACCTGCAACTTGGCTGCCAGTTCTTTTCCTCCATCATTTGTTTAAGGCACGTTAGAAGTGAAGATTTTAGTACTGACATATGACTTCTGTGGAAAGGCCTTGTTGGGTTATTATGCTTGTCATTCCGTCGGTTTGAAATTCTTACTAAAGTCTAGAATTTCAAAGTGATTTATTCTTCACCAGCATATGGCCTCAAACATTAACATTGCTTCATCGATGCTTAGTAGAATGAATACTTAGACCCACATGTAGGGTCAACTTGAATTTGAAACTAGGTATCTAGAATCTGGCTTAAGTCCTGACTCTCACTTTGTGTTTCTGGAATTTGTTGTTGGTAGTTCTTGTTTGACCACTGAATCTCTGAGGTAGAAAAACTCTGATGCTTTTCTGTGTATAATGTGTCCTAATACACGCTGACTGAGACCTCTGCTGGAATCTAGATGGGTCTTTTTGAAAGTCTCACAAACTTGCTTATTCTGAAGCAGCATTCACATCTACTCCATCTTGCTGTTGTTCACCTTGGTGAAGCCAACGAGTCCTTCCAGCTGCACTTATTAAAGGCCTGCTGTGTGCCCTGAGATCGATGCCCTTAGAGATGTCACTGCACAAAACTTCTTAGTTTACAAAGCAAGATGGTCAGCCAGGAGTGGGTAAGGACCCACAATGGGCAGAATTAAGGGAGAGTAGGATGCTCAGCTCTCATTCCTACCTGTAAGGAACTTGTCTCTATGTGGAGCTTCTTAAGACAGAGGGCTGGGAAAAGGTCAGCAGCTCAGTTCAGTTCAGTCACTGAGTCGTGTTCAACTCTTTGTGACCCCATGGACTGCAGCATGTCAGGTCTCCCTGTCCATCACCAACTACTGGAGTTTACTCAAACTCATGTCCATTGAGTCAGTGATGTCATTCAACCATCTCATCCTCTGTCATCCCCTTCTCCTCCTATCTTCAATCTTTCCCAGCATCAGGGTCTTTTCCAGTGAGTCAGTTCTTTGCATCAGGTGGCCAAAGTATTGGAGTTTCAGCTTCAGCATCAGTCCTTCCAATAAATATTTAGGACTGATTTCCTTTAGGATGGACTGGTTGGATCTCTTTCAGTCCAAGGGACTCTCAAGAGTCTTCTCCAACACCACAGTTCAAAAGCATCAATTCTTTGGTGCTCAGCTTTTTTATGGTCCAACTCTCACAGCCATACATGACTACTGGAAAAACCATAGCTTTGACTAAGTGGACTTTTGTTGGCCAAGTAATGTCTCTGATGTCTCTGCTTTTTAATATGCTGTCTAGGTTGGTCATAACTTTTCTTTCAAGAAGCAAGCGTCTTTTAATTTCATGGCTACAATCACCATCTGCAGTGATTTTTGAGCGCCCCAAAATAAAGTCTGTCACTGTTTCCACTGTTTCCCCATCTATTTGCCATGAAGTGTTGGGACCAGATGCCATGATCTTAGTTTTCTGAATGTTGAGTTTTAAGCCAACTTTTTCACTCTCCTCTTTCACTTTCATCAAGAGGCTTTTTAGTTCTTCTTCACTTTCTGCCATAAGGGTGGTGTCTTCTTTACTTTCTGCCATGAGGTTATTGATATTTCTTCCAGCAATCTTGATTCCAGCTTCTGCTTCATCCAGCCCAGCATTTCTCATGATGCCCTCTGCATATAAGGTGACAATATATAGCCTTGACATACTCCTTTCCTGATTTGGAACCAGTCTGTTGTTCCACGTCCAGTTCTAACTGTTGCTTTTTGACATTTAGAGGGTTTTAATACAGGTAGTAAGTGCTGAGTGAAAGCAGAATTGGCAGCTGGAGGCTTTCATTGAAACTGGAAAGCTCCCTGTGCCCAGAACTGGGCTGGAAGTGCCATGGGTACCTGCAGGCTGGGCAGGTTAGTGGAGGCTGAGAGGCAGACCCAGTCCTTTGCTGAAGGAAGAGTAGAAGCTCAGGTATGGAAGGAGGAGGAAGCAGGGCTGTGAGGAGAACAGCAGACATGTCCTTGCCAGGAAAAGGCGGGGTGTTCGGCAAAGAGAAGCTATTTGGAAATTCTCACTGTCGGGTCCTGTGTTAGTTTGCTGGGGCTGCATCCATCCAGGTTGCTCTCACAGGAGACCAGAGCCTGGGAAGCTTAGAAATAACAGAAGTTTATCTCATAGTTTTGGAAGCTGGGAAAGTCTAAGATCAAGGTATGGGCAGTTTGGTTTCTCCTTAGACCTCTCTACTTGGCTTCTAATGGCACTCTTCTTGCATGGTCCTCACATGGTCCTCCTTCTGTCCACGTGTACTCCTGTGTCTCTGTCCTATGTCTTAGTCTCCTCTTCTAAGGACACCAGTCAGATTGTATTTGGCCCACCCTAATGGCCTCATCTAACTTAAATACCTCTTGGAAGATCCTGTCACCAAATTCTAAGGTGCTGGGGGTTAAGACATCAGCGTGTACGTTTGTAGGGGAAATAATTCATTCACAACTCACAATTCATGCTACTTAGCAAAGCAAAAAGATTTCAGCAGAGTTAGCAGTGTGTGTATGTGAGAGAGAGACATGTGGGGGCAGCTCTGAGCTCTGGATACAAGGAGCTGGTGTTCCACATCCACTAGCAGGGTCATTGTACGAGTTCTACCAAAGTTTGTGTGTAACTTGTACTTAGTATTGGGGTGATAAAAGAGCTCTGGAGATGAGTGGTGATGATGGTTACACAGCAATGTAAATGTACTTAGCGTTACTGAGGTGTATACTTAAAAATGGTTAAAATGGTAGATGTCATATTATGTGTATTTTGTCACACAAAAAATGCACAGTAGTACTGACCCTTTCAAAGTAAGAGAGCAGCACAGCTGACACTTGGCATGGCCTCCAGCTCTCTGGTCTGACCCCCTTTCCTACCCTCTCCTGATCATGGCTTGATGAATTTTCCCTTAGAGAAATGCCTTGTGTCTTGTCATGAGTTCAGTGATGGCTCTAGTACTATGGCAGAGATTCCCCACCCTCCCCTTCTGGCATCATGAGTAGTTCAGCCTCCCTGTTCTCAATACCCTACCATGAAATCACAAATGTCTGTCAGTCTGTCTTGTGTGCATCTGCACAAATTCTCCATCAGTGTAAGAAGAGATTCTGCTGACTATTGTATTTGCATCACAGGGAAGGGAGGAGACAGAGTTCTGATTGTCAAGTGTCACTGTGCTATCACAAAAGCTCTCCCAAGTTCTTTCTGAACCCAGGATGTGTTTATAAAGTCCTCTCAACATTTTGGATGTAATGACTCTGGATGTGCACTTGATAGAAGCAAGCTTGTTAATTAAGACTGTCCTTTGCTAATCAGAACCACATTCTCTGGGGAAACTTAGGGCAGGGAGCATGAATGCAATATTTAGGACATCACTTAGCAGCAACTGAGAATGTTCTCAGTGAGTTAGAAAATTGGATGGAGCATTATGCTATGAGAGATGGTGGTTGTGTTGAAGCTTAATAATGGGGAGTATTTTGTATTAAAAGTGAGTGAATAATATTTCTACTAGCCATTAACAATTTTCTTCAGTCATGAATCTATATCCAAGGTTATTAAGGTCCGTAAGTTTTACACCTATATGTTGTTACACTTATTACACTAAGTGAGTTCTATCACCTACATAAGGTGAGGGGCCTTAGGTGAACTGATGCAGTGACACCTGTGTCCAGCCATGGATCGTGTCCTGGTCCAGTCCTACATCATCAGACCCCCCACCTCCTGCATCATCTGCTCTTCAGATCTGTCCTGATCAGATTCTGACACTGCTGTCTACACAGCTCACCCTCCTGTTCCAGCCCTTCATAGATCCCGCCTGTCCCCCCACGCCATTCAGGATGCAGTTCCAGGTCCTCAAATAAAGAACAGGCTACTTTGACATCTGCCCTATCAAACTTCCCAGCTCATCCCCACACCCAGTCAGTATCTGGCTGTGCTAGATTTATGGGGGGTGGGGGTCCTTCCTCATCCCTGTCCGTCTGTACATACTGGTCCCTCTGTCCCACAGCCAGGGAGCAGTGTACCAGCACACAGAAGGAAGGTGGAAGATGGGTCCTGCCATTCCCTCCTGCTCCTCCAGGGGGCCCCCATGCCTTCTGTCTTCCCACAACCCTCAGTGGGTGCATTTGACCATTTATGAGCCTCTGCCCCCGCCCCGCCCCCACCCCTCGACCCGCAAACCTAAGCAGTGAATGCAGGAAGGCGCATCAGCCCAGCATGTTCTGTCCCAGGACCCCTGCACCTGCTGTGTCTTCTTCCAGGATTTTTCCCCAGAGAGTCTCAGGGCTCCATGTCACCCTACCTAAGACAGCAGTGCCACCTTACTTTTCCCTCAGAGCACACATCACAGCCCAATAGTGTATTTTTCTATACTGCTGCTGCTGCTGCTAAGGGGTGCATAGTGTTGTCTACTGTCTTGACCTGTGGGTGTATCCTCAGTACTTGGGATAGCGCCTTTGCCTAACCAAAGTCAGCCAGTCGAATGAATGAAGGTGGGACTCTGTATTACTTATATCCCTTCTACAATAATCTACCATGTCCCCTCTTAACACAGCATTTATATAGGATTATTTTGATATAGGGAATTATGTGGTTAACAGCTCTTATCTAGAAATAATGTGTAAACAGCTCATCACTGAAGCAATTATTTTTGTGGCATGACTTGGAAAACTTTACTCTTAAAAACTTGGAAAATATTTTTCTAGAGATTTGGATAAAAATTATTATTTGGGAAGAAATTCAAAATCATCAACTGATCACTTCATTGTAATTATATTACCTCATCTATGATGGAATGTTAGGAAGAAAACATTTAAAAACTTTTCGGTTGGTCCATCTTGGATAAAGCAGCCCATCATATTTGATTAACATCTGCCTTTGGGGACTATTGACAGGTATTTTGAATTAAAGAAAAACAATTCCATGAATTCTAAAGAACATTCCCGAGAATGTTCACTTTACTGTATAATTGCACTCATTCCATAAGCTAGCAAGGTAATGCTCAAAATCCTCCAAGCTAGGCTTACAGCAGTATGTGACCTGAGAAGCTTCCAGATGTACAAGCTGGGTTTAGAAAAGGCAGAGGAACCAGAGATCAAACTGCCATCATTCACTGAATCATAGAGAAAGCAAGGAAATCTAAAAAAAAATCCACTTCTGCTTCATTGACTATGCTAAAGCCTTTAACTGTGTGGATCACAACAAACTGTGGAAAATTCTTCAAGAGATGGGAATAACAGACTATCCTGTCTCCTGAGAAACCTGTATGTGGATCAAGAAGCAACAATTAGAACTAGACATGGAACAACTGACTGGTTCAAAATTAGGAAAGGAGTATGTCAAGGCTATATATTGTCACCCTGCTTATTTTACTTTTATGCAGAGTACATCAAGTAAAATGCTGGGCTGGGTGAATCACAAGCTGGAATCAAGATTGCTGGGAGAAATATGAACAAGCTCAGATTTGCAGATGATGCCACCCTTAATGGCAGAAAGTGAAGCGGAACTAAAGAACCTCTTGATGAGGGTGAAAGTGTGTACATATGTATTCTCAGTCATGTCTGACTCTGCAACCCCATGGACTACAGCCCTGCCAATCTCCTTTGTCCATGGAGTTTTCCAGGCAGGAATACTGGAGTGGGTTCCCATTTATTTCTACAGGGCATCTTCCCAACCCAGGGATTGAACCCATGTCTCCTGCATTGGCAAGCAAATTCTTTATCACTGTGACACCTGAAGATGAAAGAAGAGAGTGAAAAAGCTGGCTTGAAGGTCAACATTAAAAAAAAAACTAAGATTATGACATCTAGTCCCATCACTTCATGCCAAATAGAAGGGGAAAATGTAGAAACAGTGACATTTTATTTTTCTGGGCTCCAAAATCACTGTGGATAGTGACTTCAGCCATGAAATTAAAAGACACTTGCTCTTTGGAAGGAAAACTATGATAAACCTAGACAGTGTATTAAAAAGCAAAGACATCACTTTGTGGACAAATCTCTATTGTCATAGCTATGGTTTTTCCAGTAGTCATATATGGATGTGAGAGTTGGTCCACAAAGAAGGCTAAGTGCCAAAGAATTGATGCTTTCAAATTGTGGACATGGAGAAGACTCTTGAGAGTCCTTTGGACTTCAAAAAGATTGAAACAAGTTAGTTCTAAAGGAAATCAGTCCTGAATGTTCATTGGAAGGACAGATGCTGAAGCTGAAGCTCCAATTCTTTGGCCACCTGATGCGAAGAGCCAACCCATTGGAAAAGACCCTGACACTGGGAAAGATTGAAGGCAAAAGGAGAAGGGGGCAGCAGAGGATGAGATGGTTAGATAGCATCATTGACTCAATGGACATGAATTTGATCAAACTGTGGAGACAGTGGGGGACAGGGAAGCCTGGTGTGCTGCAGTCCATGGGGTCACAGAGAGTTGGATATAACTTATGGACTGATTGACAACAATTCCATGAAAAACTTTAGTACTAACTGGAGGAGTGGGTTACTCAGTCAAGAAACTTAGGTACAGAAGCTAAAAGGTAAGATTGCTGCTGCTGCTAAGTCGCTTCAATCGTGTCCGACTCTGTGCGACCCCAGAGACGGCAGCCCACCAGGCTCCCCCATCCCTGGGATTCTTCCAGGCAAGAACACTGGAGTGGGTTGCCATTTCCTTCTCCAATGCATGAAAGTGAAAAGTGAAAGTGAAGTCGCTCAGTTCGTGTCTGACTCTTAGTGACCCCATGGACTGCAGCCTACCAGGCTCCTCTGTCCATGGGATTTTCCAGGCAAGAGTACTGGAGTGGGGCGCCATTGCCTTCTCTGAAAAGGTAAGATTACACAAGCCAAAAGGTAAGGTAAATGTCAAAAGGTAAAAATAAATCTGTTTGGAATCAATGAAACGATGGTGAGTGTGTCTGCATCCCAGGATCTTCTTTCTGATCACAGACCCTGTGTCCAGAGGGTCCCTTCAGAGTTTTTCTATTCTGAGTCCAAAGCATATGACCACTTGTAATTAGGGAGGCGTGGGGAGGGAGCTGGCATTTACTGAGCAGACTGGTGGTTAGACTTCTCAGAACACGTGATTGTCATCGATGTTTCTGAGATGAAGAAACTGAGGTTTAGTGGTTTGTCTGATGGAACTGAGCTGCAGTCTACTGCCTCCAGGTTCTCCATCTGACTCACTCAGCAGGCTGAGCTCTGGCCCATGTTCCTGAGATTTGCTTTGTGAGGGTGCAGGGCACTCAGAGTACCTGCCTGGAGCCCTGCCCATGCTCACTGGGGCCTCGGACCTGGCTACTCACTTCTCTGAAGGGGTTGTGGACACTGTAGAAATAGACTGGGGCTGAGTTCCTTGGGGTCTGCATTTAAAATGTAGGGGCAGTTTGAGGGGGTTGCTGTGAAAAAAAACACTTAAGTTTGGATAGTTTGGGGGGTCTTGGCTAAGAGAATTGTGTGTCTTGAGCTGTTAGATGATTTCCTGTGATTTGGGCCATTTGGACTCTCATCTTTCATTTTCATATTCAGAAAGTTTTTGGTTCAAATAAAAAGTTTACTTCCTGGTTGGGATGGAATGTTGCAGAGACATATGGAGGCCACACTAGCATTCATTTTCTATCTAATGCTATTTGGGAAGAAGTGTCTAGAAAATGCACTCTGGCAAGGGTTACCAAGAGTCTATTAATTTGTTGTTGTTACTATGTACATTATAAATCATGAACAGTCACTTAGAAAACTGCCTGAGAAAAATGTACAGAGTTTTAAATGGCATAGATTCCTCTTCTCCCATTCCTGTATAGTCATGAAATAGTGTTTTAGTTCAGTCAGGTTTTGTAATCTCAGTATTGGTCAGTTGTTTATCATCATGAAACATGTAAGTAATTGATGAGTTTTTTGAGGGGAAAAAAAAACTAGTTGTTGGTGCCTGCTTCACTGGACTGGTTTTTAGAATTTTTGAACAGAGCTGGATTCAGGTTTGCTGCTGATGAATTTGAGGACTTAGTCAGATTTATTGATTTATATTGGTACTTAGTTTGTATTATTTATTTGGTATTTAAACCATGGATCTTCAACTCCTGTGTTGTCTTTGTCTCATTATGTTTTCAAAATATGTGTTTTCAATTGGAAGCACCCCCATTCATGTTTTTACATACTGTACCTTTTACCTTTGTAGGTGTATTTGCCAAGTCTTGCATGAGAAGATCACAATCTTAGTGACTCATCAGTGGCAGTACCTGAAAGATGCAAGTCAGATTCTGCTATTGGAAAAGGTAAGTAATTTCTAGAAGTCTGTGGAACTTGCTGATGCTCAGGTGTGTTGAAGGCCAGGCCTCCCAACAGGTCACTCTCCTTGGATTAATGGTAAATGCCCTCTTCTTCCTTCAGTTCTACACTCCTTCTCAGAGCTGGTGGTATTTGAGGATGAATCCAAAGGCCTATAGAAATGTCACTATTACACTGTAAGCCACATGAAGCTTAAAGTGTATAGAAGTACAACCACAAGGCTACTGAATCGTCACTGTTCTAGTGAAATTGTTAAGGATAATGATGCAATGTTATTTAGAACTTTTTGTTTTCCTTTTCCAGGATTTAAGTCAAATTGTATTATTTGGAAATTAGAGATACTAAGATCTGTTTGTATCCACATGATTGTCATGCAGTTTGCCTGAAGAGCATCTTCCATTAGTACAGGAAGCAAGGTTGGGTAGCCAAGCACCTGGATCAGAGACACCACTCTGCTGGTATTGCCAGTTGCTGGTCTCACTGCCCAGGTCTCTATGTGCCCAATATGTGTGGAAGCCTGTGCAGCAGGAGGACAAGGCCCTGCCTACACAGGGCTCCTGTTCTTATGGGGACAGATATGACAAAGAAGGTGACATCTTGGCTGCCTCCCTGAGGAGCTGGTGCCTCACAGGGTCTGAGTGACATGATGGTGGGGACCATGCTGTCACCTGGGAGAGGGAATATGAGGCAGGGGGTCTTAAGGAAGGAGCTGACCTGGCAGGTTGAAGGAACAGCAGGAAGACCAGAGTGTCTGAGGACAGTGAGCAGGGGGATGTGGAGGGAATGGGTCTCTGAGCAGTGCGCAGTGAGCTCAGAAGTGAGATGGAAGCCTTGGATGGTCCAGAGCAGAGGAGGATGTGGTCTGATGTGGGAATTAAGAGATTCCTTTGATGGTCACTGGAGGGGTGACAGAAGAAGCAGTTAGGAGTCTTAGTAAAGCTGAGAAGACAGAAGTGTGGGCTCAGGCTAGAGTATCAGTTTCTAGAGCTGCTGTAACAAAGTACTGCAAACTGGGTGATTTCAAACAACAGAAATTTATTTTATTTTTTTGAAATATAGTTGATTTATAATATTGTATTAATGTCTGCTGTACAATTAAGTGATTCAGTTATACATATACATATATTTATTTTAAAATATTCTTTTCCAATATGGTTTATTATAGGCCATACTGAATATAATTCTTTGTGTGCTACACAGTAGGACCTTGTTGTTTATCCATTACATATATAATGCTTATGTCTGCTAATCCAAAACCTCGCACTCAAAGTCTCCCCAGCTACCTCCCTGTTGGGAACTACAGGTCTGTTCTCTCTGTCCTCAAAACAACAGAGATTTATTGTCTCCCTGGTCTGGGGGCTACAAGTCCCCAGTCCAGGTGCTGGCAGGGCTGTGTTCTCCCTGAAGGCTGCAGGGGAGAATCCTTTCTTCCTGCCACTGGTGTGCGCCAGCCTTCCTTGTGTTCTTTGGCTTCCAGCTGCAGCATTGTGGTCTCTGCTTCTGATACCACATGGCCATTATCCCTTGTTTGTCTGAATCTCTTCTGTTCTCATAAGGACATCAGTCATATTGGATTTAGGGTCACTGTGCTCCAATGTGACTTCATCTTAGCTTGATCACATCTGCAAAGACCCTGCTTCCAAATAAGGTCAGTTCATGGTGTCATGTTTAGGGCTTGAACACACCTTTTTAAGGGGCCACTATTCAGTGTACAATACCTCACATGATTGGGAGTGGGTTGGAGATTAGTGAGAATTTTTCAGACTTGGTAATTGTTTGATGTTTCACCCCTTGGTTTGTCTGTGTCTGTGCCTCAGCACCTCTGTTGTTAACCCTTGTCTGTTTCAACAGACCCATGGCCAAATCTCTCACTTATCAAATTAATTTCTGCTCTAAGAAATATTATTAAAATATAGCATCTCTACCTCTCAAAGCAATTCCATGTGTAGACTGTTCTCCACTCCTCCAGGAATGTGGAGCTCAGATTTCTTAAGCTTGAGACCAGTTAACTTCATATGCAGAGCAGATGATGTGCTGTGCTTAGTCACTCAGTCATGTCCAACTCTTTGTTACCCCAGACTCCTCTGTCCATGGGGATTCTCCAGGCAAGAATATTGGAGTGGGTTGCCATTCCCTCCTCCAGGGGATCTTCCCAACCCAGGAATCAAACCCAGGTCTTTTGCATTGCAGGCAGATTCTTTACCATCTGTGCCACCAGAGAAGCCCAAGAATACTGGAGTTGGTAGCCTATCCCTTCTCCAGGGGATACTCCTAACCCAGGGATTGAACCAGGGTCTCCTGCATTGCAGGCGGATTCTTTACCTCCTGAGCTACCAGGGAAGCCCACAGAGCAGGTGATACTAGTATGTAAAACCCTGCATTGGCAGTATTGAGTACAGAATGGTGAGAGGCACAGTACATATTTAGCCAGTCCCTAGATGTTTTGGGGCCCCCTTATTGCTTCTTTTGAGAATACCATCCTTAATTTTAGAACAACAATTTGTCCACTAGAGAGCACCACTGGATGACTTGGGGTCCATCCTTTCTATTTGTCTGATCCCTCTCTCACATCAGAGGGGGGATGGCATGCCCCTTGTCCCCTTGGAATTGTCAGGGCTTGGCTGCTGAGTGAAATTATTGTCTTTGTACCACTAGTAATTTCCTTGTGCAGCTTACAGATACTAAGTAGAAAGTGGTAATTTCATTAAGTAAGGTGTATGCATTTTGTCTCTCAAGTGGCACAAGACACAATATATCTTGAATAAAATTCTAATTCTTCAGTATCAGATGGTTCCCAAAGGTTTCATAGGGTTTCTGCTAGGGGACCACCTCAGGGGATAGGATAAGAGGGGTCAAGGTAGGGTCATGGGGCACTTTCTTCTACTTGATCTGCCTTAACCAGATGCCCTCCTTTGATTGGTTTTGCATCCTGAAATTTTGGCCTCATATTTTGCTTGCCACTGAGTGAATTAGCTGTGTCTTGTTTCATGGGGTTAGAAAATAGCAAAAGCATCTGCATATGAGAGTTCCAAAGAACAGCAAGGGGAGATAAGAAAGCCTTCTCAGTGACCACTGCAAAGAAACAGAGGAAAACAATAGAATGGGGAAGACTAGGGATCTCTTCAAGAAAATTAGAGATACCAAGGGAACATTTCATGCCGAGATGGGCACAATAAATGACAGAAATGGTATGGACCTAACAGAAGCAGAAGATATTAAGAAGGGGTGGCAAGAATACATAGAACTGTAGAAAAAAGATCTTAATGATGCAGATAACCACGATGGTGTGATCACTCACCTAGAGCCAGACAGCCTGGAGTGTGAAGTCAAGTGGGCCTTAGAAAGCCTCACTATGAACAAAGCTAGTGGTGGTGATGGAATACCAGGTGAGCTGTCTTAAAAGATGATGCTGTGAAAGTGCTGCAGTCAATATGTCAACAAATTTGTAAAATTCAGCAGTGGCCACAGAACTGGAAAGGGTCAGTTATCATTCCAATCCAAAGAAAGGCAATGCAAAGAATATTCAAACTACCACACAATTGCACTTTTCTCACACTCTAGCAAAGTAATGCTCAAAATTCTTCAAGCTAGGCTTCAACAGTACATGAACTGAGAACAGAAGTTTCAGATGTTCATGCTGTATTTAGAAAAGTCAGAGGAACCAGAGATAAAATTGCCAACATGTTTTATCATAAAAAAGCAAGAGAGTTCCAGAAAAACATTTACTTCTACTTTATTGAGTACGCTAAAGCCTTTGTCTGTAGATCACAACAAACTGTGGAAATTTCTGAAAGAGATGGAAATACCAGACCATCTGACCTGCCTCCTGAGAAATCTGTATGTAGGTCAAGAAGAAACAGTTAAAACTGGACACGGAAAAGCAGACTGGTTCCAAATAAGGAATGGAGTACATCAAGACTTTATATCGTCACCTTATGTATTTAACTTCTATGCAGAGTACATTATGTGAAATACTGGGCTGGATGAACCACAAGCTGGAATCAAGATTGCCAGGAAATTTATCAATAACTTCAGATATGCAGATAACACCACCCATATGGCAGAAAGCAAAGAAGAACTAAAGAGTCAGCCTCTTGATGAAAGTGAAAAAGGAGACTGAAAAAGCTGGCTTAAAACTCAACATTCAAAAAGCAAAGATTATGGTATCCAGTCCCCAGTCACTTTATGGCAAGTAGACAGGGAAACAAAGGAAACAGTGACAGGCTTTATTTATTTATTTAGGCTCCAAAATCACTGCAGATGGTGATTGCAGCCATGATATTAAAAGACGCTTGCTCTTTGAAGAAAAGCTATGACCAAGCTAGATAGCATTTTAAAAAGCAGAGACAAGAGGCGGTCCTAAGATGGCAGAGTAATAGGATGGGGAGACCACTTTCTCCCCAACAGATTCATCAAAAGAACATTTGAACACTGAGTAAATTCCACAAAACAACTTCTGAATGCCGGCAGAGGACATCAGGCACCCAGAAAAGCAACCCATTGTCTTCAAAATGAGGTAGGAAAAAATATAAAAGAAAAAAGAGAGACAAAAGAGATAGGGATGGAACTCCGTCCTGGGAAGGGAATCTTAAAAAAGAGAGAAGTTTCCAAACACCAGGAAACATTCTCACTGCCGAGTCTGTGGTGAGCCTAGGAACCACAGAGGGCAACATAACTGGGAGGAAAAATAAATAAATAATTAAAACCCACAGAATATGTGCCCAATGGTAACTCCCTCAGCGGAGAAGCTGCATAGACGCCTGCATCCACCACTAGCAAGCGGGGGCTGGGCAGGGAGGTGCGGGCTGCATTGCTTAGAGTAAGACCAGGCCGGAATGCCCCGGGGGCAATCTGAGGGAACTAACTTGGGCTAGCAAACCAGACTGTGGGATAGCTACCACACAAAAAGCCCTAACCTAAGACACCTTCAGGCCCGCTCACAGAACAAAGGACTAACTAGAGCTACGTGAAAAGCCCTAACCTAAGACACTGTAAGGCCCCCTTACAGAACAAAGGACTGAGCAGAGCTAGCTGGCTGCAGGCCATCCCCCTCAGGTGACAGGCAGGCGAGGGCAGCCAGAGCTGGAAGGGGGCAACCGCGGCCCCAGAGAGGCATTATCTACCAAACTGCAAGCAGGCTTTATTGCTAACTAAGACTTCTTTGGATTCTGGATGGTCAACATCTGCCAGAGAAGGTGCACCGGTTGTACACCCAGAAAACCGAGAGGCAGGGACGGGCGAGGCGATAAGTCGCAGTGACTGCCCTTGCCAAACACCTGAGCTGCTTGGACCTGGTAAGGGCACAAAACACAGACCCAACCGAGTCTGCGCCTCTGAAGTCTACTCGAGTACCTGAACCTGAGCAACTTAGACCTGGGAAGTGCACACAACCCAGGTCCGGCCTCAGACAGTTCCCGGCAGAGCAACCTAGAGCCTAAGCAGTGTAGACAGGGAAAGCACACACGCTGTGAGCAGGGGAAAACCCAGTGTGGCCGAGACACTGCAAACACATGCCAGTGTTATTTGTTTGCAGCGTCCCTCCCTCCCCACAGCACGACTGAACAAGTGAGCCTAAAAAAGTGTCCACCACCGCTCCCTGTGTCAGGGCGGAAATTAGACACTGAAGAGACCAGCAAACAGAAGAAGCTAAAACAGGGGAATCCTCCTTGGAAGTGACAGGTGCAATATATTAAAACTCTGTAGTTAGTACCGACTACATAGGAAGGGGCCTATAGATCTTGATAAATATAAGCCGGATCAAGGGACTATCCGAAAAAGAACTGACCCCACACTGCCCACAATAACACCAGAGAAAGTCTTAGATATATTTTTACTGTTTTTACTATCATTGTTTACTTTTTTTTAAATTAAAAAAAATTAAGTCCTCTATTACTCCTTTAATTTTCATTTTTATAACCTACTATTTCTTTGAAAAAAAAAAAAAAGAGAGACCCTATTTCTTAAAGCAAACTTCATATATATTTTTTATAATTTTTGTGACTTTTTTTTCCTTTAATATTGTATTTTTGAAAATCCAACCTCTACTCTAGAGTTTTAATCTTTGCTTTTTGGTATTTGTTACCAATTTTGTACCTTTAAGAACCCAATCTTCAGTACCCATTTTTACTTGGGAGCAAGATTATTGGCTTGACTGCTCTCTCCCCCTTTGGAATCTCCTTTTTCTCCAGCAGGTTGTCTCTATCTCCTCCCTCCCTCTTCTCTTCTCTACCCAACTCTGTGAATCTCTTTGTGTGCTCCGGACTGTGGAGAACACTTAGGGAACTGAATACTGGCTGGATCTGTCTCTCTACTTTTGATTAATCCCTTTATCCTCCTGGTCACCTCTGTCTCCTTCCTCCCTCTTCTCTTCTCTGTGTAACTCCGTGAACATCTCTGAGTGGTCCAGACTGTGGAGCGCACATAAGAAAGTGATTACTAAATAGCTTGCTCTCGCCTCTTTTGATTCCACCTCATCTCATTCAGGTCACCTCTATCTCCCTCCTCCCCCTTCTCTTCTCATTGTAACTTTGTGAACCTCTCTGGGTGTCCCTCACTGTGGAGAAACTTTTCATCTTTAATCTAAATGTTTTATCAACGGTGCTGTATAGATGGAGAAGTCTTGAGGCTACTGTAAAAATAAGACTGAAAACCAGGAGCAGGAGGCTTCAGTCCAAATCCTGAGAACACCAGAGGACTCCTGACTCCAGGGAACATTAATCAACAGGAGCTCATCAAACGCCTCCATACCGACAGTGAAACCAAGCACCACCCAAGGGCCAACAAGTTCCAGAGCAAGACATACCATGCAAATTCTTCAGCAACACAGCCCTGAGCTTCAATATACAGGCTTCCCAAAGTCACTCCAAACCCATTGACGTCTCATAACTCATTATTGGACACTTCATTGCACTCCAGAGAGAAGAAATCCAGCTCCACCCACCAGAAAACCAACACAAGCTTCCCTAACCAGGAAACCTCGACAAGCCACCCGTACAACCCCACCCACAGTGAGGAAACTCCACAATAAAGAGAACTCCACAAACTGCCAGAATACAGAAAGGCCACCCCAAACTCTGCAATATAAACAAGATGAAGAGTCAGAGGAATACCCAGCAGGTAAAGGAACAAGATAAATGCCCACCAAACCAAGCAAAAGAGGAAGAGATAGGGAATCTACCTGATAAAGAATTCTGAATAATGATAGTGAAAATGATCCAAAATCTTGAAAACAAAATGGAATCACAGATAAATAGCCTGGAGACAAGGATTGAGAAGATGCAAGAAAAGTTTAACAAGGACCTAGAAGAAATAAAGGATTCCATATACAATGAATAATGCAATAAATGAGATAAAAAACACTCTGGAGGGAACAAATAGTAGAATAACAGAGGCAGAAGATAGGATTAGTGAGGTAGAAGATAGAATGGTAGAAACAAATGAATCAGAGAGGGAAAAAAAAAAAAAAGAATTAAAAGAAATGAGGACAATCTCAGAGACTTCCAGGACAATGTTAAATGCTCCAACATTTGAGTCATAGGAGTCCCAGAAGAAGAAGACAAAAAGAAAGACCATGAGAAAATACTTGAGGAGATAATACTTGAAAACTTCCCTAAAATGGGGAAGGAAATAATCACCCGAGTCCAAGAAACCCAGGGAATCCCAAACAGGATAAACCCAAGGTGAAACACCCCAATACACATATTAATCAAATTAACAAAGATCAAACACAAAGAACAAATATTAAAAGCTGCAAGGGAAAAACAACAAATAAATAACACACAAGGGGATTCCCATAAGGATAACAGCTGATCTTTCAATAGAAACTCTTCAGGCCAGGAGGGAATGGCAGGACATACTTAAAGTAATGAAAGAAAATAACCTACAGCCCAGATTACTGTACCCAAAAAGGATCTCATTCAAATATGAAGGAGAAATCAAAGCTTTACAGACAAGCAAAAGCTGAGAGAACTCAGCACCACCAAACCAGCTCTCCAACAAATGCTAAAGGATCTTCTCTAGACAGGAAACACAAAAGGGTGTATAAACTTGAACCCAAAACAATAATGTAAATGGCAACGGGATCATACTTATCAATAATTACCTTAAATGTAAATGGGTTGATGCCCCAACCAAAAGACAAAGACTGGGTGAATGGGTAGAAAAATCAGACCCCTATATATGTTGTCTACAAGAGACCCACCTCAAAACAAGGGACACATACAGACTGAAAGTGAAGGGCTGGAAAAAGATATTCCACGCAAATAGAGACCTAAAGAAAGCAGTAGTAGCAATATTCATATAAAATAAAATGGACTTTATAACAAAGGCTGTGAAAAGAGACAAAGAAGGACACTACATAATGATCGAAGGATCAATCCAAGAAGAAGATATAGCAATTATAAATATATATGCACCCAACATAGGAGCACCACAATATGTAAGACAAATGCTAACAAGTATAAAAGGGGAAATTAACAATAATGCAATAATAGTGGGAGACTTTAATACTCCACTCACACCTATGGATAGATCAACTAAACACAAAATTAACAAGGAAACACAAACTTTAAATGATACAATAGACCAGTTAGACCTAATTGATATCTACAGGACATTTCACCCCAAAACGATGAATTTCACCTTTTTCTCAAGTGCACACGGAACCTTCTCCAGGATAGATCACATCCTGGGCCATAAATCTAGCCTTGGTAAATTAAAAAAAATTGAAATCATTCCGAGCATCTTTTCTGACCACAATGCAGTAAGATTAGATCTCAATTACAGGAGAAAAACTATTAAAGATTCCAACATATGGAGGCTGAACAACACGCTGCTGAATAACCAACAAATCACAGAAGAAATAAAAAAGAAATCAAAATATGCATAGAAATGAATGAAAATGAAAACACAACAACTCCAAACCTGTGGGACACTGTAAAAGCAGCACTAAGGGGAAGGATCATAGCAATAGACGCATACCTCAAGAAACAAGAAAAAAGTCAAATAAATAACCTAACTCTACACCTAAAGCAACTAGAAAAGGAAGAAATGAAGAACCCCAAGGTTAGTAGAAGGAAAGAAATCTTAAAAATTAGGGCAGAAATAAATGCAAAAGAAACAAAGAGACCATAGCAAAAATCAACAAAGCCAAAAGCTGGTTCTTTGAAAGGATAAATAAAATTGATGAACCATTAGTCAGACTAATCAAGAAACAAAGGGAGAAAAACCAAATCAATAAAATTAGAAATGAAAATGGAGAGATCACAACAGACAACACAGAAATACAAAGGATCATAAGAGACTACTATCAGCAATTATATGCCAATAAAATGGACAACTTGGAAGAAATGGACAAATTCTTAGAAAAGTACAACTTTCCAAAACTGGACCAGGAAGAAATAGAAAATCTTAACAGACCCATCACAAGCACGGAAATTGAAACTGTAATCAGAAATTTTCCAGCAAACAAAAGCCCAGGTCCAGATGGCTTCACAGCTGAATTTTACCAAAAACTTAGAGAAAAGCTAACACCTATCCTACTCAAACTCTTCCAGAAAATTTCAGAGGAAGGTGAACTTGCAAACTCATTCTATGAGGCCACCATCACCCTTAATACCAAAACCTGACAAAGATGCCACAAAAAAAGAAAACTGCAGGCCAATATCACTGATGAACACAGATGCAAAAATCCTTAACAAAATTCTAGCAATCAGAATCCAACAACATATTAAAAAGATCATACATCATGACCAAGTGGGCTTTATCCCAGGGATGCAAGGATTCTTCAATATCCACAAATCAATCAATGTAATACACCATATTAACAAATAAAAAATAAAAGCCATATGAGTATCTCAATAGATGCAGAGAAAGCCTTTGACAAAATTCAACATCCATTTATGTTAAAAACTCTCCAGAAAGCAGGAATAGAAGGAACATACCTCAATGTAAATAAAGCTGTATATGACAAACCCTCAGCAAACATTATCCTCAATGGTGAAAAATTGAAAGCATTTCCCCTAAAGTCAGAAACAAGACAAGGGTGCCCACTCTCACCACTACTATTCAACATAGTTTTGGAAGTTTTGGCCACAGCAATCAGAGCAGAAAAAGAAATAAAAGGAATCCAAATTGGAAAAGAAGAAGTCAAACTCTCACTGTTTGCAGATGACACACAGAAAACCCTAAAGACTCTACCAGAAAATTACTAGAGCTAATCAATGAATACAGTAAAGTTGCAGGATATAAAATCAACACACAGAAATCCCTTGCATTCCTATACACTAATAATGAGACAATAGAAAGAGAAATTAAGGAAACAATTCCATTCACCATTGCAACGGAAAGAATAAAATACTTAGGAATATATCTACCTAAAGAAACTAAAGACCTATATATAGAAAACTATAAAACACTGGTGAAAGAAATCAAAGAGGGCACTAATAGATGGAGAAATACACCATGTTCATGGATCAGAAGAATCAATATAGTGAAAATGAGTATACTACCCAAAGCAATCTATAGATTCAATGCCATCCCTGTCAAGCTACCCATGGTAGTTTTCACAGAGCTAGAACAAATAATTTCACAATTTGTATGGAAATAAAAACCTCGAAAAGCCTAAGCAGTCTTGAGAAAGAAGAATGGAACTGGAGGAATCAACCTACCTGACTTCAGGCTCTACTACAAAGCCACAGTCATCAAGACAGTATGGTACTGGCACAAAGACAGAAACATAGATCAATGGAACAAAATAGAAGGCCCAGAGATAAATCCACACATCTATGGACACCTTATCTTTGACACAGGAGGCAAGAATATACAATAGAGAAAAGACAATCTCTTTAACAAGTGGTGCTGGGAAAACTGATCAACCACTGGTAAAGAATGAAACTAGAACACTTTCTAACACCATACACAAAACTAAACTCAAAATGGATTAAAGATCTAAATGTAAGACCAGAAAGTATAAAACTCCTAGAGGAGAACATAGGCAAAACACTCTCTGACATACATCACAGCAGGATCCTCTATGACCCACCTCCCAGAATATTGGAAATAAAAGCAAAAATAAACACATGGGACCTAATTAAACTTAAAAGCTTCTGCACAACAAAGGAAATTATAAGCAAGGTGAAAAGACATCGTTTAGAATGGGAGAAAATAATAGCAAATGAAGCAACTGACAAAGAATTAATCTCAAAAATATACAAGCAACTCCTGCAGCTCAACTCCAGAAAAAATAAATAACCCAATCCAAAAATGGGCCAAAGAACTAAATAGACATTTCTCCAAAGAAGACATACAAATGGCTAACAAACACATGAAAAGATGCTCAACATCACTCATTATCAGAGAAATGCAAATCAAAACCACAAGGAGGTACCATTTCACCCCAGTCAGAATGGCTGCGATCCAAAAGTCTACAAGCAATAAATGCTGGAGAGGGTGTGGAGAAAAGGGAAGCCTCTTACACTGTTGGTGGGAATGCAAACTAGTACAGCTACTATGGAGAACAGTGTGGAGATTCCTTAAAAAACTGGAAATTGAACTGCCATATGACCCAGCAATCCCACTGCTGGCCATACACACCGAGGAAACCAGAAGTGAAAGAGACACTTGTACCCCAATGTTCATCGCAGCACTGTTTATAATAGCCAGGACATGGAAGCAACCTAGATGTCCATCAGCAGATGAATGGATAAGAAAGCTGTGGTACATATACACAATGGAGTATTACTCAGCCATTAAAAAGAATACATTTGAATCAGTTCTAATGAGGTGGATGAAACTAGAGCCTGTTATACAGAGTGAAGTAAGCCAGAAAGGAAAACACCAATACAGTATCCTAACGCATATATACGGAATTTAGAATGATGGTAATGATAACCCTGTATGTGAGACTGCAAAAGAGACACAGATGTCTAGAACAGTCTTTTGGACTCCGTGGGAGATGGCGAAGGTGGGATGACTTGGGAGAATGGCATTGAAACATGTATAATAACATATGTGAAATGAATCAGCAGTCCAGGTTCGATGCATGGTTCAGCATGTTTGGGGCTGGTGCACTGGGATAACCCAGAGGGATGGTAAGGGGAGGGATGTGGGAGGGGGGTTTAGGATGGGGAATACGTGTGCACCCGTGGCGGATTCATGTTGATGTATGGCAAGACTAATACAATATTATAAAGTAATTAGCCTCCAATTAAAATATTAAATTTATATTAAAAAAAAAAAAAGCAGAGACATTACTTTGCCAACAAACGTCCATCTAGTCAAAGCTACGGATTTTCCAGTAGTCATGTATGGATGTTGGACCATAAAGAAAGCCGAGCACAGAAGAATTGATGCTTTTGAACTATGTGTTAGAGAAGACTCTTGAGAGTCCCTTGAACTACAAAGAGATTCAACAAGTCAATCTTCAAGGAAATCAGTCCTGAATGTTCATTGGAAGGAATGATGCTGAAGCTGAAGCTCTGATACTTTGGCCTCCTGATATGAAGAACTGACTCATTGGAAAAGGCCCTGATTCTGATAAAGATTGAATGCAGGAAGAGAAGGTGACGACAGAGGATGTGATGGTCAGATGGCATCACTGACTCAATGGACATGAGTTTGGGCAAACTCTGGGAGTTGGTGATGGACAGGGAGGCCTGGCGTGCTGCAGTCCATGGGGTTGCAAAGAGTCAGACACGAGTGAGCGACTGAACAGAATTGAACTGAAGGGAGGGAAACTGAAGTAAAATGTCATGTATTTTCAAAGAACTTGATTAGATTGGTGGTAGCTTAAGCAGTTGCCTGATCTGAGAGGCCTGGTTATCTGCTTGTGATTGGTTGTTTTTAAGATCTCCTCTCACATTTGAGCGCACTGATTCTGGGTTAGGTTTTGGTTTGCTGCCAAGGCTTTAGAACCACTCCAGTGTCATGGCCTTCTTGTTTAATGACTTGAACATAAGAATATTGAATTTGCAGTTGCGAACTTTCTGAGTTTGTTGGGAAGTTATAAAGACAATGATGACACAGCTCATGGATTCTCTGTCCAGAGCTACTTCTTACAGGTGTTGTCCCAGCTGAACACATGCTACTGTGACAGTGACATGGTCAGCATAGACTTGATGAGTGACTCTTACCTATGCAGATGTGCTTGTGCCCACCTCTGTGTCAGTCTTAAGTTTGTTTCCTGGAATATCTTCTCCAATTGACTGTTTTTAAAAATTCTGCTTGTCATATGAAGTTTATCTGGATTGTCTAAAAAAACTCTACTGATACTTCTACTGGTATCTATAGTTTTTGCTTCCCTAAATGCCCACAGTAGTTATATCAACGGCCTCCATTTTTAACACATGAGCACACATTTCTTTCATATCTGCCAGCACCTTACACAATATTTGGTTTGGCAGAGAACAGAAGGCTTGTACTGTGTCTAGCTGAACTAGATTTGTGAACCAAAATTCTAGACCTAAGAAATATTTTCTTACAAAAGTTATAGTTTAATACCAGTTAACTTTTCTTGATTAGTATTTAAATTAGATTAGTATTATCTAATGCAAGTGCATTCCTCTCAAGTTTAAAATTTTTATTTTAGGGTGAAATGGTGCAAAAAGGGACTTATGCTGAGTTACTGAAATCCGGGGTAGATTTTGCTTCCCTTTTAAAAAAGGAGAATGAGGAGGCCGAACCATCTCCAGTTCCTGAATCTCCCACTATGAGGACTCAGACCTCCTCCGAGTCTTTAGTTCAGTCTCAACAGTCTTCCACACCCTTGTTGAAAGATGCAGCTGCAGAAGACCAAGATGTGAGTTTCTCATTCTGCAACCTCCTGGTCTGTCTGCTTTTGATGGCCGTTCAGTCTTCTCCTCTCATGACATCTTTGTCTCAAAGTAAATCAGTTTCCAGGGCCTTATTCCATGGAATTGGTAGAATTAAATTGCTCTCTGATCAGGGTTCTCCTTTGGGTATAGGATGATGAATCTTATCAAGATCAGTAATGGGTACACTGCTATGAATTCCTGGGTGTTGTTTATAATGGCTCCCAGCTTCCCTTTTACATCCAGAGGCTTACTATGAAGACCTTCTCCTATCAAATCCTGCTGTGACCACATTAAATCAGCTATTTTTCCTACATATTGGAATGTTCTGGCACTGCAGATGACTGATTATCGTATTTTGCCTTGGTGTCAGAAGGTTTGTGATAGACCAGAGATAACGTGTGCTAAGGACCTGACACACAGCAGACACTGATTAGTCCCTCACATTCCACACTCAGGAATCACTGAAATTCAGGAACCACATATATTCAGATCATATGCTGTCCTCCTGCTATCCAAACTCGCCTTATTCCAACTTGTTGCGTGAACTCAGCTTACTGTATTTGACTAGTATTTTGAGGACCAGCTATGTTTTATGTTTTCATCATTGAGTGACACAAGTCATCTAGAAGGGATACATTAACTACATTTTGTGTGTTATTTTGGAACAAACTTCTGCATTCATATTTGAATTGGGTATGTTTTGCACGTGCCGAAAGTCATGATACCCAGTTTTTATTCTTTAGTCATATAATTTATTTTTTAATTGGAGTATAACTGCTTTACAATGTTGTGTTGTTTTCCACTGTGCAATGAAGTGAATCCACTATATGTATACATATATCCCCTCCCTCTTGGACTCCCTTTCCCTGCTACACCTCTGTCCCAAACATCTAGATCATCACAGAGCACTGCTACTTTAAGCAAAGCCACGCAACAATGAATAACCTTGTGCAAATGATATTTCCTTATTTCTAACAGATTACTAGAAGTAGTATGGCTAGGTCCAAGAGTCAATGCATATATGGTTTGGTTAGATATTTCCATACCTTGTCCATAGGAGATGGACCATCTTGCACTCCTACCAGCATGTGAGGTGTGTCTGTTTTCGCCACAGAATTGCAATTTAGGGCATTGTTGAACTTTTGTAGTTTTGTAGTTCATTATTTAAAATTTTGTCTTTCACTGCCATTTTTCCCTTCAAGACTGAGAATATACAGGATACACTATCTGAGGAGAGACGTTTAGAAGGAAAAGTTGGTTTTAAGACCTACAAGAATTACTTCAGAGCTGGTGCTCACTGGTCTGTCATCATTTTCCTTATTCTAGTAAACATAGCAGCTCAGGTACGTAAGGAAATTTGTTTTGGTGTGTGCCCTTAGCTTGATATTCACATACTATTTATACTGTGTCTATTTGTTTAATTATTATTATGTTTATGAAGAGATTTATTTTAAAAAACTGGCCATGAAGCTGTGGGATCTGCCTGGGTGAATCTGAAAGCAGAAGAGGAGGCCTGCAGGCTGGAACCTCAAGCAGGACCTGAAGTCTTAAGGCAGAATTTCTTCCTCCTTTAGGAAGCTTCAGGCTGTGCTCTTACAGCCTTTGACCGACTGGATGGGGCCCACCACATTGTTGATGGTTATTTTTACTTAAGTTGACTAATTATAGATATGAACCACAATCCACAAGAAATACCTTCACATTAATATCTAGAGGAGTATTTGATTAAATGACCAGAGACTGGAATGGCTAAGGGGACACAGAAAACTGACCATCACAGTACCTGTCAAGAGTCTTCCTTCAAAACCTCGAACATTTACACTACTACTTTTTTTGCATGTACTTGGATTTGCATTCAAATATGCTATCTTTGGGTAGCAAAATAAGTAAGGCTTATTGGTGTTGTGTGTTTGTGAAAAATTCTAGGAAAAAAAAAAAAAAAAGAAAGCCTTTTAGAGATATTAAATTATAACATGCCCTCCCCTGACCTTTCGTCATCTGGGATGTGGGGCTTGGCACAGACCTGAGTCGGAAGGACCATCTCTGTTTTCTGGAGCCTTTCTGTCCCCCATCCTAGTGAGTGAGGTGTGAGGCTCAGTAATGTCAGTGTGTGAGTGACTGTTGTTTCCTGCTCCAGGCTGCCTACGTCCTGCAGGATTGGTGGATTTTAAACTGGTGAGTGATTCCTGCTCTGACCCAAAGTGCTGTAAAGTCTACACAAAGCCTCACTTTCCCACAGAGTCAGGGGGAGGGGTGGGGTTTGTTCAGCCTCCTCTTCTGACCCTCATGTAGTTTCCCTGAAGAAAAATCACAGTTCCTGCTGGACTGTGACCCTCCCATGGTCTCTCTCCATGTCTCACTTTCAGAAGCTTCCTCACAGACAGTTCTGAGATCTGAAAGTCATGATGCAAATGATATCTCTATAAGGTAGAGAGACATAAGGCCCTTAGAGCTGGGAACCGTTTTCTAGCATTAAACTCATCTCCTAAATCAAGGTTAATTTTTTTCTGGGTATATTTGTATATTCTATCTATAGCATGATATTTTTTTTCTTCCCTCTTCCATAGGACAAATGAGCAGAGTACTCTGAATATCATGGCATATGAAAAAGGAAATATAACAGAGATGCTTGATCTGAACTGGTACTTAGGAATTTTTTCAGGTAAAGCTGAATCATCTGGTCTATTATACTAGAGTCTGAGGTGCTTACAAGGAGCCTGTGTGAGCAACTAGGGCTTCCAGGAGAAATTCAGAAATACCTCAACAAATAAGAGTCTGAGTTGCATTTACTCTATGAATTAATTGGAATAATTAATTTAAAAAATCTACTAGAAGAAGGTGAATGAAGACTCTTAATTTGCTCTGTACTGGATTTTGGAAGTTAAACTAGAATTGAACATTCAGAAAATCAGCCACTGGAAATGTGCTACTGTCTATTCTGATAGGTTGCTTTATCTAAATCTTATTATATGGATGGACAAGGGGATTAGAAATGGATCCCCACCCTGTGGTTTGAATTTTTCCAGTTCTGTCTGAATAAACCCTGTCTTTTATTGAACTTAGATGAATTTCTCTGGCAGCAAGGGCCCCCAAGCAAAAGCACTATTTCCTTGCAGGTATGCAAATTCCCCTTTGCCACACTGCTCATCTCTTGGGCTTCACCAATTACTTAAGAGAGAAGCTAAGTAGGGAGAAATCCAGTGTCTGGGAATTAATTAGGATTCCTTCTCTTTCTTACCTTGAGATCACAATGTTATTGCATCTCCACTTGTGCGATTAATTTAACATCTGGCTTGCCAGACTAATATTAATTAACATGGCTTTGTTTTCACAAGAGTGCCTAGAGTATGTGTAGCATTTCATACTTTCAAAAGGAAATCCTCATCTAAAATTTTAAAATATTTGCACAAGAAACACACATACTAACTTTCTGCAAAGATAGAGTTAATTATATCTTTGTAAGAACCCATTCATTGAAATTTGGTACTTCTTTTGTTGATCACTTGCTAAGAAACCTAAATCCATTAGCTGTTTACCTTCTGAATTGGTGGACTGTGGGGGCTTAAAGGAAGAAGTAAAAGATTCTGTTGTATATCCATTTAGGATAGTGGGCTAAGGCAGATGCCTGTTGATGGAATTCAGGAATTCAAACAGCTTCCAAAGTTGGAATAACAGTGATGTGAAAAGCCGAAGGAGAAAAAAATACTTGATGGAATATTTGTAACAGAAGTTATTTCCAGTTTCCTTAGTATCATGGGTTCAAGAGATGTTTGGAGGGCTATTTTAATTTTTATATGCATAGTACATACTCATTTATGTTATGAATAGAACTAATTTAAAAAATTATGTGCATTTACACATGCTTTTTGTTTCTATAAAACAGTGAGATTAGATGCTCTTTTAAGTTAATTATCTTGTGTTAAGATATAATTTGTATTTTCTTGCAATTCAACTATTTAAGATGTTTTCTACTTGTAACTTAGTATGGTATTTTCCTATTTTTTAAAGACACTGTGTATTTTGTACAATGAAATGAAATAATTTCTCCTGTTTCCTGTTAATTCACATGCTGATACCAAAGCATACCACAATTTCACATTATGGAAAATTTTGTAAATAGATATGAAACATGGAGAAAGAATGATTAACTACTTTTTATAATTAATTTTTCTTTTGAGTTTTTATTAGAGTTTGCAAATTGAGTTTGGAAAGCCTAGAAGGAAATTGTAGTTTACACCTCATTTTTTCTTCACACATGATTTCTGTTTAGTGAAAGGAAGATACTGATTTTCATATTCTTTTTAATAAATGTATCTTGTGAATACATTAAACTTATAGAATCCATTCTATATATGTATCTAAACTTATTTATTTCATATTCTATATATAAAAATTTATATGTAAATTCTTTTTATAGTGAAAATACATAATAATTTTATAAACTGCCTGCTGTACTTCAGTATCATTGAAGAAAAGGCAGAGATTTTATGTTATGAGTGACATTTCTTTATTTCAGGTTTAACTGGATCTATTCTCCTTTTTGGTGTCACAAGATCTCTGTTGGCATTGTACATCCTTGTTAATTCTTCACAAACTTTGCACAACAAAATGTTGGAGACCATTTTGAGAGCTCCGGTATTGTTCTTTGATAGAAATCCAGCGGGTAAGTCAGACACCAAGTTTCTCAGTAAATATATCTTAACACATTTAGTGCTTTGCCATGTTCTGGTATTTGAAAATGGAAGAGATGCTTGGAAGAAATCACTGTGTGTGTTGATTCATTTTCTACAAAAATCTTCACTGATATTTTTCTCTTACTAGAGAAAATTTGAATATAGGTGCATATAAGTTTTTCATTTGGAGAAGGCAATGGCACCCTACTCCAGTACTCTTGCCTGGAAAATCCCATGGATGGAGGAGCCTGGAAGGCTGTAGTCCATGGGGTCACTGAGGGTCGGACACGACTGAGCGACTTCACTTTCACTTTTCACTCTCATGCATTGGAGAAGGAAATGGCAACCTACTCCAGTGTTCTTGCCTGGAGACTCCCAGGGACGGGGGAGCCTAGTGGGCTGCCGTCTATGGGGTCGCACAGAGTCAGACACGACTGAAGTGATTTAGCATTTAGCATTCAAGCTTTTCATTTATGTGTGTGGGGGAAGATAAATGAATGTTCACTTAGCAGAATGATTTAGGAATCCATTTGTTGTGTGGCTTAGGAAACACCATATATTTGTTTTAAAAATGTATTTATTTTAATTGGAGGATAATTAATTTATAATATTGTGGTGGTCTTGCCATACATCAACATGAATCAGCCACGGGTGCACAATTGTCCCTTCATCCTGAAACCCCCTCCCACCTCCCTCTCCACGCCATCCCTCAGGATTGTCCCAGAGTACCGGCTTTGAGTACCCTGCTTCATTCATCAAACTTGCACTGGTCATCTATTTTATATATGGTAATATACATGTTTCAGTTCTATTTTCTCAGATCATCCCACCCTTGCCTTCTCCCACATAGTCCAAGAGCCTGTAAAGAACAGGCTCTTTTGCTGCCTTGCATATAGGATTGTCATTACCATCTTTCTAAATTCCATATATATGCGTTAATATTCTGTATTGGTGTTTCTCTTTCTGACTTCACTCTAGACTCCAGTTTCATCCACTTCATTTGAACTGAATAAAATGCATTTTTTTTTAGAGCTGAGTAATATTCCATTGTGTGTATGCATCATAACTTTCTTATCCATTTCTCTGTCGATGAACATCTAGGTTGCTTTCATGTCCTAGGTATTGTAAACAGTGCTGTAATGAACATTGGGGTGCATGTGTCTCTTTCAGTTCTGATTTCCTCAGTGTGTATGCCCAGCAGTGGGATTTCTGGGTCATATGGCAATTCTATTTCCAGTTTTTTAAGGAATTTCTACACCATTCTCCATAGTGGCTGTACTAGTTAGCGTTCCCACCAACAGTGTAAGAGAGAAACACCCTATATTTGATGTAAACATATTTAAATGTTCTAGACTAGTTGCTAAAACATGGACTCTTAAATAGCATTAAGTTAGGTTGTCCCATATGAAGAAACTTCTTACAAGTAATCTCCCTATAGGACACAGGCTGTATGTTTCTTTCATTGCCCTTTCATTCCTGGAATCACACAGCTTTGGCATGTTCTCCAACTATGAGGTTTTCCTAATAAGGTAATGACTTCCAATTACATATAAGAGGCTTTGTGTTACCTAACAGGTGAATCTTCAATAGTAAGTTTCAAATATGAGTGTCCCTAGCAGCAGCAGAGGTTTACCAGTGGTTGATGCCTCCACCTTGAGGCCTTTCACCTGTCTTTGGAAGGTATCCTCCTGACTTGGGTTTCTATGAAGAGTTAGTTCATCAGTTAATTGCACATGCTCACTCTGTCCAGTTAATTAGACTTGTGCTGAGGCCCAGGGAAGCTTTGTTTTTGCAGGTGATGATTGACAGGACCTACTGAGGTAGGGACGTGGGCTGGAGGGAGGATGGAAGTAGTCTTGGACTGACCATCAACTAGCCGTGTGACCAAGCCCAAAGCAAGTAGATACTACTTGGGCAGTCAAATGTCAAGGCATGATATTTTCATGATATAAGTATGGACTCTGGAGCCACCTTCCTAGGTTCAGTCCTGGTGCTAGTTCCTAATTGTGATAGCTGATTGTAGTTATGTTAATACTTATGTGTCAATTTCTCTGTGTCTTAGTTTTCTTACCTGTAAAATAGAGATGCTGTTCATATCTACCATATCATAATACCATGGAAATTAAACAGGTTAATACATTCAGAGGGCTTAGCATATGGTAAGTGCCTAATGAACCTTAGTGATGAAGACGACATGGTGTCTGGGAACTTTGTCTTCTGTGAGATGGGAATAATGGCTGCCCTCCTTCTTTCATAAGACCTTTTTGAGAATTAAATAAAACTGTTTAGGGTAGTATCCTGTGTAGATTTATTCAGCAGTTGTTTAGTTCAGGCACTGGGTAAAACACAGGATAATAATCTGCAAAGGCCCACACAGATCTCGTCTTACTATGAAACTGTAGAGAGAAAGTGATTGGAGGAGTCTATGCTATTATGGCTGTGAATTTGTTCCACTTTGTCAGTTAATGTGAAAACTACAATCATAAAATTTGGAGCATTAAGTGGGACTGGATTTCCTTCATCACAGCTTCTGAGTGCTCATGACCACAGTTAACCAGGCTCTTCATGTTCAAGATCTGTAGGCTTCTCCACATGCTGACTCATTTATTTTTCAAGGATTTGGGACCAAGTTTAAATCTTTGAGGTTGCTCATCTTAGAGCAGCCGGCACACTAGTGTTTATCTTGCCTCCTTCTCCTTGTGTCTCTTAGCAGGACTTCATTCCTTCAGGAAAATAGAAGCCCAAATAAGTACTGCAAAGACAGGCCTAGTTTGCCTAAAAGGTTTAGGGGCCAAAAATTATTTATTTGCTCTTTTAGTGATGGGTTAAATTAAATTCATTTTTATAGTTTATTTTCAAAAGTAGAATTTGTAATAAATTGTTTGTGGTGGACTTTCTTTCTTGTATGTGATGGCATGAAGAGCAAACCACATATAGTGGTTCTCTGTAAGTTGCAGTTCATAGATCCAGACTATTCAAGCTTCCAAGTTCTGTTGTCTTTCAATCAAGGAACTGAAACTGTTAAACAACTAATACATTTCCCTGGGGGTTATTTATGCTTTAAAGAAGTTATGTGGGTTAAATATTTGATATCTGAAAGTAGCTTTGCCTCACAAACTTAGGCCTTTATGAACTAAAAAGGAGGAATTCATCTATTTTAAAACATCAGTAGACATTTAAAATCTATTTTTGGATAGAGAGTTGGGATGTAGGTGAAGCTTCTGTGATGTCCAATCACTTTTCTTCTCTTGGCCTCAGGTTTTAACATGTAAGAAGTGGGGGGAATTTTTCACTCTATTGGTCATCTGCTAGTTGTTATTTATGGACCCAAGCACTAGAGAAAAAGTCCCTGTCTTCAAGGTATTTGACAATTTAAATAATTGCAGACAATGGATTGATTATTATTTTTTTAGTGTTGTCAATATTCTATGATTCATTATAGGAAAGGTACAGATCCAAAATTTAATACAGCTGTAGACTGGAGATCTCAATTCACATGTACACACAACACAGACACTTATAAGCATAGCCCTGTGGTGTATTTCTTTTTCATAGTCAATTACATAAGTTGTTGCCCTTATTTTCAAAAAAATTTCTAAAAACTGTTCTGGACCTTAAAGATGAAATGTTTTCAAAATGAAATCACACCAGTGGGAATGTGAGAGGAATTTAGGAAATAAAACTGATTAAAAAAAAAACAAAACTATCATCTCTAAGCTTAAAGCAAACTCAACTCAGTATCCAGACTCTTGATAATACTGAAATGCTTTCTTGAGCCACCAGGGACAGTCTGGGTGCTAAAGCTCATCTCTGAAAGTGTGTTAGGGAAAGCAGAGGGAAGCCAGCACTTTCATTGTTGCCCTTGGTAATCTCTACACACACTTCTATCTGGGCCTTTTAGAAGCATGTTACAAATGTTTTGACAGTAGGCTGAACATGAGCAATGATGTTTTCTTCACAAATAATGTTGGCATGAAACTGTGATCTGTTGAATGTTTTTTTTTTTTCATTCTTGGTAATCAGGATTAATCTTCAGAAATTTCTCCCTCAGGTGAAACTCTAATATATAGGAAAAAAGGTGGCAAACTTCCAAGTACACTTTGAGTGGAAATTTATTAAGAGGTTGTCGAGTACAAAGCTATTATAAAATCAAGTTCTGTATTCTGAAAGTATTTTCCTTTCCTTTCTTTTTTTGCAAGTGCATTTTAATAGATTGTATCCCATGGGATTAGTTTTCATTCCAATCCCAAAGAAGGGCAATTCTAAAGAATGTTCAAACTATGGTACTATTGCACTCGTTTCATATACTAGCAGGAGTATGCTCAAATCCTTTGAGCTAGAACAATTGACCAAGAATACATCTCCAAAATATACAAGCAGCTCATGTAGCTCAATACCAAAAAAGCAAATAACCTAATCAAAAAGTGGACTGAAGACCTAAACAGACATTTCTCCACAGAAGATATATAAATGGCTAATAAGCACATGGAAAGATGCTCATCCTCGGTCATTATTAGAGAAATGCAAATCAAAACCACAGTGAGGTGTCATGTCACATCAGTCAGAATGTCCATCATCCAAAAGTCCACAAACGATAAATGCTGGAGAGGGTGTGGAAAAAGGGAACCCTGTTGCATTGTTGGTGCGAATGTAGACAATACAGCCATTATGTAAGACAGTATTGTTGCTGTTCAGTCATTTAGTTGTGCCTGGCTCTTTGTGACCCCACTGACCACGGCACGCCAGGCTTCTTGTCCATCACCAAGTCCTGGAGCTTACTTAAACTCATGTCCATTGAGTTGGTGATGCCATCCAACCATCTCATCCTCTGTCATCCCCTTCTCCTCCCTCCTTCAATCTTTCCCAGCATCAGGGTCTTTTCCAATGAGTCAGTTCTTTGCATAAGGTGGCCAAAGTTTTGGGTTTCAGCTTCAGCGTCAGTCCTTCCAATAAATATTCAGGACTGATTTCCTTTAGGATTGACTGGTTTGATCTTCTTGCAGTCCAAGGGACTCTCGAGAGTCTTCTCCAACATCATGGTGGAAAAGCATCAATTCTTCAGCGCTCAGTGGCAAAGTTTATGCCCCCAACAGTCACATCCATACATGACTATTGGAAAAACCATAGCTTTGGCTAGGTGGACCTTTGTTTTTTTTTTTTTTTTTTTTTTTATAAAAGAAACAGACTTTATTTTAGACATAATTGTGTGTGTGCTCATGCTTCTTTGCATCTCCATGGACTGTAGCCCGCCAGACTCCTCTTTCCTTGGAATTTCCCAGGCAAGAATACTGAAGTGGGTTGCCATTTCCTTCTCCAGTCTAATTATTGTGCATCTCATCAATCCACTGACTTTCTTTTTTTTTTTTTTTCCAATTTTATTTTATTTTTAAACTTTACATAATTGTATTAGTTTTGCCAAATATCAAAATGAATCCTCCACAGGTATACATGCGCTCCCCATCCCGAACCCTCCTCCCTCCTCCCTCCCCATACCATCCCTCTGGGCCGTCCCAGTGCACCAGCCTTTGTGTCAAGGTTAAGTCTCTTCCTTTTAATACACTGTCTAGCTATGTCATAGCTTTTCTTCCAAGCAGCAAGCATCCTTTAATTTCATGGCTGCAGTCACCATCCATGGTGATTTTGGAGCCCAAGAAAATAAAGTGTGTCACTGTTTCCATTGTTTCCCTATCTATTTGCTGTAAAGTGATAGGACCAGGTGCCATGATCTTTGTTTTTTGAATGTTGAGTTTTAAGCCTTTAGTTTAAGTGAAAAAGTTTTAATTTTTTTCACTCTCCTCTTTCCCCTTTATCAATAGGCTCTTTAGTTCCTCTTCTTTTTCTGCCATAAGGGTGGTGTTATCTACATATCTGAGGTTATTGATATTTCTCCCAGCTATCTTGATTCCATCTTGTGCTTCATTTAGCCTGGCATTCCACATGATATACTCTGAATGTAGTTAAGCAGGGTAACGATATACAGTCTTGAGGCATTCCTTTCCTAATTTGGAACCAGTCCTTTGTTCTGTGTCCAGTTCTAACTGTTGCTTCTTGACCTCCACAAAGGTTTCTCAGGAGGCAGGTAAGGTGGTCTGGTATTCCTATCTCTGGAAGAATTTCCCACAGTTTGTTGTGATCCACACAATCAAAGGGTTTGGCATAGTCAATGAAGCAGAAGTAGATGTTTTTCTGGAATTCTCTTGCCTTTTTCTATGATCCACTGGATGTTGGCCATTTGATCTCTGGTTCCTCTGCCTTTTCTAAATATAGCTTGTACATCTGAAAGTTCCCGGTTCATGTATTGAAGTGTGGCTTGAAGGATTTTGAGCATTATCTTGCTAGCATGTGAAATGAATGCAGTTGTGCAGTAATTTGAACATTCTTTGGCATTGCCCTTCTTTGAGGCTGGAATGATACCTGACCTTTTCCAGTCCTGTGGTCGATGCTGAGTTTTCCAAATTTGCTGACATATTGTGTGCAGCACTTTCACAGCATCATCTTTTAGTATTTGAAATAGCTCAGCTGGAATTCCACCACCTCCACCAGTTTTGTTAATAGTAATGCTTCCTAAGGCCTATGTGACTTCACACTCCAGGATGTCTGGCTCCAGGTGAGTGATCACACCATCGTGCTTTTCTGGGTCATTAAGACTTTTCCCCCACAGTTCTGTGTATTCTTGACACCTCTTCTTAATATCTTCTTCTTCTGTTAGGTCCCTACTGTTTCTATCATTTATTGTGCCCATCTTTGCATGAAATGTTCCCTTGGTATCTCTAATTTTCTTGAAGTGATCCCTAGTCTTTCCCATCCTATTGTTTTCCTCTGTTTATTTGCACTGTTCACTTCATAAGACTTTTTTTTTTTTTTTTGTCTCTTCTTGCTATTCTTTGGAACTCTGTGTTCAGATGCATGTATCTTTTCTAGTCTCCTTTTGCTTTTGGTTTCTCTTCTTTTCCTAGCTATTTGTCAGGCCTCTTTAGACAACCATTTTGCCTTGTTGCATTTCTTTTTCTTGGGGATGGTTTTAGTCACCACCTCCTGTACAATGTTATGAACCTTTGTCCATAGTTTTTCATGCACTTTTTCTGTCAGATCTAAGCCCTTGAATCTATTTGTCACTTCCACTGTATAATCATAAAGGATTTCATTCAGGTCATACCTGAATGGTCTAGTGGTTTTCCCTACTTTTTTCAATTTAAGTCTGAATTCTGCAATAAGGAGCTCATAATATGAGCCACATTCAGTTCCCAGTCTTGCTTTTGCTGACTCTATAGAGCTTCTCCTGCACAAAAGAACTGGCTGCAAAGGATATAATCAATTTTCTTTCAGTATTGACCATCTGGTGATGTCCATGCATAGAGTCACAGTCTATGGGGTCTCAAAGACATGGGCACAACTTATGGACTAACAGTCCCGTGGGGAAATGGGGAAATGTTTGAACTTCTTGAACACCTGGAATGTCTATTTTAGACTTGTTATGTGTTTTAAAATCTTTATCTATATGTTATTCCAAACACAGTCATGCTCCTCATGATGGGAAAATCCTGCCTCCAAACCTGCCATTGAGAGAAGGCAGTGTTATATAGCAGTGTGTTGTTAACAATTCAGTAGAAAACAGAGCATCTGCCCTGGGTGATTTTCAGTCTAAGTCCCTGATTTGGGGATTTTTAAGTGAACAATTAGTTAATGATTTCTTTCTGAACCTTAAGTGGATGTTTCTGGAAGTGTTCTTTTGATTCAGTGAGTAATCTTATCCTTCATTCTGTTTGATTGAAGCACGTAACCAAAAAGAAGAGAATCTTGAAGGTATCATAAGAAAAATAATGCAGTCATTTCTTTCCATCCTACACAAAGGTATTTGAACAGGTATTGCAGTGTATGTGGACTAGTACTTAAATATATTTTCTCACGTAAATAATTCTATACATCTAAATCAGCAGCAGTGCTTTGAGTTATAGTCAGAATCATGGATTAATTGTTTTTTTATTACCTTTAAATATTTAGAAATAGATTAAGAAGGAAAAAGTGGCTTTCCTTTCCTTTCTTGTACATAGTCATATTTTAGAATTCTTTTTTTTCCCTTTTGTTATCAGACCAACTTAGGCTTATAAAATCTATTTCCTTTGGGGGAACCATAAATCTATCAATCTTGCCTTTTGGAGAATAAAATGGCAATAACCCCTTCAAATTATATCTCTTGATAATATAGATATTCTCTATTTCTCTTTTATTCTATAGTCTATATTTCATTTAAGTCATATATGACTTAATGAATTCCACCAATGAGTAGATAGAAGCTATAGATAGAAGCATTTCTTACTGGTGTCAACTTATAAATATTAGTCTTAATATAGTCCTGTAAGTGGAAGAAAAATAAGTACCAATTTCAGTATGATGAGTAATCAGTGTTACTAGAAAATTGTTCTTCCTTGACCTCAAGATTAAATAAAAGAAGAACAATTTTCTAGTAACACTGATTACTCACCATATTGAAATTGGTATTTATTTTCCTTCCACTTACTTTGTTCTTCCTTGACTTCAAGATTAAATAAAGTATGTGAGACAGCAAAAGAGACACAGATGTATAGAACAGTCTTTTGGACTCTGTGGGAGAGGGAGGTGGGGGATGATTTGGGATGATGGCATTAAAACATGTATAATATCATATAAGAAATGAATCGCCAGTCCAGGTTTGATGCAGGATACAGGAAGCTTGGGGATGGTGCACTGGGATGACCCAGAGGGATGGTATGGGGAGGGAGGTGGGAGGGGGGCTCAGGATGGGGAACACATGTACACCCATGGCGGATGCATGTTGATGTATGGCAAAACCAATACAATATTGTAAAGTAATAAAAAAATAAAAAAATAATAAAAAAAAGAATAAATAAATAGTTGTTGACAGAAATAGCCAGAGTCATGAAAGATGGCACCTGTGTAATCCAGACAGTACAGTCCATGGGGATGCAGAGTCGGACATGACTGAGCAACTAACACTTAACCACCCTGGTGTTTCGACGGTAAAGAATCTTCCTGTAATACAGGAGACCCAAGTTCAATCCCTGGATCAGGAAGATCCATTGAAGAAGGGAATGCTACCCACTCTGGTATTCTTGCCTGGAGAATTCCATGTACAGAGACTTCTCAGGTGGGCCATAGTCCATAGCATTGCAAAGAGTCAGACACAACTGAGTGACTAACACTTTCACAAGGCAGTTTTAGATCATCAAGCCTTCAAATTTTATTCATGGGATGTTTTTATAAATTTCATGGTTTGTTCACTCTAGTTAATTACATTCTTCTGCATTTCTATCAGATGGACATTCTGATACTTCAAAACTTCCATTTGCACAAAATATGGTTAAAGCAGCATGGAAAGAAAATCTGAATCCTGGTTTATAACTCTTATAAAACATAAATTTTATTTTTTAAACCAGTTAAAGGTATAATAAGAGCAACAGAGCAAATATAACTCTCCTCTAAATACTGCCTCATCAATATTAATAAGCTAACCATTTAAATGCCTTGACCTATTGACTGGGTATAATGGTATTGAGGTAGTCGAAGAATTGTATAGTTTTGGGTGGAGAGACCTTAGTAAAGACAAAGAGCACATACTTGCTTGATAACTGCCTGCCAGGTAGCTGTTTTAGTTAGGCAGGGAGCACCTACCTTGTCCTGAGTCTTGGCATTCAACCTCAGTTATGCCGAATGGCCTTCAACTCTGAAATTCATTGATCCTGTAGAACTCTCTTGGAAATAATTTGATGAAAAAGAAGACCAAAAATAGATTGTAAGGGACTTCAGAGGATTTTTATGATACACCGTCTAATGTCTCAGAGATCTGCTGCATGACAGAGATTTCATCTGTTTGTAGTCATAATGTTGTTCCCTATCATATTGAATATTAGCCTAAAGTATGATAAATTTGTTCTGTTGCCCTATGTCTTGTCATTGCAAAGCAATGTTGTATATTTATTTGACAATTTAAATGTATTATAATACCATCACTTCCATTGTCTCATTTCATCTTTAATAGCAACAAAGTAATGAGGAATCTGCTGCAGTCCCTTCTGTTTCTGGAGCTTGTGGACAGCAGATCTATACTCTGCTCTGCCTCCTTTCTCAATTTTCTTCTTATTGTCCTCATTGGTTTTTATATGGGAACTATAGTCCTACAATGTTAGGTGCCTGTGTGCCACCCCACCAGTGGGACCACTGCAATTACGTTAGTCCTCCTGTCTCTTCCCCTACTTCTTCCCCCATCAAACTGTTGCCACTGGAGCTAACAGGAGAGATGTCTGGGACTCATTCCCAGACCCTAGTTCTGACTTTCCATGGTGTGTAAGTAGGCAGGTAGAGTAGGTACAGGAAACCAGTACCTGTAGGTATGTTTATTTCATATATGCTGTGACAGGGAAGAAGGGCCTTTTCAGGCTTCTTCCTTAGCACAGGGTTAAACACCCTCTGGCAATGGCACCCCACTCCAGTACTCTCGCCTGGAAAATCCCATGGATGGAGGAGCCTGGTAGGCTGCAGTCCGTGGGGTCGCTAGGAGTTGGACACGACTGAGCGACTTCACTTTCACTTTTTGCTTTCATGCACTGGAGAAGGAAATGGCAACCCACTCCAGTGTTCTTGCCTGGAGAATCCCAGGGACGGGGGAGCCTCGTGGGCTGCCGTCTATGGGGTCGCACAGAGTCGGACACGACTGAAGTGATTTAGCATAGCATAGCATAGCAAACATCCTCTCAGCCTCGAGTGCCAAATTTAGTGCCTTAAATAGTCTGGGTTAGGATGAACCTTTTGAAGACTGCTATTTAATTGAAAGGCCGTCTCTTACATGATTTACCTTTCAATTCTGGGAGGAGTTCCTAGGTTTAGAGGAATTATATATGTCTAGGTCATCGGGCAGGACAGAGCTTTTCCTCAATTTCTGGTTACCTAGAACATTGTGCTCTGTGCCTTGCATTTCCTTTCCTGTCTGTTCCATCCATCCTTCTCTCCAACCCCATCATCCTCCTATGAGCTGCATATGCTTTACACCCATCTCTTGCTTCTTTCTCTATCCACCCACCCAGGACCTGGGGACTATTGTACCCTTGTCCCTCTTACCCCTCTTTGAGATGCTGTGTTTCCCCACTTTTTGAAATGCTTTCCTTCCTATCACACCAACTTCTGTAAATTATTGAACCCCAACTTGGTCTGCAACTAGCAACTTCTAATGCCCTTGGAAGGAGCACAGACAAATACATTGCTTCAACAACTTAGAGGAAGTGACAAGTATTGTTAGCGACTCTCCCAAGTGGGGCCCCAAAAAATGTCCTTCTGTTTGGTGTCATTTGAGCCAATAGAAGGAGCCCAAGTACTGTTCAGAAACAAAGGAAAGTTTTATCCTTTGATTAAAGAATGGAGAGGTGAGTGCTTGCACTCAAGAATACATGTTCTTCCCTAAAAGTTGTGGTGGTGGGTGGGTGGGGACTGCTTTATAGGATTTTTGTCAGTGGGGTAGAGTACCTAGTTTTTGTAGGCTGGGCCCAGCTATGCTATTCACAACTCAGATCCAAGTGTTAGTGCAGCCATTTCGGACCAGGAACTCTGGTCTGAAAGGCCAGATGTGAGATCTCTCACAAGGTACCCTGTAAACAAGTAAAGTGCACTTCACTAAGTGCAAAGGGAAAAAAAAAGGTTAGACTTTATTTTATGACCCATATTCTAGTTTTTAGTCCCTGGGAATTGTTAATGGGCTTTGCTGGTGACAGTATGACAAACCAGACTCTTAATGTTGCAACATGAATTTTCCCAGGTTGGAAAACAATAGCAAATAAACAAATATCAATAGAAATACATGAAATATCAATAGAGACTTAAATTTGGAAACAAACTTATAGAAGGGCTTGTTTTGTTGATTTGTTCAGAATATGCTCATCTGCCTTCTTTATGTGAGGCATTGGTCCAGACACTGGGTAACAGCAATGAATAAAACAGACAAAACCCCTGCTCTAATAATGTCCATATTCTAATTTAATTTGTATGAATACAAAGACAATGGTCATTAACTTCTGGAAGCAAAGAAGGGACTTTAAAAGGGCAGTAATTATATGTGTAGGTAGGGCAAGTTTAATTTAAATGTTCTTGAGACAGATGATGTAACTGATCCCCAGCAGGTCAGTGACCCTTCAATGGGTCCTTTGCCTGGAGTTGCAAATGACACTTATGAACCTGGGTTCTGTGTAGCAGAGCAGAAACTTTATTCACTGATCAGGGAATGGAGAAGGGAGAGCTTGTGTTCTACAAACACCTTCTCCTAAAGAGGAGGAGAGTAAAGGAACTTTAAGGTATAGGAGGCAGGCATGTCTCTGGGGCTCTAAGAAAGGAGTAGAGATTTCCAAGAACAGTAGGGATAGTGGGGGCATGTGCAGACTTCCATGTTCCTTTGCATTTGGCAGGAACTGTGCTTTGCAGAGTACAAGTACCTCCTTGGGTGGGGATCTTAGTATGGTAATGAAGCAAAGGTCAATTTCAGACACCTCTAGGTCTCATCTGAGCAGATACATGCCAGTAGTCAAGTCAGAGCCTGTTTAGGAGAGTTGACCACTGCATATCTCTTAAAACACAGCTGCAAAACGTGTCTGTCAAATAGCAGGAGCTTTTGAAACGAGCACAGAGGTAAATCAAGGCAGGGATCCTTTAGCTCTGGGGAGCGAGTATAGGTGATAAGGGAACATTTTCAGAAATGTTCAGTTTCTGCCTTGTTACTCAAAGTGTGGTCCCTGGACCAGCAGCATCAGCATCACCCGAAGTTGTTAGAAACCAGAATCTCAGACCTCACCCAGTGCTCTTAAGAATATACATCTTAACCAGATCCCTGGGATACTCATGTACAGATTAGTTTGGGAAGCATTATTCTTGTGAGTATTGGGCTAACTCAAGTTAGTGACCTAATTTCACTTGGATCCATAGGGGCCCTCTATGGTCTGGTATTTCACCCACATGTTTACAAATCAAAGACAAGAGCATTGGTAGACTCCACAGTGATCAGAATTAATCTTTCCAACTGCGTCCCCTTGACTGACATGTAGTGAGATTGTCATCGAGGGGATTTCAGGTCTTACAGCCTCTCATCAGTGAGAACCACTTTTTAAATACTCATTTTATAGATTTATTTTACAGTTTTGTATAGTAGTCCTTCTACATAGAAGATTTCCCATAAAAAAGAAAGCTGGAAAGCCAATAGGTTCATGGTGCTTTATTGGTAAATCACATTTGAGCACTCTGCGTCCTTGTTATAGATTGTGTGTGAAATGTGGTCCATGTTTACAAAGGGTGTATAATCTAGATGTGAACTCAAAACTAATAAACTTGAAAAGTTATTAAACTTCTAAATAGTTTACACTATGATACGTTCTGAGAATAGACCCAGACTCCATGTGGAATCTAGAAGCATGCTGAAACAGTCCCTCATCAAACAAAGCATCAGCAAAACCTATGCCTTTAAAAATGAAAACTGCTTATGTCTTTGGTGACAGCTTGTGGAGTCTTATTTTAGGTCTAATTTGGCTGCAGGGTCTCTTCAGTCCTCAGCACTAAAAGTAAAAATGGAGGGAGGAGGCAGATGCTGGGCAATAACAGTAAAAATGTTTCAGGTGAACGCACAGTGTTATAAAAATATTAAAAGTGTAGTAGAGCAGGAAATTGGAGTGTATCTTTAAGTAAACTCAAGTAGCTTCAAAGGACATTGCTATGTTTAAAAACAGTTAAAACAGCTCAAAATATTCAATCCAGGTTGTCAAGGAAGGATATATCTATGCTCTTGTACCTTTTCTTTAAGATGACAAAAGTCTGTAGTCTGTATGAAAAAGATTCTGCCAAAATGATTAAAATACGTTTTCTTGTTTAAAAGGGTATTTAGTAATTTGAAATTTTAACTTTACAAAAATCTATCATTTCCCAACTAATTTTAGAAAGCAAGTTTGAGAAGTTGGACTTGGATAGTTCTGGGTCAACTTCAAAGGATTTTGTCATATTTTTTCTTTCTTTCTGTTTTTTTAAATTGGCCTTCCCTGGCAGCTCAGATGCTAAAGTATTTGCCTACAATGCAGAAGACCCAGGTTCAACCCCTGGGTTGAGATGATCCCCTGGAGAAGGGAACGGCTATCCACTCTAGTATTCTTCCCTGGAGAATCCCATGGACAGAGGAGCCTGGCAGGTTACAGTCCATGGGGTCACAAGAAGTTGGACAGGACTGACTGACTAACACACAACACTTACATAGTTGATTTATAATGTATCAGATGTATAGTGGAGGGATTCACTTATATATACATATATAAAATATGTACATGCATGGATCTTTTTAAGATTCTTTTCCATTATAGGGTATTAGAAGTTATTGAACGTAGATCCCTGCGCTATATACAGTAGGTCCTTGCCATTTGCCTGTTTTATATACAGTACTCTGTATCTGTTAATGGCAGATTCCTAATTTATCCCTTCCTTCCCTTTCCCTTTTGGGAACCATAAATTTGCCTCCTGTGTTTGTCTGTTTCTGTCTTGTAAATAAGTTCATTTGTGTCATATTTTAGATTCCACATATAAATGGTACCATACAATGTTCGTCTTTCTCTGTATGACTTACTTCACTTAGTATGATTATCTCTAGGTTCATCTATGTTGCTGCAAATGGCATTATTTCATTGTTCTTTGTGGTTGGGGAATATTCCGTATGTATGTATTGCATCTTCTTTATCCATTCATCTGTCTATGAACATTTGAACATTCCAAGGCAAACCATTCAATAACACAGTAACCCAAGTCTATGTCCTGACCAATAATGCTGAAGAAGCTGAAGTTGAACGGTTCTACAAAGACCTACAAGACCTTCTAGAACTAACACCCCAAAATGATGTCCTTTTCATTATAAGGGACTGGAATGCAAAAGTAGGAAGTCAAGAAATACCGGGAGTAATGGGCAAATTTGGCGTTGAGGTACAGAATGAAACAGGGCAAAGGCTAACAGGGTTTTGCCAAGAGAATGCACAGGGCATAGCAAACACCCTCTTCCAACAACACAAGAGAAGACTCTACACATAGACATCACCAGATGGTCAATACCAAAATCATACTGATTATATTCTTTGCAGCCAAAGATGGAGAAGCTCTATAGTCAGCAAAAACAAGACCAGGAGCTGACTGTGGCTCAGATCATGAACTCCTTATTGCCAAATTCAGACTTAAATTGAAGAAAGTAGGGAAAACCACTAGGCCACTCAGGTATGACCTAAATCAAATCCCTAATGATTATACAGTGGAAGTGAAAAATAGATTTAAGGGACTAGATCTGATAGAGTCCCTGAAGACCTATGGATAGAGGTTGACATTGTACAGGAGGCAGTGATCAAGACCAACCCCAAGAAAAAGAAATGCAAAAAGGCGAAATGGTTGTCTGAGGAGGCCTTAGAAATAACTGTGAATAGAAGAGAAGCAAAAGGCAAAGGAGAAAAAGAAAGATATATTCATTTGAATGAAGAGTTCCAAAGAACAGCAAGGAGAGAGAAGAAAGCCTTCCTCAGTGAACAATGCAAAGAAATAAAGGAAAACAACAGAATAGGAAAGACCTCAGATTTCTTCAAGAAAATTAGACATACCAAGGGAATTTTCATGCAAAGATGGGCACAATAAAGGACAGAAATAGTATGGACTTAACAGAAGCAGAAGATATTAAGAAGAAGTGGCAAGAATACACAGAAGAACTATACAAAAAAGATCTTCATGACCCAGATAACCATGATGGTGTGATCACTCACCTAGAGCTAGACATCCTGGAATGTGAAGTGGGCCTTCGGAAGCATCACTATGAACAAAGCTAGTGGAGGGGATGGAATTCCAGTTGAGCTATTTCAAATCCTAAAAGATGATGCTGTGAAAGTGCTGCACTCAATATGGAGGCAGGAGGAGAAGGGGTCTACAGAGGATGAGATGGCTGGATAGCATCACCAACTCAATGGACATGAGTTTGAGTAAACTCTGGGAGTTGGTGATGGACAGGGAGGCCTGGTGTGCTGCAGTCCATGGGGTTGCAGAGTCGGATGACTGAGCAACTGAACTGAACTGAACTGAATATTCCATTGTATTTATGTACTGCATCTTCTTTATCCATTCATCTGTCAATGAACATTTAGGTTGTTTCTATGTCTTGGCTTTTGTAAATAGTGTCACATATCTTTTAGAGTCATTGAATTTTCCAGATATATGCCCAGCAATGGGATTTCTAGATCATATGGTAGTTTTAGTCCTAGTTTTTAAAGAAATCTCCATACTGTTTTCCATAGTGGCTGTATCAGTTTACATTCCCACCAACAGTGTAGGAGGGTTCCTTTTTCTTCACACCCTCTCCAGCATTTATTATGTATAGAATTTTTGATGATGACCATTCTGACAGGTGTGACAATACATCACTGTAGTTTTGATCTGCATTTGTGTAATAATTAGTGATGTTGAGCATCTTTTCACGTGCCTGTGGACCAATATATGTCTTCTTTGGAGAAATGTCTATTTAGGTCATCTGCCCATTTTTTGATTGGGCTGTTTTTTCTTTATACTGAGATGTACTAGCTATTAATAATTAATGTATTATTAATTTATATTTTGGCAATTAATTTTTCATCAATCTCATCATTTGCAAATATTTTGTCCTATTCAGTAGGTTATTTTTTCGATGATTTCTTTTGCTGTGCAAAAGCCTTTAATTAGATTCCATTTGTTTATTTTTGCTTTTGTTTCCATTACTGAGATGGATGGCATCACCAACTCAATGGACATGGATTTGGGTGGACTTTGGGAGTTGGTGATGGACAGGGAGGTCTGGTGTGCTACGTGTTCATGGGGTCTCAAAGAGTTGGACACGACTGAGCGACTGAACTGAACTGAACTGAACTCTAGGAGATGGATCTAAAATATATTGATGAATTTATGTCAAAGAGTGTTCTGCCTGAGGTACCCTCTAAGAGTTTTATGTTAGCAATATTGATTCTTCCAATTCAAAAATACAGCATATCTTTCCGTCTGTTTGTGTAGTCTTCAGTTTCTTTCAGTGTCATAGGTTTTGGAGTACAGGTTTTTGCCTCCTTTGGTAGATTTATTCCCAGGTTTTTGGTTATTGTTTTGATGCTATGGTATTATGGGATTGTTTCCTCAATTTTTCTGTCTGATATTTTGTTATTAATGTATAGAAATTCAGTAGGTTTCTAGAAATTAATTTTGTATCCTGCAACTTTACCAAATTCATTGATTAGCTCTAGTAGTTTGCTAGTGGCATGATTAGATTTTTGTTGTTATCTGCAAATGATTAACAGTTTTACTCTTTCCTTTCTAATATGTGTTCCTTTTATTTCTTTTTCTTCTCTGATTGCTTGGCTAAGCCTTCTAAAACTGTATTGAATAAGAGTAGTGGGAGTGGACATCCTTGTTTTGTTCCTAATCTTAGAGGAAATGCTTTTAGCTTTTCACCATTGAATATATTAGATGTGGGTTTATTTTATATGGCCTTTATTATGTTGAGGTGTTCTCCCTCTCTATGCCCACTTTCTGGGGAATTTTTTTTTTTTTATATCATGAATGGGTGTTGAATTTTATCAAAAGCTTTCCCTACATTTATTGAGATGATCATATGGCTTTTATTCTTCAATTTGTTAATATGATGTATCAAACTGGTTGATCTGTGGATATTGAAAAATTCTTGCCTGCCTGGGATAAATCCCACTTGATTATGGTGTATAATCTTTTTAATGGATTATTAGAGCTAATTTGCTAGCAATTTTTTTTCTTTTTGAACTAGTGTTTTTGTTTTCATTAAAAAAAAATAAAATAAAACCTCTTTATTTTGTATTGAGGTATAGTGGCAACCCACTCCAGTATTCTTGCCTGGAGAATCCCTGGGACGGCGGAGCCTGGTGGGCTGCCGTCTGTGGGGTCACACAGAGTCGGACACGACTGAAAGTGACTTAGCAGCAGCAGCAGCATAGCTGATTAACAATGTGATAGTTTCAATAGAACATTATCTGCCAGAATTTTGTTGAGGATTTTTGCATCTAAGCACTTCCCTGTAGCTCAAACGGTAAAGAATCTGCCTGCAATGTAGGAGACCAGGGTTTGATCCCTGGGTCAGGAAGATCCTCTGGAGAAGAGAATGGCAATCTACTCCAGTATTGTTGCCTGGAGAATCCCATGGACAGAGGGGCCTAGTGGGTACAGTCCAGGGGGTTGCAAAGAGTTGGACATGACTGAGTGACTAACACTTTCAGACCTTTCAGACCTCTTGCATCCATGTTTATGAGTGATATTGGCTTGTAATTTTCTTTTTTTTGTGATATATTTGTCTAGTTTTAGTATCAGGGTAATGGTGGCCTCATAGAGCAAGTTCAGAATTGTTCTTTAGTTTGCAGTTTTTTCTGGTCTAGTTTCAGAAAGATGGGTGTTTATTCTTCTCTAAATGTTAGAATTTGCCTGTGAAGCTGCTGATCCTGGACTTTTGTTTGTAGGAGTTTAAAAATTGCTGATTCACCTTCAGTACTGGTAATTAGTCTGTTCATATTTTCTATTTCTTCCTGGTTCAGTTTTTGGAGATTGTGCTTTTCTAAGAATTTGTCTACTTTATTGATGTATAGTTGCTTGTAGAAGTTTTATGATCCTTTGTATTTCTGTGGCATCAGTTACAACTTCTCCTTTTTAATTTCTGATTAATTTGAGCCCTCTCTCTCTTTTTTTTCTTGTTGAGTCTGGCCAAAGGTTTATCAATTTTGTTTATCTTAAAAACAAACAAACAAACAAAAAAACTAGCTGTTTGTTTCATTGATCTTTTCTATTTCTTTTTAGTCTCGATTTCATTTATTTCTGCTCTGACATTTGTGATTTCTTTGCTTCTAATAACAAAGGGTTATCATTTGGGTTTTGTTTGTTCTTCTTTGTCTAGTTCATTTAGGTGTAAAGTTAGTTTATTTATTTGAGATGTTTCTCGTTTCCTGAGGTAAGACTGTATCACTATAAATTTCCCTCTTAGAACTGCTTTTGCTATGTCCCAGAAGTTTGTATTGTCTTTTTTTTTTTTTTTTTGGTTTGTTTTGGTTTTTATTAGTGTTTGTCTCCAGGTATTTTTTGATTTCCTCTTTGATTTCTTCAGTGACCCATTGTTAGTTTAGGGGCTTATTGTTTACCCTCTGCTTGTTTGTGTTTTTTTATAGTTTTATTTTTCTTGTAGTGATTTCTAATCTCATAGTGTTATGGTCAGAAAAGATATTTGGTATGATTTCAGTTTTCTTAAATTTACTGAGGCTTGCTTTATGGCTCAGCATGTGATCAATCCTGGAGAATGTTTCATGTGCACTTGAGAAGAATGTGCATTCTGTTGCTTTTGGATGGAATGCTCTGTAAATACAATTTACATTGGGTTAATGCATTATTTCAGAGAAGGCAATGGCACCCCACTCCAGTACTCTTGCCTGGAAAATCCCGTGGATGGAGGAGCCTGGTGGGCTGCAGTCCATGGGGTCGCTAAGAGTCGACAAGACTCAGCAACTTCACTTTCACTTTTCACTTTCTTGCATTGGAGAAGGAAATGGTAACCCACTCCAGTGTTCTTGCCTGGAGAATCCCAGGGACGGGGGAGCCTCATGGGCTGCCATCTATGGGGTCGCACAGAGTCGGACACGACTGAAGAGACTTAGCATAGCAATGCGTTATTTAAGGCCTCTGTTTCCTTATTGATTTTCTGTCTGGACGATCTATTTGTCCATTGATGCAAGTGAAGTGTTAAAGTCCCCTGCTGTTATTGTGTTACTGTCAATTTCTTCCTTCATGCCTGTTAATATTTTCCTTATGTATTGAGGTATTTCTATATTGGGTACATATATATTTATAATTGTTAGGTTGTTCTCTTGATCATTATGTAGTGTCCTTCTTTGTCTCTTATAAGTGTCTTTATTTTAAAACCTATTTTTTTTCTGATATAAGTATTACTATTCCTGCTTTCTTTTGATTTCTATTTATGTGGAGTATCTTTATCCATCTCCTCACTTTCATTCTGTTTGTATCTCTAGATCTGAAGTGAGTCTCTTGTAGGCAGCGTATGTATAGGTCTTGTTTTTGTATCCAGTAAGTCAGTCTTTGTCTCTTGGGTGAAGCATTTAGTCTGTTTACATTTAAAGTAATTATCAACATGTATATTCTTAATGCTGTTTTGTTAATTATTTGAGGTTTGCTTTTGTAGGTCTTTCCCCCTCCTTTATTCTTTTGTTCTCTTCTCTTGTGAGTTTAAGACTATCTTTACCATTATGCTCGGATTCCTTTTTTATTTTTTTGTGGGCATATCTATTATAGATTTTTGGTTTGTAGTTACTATATATAGTACTATATGTTTGCCTTTAACTGGTTAGATTTTTCATTTTGTAATTTTCTTGTTTCTAGTTGTGATGTATTCATTTTTTGCCTAGAGAAGTTCCTTTAACATTTGTTGTAAAGCTGGTTTGTTGGTACTGAATTCTTTTGTCTTTTGCTTGTCTATAAAGCTTTTGATTTCTCCATAAAATTGAATGAGAGCCTTGTCAGGTGAAGTATTCTTGATTGAAGGTTTTTCCCTTTCATCACTCTAAAGATACTGTGCCACTTCCTTCTTGATACAGGATTTCTGATGAAAAATCAACTGATAGCCTATGGAAATTCCCTTATATGTTATTTGTTGCTTTTAATAATCTCTCTTTATCTTTTTGTCACTTTGATTACAATGTGTCTTGGCGTGTTCCTCTTTGGGTTAATTTCTTGATTTGGGTAACTATTTCCTTTCTCAGGTTAGGGAAGTTTTCACCTATTGTCTCTTCAAATATTTTCTTGGGCTTTTTCTCTTTTTATTTTCTTCTGACACTCCTGTGATGGAAATATTAATGTTGCATTGGCCTGTCAGTAGCCGGAGCCAGGGCCTAGCTGGTCCCAAGGTAGGATCTAGCCTTCATTGTTGGGGTTGTAGTTTCCTTGCTTCTAGTGTCTGCCCCCTGCTGGTGATGCTGCTCTAGAGGCTTGTGCAGGTTTCCAGGTAGGGAGGGCCATGCCTGTCTACTGGTGGTTGGAATTAGGTCTTGGCCCTCTGATGGCTGGGCCATGTTTAGACACCTGTCCAGAGGTGGCTGTGAGCTCTCTAGTCTTTAGGCAGCCTATCTTCTGATGGGTGGGGCCATGTCCTGCCCATTTAGTTGTTTGGCCTATGGTGTTCCTACATTGGTGCCTACAGGCTGTTCAGTGGGACCAAGTCTTGGCTCTAATGTTCTAAGATTTCAGCCCCCAGGAATGTTCATGTGGCTGAATGTTCCCTATTTCTACCACCAGTATATGTACCCCTAGGGTGAGCTGCAGCCACCCTCCATCTCTCTAGGAGACTCTCAAAAATCAGCAGGTACATCTGCCCCAGGCTTCTATTAAATTATTGCTTTTGCCCCGAGTCCTGGTACATGTGAGATTTTGTGTGTGTCCTTTAAGAATGAAGTATCTATTTCCTCCAGTCCTTTTGGAACTCCTGCAGTTAAATCCCACTGGCATTCAAAACCAAATGTTCTGGAGGCTTGTCTTTCCAGTACCAGAACCCTGGGCTGTAGAGCCTGATGTTGGTCTCAGGTTTCACTCCCATTGGAGAATCTCTGCAGTATAATTATTTTCCAGTTTGTAGGTTGCCCACCTATGGGCATATGGGATTTGATTATAGCATGACTCTGTCTCTCCTCCCATCTTGATGTGGTTGCTTCTTTGTCTTTAGTTTATAGAAGATATTTTCTGGTAAGTTCTGGCCTTTTTCATTGATGGTTGTTATTCAGATAGTTGTGATTTTGGTGTGCTCTTGAAATGAGGTTGGGTGAACATCTTTCTACTCCACCATTTTGGCTGATCTTTCTGCTCAGTTTGGATGTATTGAGCTTAAGATGTTCTGTAGGGTACCCACATGCCCAAGCAAGAGATTAGGAGTGGAGATATGATTTGGGATGCATAAGCAAATAGGAAATCATAATAATAAAAGTGAGTGAAGTTTAGAAAGAGCACCAGGAAAAGGAGAAATGGTCAATGGAACTATCCTTATAAAGAAATGGGGCAGTAAGGGATATTGCAGGAAGTTGTGCTACATAAGTAGGTTTTCCTTGCCTATTCTGTGCAGAGTGGAAATTCCAGGATGAGGCACTGCCTCAATATGAGGCAGATTAGCACCTGCCTCATAATGAAACATTATTGTATCACCCTGAGCAAGGTTGGATCTTGTCTCTTGTATCACTGGAAGCTTGATTTACAAAGAGATTTGAACATTTATGTTAGCTGAAGAAAATTTTCTTCAAAGGCCATCACTATGTGAACATCCAGATATATGTAAGGGGCTCTGTTTGAGGCGGATGGGTAGTAAGGGAGTCATACAGATGGTGTGTCCAGAACTGGGCAAACTTGGCTGTTACTACCTCTTTTGCATCGTTCTCTGAGACACCTCTGTTGCATCTCATATGCTTCACAGGACAAACTTTGGAATTTACTATCTCTGATGACTTTTCGTGCCCCTTAATGCTCTAAAATCTCATAAGGATAATATGAAAAACACCTTGCATGTATGTGTTCCTTTACAATTTAGGAGGGAACTGCCTAAGCATGATGTTTTATCCTGTGAATGTTGTCATCTCACTTTTAAAGATAAGGGATTTGCCTCTCAAAGGAGATTGGATGAGTTGCCTAAATGCCTCTTGCTCCTGTGCATTAGAAGAGGCCCAGAACCTCGTATTTTTCCACTGATGGTTTCCTAATTCCTGTTCTATTATGTTGGTGCAAAAATAATAGTGAATTTTAAATCATTATAGCTAGGCTCCAGCACATCTTTAATTAATTAAAATAAGAACCATTACAATCAACATATTTTTGACAACAAGAAATGTGTGTGTGTGTTTTTTTTTTCTTGTAGCAAAAAAAAAAAAAAAAAAATCTGTGCTTTGGAATTCGATGAATTCTTGGAAAGTACTTTCTGCATTCTGCTGGTTGTGGAAGCATTTTCCCTGCAAAAAGTTGTTGAGATGCTTTAAAGAAGTGGTAGTTGGTTGGTGAGAGGTCAAATGAATAAGGTGGATAAAGCAAAACTTTGTAGATAGGGAACAAGATGACAAGGAGTAGGTGGACATAGAGTACATGTCTCTCTATGGATATATCAGGAATACACCTTCAGACACCAGTGCTTGCAGAACACCAGCTGAGAGTAGATAGTAGTACCTGACCACTGGAAAAGAATATATAAAACACATAAAACTAGATAGGATGAAGGAACTAGGGGGGAAAAACAGGAACTCTCTAAGTGCCTGAATGGGCAGAGATATGGAGAAAGACTAGCAAAAGAGGCCTTCTGATTGCCAGCTACCAGAGGCTCAAAAAAGACTCTGATAGGGCCATAACTCCTGCAGTGGAAGCAGTCCGTGTCACTTCACATTTGGTGCTGTCAGGGTCCCCATGACCCAAGCACCTGTGCCACCTTCATGCTCAACCCTCACTGGGACAGAGCTGCCACAGGCAAAAAAACTCTTGTATCCATGCATGGGGGGTCACTTAAGCCATGCTGGATTCTTTGCAACCCTGTGGACTGTGGCCTGCCAGGCTTCCCTGTCAGGGGGGTTCTCCAGGCAAGAATACTAGAGTGGATTGCCATACCCTTCTAGAACACTATATTTTCTGCTGCCCTAGCTGCCAAATGTACCTGGTGCTGCCAGAGCCCCTGCAAACCCAAGCACCTGCAACACTTCCACATGGAGCCTTCACTGGGGCAGACCCAAGTCCTCCAGGGCAGCCTCAGGAGCAAACCCCAGTGGACAACGCATATGCAGAGGTGGAAATAAAATCACAACTGAAACCCGGGGGCAGTGTGGCTAAAGAAGAAAACCAAAAACCTTCCCACCAAAGCTGCTATACAAGCAGCAGATTAAATCCATATGATCAACTAGGCAGACTCTTTGTCTATGGAATATATAAAAGGATATTGAGAGCTCCCACTAAAGAAAACACACTAGTTCTGATAGCTATGGACATTGGAGGCAAGAACACACAGGAGGAGGACCAGAGTCTGAGCTGCCCCCACAGCAGGTCCAGAGGCCAGCACAGTGTTGGAGGGCATCCTAGGAAAGTGAGGTGGACTGTGGCTCCCAGAGAGGGAAAGGATGCTGACAGCAGAGACTCAAGAAAAACATTTGTTATTCTTATATATTGATTTGTTCTGTAGTTTCTTTTGGATTTTTTTCTTTTTCTTTTTTTCCTTTTCCCCCCTCTGTTGATTTTATTAGCACTATGAAATCTAATTAAGCTTTTGAGGTTTCCTTTTTATTTTTCTTCAATCACACTTTTTATTGCTGTTACAAATGACTGCTTCTGTGTTGGCTTTTTGCAGTTACATGGAGTTTTCCATTTTTTTCCTCTTTTTCAATTTTTAAATATTTAAAATCTATCATCATTTTTCTACATTTATGCCTTTGTTTGATTTCCTACTCTTATTTACCCCTTGAAGTTAATCTTTAATATATATAAATAATCTTTATAGACCTCTATTTAACTTTGCATTTCTATTTTTTCTTTCCTTTCTTTTTGTCACCATATTTGCTAGTTTTGTTTTCATTGCTTTATTCCCCTGTTGACACCTTGCTTTAGTTTTGTTTTCCAGTTTGTGCTTTAGTTAGTTTTGTTCTTAACTGGTGGATATCATTTTTGGTTTCATTTGTTCACTGGTCAATCTATTGCACTTTATGATTGTTAGTCTGTTTTGATTTTGCTTATGGGTGTATATATTCCATTATTTTAATTATTATTTGCCGGATTTTGAAACTGCCATTTGTCTAGGGTTCATCTTTGGTTTTTTATTTTTGGGTATTTGTTTTAATCCCATTTAATGCCATACCAAACCACCTATGGAATCTCCATCCTGGCCAGAGATGAAGCCCTGAGCCTTTGGAGTGGGAGCACTGACTCCAAGAACCTAGACTACCAGAGAACTAACCCTAGGAAGTATTCAATAGTGAGATCTCCCACAAAGGCAACCACTTGTATACAAGACCTGGCATCACACAAATGACAGTAGCACCCTGTGCAGGACGCCTGTTCCAAACAACAAACAAAACAAAAATACAAACCCAATCATCAGCAGACAGGATTAACACGTCACTCAGCCATGCCCACTGGAGGAAAAAACAAACAAACAAACAAAAAAAACAAACCCAGCACAAATCTCACCCTACACAAGGCTTACACAAACCACTGGGCCAGGCTTACAAGGGAAGAAACCAAAAGAAAGAAAGAATTCAACCTTGAAGCCTAGGAAAAGGAGACCTCAAACATAGTAAGTTAAAAAAAAAAAGAAAAGAAAAAGCAGAGAAATACTGCACAAATGAAGGAACAAACTAGTAACACACAAGTCCAAATAAAATGAAGAGGAAATAGGCAAATTACCTGAAAATGAATTCAAAATAATGGTAGAAAAGATGATCAAAAACCTTGAAAATAAAATGGAGAAAATGCAAGAATCAATTAACAAAGACCTAGAAGAATTAAAGAATAAGCATACAGAGACAAACAGCACATTAATGAATTTAAAAATACTCTATAAGGAATCAAGAGCAGAATATTTGAAACAGAAGAACAGATCAGTGAGCTGGAAGATAAAATGGTAGAAATAACTTCTGAAAAGCAGAATAAAGTAAAAAGAATGAAAAGAACTGAGGATGTCTCAGAGACCTATGGGACAATATTAAATGTACCAACATTTGAATTATAGGGGTCCCAGGAGAATAAGAGAAAAAGAAAAGTTATGAGAAAGTTTTTGAGAAGATTATAGTTGAAAATTTCCCCAATATGGAAAAGAAAATATTCAGTCAAGTCCTAGAGGTGCAAAGAGTCCCATACAGGAGAAACCCAATGAGAAATACACCAAGACACATACTAATCAAACTAACAAAGTTTAAACACAAAGAAAGAATATTAAAAGCAGCAAGGGAAAAGCACTAAGTCACATACAAGGGAAACTGCATATGCTTAACAGCTGATCTTTCAGCAGAAACTCTGCAGGCCATAAGGGAATGGCAGGATATACTTAAAGTACTGAAAGGGAGAAATCTACAACCAAGATTACTCTACCTGGCAAGGATCTCATTTAAAATTGATGGAGAAACCAAAAGCTTTTCAAACAAACAAAAGTTGAGAGAGTTTAGTATCGCCAAACTAGCTTTACAAAAAATATTAAAGGGATGTATATAATCAGGAAATACAAGAGAAGAAAAAGATCTACAAAAACAACCCCCAAGCAATTAAGAAAATGGCAGTAGGAACATATATATCAATAATTACTTTAAATGGATTAAATGCTTCAACCAAAGACACAGCCTGGCTGAATGGATACAAAATCAAGGCCCATATATATGCTGTCTACAAGAAACCCACTTCAGATCTAAAGACATATATAGACTGAAGGTTAGACGATGGAAAATTATATTCCATGCAAATAGGAAGCAAAAGAAAACTGGAGTGGTGATCCTCATATCAGGCAAAGTAGACCTTAAAATAGAGAATGTTACAATAAATAAGGAAGGATACTACATAATGATCAAGGGACCAATCCAAGAGGAAGACATAACAATTTTAAATATCTATGCACCCAGAAACACCTCAATACATAAGACAAATACTAACAGACATAAAAGGAGAAATGACAGTAACATAATAATAGTAGGAGACTTTCACACCCCACACCAGTGGACAGATCATCAAAACAGAAAATTAATAAGGAAACACAAGTCTTAAATCATACATTAGATGAGATGGATCTCATTGATACCTTCAGGACATTCCATCCAAATGCAGAAGAATACATCTTCTTCTCAAGTTCACATGGAACATTCTTCAGGATAGACCACATCTTGGATCAAAAATCAAACCAGAGGGATGGTACAGGGAGGGAGGACGGAGAAGGGTTCAGGATGGGGAACACATGTATACCTGTGGCAGATTCATGTTGATATATGGCAAAACCAATATAATATTGAAAAGTTAAAAAATAAAATAAAATAAAATGCAAAAAAAAAAAAATAAAAAGCAAGATTCAATGAAAAAAAAAAATCAAACCCCAGTAAATTTAAGAAAATTGAAATTGTATCAAGCATCTTTTCTGACCACAATGCTGTGAGACTAGATATCAATTACAAGAAAAAAACTGTAAAAAATGCAAAGACATGGAGATTAAACATTTCTAAATAATGAACAGGTTACTGAAGAAATCAAAAGGGCAGTCAAAAAATTCCTAGAAACCAATGACAATGAAAACGCAACAACTCAAAACCTATGGGATGCAGCAAAAGCAGTTCTAAGAAGACAGTATATAGCAATACAATCCTACCTCAAGAAACAAGAAAAACATAAAATAGACAACCTAACTTTACACCTAAAACAACTGGAAAAGGAAGAACAAAAAACCCCCAAAATTAGCAGAAGGAAATAAATCATATCAGAGCAGAAATAAATGAAAAAGAAATGAAAGAAACAATAGTAAAGATTAATAAAACTAAAAGCTAGTTCTTTGAGAAGACAAACAAAATTGACAAACCTTTAGCCAGACTCATCAATAAAAAAAGAGAGAAGAATAAAATCAACAAAATTAGAAATGAAAAGGGAGAGGTTACAACAGACAATGCAGAAATACAAAGGATTATAAGAGACTATTATGAACAACTATATGGCTATAAAATGGATAATCTGGAAGAAATGAACAGATTCTTAGAAAAGTTCAATCTTCCAAGACTGAACCAGGAAGAAATAGAAATTATGAACAACCTAATTATAAGCACTGAAATTGAAGCTGTGATCAAACATCTCCCAAAAAACAAAATCCCAGGACCAGATGGCTTCACAGGAGAATTCTATCAAACATTCAGAGAACAGCTAATGCCTATCCTTCTAAAACTCTTTCAAAAAATTGCAGAGGGAGGAACACTTCCAAACTCATTCTATGAGGCCACCATCACCCTGATACCAAAACCAGACAAATATAACACAAAAGAAAACTACAGGCCAATATCACTGATGAACAGAGATACAAAAATCCTCAACAAAATTCTAACAAACAGAATTTAACAATGCATTAAAAAGCTCATACACCATGATCAAGTTGGGTTTATTCCAGGGATACAAGTATTCTTCAATATACACAAATCAATTAGTGTGATACACCATATTAACAAATTGAAAAATAAAAACCATATGATAATCTCAAGAGATGCAGAAAAAGCCTTTGACAGAATTCAGCACGCATGTATGATTAAAACTCTTCAAAAGATAGGCATGGAAAGAACCTATCTCAACATATTAAAAGCCATATATGATAAGTCCACAGCCTACACTATTCTCAGTGGTGAAAAACTGCAAGCATTCCACCTAAGATCAGGATCAAGACAAGGGTGTCCACTCTAACCACTACTATTCAACATAGTTTTGGAAGTCCTAGCTATAGCAAGGAGAAGAAAAATAAGTAAAAAGAATCCAGATCAGCAAAGCAGAAGTAAAGTTCTCACTGTTTGCAGTTGACATGATACTATATATAGAAAACCCCAAAGATAGTATCAGAAAATTACTAGAGCTAATCAGTGAATTTAGCAAAGTTAAAGGAAACAAAAATCAATACACAGAAATCACTTGCATTTCTATATGCTAACAATGAAAAATCAGAAAGAAGTTAAGCAATCAATCCCATTCTCCATTGGAACAAAAAGAATAAAATATCTAGGAATAAACCTACCTAAGGAGACAAAAGACCTGTACATGGAAAATTATAAGACATTGATGAAAGAAATCAAAGATGACATAAACATATGCAGAGATATTGCATGTTCGTGGGTAGGAAGAATCAATATTGTGAATGACTATATTACCAAACACAATCTACAGATTCAATGTGATCCCTATCAAATTACCAATGATATTTTTCACAGAACTAGAACAGAAAATCTCACAATTCATCTGGAAACACAGAAGTCCCCAAATAGCCAAAGCAGTCTTGAGAAAGAAGAATGGAGCTGGAGGTATCTACCTTCCTGACTTCAGATTATACTACAAAGCTACAGTCATCAAGACAGTATGGTACTGGCACACACAAAACCAGAAATATAGACCAATGGAACAAGATGGAAAGCCCAGAAATAAACCCATGCACCTATGGGTGCCTTTTTTTGATAAAGGAGGCAAGAATATCCAGTGGGGCAGACTGTCTCTTCAATAAGTGGTGCTGGAAAAACTGGACAGCTACATGTAAAAGAATAAAATTAAAACACTTCCTAACATCATACACAAAGATAAATTCAAAAGGGATTAAAGACCTAAATGTAAGACCAGAAACTATAAAACTGTTAGAGGGAAACATAGGCAGAACACTTGATGACATAAATCAAAGCAAGATCTCCGTGACCACCTCCTAGAGTAATGGAAATAAAAACAAAAGCAAAAAAATGGGACCTAATTAAACTTAAAAGCTTTTGCACAGCAAAGGAAACTAGAAGCAAGGTGAAAAGACAACCCTCAGAATGGGAGAAAATAGTAGCAAATGAAACAACTGACAGAGGATTAATTTTCAAAATATACAAGCAGATCATACAACTCAATACCAGAAAAACAAACAACCCAATCAAAAAATGGGGAAAAGACCTAAACAGACATTTCTCCAAAGAAGACATGTAAATGGCTAACAAACACATGAAAAGATGCTCAGTATCACTTACTATTAGAGAAATGCAAGTCAAAACCACAATGAGGTATCACCTCACACTGGTCAGAATGGCCATCATCAAAAAGTCTACAAACAATAAATGCTGGAGAGGGTGTGGAGAAAAGGGAACCCTCTTGCACTGTTTGTGGGAATGTAAATTGGTACAGCCACTGTGGAAGACGCTATAAAGATGCCTTAAAAAACTAGGATTAAAACCACCATATGACCCAGCAAACCCACTCCTAGGCATATACCCTGAGGAAACCAAAATTGAAAAAGACATATGTATCCCAATGTTCGTTGCAGCACTATTTACAATAGCTAGAACATGGATGAAACCTTAGATGTCCATTGACAGATGAATGGATAAAGAAGTTGTGATACATATACATGATGGAATATTACTCAGCCATAAAAAGGAATGCATTTGAGTCAATTCTAATGAGGTGGATGAATATAGAGCCTATTATACAGAGTGAAGTAAGTCAGAAAGAGAAAGATAAATATCATATACTAACACATATATATGGACTCTAGAAAACTGGCACCAAAGAATTTATTTGCAGGGGAGCAGTGGAGAAACAGACATAGAGAACAGACTTATGGACATGGGGAGAGGGGAGGAGAGGGTGAGATGTATGGAAAGAGTAACATGGAAACTTACATTACCATATGTAAAGCAGATAGCCAATGGGAATTTGCTGTATGCCTCAGGGAACTCAAACAGGGGCTCTGTATCAACCTAGAGGGATGGGTTGGGGAGGGAGATGGGAGAGAGGTTCAAAAGGGAGGAAACATATGTATACCTACAGCTGATTCATGGTGGGGTTTGACAGAAAACAACAAAATTCTGTAAAGCAATTATTGTTTAATTAAAAATAGGCAAATTAAAAAAAAACAAAAACCCTTTGTAGCCCAATTCGTTCAATTTTTGAAGTGTTGGTTGTGTGATATGCTGCCGGTTGTTGTCCTAAGGAATCGGGCCCTTTCTGTTGACCAATGCTGGTTGCGGGCATTGCAGTTTTCGGTGCATCTCATTAATTTGCTGAGCATACTTCTCAGATGTGATGGTTTTGCTGGGATTCAAAGAGCTGTAATGGGTCAAATGGGCAGCAGACGACCAAACAGTGACCACGACCAGTTTTTGGTGTAACTTTGGCTTTCGGAAATGTTTTAGAGCTTCTTCTCAGTCCAGCCACTGAGCTGGTCATTGCTGGTTGTCATATACAATTGTATAAAATTTTGTCTCATGTCACAATCCAATCAAGAAATGGTTCATTGTTGTTGCATAGAATAAGAGAAGATGACACTTTAAAACAATTTTTTTGATATGTGGTCAGCTCATGAGACACCCACATATTGAACCTTTTCACCTTTCAAATGCTGAATGACTGTAGAATAGTTGGCGTTGATCTTAGTTGGTCATTGTCAACTTTTGATGGCTGGCCACTGTGCTCCTCATCTTTAAGGCTCTCATCTCCTTTGCAAAACTACTTGAACCACCATTGCACTGTACATTCATTAGCAATTCCTGGGCCAGTTGTCTTGTTGATGTTGTGAGTTGTCTCCACTGCTTTATGACTCATTTTGAACTCGAATAAGAAAAACACTCAAATTTGCTTTCTGTCTAACATTATTTCCATAGTCCAAGATACATATAAAAAAACGAGGCTTAAAAAGACACATGCTACATCACAGGTGAACCTCAAAAACCTTAGACGGAATGAAAGAAGCCAGACCTAGAGACCACGTAAAATACAACCATTGTGAATTTGGATTTTGATGAGAAGTTCAGTGACATCTTTCATGGTATTCTGCCTTATGAATGAAATAGAAAAACGTGGACCATAGCAGGTGAGAGGACCCTTATTGGTTCTCAGATACCATGGACTTCAAGGAGGTTACCTTCTTCTCCCTCTTCCTCCACTCTTTCTACTACCTCCCTCCTCTCCTTAACACTTGATTTCCCTTCCTTCTTTCCCCCAGTCTTTCTCTCGCTCTCCCCACAACTCTTCCTTTTTATACAAGTAAAGATAGTCATTGTAGAAAAACGCCACAGAAAATTTAAATTGTGCATATATATTGCAGGCTTATTTCAGACTTGTTCAGGTTGTTTTCTGCTTCTGACTCTCCAAATATGCCACATTGTACATTTCTGATGCACTTTTTAACTCCTGGGATACATTCCTATAAATAGAATTTCTGGGTGAGAAGGGACATACTTTTAAAGTTTTTTATATGTATTACTCAGTTGCTCCCCTAAATCTACCTGTGCCATAGATGGGATTGATGTGGATTTTCATTATACCCATATCAAAAATATGATCTGGCCTCCAGAATTTACCATGTTTGACAGCTTTGTGACTGGTTATGCAGGGTGGGGAAGGTGGTGATTTTACTCCTGGGCACAAGGCGTTAACTGGGACTGGCCATCTGAGTCTGGTCAAGAGGCGGTGGCCAGGATAGGACCATGCCTTATGAGAGATCACTGAGGCACCAAGGAATAGTGGATGGAAAGGATATGATTCACTTCCTTCAAGTATTTGAAAGACTGTCATATTGAGAGAAATTAGATTCACTTTGTGTGCTTTATAAGGAGAGAATAAGCAGCAGAGTTTGGATCTTCCAGGAAGACAAGATTCAGTTTAATGTGAGAAAGCCCTAACAGAACAGTCTGAAAATGGATTGGGTCCCCCTTGTTTACTGTGAATACCCTTTCCCTCTGTATCCCTGGAGATATTCCAGTAGGGGCCATGTGTCATGTGTCACTTAGATGAAGAGTCATAGCATGTGTGTGAAGGGAGTTTATCATAAAGCTTTCACATGGAGACCTTTGAGAGAACTTTAATACTGCAAGGTCATAAACTTGGAATTAGAGCTCTAATTACAACAGTCTATCCCAAAGCCAGAGGAAAGAAATACTCTGAAAACACTATCTGTTCTCTTAATGTTTCTTGGTGCAAGAAATAACTGTTAAACTTGCTGACCTCACATTTTCTGCACTCAGATCATTGGTACATAAGAGTTTAGTTTTTTGATGATATTTGATATTTTTCAGTTTTTGTAGTTGCTGTGTGGGGAGATGGTTTTTCTCATTGTTTTTGTTTTCCTTGTGTTTTATGAACTTTGCCAATCCTCAGTCTCTCAGACCTTGTCAACCACATCTGGTGAAAGGTAAAGGGATGGTTTTCATGTACTGTTCATCTCTGAGTAGCCTTTTCATTAAAAAAAATTCTATCATTGCTTTAAACATTTTCTAAGCTGAATTGTATTTACTGTGTTTCCAAATTCTGCCTATGTTAGATAGTTGTATTCTTCCATTGATGGAACCATCTGCATATAAACTATATCTTTAACATTTTCTGACATATATTTTCCTTATTTTGGTATTACTGCTTTGAGAAATTAAAAAATGTCTATGCAGGGTTTCCCTGGTGGTCTGGTGGCTAAGAATCCACTTGCCAGTGCAGGGGTCACTGGTTCAATCCCTGGTCTGGGAAGATTCCACATGCCGTGGGGCAACTAAGTCCATGTACACAACTGCTGAAGCCTGTGTGCCTAAAGCCCATGCTCAGTAACAAAAGAAGCCACCGCGACACAACTAGAGAAAGCCCATGTGCAGCAATGGAGATCCAGCACAGCCAAAAATTAAATAAATAAATAAATCTTAAAAAATAGACTATGCAGTTCACAAAATTCACTAGAATATCTGGAAAATAACCCATTTGATTGTAATGTTCCTAAAGCAGAACTGATTTAATAACCTAACCTCTTGCCCCTCAAAATGTGATCTGGGAAACTGCAGAAAGGGTGTCATGTGGCAGCTTGGTGGAAATGCAGACTCTCTGGCTCCCCCAGCACTCCTGAGTCAGAATCTGAATTTTACCAAGTGGACCCTCCTGTAGCACCTGGTGGACTTTCCCAGGGGACGTGATGCTGCAGAACCTGGGGGTCAGAATCATCATCTCACCTTGGTGGTTGAGCGCCTGGTAACTTACCTGGCATCGTGACCGGGTTCTTTCACCTGCAAGAGCCTATTTAATCCCGAGAATCACCCTCTAAAGTGGGCATTCTTGGAATATCGAAGAGTTGTCACCAGATCTGCCAAAGGCGTCACTAAAAGACAGTTTCTTCATCTGTATTTCCTAAGCCTGAGACAGGAAAATTGAAGGCCCAGCCTGTATATTGCTGGCCTGACCAAGGGTGAAAGCCTCCAGTGACCCCAGCTCTTGGTGTAGGTACACTCTGTGCTTCCAGTGAACCAGACACCCTGTGGACAACAGCAGAGCCTCACATCCCAGCAGTGGAAACTCAGCCCCAGCCGCTGCTCATTCACTGTCCAGTTGTGGGTTGATGGGAAGGCTATCTGTGACCAAGGTCAAGAAGAGCGGATAGAGGTCCCACATCTCACCTTCAGGTTGACTTCCTGAAGCTTCAATTATAAACGAAGCTGAGACAGGTAGATAAAAACATTTCCTAGGAGTTGCTATACTCAAATAGATTGTGTGTGTATATATACTTAAGGGACAAATATGTACTGCACCTTTTTTTTTCTGATAAAACATGTGTAGCTTGAGGGTTGTTTGAATTAAGTCATTAAAAGCAGTAGATATTAGAAATTCTCATATTCCAATTCTGCAGCATTTAGGATACACTGTTTTAGTGGATTTTGAGAAGGTAAATAAAATCAGTGATAAGAAGTACTTGGAATGAAGTCTTTGATATATGGTAAAACCAATACAATATTGTAAAATAATTAACCTCCAATTAAAATAAATAAATTTATTAAAAAAAAAAAAAATCCATCAACCCTTCCACAAGATTCCTTACCTTCCCCCCTGCCATTCTTTTAAAAACCAGGGGGGCCAATTTCAATCCCACCCACTGCTATTTGGTGGTATTTTGATTTCTTTTTTAGGTATTACGCTATTTTTTCCTTCTTTACCACTGACATCAGTTCATTTCATGTGATTATGAAATACATTAAAAAAACATGTATTTAAAATATTATTTTATTTCATCATGAATTGTTTGTCTTGAAAGGCCTGTCTAGGTGAAAGAGTAATTTCTCATATCCTGTTCTTACAGGAAGAATTTTAAACCGTTTCTCCAAAGACATTGGACATATGGATGACTCGCTGCCCTCATCATTTCAAGTTTTCTTTCAGGTAATGTATCAGCCCTGTAAGAGTTCTCCACAGGGAAGAACAGAGAGCCTGTTTCTCAAGGCTTTTTCACAGGGGCTGATGGTGGGCCTTTCAGCCTGGTGATGTGTCCTATAATCTTAAATAAATACCATGTTTGTGAGAGAAAGGTGTGGCTGTGATTGAGAGGCTGAGTTAACATGAGTAACACCTGGGGCAGGAGTGTCTGCACAGTCACGTCAAGGTTGGTCTGAAGCAGTGACATGCTGGGTGAGTGGTTCTCCCTCTGCCTTCCAGGTGTCTGGTGTGGATTCCCTTTACTTTAAGCATATTTCATAATAGAAACAAGCATCTCTCATGGAAAGATTGCCAAGATGAACTAAATTATGCACTGTATTACCATAAAGGACAAATACTTACTGCACCTTTTTTTCTGATAAAACATGTGTTACTTACAAAGAAAAGGTTAATAATAATAAGGTGACCAATAATACTTGAACAAAAACAATCATTGTTGTTCACTTGCTAAGTTGTGTCTGACTCTTTGTAACCCCATGGACTGCAGCACCCCAGGCTTCCTTGTCCTTCACTATCTCCTATAGTTTGCTCAAGCTCATGTTCATTGAGTTGGTGATGCCTTCCAACCTCATCCTCTGTCACCCCCTTCTCCTGTCTTCAGTCTTTCCCAGCATCAGGATCTTTTCCAATGAGTTGGCTCTTTGCATTAGGTGGCCAAAGTTTTTGAGCTTCAGCTTCAGCATCAGTCCTTCCAATGAATATTAAGGGTTGATTTCCTTTAAGATTGACTGATTTGATCCCCTTGCAGTCCAAGGGACTCTCAAGAGCCTTCTCCAATGCCACAACTCAAAGGCATCAATTCTTCAGTACTCAGGCTTCTTTATGGTCCAACTCTCACATCCATACATGACTACTGGAAAAACCGTAGATTTGACTATATAGATCTTTGTTGGCAAAGTGATGTCTTTGCTTTTTAATATGCTGTCTAGCTTAGTCATAGCTTTTCTTCCAACTAAGGAGCAGGCGTCTTTTAATTTCATGGCTGCAGTCACTGTCTGCAGTGATTTTGGAGCCCAAGAAAATAAAAGTCTGTCACTGCTTCCTCTTTTCCCCCTTCTATTTGCCATGAAGTGTTAGGACTGGATGCCATGGTCGTTTTTTGAATATTTAGTTTTAAGGTATCTTTTTCACTCTCTTCTTTCACACTCATCAAGATGCTCTTTAGTTTATTTTCTCTTTATGCCATTAGGGTGGTATCATCTGCATATCTGAGGTTGTTGATATTTCTCCTGCAATCTTAAATCCAGCTGGTATAGAGTCTTACCCTCCCTATTAATATTCAAGAATGTTAACACTAAACACCATCTCAGCACAATATCAGGCTAATGGAATTTCTTCTCTGGGTGTAGTTATCATATTCTGCAAACTAAATAATTATTCTGAATCGTGAAAAATCACCATATATTCTCAAGTGAAAGATTCATCCAAAAAATTGTTTCTATTTATTCATGTAGATTCATGACTTCTGGTAGAATTCCCAACTGGTGTGCTCCAAGTGGGAAATAAGCATATCAAAATAATAATTCCCCTTATTTCCTGGAGCATCAGGACTTGGGTCACTTCTGGGTCAACATGTTTCTTGTACACACATCATTGTCTTTGTGCCATAGTGAGACAGAAGTAGAGAAGCACTGGCTATGGTTATATGGGCCATCAGATGGGCCTGAAATCCAATCATGTGAGGAGAATTGTGTGTGTAGCTAGGATTAGGCTCAATAAAATTCATGAGAATGTGGAAGAAAGAAATGAGACTGGCTTCAAGGAAGGGATCTCTGTCACACAGAGGAATCTGCTGTTTCCTTCTTTAGAGTGTTGACTTTTTGTTTGGATACTATTTTTGTCTTCTACAACTTCTGTTAACAGTTTGAGGCAGCTGGCAATAAATGTCTCATAAATGTATATGTGTAAATAAATTTAAATATAAGCTCATACATTTTATATATGTTAATATAATATGTAATATCCACTATGAAACTGAAAGTTGCTCAGTCGTGTCCATTCTTTGCAACCCCATGGACTATACAGTCCATGGAATTATCCAGGCCGAAATACTGGAGTGGGTAGCCTTTCCCTTCTCCAGAGAATCTTCCCAACCCAGGGATTGAACCCAGGTCTCCCGCATTGCAGGTGTATTCTTTACCAGCTGACCCACAACAGAAGCCCAATATCCACTATAAGGCTGGTTAGAGTATGACCTGTAAATAGAAATAAAACTTATTAAAAGCCTATTTGAATTGCTTCAGAATTTAGGAGCATGAAATCTGAAGGCCCTAACTTGGGAGCTTCTGAGAGCAACAGTTACAGGTCTTTAATGGTGACTCAAGGAAAAAGTATTGGCACAGCTCATGTGGAGCCCTTCATTTTGATCTTACCTCTTCTTCCTAGGTTATCTGCCATTCTGGGTTGGTCATAAAAGGCCCTTACCTAGGGAGAGCCAGCCTATTGAAACTGGTGAATATTGTCCAATAAAATAATGTGAGTCTACTAAAAAACTGTAATTTGGATTTTTTATAATTGACATTTCAGAAGACCTTTTTTCCTGACAACTACTGATGGCAAACTTCATGACTTAAGATCACACACAGAAGGAAGGACCCCTCCCCATGAGAAAAGGGTATAGCAAAGTGGGATGCATTAGTTAATCCTATGGCTGTAAGAAAATTTACAACTGTAAGTATAATAGAAGGGAGGTCAGACAGACCTATATTTCTCCACTTATGATTGGAATTTGTTCCATCAGATTCCATGCTCTTCATTCTGAGTTTTATATTGATACCCACAGCAGATGGGGAAAAACAGGAAAAGCACATGTCTCCATCCATATAATGCAGTTTGGTTCACAAGGGCTCCTGGACACAGAGTCACAGTTCTGGACATTTCCTTCTCCTTTCAGGCTCCTCTACATACAACTGTGTCTCTGGGATTTCCCGAGTCAGATTCGTCCTGTCTTTCTTCATGACCTGTAGTACCTTCCTAGGAAAACTTAGGACAACCACTTACCTTCCTAGCTTGCCATTTTCTTACCTATAAATGGAAATGAAAGTTCTTGCTTTTCTCATACACAAATGGTTGTGAAGAGCATCTGAGAAAACTTATCTGGAAGAGCTGTGAAATGATAACCCAAGTCTCTCTGATGTAGGCATTACTCTGCTAATGCATCTGCCAGAGACATGCTGGGAACAGCTGCCCTGGGCAACAAAGTGTCGAGGCTCTGGGTTGGTGAATATGGGGTGCTGGTTCTAAGAGGACACAGAACACCTGGTGCTAACTTGGACAAGCCATTCTACCTTCTCAGCCCAGCTCCCTTTTGGTCAAAATTTACAGGGATTGTGATTGCTACCCCAAATTATTCATGTTCTCTGTTTCTCTAGCATGTGAAATTCAGTTGTCAATCTCTTCTTCAAAGTTTCAGTAAAGGATTCCCATGTTCTTCCCTGTGTTTCTGCCGTGCCTTGTGCAGATCACATGGAACTGTATCCATCTGAGATCATAAACTCTGGAGGTGTTGGCCCAAACTCTGTGAATCTGCATGTCCTCAACTTTTGACCCCCTTTCATAGCAGGCTAGATACTAAGATAGATACTACACATAGTTACTAAGTGCTGGTTGCATTCCTATCACCTGAAACTTTTCACCAGGGTATCATACTTTTCCTGATAAATATGGATGTCTAAATCTGCATCAATCAATGATTTGGGCTTCTATTCTACCTGCTGTGTTTTTATTTATTTATTTTTTATTATTTTATTTTATTTTTAAACTTTACAATATTGTATTAGTTTTGCCAAATATCGAAATGAATCCGCCACAGGTATACCCACGTTCCCCATCCTGAACCCTCCTCCCTCTTCCCTCCCCTACCCTCCCTCTGGGTCATCCCAGTGCACCAGCCCCAAGCATCCAGTACCGTGCATCAAACCTGGACTGGCGACTCGTTTCTTACATGATATTATACATGTTTCAATGCTATTCTCCCAAATCTCCCCACCCTCTCCCACTCCCACAGAGTCCATAAGACTGATCTCTACATCAGTGTCTCTTTTGCTGTCTCGTATACAGGGTTATTGTTACCATTTTTCTAAATTCCATATATATGCATTAGTATACTGTATTGGTGTTTTTCTTTCTGGCTTACTTCACTCTGTATAATAGGTTCTAGTTTCATCCATCTCATTAGAACTGATTCAAATGTATTCTTTTTAATGGCTGAGTAATACTCCATTGTGTATATGTACCAAAGCTTTCTTATCCATTCATCTGCTGATGGGCATCTAGGTTGCTTCCATGTCCTGGCTATTATAAACAGTGCTGTGATGAACATTGGGGTACACGTGTCTCTTTCCCTTCTGGTTTCCTCAGTGTGTATGCCCAGCAGTGGGATTGCTGGGTCATAAGGCAGTTCTATTTCCAATTTTTAAAGGAATCTCCACACTGTTCTCCATAGTGGCTGTACTAGTTTGTATTCCCACCAACAGTGTAAGAGAGTTCCCTTTTCTCCACACCCTCTCCAGCATTTATTGCTTGTAGACTTTTGGATAGCAGCCATTCTGACTGGCGTGAAATGGTACCTCATAGTGGTTTTGATTTGCATTTCTCTGATAATGAGTGATGTTGAGCATCTTTTCATGTGTTTGTTAGCCATCTGTATGTCTTCTTGGGGAAATGTCTATTTAGTTCTTTGGCCCATTTTTTGATTGGGTCGTTTATTTTTCTGGAATTGAGCTGTAGGAGTTGCTTGTATATTTTTGAGATTAGTTGTTTGTCCGTTGCTTCATTTGCTATTATTTTCTCCCATTCTGAAGGCTGTCTTTTCACCTTGCTAATAGTTTCCTTTGTTGTGCAGAAGCTTTTAAGTTTAATTAGGTCCCATTTGTTTACTTTTGCTTTTATTTCCGATATTCTGGGAGGTGGGTCATAGAGGATCCTGCTGTGATGTATGTCGGAGAGTGTTTTGCCTATGTTCTCCTCTAGGAGTTTTATAGTTTCTGGTCTTATGTTTAGATCTTTAATCCATTTTGAGTTTATTTTTGTGTATGGTGTTAGAAAGTGTTCTAGTTTCATTCTTTTACAAGTGGTTGACCAGTTTTCCCAGCACCACTTGTTAAAGAGATTGTCTTTAATCCATTGTATATTCTTGCCTCCTTTGTCAAAGATAAGGTGTCCATAGGTGTGTGGATTTATCTCTGGGCTTTCTACTTTGTTCCATTGATCAATATTTCTGTCTTTGTGCCAGTACCATACTGTATTGATAACTGTGGCTTTGTAATAGAGCCTGAAGTCAGGTAGGTTGATTCCTCCAGTTCCATTCTTCTTTCTCAAGATAGCTTTGGCTATTCGAGGTTTTTTGTATTTCCATACAAATTGTGAAATTATTTGTTCTAGCTCTGTGAAGAATACCGTTGGTAGCTTGATAGGGATTGAATTGAATCTATAGATTGCTTTGGGTAGTATACTCATTTTCACTATATTGATTCTTCCAATCCATGAACATGGTATATTTCTCCATCTCTTAGTGTCCTCTTTGATTTCTTTCACCAGTGTTTTATAGTTTTCTATATATAGGTCTTTAGTTTCTTTAGGTAGATATATTCCTAAGTATTTTATTCTTTCCGTTGCAATGGTGAATGGAATTGTTTCCTTAATTTCTCTTTCAGTTTTCTCATTATTAGTGTATAGGAATGCAAGGGATTTCTGTGTGTTGATTTTATATCCTGCAACTTTACTATAATCATTGATTAGTTCTAGTAATTTTCTGGTAGAGTCTTTAGGGTTTTCTATGTAAAGGATCATGTCATCTGCAAACAGTGAGAGTTTGACTTCTTCTTTTCCAATTTGGATTCCTTTTATTTCTTTTTCTTCTCTGATTGCTGGTGGCTAAAACATCTTTGAAAACCATGTTGAGTAGTAGTGATGAAAGTGGGCACCCTTGTCTTGTTCCTGACTTTAGAGGAAATGCTTTCAATTTTTCACCATTGAGGATAATGTTTGCTGTGGGTTTGTCATATATAGCTTTTATTATGTTGAGGTATGTTCCTTCTATTCCTGCTTTCTGGAGAGTTTTTATCATAAATGGATGTTGAATTTTGTCAAAGGCTTTCTCTGCATCTATTGAGATAATCATATGGTTTTTGTTTTTCAATTTGTTAATGTGGTGTATAACATTGATTGATTTGCGGATATTGAAGAATCCTTGCATCCCTGGGATAAAGCCCACTTGGTCATGGTGTATGATCTTTTTAATGTGTTGTTGGATTCTGATTACTAGAATTTTATTAAGGATTTTTGCATCTATGTTCATCAGTGATATTGGCCTGTCGTTTTCTTTTTTTGTGGGATCTTTGTCAGGTTTTGGTATTAGGGTGCTGGTGGCCTCATAGAATGGATATGGAAGTTTACCTTCCTCTGCAATTTTTTGGAAGAGTTTGAGCAGGATAGGTGTTAGCTCTTCTCTAAATTTTTGGTAGAATTCAGCTGTGAAGCCGTCTGGACCTGGGCTTTTGTTTGCTGGAAGATTTTTGATTACAGTTTCAATTTCTGTGCTCGTGATGGGTCTGTTAAGATTTTCTATTTCTTCCTGGTCCAGTTTGGGAAAGTTGTACTTTTCTAAGAATTTGTCCATTTCTTCCACGTTGTCCATTTTATTGGCATATAATTGTTGATAGTAGTCTCTTATGATCCTTTGTATTTCTGTGTTCTCTGTTGTGATCTCTCCATTTTCATTTCTAATTTTATTGATTTGATTTTTCTCCCTTTGTTTCTTGATGAGTCTGGCTAATGGTTTGTAAATTTTATTTATCCTTTCAAAGAACCAGCTTTTGGCTTTGTTGATTTTTGCTATTGTCTCTTTTGTTTCTTTTGCATTTATTTCTGCCCTAATTTTTAAGATTTCTTTCTTCTACTAACCCTGGGGTTCTTTATTTCTTCCTTTTCTAGTTGCTTTAGGTGTAGGCTTAGGTTATTTATTTGACTTTTTTCTTGTTTCTTGAGGTATGCCTGTATTGCTATGAACTTTCCCCTTAGGACTGCTTTTAAAGTGTCCCACAGGTTTTGAGTTTTTGTGTTTTCATTTTCATTAGTTTCTATGCAAATTTTGATTTCTTTTTTGATTTCTTCTGTGATTTGTTGGTTATTCAGCAGGGTGTTGTTCATCCTCCATATGTTGGAATTTTTAATAGTTTTTCTCTTGTAATTGAGATCTAATCGTACTGCATTGTGGTCAGAAAAGATGCTTGGAATGATTTCTATTTTTTTGAATTTACCAAGGCTAGATTTATGGCCCAGGATGTGATCTATCCTGGAGAAGGTTCCATGTGCACTTGAGAAAAAGGTGAAATTCATTGTTTTGGGATGAAATGTCCTATAGATATCAATTAGGTCTAACTGGTCTATTGTATCGTTTAACGTTTGTGTTTCCTTGTTAATTTTCTGTTTAGTTGATCTATCCATAGGTGTGAGTGGGGTATTAAAGTCTCCCACTATTATTGTGTTGTTGTTAATTTCTCCTTTCATACTTGCTAGCATTTGTCTTATATATTGCGGCGCTCCTGTGTTGGGTGCATATATATTTATAATTGTTATATCTTCTTGGATTGATCCTTTGATCATTATGTAGTGACCATCTTTGTATCTTTTCACAGCCTTTGTTTTAGTCTATTTTATCTGATATAAGTATTGCTACTCCTGCTTTCTTTTGGTCCCTATTTGCATGGAAAATCTTTTTCCAGCCCTTCACTTTCAGTCTGTATGTGTCCCCTGTTTTGAGGTGGATCTCTTGTAGACAACATATGTAGGGGTCTTGTTTTTGTATCCATACAGCCAGTCTTTGTCTTTTGGTTGGGGCATTCAACCCATTTACGTTTAAGGTAATTACTGGTAAGTATGATCCCATTGACATTTACTTTATTGTTTTGGGTTCGAGTTTATACACTGTTTTTGTGTTTCCTGTCTAGAGAATATCCTTTAGTATTTGTTGGAGAGCTGCTTTGGTGGTGCTGAATTCTCTCAGCTTTTGCTTGTCTGAGAAGCTTTTGATTTCTCCTTCATATTTAAATGAGATCCTTGCTGGGTACAATAATCTGGGCTGTAGGTTATTTTCTTTCATCACTTTAAGTATGTCTTGCCATTTCCTCCTGGCTTGAAGAGTTTCTATTGAAAGATCAGCTGTTATCCTAATGGGAATTCCCTTGTGTGATATTTGTTGTTTTTCCCTTGCTGCTTTTAATATTTGTTCTTTGTGTTTAATCTTTATTAATTTGATTAATATGTGTCTTGGGGTGTTTTGCCTTGGGTTTATCCTGTTTGGGACTCTCTGGGTTTCTTGGACTTGGGTGATTATTTCCTTCCCCATTTTAGGGAACTTTTCAACTATTATCTCCTCAAGTATTTTCTCATGGTCTTTCTTTTTGTCTTCTTCTTCTGGGACCCCTATGATTCGAATGTTGTAGCGTTTAATATTGTCCTGGAGGTCTCTGAGATTGTCCTCATTTCTTTTAATTCGTTTTTCTTTTATCCTCTCTGATTCATTTATTTCTACCATTCTATCTTCTACCTCACTAATCCTATCTTCTGCCTCTGTTATTCTACTATTTGTTGCCTCCAGAGTGTTTTTAATTTCATTTATTGCATTATTCATTTTATATTGACTCTTTTTTATTTCTTCTAGGTCCTTGTTAAGCCTTTCTTGCATCTTCTCAATCTTTGTCTCCAAGCTATTTATCTGTGATTCCATTTTGATTTCAAGATTTTGGATCAATTTCACTATCATTATTCGGAATTCCTTAGCAGGTAGATTCCCTATCTCTTCCTCTTTTGTTTGGTTTGGTGGGCATTTATCCTGTTCCTTTACCTGCTGGGTATTCCTCTGTCTCTTCATCTTGTTTAAATTGCTGAGTTTGGAGTGTCCTTTCTGTATTCTGGCAGTTTGTGGAGTTCTATTTATTGTGGCGTTTCCTCACTCTGTGTGGGTTTGTACAGGTGGCTTGTCAAGGTTTCTTGGTTAGGGAAGCTTGTGTCGGTGTTCCGGTGAGTGGAGCTGTATTTCTTCTCTCTGGAGTGCAATGAAATGTCCAGTAATGAGTTATGGGATGTCTATGGTTTTGGGGTGACTTTGGGCTGCCTGTATCTTGGAGCTCAGGGCTGTGTTCCTTGCTGCTGGAGAATTTGCTCGGTATGTCTTGCCCTGAAACTTGTTTCGCCCAGAGAGGTTTACAGTGTTATATGGAGAAGAGAAGAGTGAGGAGGGAGTTAGAGGTGACCCGAATGAGATGAGGTGGAATCAATAGAGGAGAGAGTGGGCTATTCAGTAATCTCTTCCTTATGTGCACTCCACAGCTGGACCACTCAGAGTTCACAGAATTATACAGAGAAGAGAAGAAGGAAGAAGGTGGCAGAGGTGGCCAGGAGGATAAATGGGGGGAATGAAAAGGAGGGAGACAGATCCAGTCAGTAATCAGTTCCCTAAGTGTTCTCCACCGTCTGGAACACACAGAAAATCACAGAGATGGGTAGAGTAGAGAGGGGTTAGGGAGGAGACACAGGCGACCTAGTGGAGAAAAAGGAGAGTCCAAAGGGAGAGAGAGCAGTTAAGCCAGTAATCTCGCTCCCTAGTGAAAAATGGGTACTGAAGATTGGGTTCTTAAAGGTACAATTGGTAACAAATACATAAAAGCAAAAATTTAAAATCTAGAGTAGTTTGGAATTTCAAAAATACGATGTTAAAGAAAAGAAGAAGGAAAAGAAAGAGAGAAAAAACGAACAAACAAAAACAAACAAGGTTGTAAAAATTATAAAGAAAATATAGGTACAAAATTGATAACTAATACCAAAAAGCAGAAGTTAAAAATCTAGAGTAGAGTTTGGAATTTCAAAAATACAATGTTCAAAAAAGAAGAAGAAAAAGAAAGAAAAAAAAAAAAACAAACAAGAACAAACAAGGTCGCATAAATTATAAAACAAACAAACAAACAAACAAAAAAAAACAGGTACAAAATTGATAACAAATACAAAAAAGCATAAATTAAAAATCTAGAATAGAGTTTGGAATTTCAGATATACAATGTTATTTAAAAGAAGAAGAGAAAGAAACAGAGAAAAAGAAAAAGAAAAAATAAAAAAGGGTCACAGAAATTATATAAAAACAAAAACAAAAAAAGTATAGGTACAAAATTGATAACAAATACTAAAAAGCTAAAATTAAAAATCTAGAGTAGAGTTTGGAATTTCAAAAATACAATGTTAAAGAAAAGAAGGAAAAAGAAAAAAAAGGTCAAAAAATTATTAAAAAAATATATATGAAGTTTGCTTTAAAAAAAATAGGGTCTTCTTTTTTTTTGCAAAGTAATCGGTTATAAAAGTGGAAATTAAAGGAATAATAGAGGACTTAATTTTTTTTTTTTTTATAGGCTCACTTGTTCAGTCGCACTGAGGGGAGGTAGGGAGGGATGCTGCAAACAAATATCACTGGCGTGTGTTCGCAGTGCCTCAGCCACACTGGGTCTGCCCCCTGTTCACGGCGCGTGTAGCCTCTCTGCCCATGCTGCTCAGGCTCTAGGTTGCGCCGCCGCAAACCATCCGCGGCCGGCCTGGGCTGCCTGTACTTCCCAGGTCCAAGCCGCTCAGGTTCAGGCACTCGGGTTGTCCTCAGAGGCGCAGACTCTCCGTTGGGCCTGCGTTTTGTGCCCTTCCCAGATCCGAGCAGCTCAGGTGATGAGGTGTTTTGCGCGCCCGATTGCTGTGACTTATCACCTCCCCGCCGCTCGGTTATCTAGTTGTGTACCGGCACACCTTCTCAGGCAGATGTTGACTGTCCAGACCCCAAGAAGTTTTAGTTAGCAAAGAAGCCTGCTTACAGTTTTATAGATAATGTCTCTCTGGGGCTGCTATTGTCCCCTTCCGGCTCTGGCTGCCTTTCACCGGAGGGGGATGGTCTGCCGCCGGCTATCTCTGTTCAGTCCTTTGTTCTGTGCGCAGGTCTGGTGGTGTCTTAGGTTAGGGTTGGCTTTTCGCATGGTAGATATCCCACAGTCTGGTTTGCTAGCCCAAATTATTTCGCTCAGATAGTGCTCGGGGTATTCTGGCCAGATTCTTGCGATGCAGCCCGCGCCGTGCCTCCCTGCCCAGCCCCCGCTTGCTAATGGCGGATGCAGGCGTCTGCGCTGCTTCTCCGCTGGGGGAGTTACCGTAGGGCTCACAATGTGCGGGTTTTAATTATTTATTTTTCCTCCCTGTTATGTTGCCCTCTGTGCTTCCAAGGCTCGGCACAGATTCGGCAGTGAGAAGGTTTCCTGGTGTTTGGAAACTTCTCTCTTTTTAAGACTCCCTTCCCGGGACGGAACTCCGTCCCTCCCTCTTTTGTCCCTTTTTCTGTCTTTTATATTTTTCCCTACCTCCTTTCGAAGACTTGGGTTGCTTTTCTGGGTGCCTGATGTCCTCTGCCGGCATTCAGAAGTTGTTTTGTGGAATTTACTCGGCGTTTAAATGTTCTTTTCATGAATTTTGGGGGAGAAAGTGTTCTCCCCGTCCTACTCCTCTGGCATCTTAGCTCCTCCCCTACCTGCTGTGTTTTTAGACTAAGATCATTTCCCAAGATAAAATCACCTCATGGAATGATGTGATGCTTAAGTGAATGATTATGGAACTCTTACCACAGTGCTGTGCATAGAGTAAACACCTGGTAAATGGCACCCCCGGTTGTTATAATCACTACTCCTTAAAATAGTCATTTTTATCATAATGATAAAAAATTTAATGTATATCTAGAGGATAAAATTAAAAAAAAAACTCTTCATGCTTTATAAGTTGTTTATTATCAAAATTCTTCCCCAGATTTCTAGGAAATACCAAAAATTGGTTTTATCACATTTCTCTTCTTTTGTCTGCTCTTTATTGGGCATGCTTATGAACTCTGAAATTCCTTAAATAAGGTATTTAGAAGAAAAATTTAAGATAAATTAGGAGGCTCAAATAAGTAAAAATAATTTTCCTGGACAATAAATAGTTGGAAGTATGTTGGGAACAAGCTTAAGTATGTTCTAATGGCTAGTGATGTAGACTCCCTGGCTCCATGGCTCAGGCTTTGTGGTTTCCATCGAGCTCCTTTTCCTTTCTCTGTGCCTCACTGTTTCCATCTGTAAAATGAGATAATACTATTACTTGATTGGGCCATTGTGAGAAGTAATAAACTAATACATGTCAAATATTAAATGTGCAGCCCTGTACAGAGTCAGCACTCAGTAAGTGTTAACTATGGACAGAAACCCAGGAAAGAAAAATTTCCACTTCCAAAAGTCACATTTGCATTTTTTCCTCCTTTGCTGGACACTAACTTTGTAATTAACCACTTCTTTATTCCCACCTGTGCAACTGAGGCTTCTTGTTTCCTCATCTGTGATGCCTACTCATTCATCTCTAGTAATACCTACTGACTCATGATAGTTTAGGGTTCAAGTCCTAGTCTCTCTGAACCTCAAATATTCTCTCATCTATTAAAATTAGTAATTCCTACCTTATAGGATACTAAGTGTATTAAAAGAGCTAATACACAGAAGGTTATTAAGGTTTTTGGCACACAGCCATCATGCAATAGAGCTTCCCAGGTGGCTAGTGATAAAGAATTCACCTGCCAATGTAGGAGATGCAGGAGGCATGGATTGATTCTTGGGTCAGGAAGATCCCCTGGAGGAGGAAATGGAAACCCACTCCACTATTCTTGCCTGGAAAATTCCGTGGACAGAGGTGCCTGGAGGGCTGTGGTCCTCCAAAGATTTGGACACGACTAAGCGACTGAGCACACACACATAATCTTGCAATAAATATCATTAGAACCGCCTATAATTTTATTTATTTGGATGGCAAAGCTTTATCTACTATTTCAATACATCTTTTAGGAAAAGAAGTTTAATCCCAACAAAATAGTCCATTAAAGTTAATTTTTTAAATATAAATTTATTTATTTTAATTGGAGGCTAATTACTTTACAATATTGTATTGGTTTTGCCATACATCAACATGAATCCACCACGGGTGTACACATGTTCCCCATCCTGAAACCCCCTCCCACCTCCCTCCCTATACCATCCCTCTGGTTCATCCCAGTGCACCAGCCCTGAGCATCCTGTATCATGCATCGAACCTAGACTGGTGATTCATTTCACATATGATATTATACATGTTTCAATGCTATTCTCCCAAATCACCCCACACTTGCCCACTCCCACAGAGTCCAAAAGTCTGTTCTATATATCTGTGTCTCCTGCTGTCTTGCATACAGGGTTATCGTTGCCATCTTTCTAAATTCCATATATATGCGTTAGTATACTGTATTGGTGATTTTCTTTCTGGCTTACTTCACTCTATATAATAGGCTCCAGTTTCAACCACCTCGTTAGAACTGATTCAAATGTATTCTTTTTAATGGCTGAGTAATATTCCATTCTGCACATGTATCACAGCTTTCTTATCCATTCATCTGCTGATGGACATCTAGGTTGCTTCCATGTGCTGGCTATTATAGATAGTGCTGCGATGAACATTGGGGTACACGTGTTTCTTTCAGTTCTGGTTTCCTCAGGGTGTATGCCCAGCAGTGGGATTGCTGGGTCATAAGGCAGTTCTATTTCCAATTTTTAAAGGAATCTCCAAATAACATATGATATATGCACTATTATTATACCCATTTCATACATGAGAAAACAGAGGCATAAGGAGTTCGAGGCTTGCCCAAGTAATGGAGATAGAATAGAATAGTTATACAGGTAGTTATAAAAGTCCCAGTAGGGGATTATAGGTAGAAAGGGGAAACCTGGGAATAAAAAAAAAATAAATAAATAAAGGAATCTCCACACTGTTCTCCATAGTGGCTGTACTAGTTTGCATTCCCACCAACATTGTAAGAGGGTTCCCTTTTCTCCACACCCTCTCCAGCATTTATTGCTTGTAGACTTTTGGATCGCAGCCATTCTGACTGGTGTGAGATGGTACCTCATAGTGGTTTTGATTTGCATTTCTCTGATAATGAGTGATGTTGAACATCTTTTCATGGTTTGTTTCATGGTTTGTTAGCCATCTGTATGTCTTCTTTGGAGAAATGTCTAGTTCTTTGGCTATTTTTTGATTGGGTCATTTATTTTTCTGGAATTGAGCTGTAGGAGTTGCTTGTATATTTTTGAGATTAGTTGTTTGTCAGTTGCTTCATTTGCTATTATTTTCTCCCATTCTGAAGGCTGTCTTTTCACCTTGCCTATAGTTTCCTTTGTTGTGCAGAAGCTTTTAAGTTTAATTAGGTCCCATTTGTTTATTTTTGCTTTTATTTCCAATATTCTGGGAGGTGGGTCATAGAGGATCCTGCTGTGATGTATGTCAGAGAGTGTTTTGCCTATGTTTTCCTCTAGGAGTTTTATAGTTTCTGGTCTTATGTTGAGATCTTTAATCCATTTTGAGTTTATTTTTGTGTATGGTGTTAGAAAGGGTTCTAGTTTCATTCTTTTACAAGTGGTTGACCAGTTTTCCCAGCACCATTTGTTAAAGAGATTGTTTTTAATCCATTGTATGTTCTTGCCTCCTTTGTCAAAGATAAGGTGTCCATAGGTGCATGGATTTAATCTCTGGGCTTTCAATTTTGTTCCATTGATCTATATTTCTGTCTTTGTGCCAGTACCATACTGTCTTGATGACTGTGGCTTTGTAGTAGAGCCTGAAGTCAGGCAGGTTGATTCCTCCAGTTCCATTCTTCTTTCCCAAGATTGCTTTGGCTATTCGAGGTTTTTTTATTTCCATACAAATTGTGAAATTATTTGTTCTAGCTCTGTGAAAAATACCATTGGTAGCTTGATAGGGATTGCATTGAATCCATAGATTGTTTTGGGTAGTATACTCATTTTCATTATATTGATTCTTCCGATTCATGAACATCATATATTTCTCCATCTATTAGTGTCCTCTTTGATTTCTTTCAGCAGTGTTTTATGGTTTTCTATATATAGGTCTTTAGTTTCTTTAGGTAGATATATTCCTAAGTATTTTATTCTTTTCGTTGCAATGGTGAATGGAATTGTTTCCTTAATTTCTCTTTCTATTTTCTGTGTGTGATTTTATACCCTGCCACTTTACTATATTCATTGATTAGTTCTAGTAATTTTCTGGTAGAGTCTTTAGGGTTTTCTATGTAGAGGATCGTGTCATCTGCAAACAGTGAGAGTTTGACTTCTTAGTTTCCAATTTGGATTCCTTTTGTTTCTTTTTCTACTCTGATTGCTGTGGCCAAAACTTCCAAAACTATGTTGATTAGTAGTGGTGAGAATGGGCAGCCTTGTCTTATTCCTGACTTTAGGGGAAGTGCTTTCAATTTTTCACCATTGAGGATAATGTTTGCTGTGGGTTTGTCATATATAGCTTTTATTATGTTGAGGTATGTTCCTTCTATTCCTGCTTTCTGGGGAGTTTTTATTATAAATGGATGTTGAATTTTGTCAAAGGCTTTCTCTGCATCTATTGAGATAATCATATGGTTTTTATTTTTCAATTTGTTAATGTGGTATATTACATTGATTGATTTGTGGATATTGAAGAATCCTTGCATCCCTGGGATAAAGCCCACTTGGTCATGATTCTGATTGCTAGAATTTTGTTAAGGATTTTTGCATGTATGTGCATCAGTGATATTGGCCTGTAGTTTTCTTTTTTTTGTGGCATCTTTGTCAGATTTTGTTATTAGGGTGATGGTGGCCTCATAGAATGAGTTTGGAAATTTACCTTCCTCTGCAATTTTCTGGAAGAGTTTGAGTAGGATAGGTGTTAGCTCTTCTCTAAATTTTTGGTAAAATTCAGCTGTGAAGCCGTCTGGACCTGGGCTTTTGTTTGCTGGAAGATTTCTGATTACAGTTTCAATTTCCGTGCTTATGATGAGTCTGTTAAGATTTTCTATTTCTTCCTGGTCCGGTTTTGGAAAGTTGTACTTTTCTAAGAATTTGTCCATTTCTTCCAAGTTGTCCGTTTTATTAGCATATAATTCCTGATAGTAGTCTCTTATGATCCTTTGTATTTCTGTGTTGTCTGTTGTGATCTCTCCATTTTCATTTCCAATTTTATTGATTTGATTTTTCTCCCTTTGTTTCTTGATGAGTCTGGCTAATGGTTTGTGAATTTTATTTATCCTCTCAAAGAACCAGCTTTTGGCTTTGTTGATTTTTGCTATTGTCTCTTTGTTTCTTTTGCATTTATTTCTGCCCTAGTTTTTTAGATTTCTTTCCTTCTACTAACCTTGGGGTTCTTCATTTCTTCCTTTTCTAGTTGCTTTAGGTGTAGAGTTAGGTTATTTATTTGACTTTTTTCTTGTTTCTTGAGGTATGCCTGTATTGCTATGAACCTTCCCCTTAGTGCTGCTTTTACAGTGTCCCACAGGTTTTGGGTTGTTGTGTTTTCATTTTCATTCATTTCTATGCATATTTTGATTTCTTTTTTATTTCTTCTGTGATTTGTTGGTTTTTCAGCAGCATGTTGTTCATCCTCCATATGTTGGCATTTTTAATAATTTTTCTCCTGTAATTGAGATCTAATCTTACTGCATTGTGGTCAGAAAAGATGCTTGGAATGATTTCAATTTCTTTGAATTTATGAAGGCTAGATTTATGGCCCAGGATGTGATCTATCCTAGAGAAAGTTCCATGTGCACTTGAGAAAAAGGTGAAATTCATTGTTTTGGGGTGAAATGTCCTATGGATATCAATTAGGTCTAACTGGCCTATTGTATCATTTAAAGTTTGTGTTTCCTAGTTAATTTTCTGTTTAGTTAATCTATCCATAGGTGTGAGTGGGGTATTAAAGTCTCCCACTATTATTGTGTTATTGTTAATTTCCCCTTTCATACTTGTTAGCATTTGTCTTTACATATTTCGGTGCTCCTATGTTGGGTGCATATATAATTGTCATATCTTCTTCTTGGATTGATTCTTTGATCATTATGTAGTGTCCTTCTTTGTCTCTTTTCACAGCCTTTGTTTTAAAATCCATTTTATCTGATATGAGTGTTGCCACTCCTGCTTTCTTTTGGTCTCTATTTGCGTGGAATATCTTTTTCCAGCCCTTCACTTTCAGTCTGTATGTGTCCCTTGTTTTGAGGTGGGTCTCTTGTAGACAACATATAGGGGTCTTGTTTTTCTACCCATTCACCCAATCTTTGGTTTTTGGTTGTGGCATTCAACCCATTTACATTTAAGGTAATTATTGATAAGTATGATCTTGTTGCCATTTACTTTATTGTTTTGGGTTCAAGTTTATACACCCTTTTTGTGTTTCCTGTCTAGAGAAGATCCTTTAGCATTTGTTGGAGAGCTGGTTTGGTGGTGTTGAATTCTCTCAGCTTTTGCTTGTCTGTAAAGCTTATTTTCTTTCATCACTTTAAGTATGTCCTGCCATTTCCTCCTGGCCTGAAGAGTTTCTATTGAAAAATCAGCTGTTATCCTTGTAGGAATCCCCTTGTGTGTTATGTGTTATTTTTCCCTTGCTGCTTTTAATATTTGTTCTTTGTATTTGATCTTTGTTAATTTGATTAATATGTGTCTTGGGGTGTTTTGCCTTGGGTTTATCCTGTTTGGGACTCTCTGGGTTTCTTGGACTTGGGTGATTATTTCCTTCCCCATTTTAGGGAAGTTTCCAGCTATTATCTCCTCAAGTATTTTCTCATGGTCTTTCTTTTTGTCTTCTTCTTCTGGGACTCCTATGATTCGAATGTTGGGGCATTTAACATTGTCCCAGAGGTCTCTGAGGTTGTCGTCATTTCTTTTAATTCTTTTTTTTTTCTCTCTGATTCATTTATTTCTACCATTCTATCTTCTACCTCACTAATCCTATCTTCTGCCCCTGTTATTCTACTATTTGTTCCCTCCAGAGTGTTTTTGATCTCATTTATTGCATTGTTCATTATATATTGACTCTTTTTTATTTCTTCTAGGTCCTTGTTAAGCCTTTCTTGCATCTTCTCAATCCTTGTCTCTAGGCTGTTTATCTGTGATTCCATTTTGTTTTCAAGATTTTGGATCATTTTCACTATCATTATTCGGAATTCTTTATCAGGTAGATTCCCTATCTCTTCCTCTTTTGCTTGGTTTAGTGGGTTTATCCTGTTCCTTTACCTGCTGGGTATTCCTCTGTCTTTTCATCTTGTTTATATTGCTGTATTTGGGGTGGCCTTTCTGTATTCTGGCAGTTTGTGGAGTTGTCTTTATTGTGGAGTTTCCTGGCTGTGGGTGGGGTTGTACGAGTAGCTTGTCAAGGTTTCCTGGTTAGGGAAGCTTGTGTTGGTGTTCTTGTGGGTGGAGCTGTATTTCTTCTCTCTGGAGTGCAATGAAGTGTCCAGTAATGAGTTATTAGATGTCAATGGGTTTGGAGTGACTTTGGGTAGCCTGTATATTGAGGCTCAGGGGTGTGTTGCTGAAGAATTTGTGTGGTATGTCTTGCTCTGGAACTTGTTGGCCCTTGGGTGGTTCTTGGTTTCAGTGTAGGTATGGAGGCGTTTGATGAGCTCCTGTTGATTAATGTTCCCTGGAGTCAGGAGTCCTCTGGTGTTCTCAGGATTTGGACTTAAGCCTCCTGCTTCTGGTTTTCAGTCTTATTTTTACAGTAGCCTCAAGACTTCTCCATCTATACAGCACTGTTGATAAAACATCTAGGTTAAAGATGAAAAGTTTCTCCACAGTGGGGGACACCCAGAGAGGTTCACAGAGTTACAAGGAGAAGAGAAGACAGAGGAAGGAGATAGAGGTGACCTGAATGAGATGAGGTAGAATCAAAAGAGGAGAGAGAAAGGTAGCCAGAAATCACTTCCTTATGTGCGCTCCACAACCTAGACCACTCAGAGATGTTCACGGAGTTATACAGAGAAGAGAAGAGGGAGGAAGGAAACAGAGGTGGCCAGGAGATAAAGGGAGTAATCAAAAGGAGAGAGACAGATCCAGCCAGTAATCAGTTCCCTAAGTGTTCTCCACAGTCTGGAACACAGAAAGAGATTCACAGAGTTGGGTAGAGAAGAGAAGCGGGAGGGGGGAGATAGAGGCGACCTGGTGGAGAAAAAGGAGAGTCCAAAGGGGAGAGAGCAGTCAAGCCAGTAATCTCACTCCCAAGTAAAAATGGGTACTGAAGATTGGATTCTTAAAAGTACAAAATTGATAACAAATGCAAGAAAGCAAAGATGAAAAATCTAGAGTAGAGGTTGGATTTTCAAAAATACAATATTAAAGGGAAAAAAAGTCACAAAAATTATAATATATATATATATATATATATATATATATGAAGTTTGTTTTAAAAAATAGGGTCTCTTTTTTTTTTGCAAAGTAATAGTAGGTTATAAAAATGAAAATTAAAGGAGTAAAAGAGGACTTAAAAATTAAAAAAATTAAAGACTGATAGTAAAAATAGTAAAAATATATCTAGGACTTTCTCTGGTGTTGTTGTGAGTAGTGTGGGGTCAGTTCATTTTCATATAGTTCCTTGATCCGGCAGGCCCCTTCCTATGTAGTTTGTACTAACTACAGGATTTTAATCTGTTGCACCTGTCACTTCCAAGGTGATTCCCTCTGCTTTAGCTTTTTCTGTTTGCTGGTCTGTTCAGTGTCTAATTTCTGCCCTGACATAAGGAGGCGGTGGTGGATGCCTTTTTAGGCTCACTTGTTCAGCGGTGCTGTGGGGAGGGAGGGATGCTGCAAACAAATAATACTGGCGTGTGCTCGCAGTGTCTTGGCCACACTGGGTTTGCCCCCGCTCACGGCGTGTGTGCTTTCCCTGTCTACACTGCTTAGGCTCAAGGTTGCTCTGCCGGGAACTGTCTGAGGTGGGCCCTGGGTTGTGTGCACTTCCCAGGTCTAAACCGCTCAGGTTCAGGTACTCGAGTAGACCTCAGAGGTGCAGACTCGGTTGGGCCTGCATTTTGTGCCCTTCCCAGGTCCAAGCAGCTCAGGTGACCAGGTGTTTGGCAACCGATGTCGCTGCGACTTATTGCCCCCCCCTGTCTTTGCCGCTTGGTTTTCTCGGTGCATAACCAGCTCACCTTCTCAGGCGGATGTTGACTGTCCAGAATCCCAAGAAGTCTGAGCAATGAAGCCTGCTTGCAGTTAGGTGGATAATGCCTCTCTGGGGCCGCGATTGCCCCCTTCCGGCTCTGGCTGCCCTCGCCTGCCTGTCACCGGAGAGGGATGGTCTGCAGCTGGCTAGCTCTGCAGTCCTTTGTTCTGTGAGCGTGCCTGACGGCGTCTTAGGTTAAGGCTTTTCTCGTAGCTCTGCTCACTCCTATTCTGTGAGCGGGCCTGAAGGTGTCTTAGGTTAGGGCTTTTTGCTGCTGCTGCTGCTGCTAAGTCTCTTCAGTCGTGTCCGACTCTGTGTGACCCCATGGACTGCAGCCTACTAGCCTTCTCTGTCCATGGGATTCTCCAGGCAAGAACACTGGAGTGGGTTGCCATTTCCTTCTCCAATGCATGAAAGTGGAGAGTGAAAGTGAAGTCCCACAGTTGTGTCCAACTCTTAGCGACCCCATGGACTGCAGCCTACCAGGCTCCTCCATCCATGGGATTTTCCAGGCAACAGTCCTGGAGTGGGGTGCCATTGCGTGGTAGCTATCCCACAGTCTGGTTTGCTAGCCCAAATTAGTTCCCTCAGATTGCCCTCGGGGCATTCAGGCCTGGTCTTACTCTAAGCAATGCAGCCCGTGCCTCTCTGCCCAGCCCCCGCTTGCTCGTGGCAGGTGCAGGAATCTGTGCTGCTTCTCTGCTGGGGGAGTTACCGTTGGGCAGGTAATCTGTGGGTTTTAATTATTTATTTATTTTTCCTCCCTGCTTTGTTGCCCTCTGTGGTTCCAAGGCTTACCACAGACTCGGCAGTGAGCGTGTTTCCTGGTGTTTGGAAACTTCTCTTTTTTTTACGACTCCCTTCCCAGAACGGAGCTCCATCCCCACCTCTTTTGTCTTTCTTTTTGTCTTTTATATTTTTTCCTACCTCCTTTTGAAGACAATGGGCTGCTTTTCTGAGTGCCTGATGTCCTCTGCCAGCATTCAGAAGTTGTTTTGTGACATTTACTCAGCGTTCAAATGTTCTTTTGATAGATTTGTAGGGGAGAAAGTGGTCTCCCCATCCTATTCCTCCGCCATCTTAGGACCACCTTCCTAAAGTTTATTTTTGAAAAGAATCCTAGATAATGAGGCCCCTGTATCTGTTTTTCACTCTTCCAGACATTTCTACAAGTGATTGGTGTGGTGGTTGTGGTGGTGGTGGTGATCCCTTGGATTGCTATACCTGTGATTCCCCTTGGCATCATTTTCTTTTTTCTTCGGTGGTATTTCTTAGAGACATCACGAGATGTGAAACGCCTGGAATGTTCAAGTGAGTACTGGGACTCTCAGGTTGGGATGGCAATGCAGGTTGGCTGCATTTATACCATAATTAACAACATCCCTGAAATCCTGCAGAATATATCTTTTGGAATTTCTCCCTAAGTCAGCATTAGGTAATTGCATATTATGGGCCCTGTGAGTCAGAGTGACCCTTAAGCCAAGTTGAGTTGGTGACAGGTCAGCTGCAGCTTTGCATTTTAACACAAGGACGAATATGAATACCATGAGGACAGGGGCCATTTCTGTCTTCTTCATGACATACTTCCTAACACAGAACAGCCACCCAGTAAACAGTTTTCCAAAAAATAATATGTTTCATCATGTTGATACTATTGTAGAAGGAAAATAGGGAATTTTTCTTCCCTTGAAGTTACTAGAAATGACAAGGAAAGGAAAACATTAAGAAAAGGAAAGGAGGCATCAGGAAGTGTACTCATATGTCAGAGGTGATATTTTTAGAAAATACATTCTTTCACATACTCCTAAGATGGTAAGTAAGTTGTAGTTGTTAAATGTATTGAAAAGATAAGCCCTGTTATTTCCAGGTTTTCTCTTTATCATCACCAGTATTTGAGATGATGTCACATTATGGTCACCCCTCCCCAAGACTGTTCATATAAATGATGCTGGAAATAATCCCTTTAGGAGGACCCAGGAGGCGGATCTGTTTAGTAGTTTTAGTTTATCACTCCATTAAGCTTTCTAGTTCTAGAATAATGGGGAACATTATTTTATGATTAATCATTCTATTCTTCAGGTAGTCACAGAGGATGAAATAATCCAGAACTTATCTCATCATTAATGCACAGACATATTTCATCAATATTAAAACAAAAAATTATAATGAAAGTATAATTGTTAAATATTTTTAAAGAAGGTATAAGGACACCAGACAGAAAACAAAGGAAGAAGATGTTTGTATCAGAAACCGTAACCATTTTACTGCAGATAGTTACTGCAAGTTAATACCAACTTAACTTTCTAGAAACCAAGCCAAGAAGAGAAATGTATTGAGTTTCATTCTTCTCTGTATCTGCTAAGTGGAAAAATCTAAGTTAATCAAGACAAAAGAGTTTTTGGTGGTGAAATTTGTGTGTTTCATTTTTAATAACAAATTCTTGAGAGGCATTCATCCTGTGTATTTGCATAAAGTACAGTTGGTGTCATAAAAGCTATAGAAAAATTTTTCAGTCAAGAGAACTAGCTAAACTCCCATGAGGTCTGGGTTTTGTGAGGTGTTTGATTGTATTATGGGGCAGTAGAGTCCAGACATGTGTGATATTTTGTTGATGTGATTTCGTAGGATGGTAGGACCTGGGAAAACAGAATAGAAGTGATGAGCTCCATTTAGTCTTTTGTGTAGACAGGGCTTCAATCATTTTATGATTTGAAGTCAGTCATGAAATGGAGTCATTCAACAGTCTTGTTCAAAGCAGGTTGTTCCATTCAAAGAGAGATTGTTCCAGAAGGAAGGTTTTTCAGAGATTTTTTTGATTGGAGCATGGGCCACTTCCCATCCACTTGGAAGTGGAGAGAAGGGCACCTCCTGAGGCCTTTTTCAAAAAGCAGTGCAGGATTTCACCTGGAGAGTCTGAGAACTTTTTGGCCCCATCCCTGTGGAGTATTTAGATTTTTTGCAACCTGGTAGGCTGTAACAATGTTAGACAGTAAATTCAATCCAAATACCCACTCCTCTACACCCCGGGTAACCAAATGAGATGGCCTGTTGATTAGAACTGTTTATGTTCTCTCTCCAGGTTGTGGGTCTGTGCCATAAATAATAATACCACTTTTTTTCTCTATTTTCTCTATGCAGTAACTAATAGTATATTTTAAGGCTACTGCTGGAGCCTCCAGCTAAAAGGATTGCTATAACCAGAAAGCATAAGTCTACTTCATTCCTGTGCTCTGAAAAACTGCTAAAATCCTAAGGTTTATATTCAGATCCAGCTGCCTACCTTTTTGGAGCATTATGTTGACTTTTGTTCTCTTAGTGACAAATCTGCAGCTGATCATAATGGTGTTTCATTTTTATAGAACTGAGCGTAACCAAAATGCAAAACCAGGATGGCATTTGGTTGCATTTACCTAGCCAAACCTATTCATTTGGCAGTGCCTGAATTATGAATCTGTATCAAATCCTATCTGTAAGGATTCTGTGATCAACTAGCAATGTCTTCCAGGGACATTGCTGACGAAGGGTTAGCACATGTGCCACATTTATTCAGACCACAGATCCTCAAGTTTGCTGTTTTAAGGCATTCTCCTGCCGGATTCCCTCGGACTTTATTCAACCTAAGGTCCTTAGTATGGTGTATGGTAATGGCTAAGGCTGTTGGATGTTAGCTAAGTAAGATTTGAGGGTTTTCTGAAGGTAAACAAAGTCTGGAGAAAAGTGCGTTTAGTCACGCATGGACATTCTTAAACCTGATTATTCTCCCTCTGAGACACTGCTGTTATGATTAAAGGCACAGCCTTGGAAATAAGACAGAATTGGGTCTGACACTCAGCTCTACCATTTAGGTGAGTTAATTTGCTTAATCTTGGGCAGGAAGTACTCTTAATTCCTCAGCCTCGTTTTCCCTCTAACACAGGTATACTAATACCTGCCCTCTGGAGCTCTCCGGATTTCTTAAATTGAAGCTTGTAAAATACTTGCTGTGCTGTGCTGTGCTTAGTTGCTCAGTCATGTTGACTCTTTGTGACCCCATGGACTGTATCGCCAGGCTCCTGTCCATGGGGATTCCAGGCAAGAATACTGGAGTGGGTTGCCATGCCCTCCTCCACGGGATCTTCCCAACACATAGATTGAACCAACATTTCCTGCCTTGCAGGTGGATTCTTTACCATCTGTGCCACCAGGGAAGCCCATGAATACTGGAGCGGGTAGCCTATCCATTCTCCAGGGGATCTTCACAACCCAAGAATTGAAACAGGGTCTCTTGCATTGCAGGCAGATTCTTTATCAGCTGAGCTACCAGGGAAGCCCCAAAGTACTTGCTAGTGACTACCAAAGGCACCAGAACTTTGAACATGAGGGTATTTTAAAAATTGTATTTATTTGGTTTTGGCTGGCGTGCTGTGATTCATGGGGTCGCAAAGAGTCGGACACGACTGAGAGACTGAACTGAACTGAAGTCTTCATTGCTGTGTGGGTTTTTCTCTAGTTGTGGTATGCGGGCTTCTCACTGTGATGGCTTCTCTTGTTTCAGAGCACAGGCTTTACGGGGCTTGGGCTTCCAGCTTGTGGGTTTAGTACTTGTGGCTCCCAGTCTCTAGAGCACAGGCTCAATAATTATTGTGCACGGGTTTAGTTGCTCTTTGGCATGTGGGATCTTCCCAGATCAGGGATTGAGCCCTTGTCTCCTGCACTGGCAGCCAGATTCTCATCCACAGAGCCACCAGGGAAGTCCAAATGTGAAGGAATAAGAACAGTAACAACTGGCAGTTCTCACATAGGTGACTGATAACCTGCAGCAAGGCTGCCACCTTGGGGTCTTTTCATGTGGTTCCCTGCCCCTGCCCGCCCCCACCCCAGGGAAGATTGGCAGTCCAGGTGGAATATGTCCCCAAGTGTCCTCAGGGTTGTATGTCATGTAAACTGTAGGGTTACTCTTGTCTATGACTTCTGACTGATGTCATGGCTGTTATATAATCTGCTTCAGGATCGTGAGCTCAGTCTTTGTGGGGAAAAGGGTGTTATGTTGGGCAAGGTAGGACCAGAGCCTTGACATCCCCTCTCCTCATGTACTAGTTAATTTTCTTTGCAGACCCTCCAGTTCCCTCATTCTCGCATCCTGCTCACCCCTAGCGGGGTTTGAAAGAAACAGGATAGATTTTCACAGGCCAGCATTCCCTCTGGCCCACTGTAACTCTTGGGCATGAAGTGAGGTAGGTGATGGGATGTTTGGTTCCCTGGGGTTCAAGGCTGAGATGACACCTGGTTTCTAAAGTTGACCATGCCCTCCATCCCTGCTGGAGAGAATCAGCTGCACTTTGATCTCCTGGTGAGGGAAGCAGGTGGAGGAGGCCACGCTCAAGAGTTCATTCCAGGAGTCTCCCTGGGGGAACAGGCACATCTACTTCCTGCTCAGAAGCCTTGTCTGTGATGAATAGTATTGATGTCACATTTGCTCTGGAAATCACAGCCTGCTTCTAGTGAGTTTTCTGTGTTCTCTGAAGCTGGACTCTTGACATCCTCCTGACAGTGTGATGGGCCCGGAATTCACCTGTGTCATCGCTGTGAGCCCCCTGCTTCCAGAGTAATTGAGTTCTGGGGTCTGGTTGGGACACCTGCTGGGAATGCAGAAAAGGCCTGAAGAGAGTTCCTAGCCTTTGTTATTTGGAGCATGAGCTCATTCTTAAAAGTGCTGTTAAAAGTTCATATTGCTATTTTAAAAGTGTAAAGTTAAAGCTAAAATAAATACAATTAAATGTTACTCAATAGAATAAGGGCCTCCCAGGTGGTGCTAGTGGTAAAGAACTCACCTACCAGTGCAGGAGACTAAAGAGATGCTGGTTTGATCCCTGGGTCGGGAAGATCCCCTGGAGGAGAGCACAGCAATCCACTCCAGTATTCTTGCCTGGAGAATCCCATGTACAGAGGAGCCTGGTGGGTGAGTCCGTAGGGTCGTGAAGAGTCAGACACAACTGAAAAGACTTAACATGCATGCACAAAGATAGATTTAAAGAGAATCTTTCATTTCTAGGTCGTTAAGGTGAAGCTTGACATGAGCAGGAGTTTGAGCGGCACATGGAGAATTCTCTCCAGAAAGGGTATCACCCCTTCTCCCCCAGGCAGCCCAACCAGGAATTCCAGTGTGCTGTTTGGCAGAACGTGCAAACACAGAACATGGGAGGCTATGGGTTTCCTTGCATCCAGCCTCCCTGACTTTCTCTGTCGTGTGTCTGTCTCTGCTTCCCCAGCACGGAGCCCAGTGTTTTCCCACTTAGCATCTTCTCTCCAAGGACTCTGGACCATCCGGGCATACAAAGCTGAGCAGAGGTTTCAGGAACTGTTCGACTCACACCAGGACTTGCATTCAGGTCTGTGAGTTTCTGGAGATGATTTCAAAGGATGGGATGTGCTGTCGTCTGAGGCCTGACCTCCCTGTCAGGTGGCCTGGCTTGCCAGCACCTCTCTCTGTGCTGCCCCATGTCCCCCTCTGCACACCTGCCTCCCCCACCCCTTCCTCTCAGCACCCCTCTGTGTGCATGTTTTCCCTCTTCTCCCCAGACCGACTTCCATTGTCCTTCCATCATGGTGTCCTATGGCTTTCTGTCCCTTTAGGACAGGAGTCAGTATACTTTTTTTTTTTCAAACAACAGATAGTAAATATTTTAGACTTTGTGTGCCATTCTATCTCTGTTGTAACTTATCAACTTAGCTGTTGTAGCACAAAAACAGGTAAAGATAATACATCAGCAAAAGCACACAACTGTGTTCCAATAAAACTTTATTTACAAAAGCAGGTGATGGCTATTCTTGGCCCACAGGCTATAGTTTGTCAACTTTCTTTTCAGGGCATGCAGGGCAGCAGATTTGACTGAGATAAATCATTACCTAATTAACAGATTTTTAACTCACTTGGTTTATATTATTCCGAGTATTGGTAATATTTTTCCCTAGGTAGAAATTTTAGAATTCCCTCTAAATCTGTAAAATCCTGGCCCATCTCTCCAGTCTTTATTGTATCTTAAAGATAAAAAAAAGTGGCATTTTGAAAGTCATATGCAGATCCAGTTAGCTCATGGTTGTATAGACACTGGCTCCTAAGAATAAACACTGTGCAGGGCCCTGTAATAAGTGTGGAGGTGCTGGAAAGAGTGTGTGAGCTGTGCTCTCTGCTGTCAGAAAGCTGGGAACAGTTGGCCCTGAGAGAGGATGAGCCTCACATCGAGGCCTAGCACTGTAGGAAATGCACCAATGAGCCCATTTTTCCATTTTCTCCATTGTGATCATATTACTGTTTATAACCTGTGAGTTGAATTTTTTTCTTATTGAAGTATAGTTGATAAACAGTAGTATGTTAGTTTCAGATGTACAGCAAAATGATTCAGTTTTATATGTGTACTTTTTTCAGATAATTTTCCATCATAAATTATTACAGGCTATTGAATATAGTTCCACACAGTCCCTGGCTTGATTCTTCTGTGTCCCATATGTTATCTGGTATGAAAACAGCTTTTTGAACCTTCATGTTCCTTGGGTGTATAACTTTGCCATCCTACTTTGTGCAAAAATCTTCTGTAGCTCAACTGAGCAAAATGGTCTTTCTTGTTCAAAGCAGTTAACATGGTTTTCCTAACTTATTCATTATGCTTATTATGGTTTACAAATCCAGAGGCCTGGTTCTTGCTTTTAACTGTATCCCGATGGTTCTCTTTGCGTCTGGATATCATCTATGTTATCTTCATCAGTCTTATTGACTTTGGGTCCCTGCTTCTTGCACAAAGTAAGTATGAGTGTAAATAACTATTTATGGTGTGATTAAAATTTATAGCTGTATTTACAGTTATTATATTAAACTCTTGCTGCCTTGTCTAACAAGTACAGTTTGGTTCTAATGAATTGTATTAAAGCATTTGAAGCATGTGATTCCACAGTGTGGCCCATGTAGAGAGGTCATCTGGGTCTTGATGGGACCTTTTATTCTCTTCTTTTTCTTTGAATGAGTAGATGTCTACTCAGCGATAGCAAGCTGACCTTAGAAACTTTCCTGGTAGTGTTTAGTAGTTGGATGGAGAGAAGCAAATTTATCATAAGGCTTTTTGTCCAAGTTAGGACTTTAGATTTTGGCTTTAGGGCTACTGGGGTCTCTTGGTTGTAGGTGCTTGGTGCACTGGGATAAGAAAGATTCTCTGTAGCAAAGGACACAACCCTCATTACTGGGTGGGTACCAGATGAGCCAGTGTTGGTGTATATAGCATGAATTTACCAGTCCTAAATATTCTATAAGAGCAATATTGAATTACAGTCTTTAATATGGAACAATGTGAATGGTATTTTAGTTTGAAAAGCACTGGATTTTAGAAACCATTGCCTTATTTTTCATGGTTTCCAGCTATGGCTGCATTGGACATAGAAAGTGACATTGCTTGATTGTTCTTGAAACCACAATGACAAAAGTCTTAATAATAACATTATTCCTCATTGTCTACTGTATATTGACAATATTGAGATTAAGTTCATTTAATAGTCTTTCTGAATTCATAGTGGTTTTACTTTTTTGTGAGGGAGGTTTTAATTGTATTGTGGACTCAATCAAATGATAGTAAAAATATAAGTAATATTGTTATTATATGTAAATGATTTAAATATTATAAAGGAGTTATATTAATAAAGTGATAGAAGGAACTGGCCTCAAGGTCAAAAACAGGACTGACATTTTCCCCCTCTCTTCTTCCTCATTTAGCTTTGAATGTTGGGCAGGTTGGCCTGATACTGTCCTATGCCCTCAGCGTCATGATGGTGTTTCCATGGTGCATCAGGCTAAGCGTTGAAGTTGAGAATATGGTGATGTTTATCTTAACATTCTTAACCTGTACTACTTCTTGCCATTAAAAAGTATAAAAAGAATTCTTATGTAAAATATTAAAACTTGTTTTTACATCTAGCTCACAGAGTTTTTTATATCCTCATCCATCTGTTTAAAGCTAATGTAAAAATATATATCTTTTACTCAGTCTTATGTGTGCCATGTCAGCAGGTTTTTATTCATCACAAACTGTCTTCAAATGTAATAAATGTCTCTGTAGGAGGGAGGTTCTGAAATCTTGGAGAGAATATAAACCAGTTTGGGGGGAGGTTGTTTATTATTGTTTCTTAACTGGTAATTCCTCATTATTGGTAAATGAAGAATTCAATATTTTGTAGTTCTTTGTTTAATTGATAGATATCTGTCCCCGCCTCATTTTAGCATTTATTCTTGTATGTGTTAAACACCTGAATGTGCTGGTATCCCTCCTTTTTAGTAGAATAAACCACATCTCTGAATGTGCTATCAAAGATGTCAAGTTATTTTTGTTTAGGAGGCCTTGGTCAGTATTTAAATTATATTCTCCTTTGAGTATTGCATATTGTCCCAAAGAGAGAAAAACAATAAAAATGCAATATTTGCATTTCTCTCTTCTAATAGAATAGAAAGTGAGAAATTATTAAAATGAGATTTGATGACCATCCAGTTCTACTCCTCTATAACATGTGGCCCTTTTATAACCACTGATTAGTGTTCATAAGTATTCTTTTCTTTGACAAAATTCTTTTTATTCAGATGTGGAAAGTGAATAAATAAAATCTTTGCATTCATTTATATAATTCTTTTAGCTTTAATATAATGTTGAAGGAAGCAGCCCTAAGTGAAACTGTTACAGGATGATGAGTAAGTTTGCAAATCATCAAAGAAGTTATCACACTCCTACTTCAGTCCTTTGCAGATGCTAAGATCTGGAATATTCTTAACCACATAAAAAGCAGATATAAAGACATAAAAATAGAACACCTTATTTACAGTCTCTGAACATCCATAAATAAAGCCCTCTGCTCCTAACCCACATGATGTCATATATGTTTCAGATGATTTCAGTAGAAAGAGTGATAGAATATACAGAGCTTGAGCAAGAAGCACCCTGGGAACTCGAGTTTCGTCCACCACCAGACTGGCCCAACAATGGAATGATTGCCTTGAGCGATGTGAACTTCAAGTACAGCTCAGATGGGCCTCTGGTATTGAAGGACCTGACAACAGACATTAAACCAGGAGAAAAGGTTTGTTTAAGCCATTTGCCTCTTTAAAATTCAGCTGAAGATTTAGTGCCACATCTGTTGTTGACTTTCTTGTGTGTGTTGGGGGGACTCTTTGTTCTTCATGGGTGCAGATTAGATCAGTGACACCACAGGTGATTCTCTCTTGAAAACTGACCAGGGATGGGGATCCCAGTATTTCTTTCCCTGTGTTGTGAACTCCCTCATGGTGGTTGGTGGGTCCTGAGCTCCTGAACTATAACTTAGCCTGACCCAGGACACTATATTGACACCTGATTATTCATGTGGATTCTGAGAAGTCAGCCTTGACTCACTGTCTCTAACTCTCCAATATCTCCTTTTTTCCCATCCATTCTTCTTTGTATTTCTGAAATCTTCTCTTCTTCCTCTGATGCCCTTCATCTATGGCCTCCTCTTTTGTCCTTTGGCCCTTCCCGTAGACTTGTCCTCCATTAACCACACTTGACTGTCATCCTCCTGCCCTTCCCCCACAGACTGCTTCTTTCTGAAGCACAGATATGATCCTTACTGGACTGGGTGAGCTGCTGCTGGAACCATAGGGCAGTCCTAGATCCATTTTAGCAGGGATTGTGTGGCCAGCTCAGAGCCACCAGAGAAGAGCCCAGAATCATGATTCAGTCAGGGGTGAAAAACCAGAGCCCTCCATGGAGGCAGAGTCTGGAGACTCACTCAGAGTTGATGAAAGCAAACCGAGAGGAGCAGGGAAGATTCCAGGTGGAAGATGGCAGAAAGACTTGTGACCTGGTCCTGTCAACACCCATGTTTGCAAGTGATGTTCCTTTCCCATGCAGCTTGAGGCCCTCAGCTGGGACCAGGGCAGAGTCTTGAAGAACAGACTAAACCAGAACAGACAAGGCAGTAGGCATCTCTTCCCCACCTACCTCTCCAGCCTCAAGTCCTCATGTGCACACACTCCCCAACACTCAGGTTGTGTGTAGATTCTCCTAAAGTACCGCATCCTCCCTGCTTCCAGTGTGCACACACTGCCCTCTCTCCTTCAGAGACCCTTCCCCTCAGTCATCTTCTGGTTAAAGCCTCCTCATTTTCTGAGTTAATTCTAATGCGTCTGCTTCCCAATTCCTCCTAATGTTGTATACCCTTAAGATAGCATTTATTTTACACCTGGATGTTGGTGATGGACAGGGAGGCCTGGCGTGTTGTGGTTCATGGGGTCGCAAAGAGTCGGATACGACTGAGCGACTGAACTGAACTGAACTGTGCTTATAGCAGCATTATTCATTGTACTCAAAAGCAGGAAGCAACCCATGTATTCATCAACAAGTGAATGGATAAATAAAATGCTATGCAGTCACTGTCCCAGCAAGCAGTCCCTCAGCACCCTCTCTGTGCCCTGCAGAATGCCATTTTCTGGGGAACAGAGATAAAAAGAAGATGCTCCCTGATCCATACAATGTAATATTATTCAGCCTTAAAAAGGAAGGAATTTCTGACCCATGGATAAACCTTGAGTACATCATACTAAATGAAACACGCCAGACATACAAGAAAAAAAATACTATATAATTCCATTTTTATGGGGTTCCTAGAGTAGTCAAATTCCTAAAGACAGAAAGTAGAATGATGGTCACCAAGGACAGACGGATGGAAAGTAGGGAGTTATTGTTTAATGAGTATAGAATTTAAGTTCTACAAGAAAAAGAATAAAAGGCAAAAAATATTCTGGAGGTTTGTTGCACAACAATATGAAAACTCAAGACTAAACTGTCAATTTAAATATAGTTAAATTGGCAAAGGGTATGTTATATGTATTTTACCACAACTAAAATAAGAGAGCATCTTCATATGCTTTGTAATTTTGAATCTATATCTCAGAATACCCTAAGGCTTCTAAAGATCAGGGAACATCTTATTTTTAGCTATGTTCCACAGAAAGTGTTGTGCAGGGCACAGAGAGAGTGCTGAGGGACTGCTGGCTGAGAGGTTGAGTGAGCAACCAGTAACCAAAACATACACACAAGGCAACTCCTTATAAGTAACCAGTTTTCTAGATGTGTTAAATACTTTAGGAACTGCTGTTTAAAACTCTATCTACCTCAGACCCACCTGGTGGACCGTAGCCATATTTAATGAATGATACCCTTGTGACTGTGTGACGCTATGGACTGCAGCCCTCCAGGCTCCTCTGGTCATGGGATTTTCCAGGCAAAAATACTAGAATGGGTTGCCATTGCCTTCTCCAGGGGGTCTTCCCAACCCAGGGATAGAACACAGGTCTCTTACCTCTACTTGCATTGGCGGCAGATTCTTTACCACTAGCGCCACCTGGGAAGCTCTTGTGATGTGAAAGAACATTAAATTTAATGCCCAAATGATATCCAGGGCCTGGAGGAGGACATGGCAACCTACTTCAGTATTCTTGCCTGGAGAATCCCCATGGACAGAGGAACCTGGCGGGCTACAGCCCAGAGAGCAGCTTCAGTTAGTCACATGGCAAAAGCTTGCTCCTAAGTATTTCCAGTTTCAGTGTAGGTTGGGAAAATAGTAACTGTACCTCATGATGCAATCCTGTCCTTCAAATCACCGTAGGTGATGTTTGCTTACTAGCAGTTAAGTATGTCCATCAGATTTCTCATCATAAACATAATTCTGTCAATTTGCTCCTGTCTTAAATTTCCCCCAAAGACATTAAATATGAATGATCTAAATCTTAGGGACATAACATATTTGTATTCTTCTACCTTAAAATTCTCAAATCATAGGACTATCTGAGCTTCTAAAATGTTTGAGGGATGATTGAATCTGGAGACTGAGTTAATAACTTCAGTTACTTGACTTTTGATTTGTGTCATGGTCCACTCACAGTATCACCGTTAGTTTCATTTCTGTGTTTAAAGATTATAACCAGGCAGCATATTCATGAGGTGATTTCACACCACCTGTGTACATCCTCGGGTTTCCTCTCCTGCTCACTTGTCCCAGGCCCCGTCACTCCTGGATACCCTTTTGTGTTGGATTTGGTTGACTGAGGTTGCTGGGAGTGAGCCAGACCAACAGAAATGGGGCTTTATTCTCTCCCTCATTTCCTCTGCTGTCCCAATTTCTGGAAGTTAGGGTAAATGGGAAAAATTAATAGGTACTATGCTGGTTTCTAATTTATAGAAGAAATAGCAAGCAAAAAATGAGGTAAAATAGCACCTTAGGCTTCCTGCATAGATATTGAACATGGGTTGAGTTTTTCATTTAGATGATTTGATGGTTTATTTGATCATTTTAGAGAGTCCTAGGCTATTTTAAAGCATTTTTCAGCTCTAGAGGTAGATTGATGTTGGTTTGTTATTTTTTCTTCTTGCTCAGAGTTATTATTTGGATAATACATTTTTATAGATGCTTACTAGACCTGGATATAATGTGCAAATATGTTAGTTTCCTACATTTTCTCCTTGTTTATGTATTTCCTCAGCAACCCCTCCCCCCACTCCCAAATTGTCCCGCTTTCTCTACCAGCTTCCTAACTCCTCATGACTCAGACTGTGGTGCCAGGGTCAACAGCACCTGCATCTCCTGGAGCTTCTTAGAGATGAAGAATCCCTTTCTCATCCAGACTTCTTGACTCAGCATCAGACTTAAACAAGTAAAAGTAAAGTCCTAGTAAACTCCTAGTAAAATCCTTTCTCTCCCATAGACAATCTTTGATGACTCATAACCCATGATTTCCATGAAACATTCTTTGACAGTTTGAAATTGAGCTCATGAATCACCCAAAGCCCTCTTGTGCCTGAGCATGAGACTCTAGAAAGTTCTGTATCACTTACCACCCTACAGATTCATATTTATATTCTGCAAATCATGCCTTTACATTATAATCTAAGACTGTGTGATTCCACTGCATTTCTTTGCATCTTTTCAGTGAGTCTGTCTTCATTACAGGCAGTTTTCATCCTGCTCCAGCCTTCCCCACACCAGCCTCCTGCAGGGACTGGAGGGATTTCCCACAGGCTCAGCCCTGCCTGGACCTAGAATCAGAGACAGCCCCGCACAGCAGTGTATGTGCAGCTCTTTCACCACCTGATGGGATCAGAAATGAGTCTTGCTGCCCCCAAGCAGTGCCTGAGGTCTGTTTGGCCTGTTTCCTGGGGAACCTTGTGTTCCACTTAGCTGTAGGATTCTTCCCCAGCCCACCTGTAGGTGCTGGTTTTTCCTGCTGACAGCCTGCCCACCTGATCTCAGTCATGCTCTTTGTTCAGAGATTTTGTCCTTCTTGTCCTAGCCACTACTTTATACTCACCCGTATCCACACCTTGCTTAAACTCTCTGGCCATAGGATCTCCATGTTAGGTCTGTTCCTTTAACTGTGGCTACACCTCTCCCCACTTTCTCTGTTCTAGTTAGCTAGAGGGACATAATAGGGAGTCAGGCCAACCAGGTGATAAAGAGGCCATCAGCAGAATGGAAAAGAACCTGACATATGTGGAATGAGTCCCATCCTGGCACTTAAAAACTTTATTATTTCAGGCAGATTAGTTAATCTAACTAAGCCTTGATCTTCTCTTTTGCAAAATGGAGGTGACAGGACCTAATCTCTAAGGTAGTTGTACAACTTAAACAACATAAGATACATGAAACACCCAGCATGGAGTACATGCTTGGACAAAGATAGCTGTCGTTTTCATAAGGTGTAAAATGACCATAACCACTTATACTTTGTTTACTTACAAACTGTCTATCTCATGAAAATGAGAAGCTTAGCCATTTGCAATTGTATTTATGGCTATAGAATCCATCTGTTGTGCCTGTTTCTCTGTCCAGCTTATCACATTCCTAAACAATATAGTAATAGATCTTTTATACATTTCTCCAGCCTGAGTTAAAATCCTAAGCTCCCTACAGAAGCCTCTTTTGCACAGGACACCATGGATAACACAAATAATACAAAGGCAAATCCAATGCAGATCCTACTGTCAACATATACAGTCCAGTTGAAGAATAAGAAAAAGGCTGTATTAACTTTGTAAGAACTTTTATGGAAGTTTATTAAAAGATGGTATAACATCTGTTAGGGTTGAAACAAGCCCCCATGAGGGGAGAAGTGCAGAATTTCCAAGGAATTACACAGGAAAGAGAGGCTTTAGTGACTTGTGGTTAGAATTTTAGCAGGTGGAAGTGTATGTGACAGTCATTCCAGGAAGTGGGGCTAGCATAAGCAAATCATGATGCTCTGATTCTGTGAATGAAGACCTAGGCACCTGGTATTCAGTTAAGTGAACTATCAGATGTATAACACACTTTCATGTCCAACTCCACAACTACCTAGTGACCCCAAGGAAACTGACTCATGGACGTGAAGGATAGAGAGGTCAGATATCTTGGGGTGGAGTGATGGGCACAGAACTGGCCTTTGTGAGGTCAATCTGAGAAGTGAGAGCACGTGCACCAGAGTGGGCAGACGTGAGAGGCAGGGAGCCAGGAACTCTTGTGCCTCCAGGAAGATGTCCTGGGAACATGATTCCACTTTTTGAAATCAAACTGATGTAAATTAAAACTAAGTTATAACACATGGGTTTGTGAATGTGCAGGGAAACGGCTGAGAGTAGAAATTGCTACCATATTTCTGGAGGTAGTTTGGCAGTACTTAAGAGTCTACTTTAAAAATGTTCATACCTGTTTCTTGGCAATTCCACATATGAGAACTTATCTTAAGAAAATAATGACAGTTGTTTGCAAAGATTTGGCTTCAAAGATATTTAACACACAGTTATTTATAATAGCAAAATGTTAGAGACTGCCTAAATATTCACCAATAGGGGGTTTATTAAATAAATTATCACACATACTATAATATTATATAGTCATTGAAATAAATATTTTTAGTGAATATGGAATGAAAACATTGCAATATGTTCGTATCTCATTTTGTTTAAGTGAGTTTTTGTCTTCAACACACACAAATATGGACACACACACATCCAGAAAGAAAATACATCAATATCTTAGGAATGGATTTATTGGCGTGCAGGGGTGATGACTAGTATTTATTTACTTTCTAGATTTATTTGCCCTGATTATGATTAATAAAAAGATTTGTTTGGTTTTTTAAAAGCTAACACAGTCTGTTACTCACATAATGATTATGGTCATTAAAATAAGGAATTGAGCCATGAAACATTACAGGTATAGAATCTGTAGGCCTTGGTACCATGCTGGAATCAGGGAAAGCTGGAAATAAAGTGGACAGTTGAACCTGGGAAAGAAGTCAGAAGAAGTGAGAGATTAAAGTAGGTAAGTCAGAAGAAGTGGCTGTTTTGTGGGGGCATTTGCTGTTAATCATGTGGAGTTCAATGTATCAGTATGGAGATAGATCTGGGGGCAGATGTCAACAAGTTGGTGTGGTTGTCAGAGACCATCCTTGGCCTTGTTGGAAAAAAAAAAAGGAGCAGTTGTAAAGCTGAGGTAAGACCGTTTCCAAGTACCTTTGGATTTAGGAATGTAAAGTTACCGATATTGGTGACATTCCCCACAGGCACTTAGCAAAACCCTTTGGTGACCTGGGAAAGACTTCCAGACATAGCTTTGAAAACTGAATGGTAGAAATAGCCCAGGCCAGATTTTCTTTGAGTTGCCTTTTTCTTGCTCTCCTTTTTGGAGTTTGTAGTTTATAGTCCTGCTCACACACATTCTTACAACACAGTTCTCACCTATGTCCTGATGTGTTTTGATTCTGGGTGTTCTCATACACCCAGAAATACAGGGATACCTGGTTTTATTGTACTTTACTGATACTGCATTTTTTGCAAACTGAACATTTGTGGCAACCCTGCCTCAAACATGTGGATCAGTACCATTTTCCCTATAGAATTTGCTAACTTCATGTCTTTGGGTCACATTTTGGTAATTCTCACAATATTTCAAATTTATTATTATTATTATATTTGTTATGATCTATGATCAATGATCTTTGATGTTACTGCTATAATTTGCCAGAGGCTCAGTTGATAGTTAGCATTTTTAAACAATACAGTTTTTTTTTAAATTAGATACTAATACTGTTTTTTAACATGTAATGCTATTGCTCAAATAACAGACTATAGTATAGCATACACATAACTTTTATATAGATGGGGAAACTAAAAAAGTGTGACTTGTTTTATTGCAATACTTATTTTATTGCAGTGGTCTGGAACTGAACCTGCCATGTTGCCCAGATCAGCCTGTACACAGAACATATGAGCTATGCATGTATGCAGAACTGCCTATATGCAGAAAATGACCTGTCAGTGTTAAATTAAGATAGAAAATTGGCTACAAAGATAAATCAACTAAAGCTACTTTTCTTACATGTAATCTCTGTAAAGATAAATTCCTTTTTGAATTACCATTATTGATCTTACAGATTAAGCTTTGGAACTTTGAAGGTATTCAAATGAGAAAATATGTAAGGTTCCCAGAATATAATCAGTGCTCAGAAAGATTTAATTCTTCTCTGCTTAAAGCTGTGAATTTTAAAAATTTACTAACTGAATTAATTCACAAATGATTAAAAGCATGTCTTATGCCCATCATCAATTCCAAATTCCTAAATAGAAAGGAAATCATCTTTTGAGAAGCTCTCACTAGGGAACCTGCAGTTATGCAAGCTCATTGCTATAAAAAAGCCAGTTTCTGCATACATGCTTTTATTTATTTATTATTATTATTTTTTTAATTGAAGTATAGTTGATTTACAATGTTGTATTACTTTCAGGTGTATAGCAAAGGGATTCAGATGTATAGATTCTTTTTCCACATAGGTTATTACAAAATACTGAGTATAGTTCCTTGTGCTATATGGTGAAGTGCAGTTCCTCAGTTGTGTCCTACTCTTTGTGACCCCATGGACTGTAGCCCACCAGGCTCCTCCATCCATGGATTTTTCCAGTCAAGGGTGTTGGAGTGGGTTGCCATTTCCTTCTCCAGGGGATCTTCCTGACCCAGGAATTGAATCCGGGTCTCCCACATTGCAGGCAGATGCTTCACCATCTGAACCGCCAGGGAAGCTATAGGGTAGGACTTTTTATTTTATATATGGTAATGTGTATTGCTGTGGTATGCTTAGTTGCTCAGTTGTGTCTGGCTCTAAGACCCCATGCTCTGTAGCCCACCAGGCTCCTCTGTCCATGGGAATTCTCTAGGCAGGAATATTAGAGTGGGTTTCCATGCCCTCCTCCAGAAGTACTGTGTATATGTTACTCCAAAATTCCTAATTTACCACCCCCCACCCCCACCACCACTTTCCCCTTTGGTAACCATAAATTTGTTTTCTATGTCTGTGAGTCTGTTTCTGTTTTGTATATAAGTTCATTTATATCATTTTTTTAAAGATTCCTCATATAAGTGATAAAATGATATTTTCTTTGCCTTTGTCAGATTTACTTCACTCAGTATAATCTCTTGGTCCATCCATGTTGCTGCAAATGGTTAACATTTCATGACTTTTTATGGCTGAGTAGTATTCCCTTTATATATGTATCACATCTTCTTTATCGATTCCTCTGTTAATGGACATTTAGTTTGCTCCCATGTCTAGGCTACTTTATATTGTGCTCTGCATGCATGTTTATAGCACACAGTGAAAAGCCAACTTTTATAATACAGTTTCATTCCTAACCAGCATTTTACCTGCATTATTGTGATTCCTTTTTTAAAATTTTTTTATTAAATAAATTTATTTATTTTAATTGGAGGTTAATTACTTTACAATATTGTATTGGTTTTTGCCATATATCAACATGAATCTGCCACAGGTATACACGTGTTCCCCATCCTGAACCTTACTCCCTCCTCCCTCCCTGTACCAACCCTCTGGGTAGTCCCAGTGCACCAGCCCCAAGCATCCAGTATCATGCATTGAACCTGGACTGGCGACTCATTTCATATATGATATTATACATGTTACAATACCATTCTCCCAAGTCATCCCACCCTCTCCCTCTCCCACAGAGTCCAAAAGACTGTTCTATACATCAGTGTCTCCTTTGCTGTCTTGTATACAGGGTTATTGTTACCATCTTTCTAAATTCCATATATATGTGTTAGTATACTGTATTGGTGTTTTTCTTTCTGGCCAACTTCACTCTGTATAATAGGCTCCAGTTTCATCCACCTTATTAGAACTGATTCAAATGTATTCTTTTTAACGGCTGAGTAATACTCCATTGTGTATATGTACCAAAGCTTTCTTATCCATTCATCTGCTGATGGACATCTAGGTTGCTTCCATGTCCTGGCAATTATAAACAGTGCTGCAATGAACACTGGGGTACATGTGTCTCTTTCAATTCTGGTTTCCTCGGTGTGTATGCTCAGCTGTAGGATTTGCTGTGTCATATGGCAGTTCTATTTCCAGTTTTTTAAGGAATCTCCACACTGTTCTCCATAGTGGCTGTACTAGTTTGCATTCCCACCAACAGTGTAAGAGGCTTCCTTTTTCTCCACACCCTCTCCAGCATTTATTGCTTGTAGACTTTTGGATAGCAGCCATTCTGACTGGCGTGAAATGGTACCTCATAGTGGTTTTGATTTGCATTTCTCTGATAATGAGTGATGTTGAGCATTTTTTCATGTGTTTGTTAGCCATCTGTATGTCTTCTTTGGAGAAATGTCTATTTAGTTCTTTGGCCCATTTTTTGATTGGGTCATTTATTTTTCTGGAATTGAGCTGTAGGAGTTGCTTGTATATTTTTGAGATTAGTTGTTTGTCCATTGCTTCATTTGCTATTATTTTCTCCCATTCTGAAGGCTGTCTTTTCACCTTGCTTATAGTTTCCTTTGTTGTGCAGAAGCTTTTAAGTTTAATTAGGTCCCATTTGTTTATTTTTGCTTTTATTTACAATATTCTGGAGGTGGGTCATAGAGGATCCTGCTTTGATTTACGTCAGAGAGTGTTTTGCCTATGTTCTCCTCTAGGAGTTTTATAGTTTCTGGTCTTATGTTTAGATCTTTAATCCATTTTGAGTTTATTTTTGTGTATGGTGTTAGAAAGTGTTCTAGTTTCATTCTTTTACAAGTGGTTGACCAGTTTTCCCAGCACCACTTGTTAAAGAGATTGTCTTTAATCCATTGTATATTCTTGCCTCCTTTGTCAAAGATAAGGTGTCCACAGGTGTGTGGATTTATCTCTGGGCTTTCTATTTTGTTCCATTGATCTATATTTCTGTCTTTGTGCCAGTACCATACTGTCTTGATTACTGTGGCTTTGTAATAGAGCCTGAAGTCAGGCAGGTTGATTCCTCCAGTTCCATTCTTCTTTCTCAAGACTGCTTTGGCTATTCGAGGTTTTTTGTATTTCCATACAAATTGTGAAATTATTTGTTCTAGCTCTGTGAAAAATATCGTTGGTAGCTTGATATGGATTGCATTGAATCTATAGATTGCTTTGGGTAGTATACTCATTTTCACAATATTGATTCTTCCGATCCATGAACATGGTATATTTCTCCATCTATTAGTGTCCTCTTTGATTTCTTTCACCATATTGTGATTCTTTTATCTTATTTTTAATGTGCTAATTTCTTTATTCCTTGGTTTTAAATAACCAGACTGATACATGACATATATCTTTCCAAGGTTTAACTATAAGTATTAATTGGTTTGTAAAATGCCTTTTAAACTGTTCAGATGAAAGCTTCCATATAAATAGCAAATGTTGTTTGTGTTGTTGTTGATTTTATTATATGTGTTTTCCCTACTGGCTACTGTCTCTTAAGACACTGAGATGAGTATTTTACAATTTTAAAATTATTCCTTTCAAGACAGAACATAACCAAGGCATTTAATACCTTGAAGTGATTTAGTTTCTCTACCAGAGAGTGTATGTGCTCAGTTGCTCAGTCATGTCTGATTCTTTTCAACCCTATGGACTTTAGCCTGCCATTCTCCTCTGTCCATGGGATTCTCCAGGCACGAATCCTGGAGTGGGTTGCCATTTTCTACTCCAGGGAATCTTTCCAACCTAGGGATTGAACCTACGTCGTTGACATCTCCTGCACTGGCAAGCAGGTTCTTTACCACCAGTGCTACCTGGGAAGCCCAGAGAATAAGCCCTTTTAAATAATAGAACTCTGGGAAAACGTATACTTACTTATATGTAACAGTTATGATTTGATTTGTTGATATCTCTATGAAATTATCCACAAAATTCTCAAGGTTCAAAATATGCAGACAGTAGAAATAAAAACTAAAGATTTATTTCTTATGGAACACTTAGGCAACTTCTGATTTTTTGTTGCTAGTAGATTGATTCTGTTATTTTTAACTCTTCTTTGGACCAGGGGATCTCAAGCCAAAGACATTTGTCAATGTCTGACATTTTTGGTTGACAGTTTAGGTGTGCTTCTGGCCTCTAGTGGGTAGAGTCCTTGGCTACTGCTAAACATCCTACAATACACAGGACAGCCTCCCACCCCATAACAATGAAGTATTTAAACAAAAATGTCAATAGTGCCGTGGTTGAAAAATGTATAGACTATATTCAATATAGAGCTTTTAAAATTCATCTTCAACCACCAGGGTTTCTCCCAGGTTTGTTGCAAATTGTCAGTTCTTAATCCCTCCTGGATCTCTTCACAGGTTGGCATCGTGGGAAGAACAGGAGCTGGAAAAAGTTCTTTCATTGCTGCCCTCTTTAGATTGTCAGAGCCTGAAGGTAGAGTTTGGATTGATAAGATCTTGATAACCGAAATTGGACTTCATGATTTAAGGAAGAAAATGTCAATCATACCTCAAGTATGTACATCAGAACATTCTCACATATTCTTTTCATCCAGTATCTAAGTTTAATTGCTTTTAATTTGATTGATTTTAAAAATGAATGAAAGAGTTAATATTTTCCCCCTCAGTAGAGAATATTTTTAACAGCAGGTATTTTCAACAGATACTTTAATCAGAAACCAGGTTTTGTTGTTTGTTCTTTTGGTTTGTGTGTATGTGATTTAATAACTTACCCAGATAGATTTCTAGACTCAGAATTTTGCCAGATGCCACAATCTTATCCACTGATAACACACAATTCTGAGAACAATATGGTAAATGATTTAGCACCGGAGAGGATTCTATAGGGAAACACAGATTGTGTCTTACTGATGGAAATTTGCTATGGGAAATAAAGTTAACTTTTTAAAGGTGATTATCTCCCTGCAGGGCTTTTTGTGAAATTGTGGGGCTTTAAGAATTACAGAGTATATGGATGCTTTGGGGAGACTTTAATAAATGAGTGATTAATAAAAGATTTTTAATGAGGCAAGCAAATCACTTCATTATTCTTGTGTTGAGAACCCAATGCACAGTATGAAAAGGCAAAAAGATATGACACTGAAAGATAGCTCCTCAGGTCAGTAGGTTTCCAATATGCTACTGGAGAAGAATGAAGAAATAGCTGCAGAAGGAATAAAGAGGTTGAACCAAAGTGGAAGCAATGCCCAGTTGTGGATGTGTCTGGTGGTAAAAGTAAAGTCTGATGCTGTAAAGAACAGTATTGCATAGGAACCTGGAATGTTAGGTTCATGAATCAAGGTAAATTGGAAGTGGCAAACGAGATGGCAAGAGTGAACATTGACATTTTAGAAATCAGTGAACTAAAATGGATGGGAATGGGTGAATTTAATTCAGATGACCATTATATCTACTACTGTGGGCAAGAATCTCTTAGAAGACATGGAGTAGCCTTAATAATCAACAGAAGAGTCTGAAATGCAGTACTTGGGTGCAATCTCAAAAATGACAGAATGCTTTTGGTTAGTTTCCAAGGCAAACCATACTATATCACAGTAATCCAAGTCTTTGCCCCAATCACTAAGGCTGAAGAAGGTGAAGCTGAATGGTTCTATGAAGACCTACAAGACTTTCTAGAACTAACACCAAAAAAAAAGATGTCCTTTTCATCAAAATCATTGCAGATGGTGGCTGCAGCCATGAAATTAAAAGACACTTGCTCCTTGGAAGAAAAACTGACAAACCCAGATAGCATATGAAAAAGCAGAGACATCACTTTACTGACAAAGGTCTGTATAGACAAAGCTATGGTTTTTCTAGTAGTCATGCACAGATGTGAGAGTTGGACTGTAAATAAGGATGTGCACCGATTTGATGCTTTCAAACTGGGGTGTTGGAGAAGATGCTTGAGAGTCTCTTCAACAACAAGGAGATCAAGCCAGTTGATCCTAAAGGAAATCAACTCTGAATATTCATTGGAAGGACCGATGCCGAAATTGAAGCTCCAATACTTTGGCCACTTGATGTGAAGAACTGACTCTTTAGAAAAGACTCTGATGCTGGGAAAGATTGCAGGAAGGAGGAAAAGGGGGTGACAGAGGATGAGATGGTTGGATGGCATCATTGACCCAATGGACATGAGTTTGAGCAAACTCTGGGAGATAGTGAAGATAGTGAAAGCCTGGCATGCTGCAGTCTATAGGGTCACAAAGAGTCAGACACAACTTAGTGACTGAAAAACAACAGCAACAAGCAGGCAAGCAGTAGAGAATAGTGAAGAAGAATATGGGATATGGTATTCCATCTCTGTGCACCTCAATTTTCTCTCCCTTACAAGGCAGCTAACAAGTACCAATTCCTTGAACTATTGTGAGGACTTAATAGGTCTGTGTGTGGAATGCTTCATATAAAACCAGTATTTGGCTGCTGTGATCATGGAAAGTTGAATTGACCATTTCTTCTTGGTCTCTGATTCTGTTTTCCTTTGTTCTGCTTCTTAAACAAGTATAATTTTCAGGAAATATCTTGGCGATACTCTAGAATGTAACAAAAGTGAATAAGTATAGATCAAAACAGGAAGATATTTCTTCTAGTGCTATGTCCTTCACTTGAACAGTATCAGTTTAGAAACAAGTTTATTCACTTATGTGTCATGGGCTAATAAATGTCAGAAGATACTAAAAATCTTAGCCCTCCCCAGCCAAGAGTCCTTTCTCTTTACAGTGTCTTGCTGACTACAGAGATGGAGAAAGTCTGTTGACTTGATTACTTAAAGTTACTTGTCTGAGTGCAAAAAGCTTATATCACCCTTCCCCAAAGGAGTAGGAAGCAGTGATGTTTGTGCCTCAACACCCTGATTTAGGGAACCTAGGAAGCTGGGAGGAGATTCTGCAGAGGGGGAGCCCAAGGCTGTTTCTTTGAGTTGCCCTACTCAGGTGAGCCAGGCCCACACCATCTTCCCTGGATCCCTGCTCCCTGTGATCCTGGGAGCAGCAGCGAGCTTCTGGGATCATCTCTGTCTCTCTCTCTCTCTACCCTCTAGGCTCATCCCCATCACTGTTGACCCCACCACGAGCAAGTCAGAACTGGGTGAGATGTGATAGCATCAAGGGCCTGCATAGGAGCCAGAGGCAGGGAAATGGTGTCATAGAGCATCAATCCTGGAGTCATGGGGGATGGTGGGAAGCTCTCAGAAACAAATACTATATTCTTAAGAAAGTGCTCCTCAATTTGTGCTCAAAATTTCAGGAATAAGTAAAAACTGAAAGCACTTACTAGGTACTTTCCTTAAACAACAGGGGGCTGAAGTGTAAGCATCCTTTATGCTCATGATGTGAAGTAGTTATGTTCCCCAGAAAGAACACCATGGAGTGATTACATTCAAGTAGTAGCTGCTTATCTAAAAGAACCTAAAAAAATGGATTTCAAAACTTCTTTGGATGACTCTCTGCACCTAGAGACCCTTATGCTGTTGGCATGAAGAAAATGTTTTCAGTTGAAGAGAGATTCCTTGCAAATTGAATGTTTGAGTACAGACCAAGGGTTGGCACAAATCAGCACAGATCTGTTTATTATGATTAAACAGATTCATTTTTATATGTAATAGGTTTTTGAAAAATCAAGGCAAAAGTTAGGCATTTTTTAAAAATAGCCAACTCTGCTCTTTTGGTATTTCTATTTCCTGAGTTTTCTCCAGTAGGTTGAAAGAGGTAAACCAGAGCTGTCTCTCTCTAAGGCATTCCAAATTACATGGCTTTCTTTCCCCCTTTTTTCTCATTGAGAACAAAACTCAGAACAGGTGGATGTTCTATTACTAGACTCTAGACCAATGCAGTCAGAAGTCTTTGTTAAATCCCTTTGAACTGCTCCCTGGAGCTACCAAAAGAGAACTTTACAGGACTTATATTCATTTCTTTTGCTGGCAAACAATATTCTGTCTTCTGAATATTGATGATGATCAGCTCATTTAGAGGCTGCTGCTGCTAAGTCTCTTCAATTGTGTCTGACTCTTTGTGACCCCATGGACTGTAGCCTGCCAGGCTCCTCTGTCCATGGGATTCTCCAGGCAAGAATACTGGAGTGCCATTTCCTCCTCCGGGGATCTTCCTGAGCCAGGGATTGAACTTGTTTAGAGGCTACAGGATTACAAAAAAAAAAAAAAAAGAAGAAGAAGAAGCAAACTAAGATTTTAAAACAACTCTGGGTCCTTATTTTTGAAACAGGGAGATGAGCTGCACCTTAAAGGTTCTCAGATTAGAAATGAGGACAGAGCTTTTAGGACTCAAGGAAGCAGCAGCTATAGTTATGCTACATAAACATTAGTGGAGGGCAGTTTCCTGGTTTTGGACTGAAATCATTAAAATTGTTGTTCTGTATCTGCCCCATTTGTAACCACTTGTATGATGTTTGTCTGGGTCCCAGGCTGTTTTAAGCATCAGGTTAGTGGGCAGGGCTTCTTTGTAAGATAATGAGAATCTTATCTTCCAGGAGCATATAAAAAGGTCCAGTAAGACTGAGGTTTACAGGCTTGCAGTTGTGTTGAGGGATTATCAATTTGCTACACTAAATGCTGTGATTCAGAGTGGCCATTTTTGTGTCACATGTCTAATGTGAACTTACAGTAGTAAGAAGGGAAAAATTACTACTAAATATGGTATGAAGGGTTACATTTTAAAAGCATAAACTTTATACCATGATGAAAAACAGGTTTGAAGCTAGTACTCCATTTAAAACGCTATATTGACGAAGAGCATTTGTTTCCCTGACTCTGCTGTGCCAGCTAACTCTTATTGTTGTTGTTCAGTTGTTATGTCCAACACTTTGCAATGTCATGGACTGTAGCACACCAGGCTCCTCTAACTGTTTAATTCTTATTAAATGAGATTTAATTGTGTACCTTCAGAAAAAATATACTTAGGCCAACAAATTTAGTGTATATATAAGAAGTTTTTATGTTCTACTGTAAATCTCTACATTGAAGTGTTCTGCCTGTACCCATCTTTATAATGATTATTTATAAGATAAGTTTATTCACTTCATTGCCTAGAGGCACTGTAGTACCTGATACTGTAATAATAATATCTGTTTTCATTACTTTGATCCTTATCTGCCCTTGCATATGTGTGTACTGTGAGCACTTTTATAGTCAGTTCCACAATTCATGTTTTAATAGATAATTATTTTTATTCAATAAGCTTTGATGAAAATTTTACTGACTTTGAGATATATATTTGGCATGTCAAACAAAGGGAAATACTCTTATTTACTAAACTCTGTTCTGCCATCTACAGCTAAATGAACATGCATAATCTCTCAATATATCCTTTTAAACTGGCAGTATAGATGTAAGTGGGTGCCCATATTGAAATGGGAAATGCTTAAATTTCATTTTTAGTTTTAGTTGCTCAGTCTCAGCAAGGAGAGATAAGAAAGCCTTCCTCAGTGATCAGTGCAAAGAAATAGAGGAAAACAATGGAATGGGAAAGTCTAGAGATCTCTTCAAGAAAATTAGAGGTACTGAGGGAACATTTCATGCAAAGATGGGCACAATAAAGGACAGAAATGGTAGGGATCTAACAGAAGCAGAAGATATTAAGAAGAGGTGGCAAGAATACACAGAAGAACTATACAAAAAAGATCTTCATGACCCAAAGAATCACAATGGTGTGATCTCCAACCTAGAGCCAGACATCCTGGTGTGAAGTTAAGTGGACCTTAGGAAGCATCATTATGAACAAAGTTAGTGGATGTGATGGATGGAATTCCAGTTGAGCTATTTCAAATCCTAAAAGGTGATGCTGTTAGAGTGCAGCACTCAATATGCCAACAAATTTGGAAAACTCAGTAGTGGCCACAGGACTGGAAAAGGTCAGTTTTCATTCAAATTCAAAGAAAGGCAATGTCAAAGAATGTTCATACTACTGCACAATTGCACTCATTACATGCTAGCAAAGTAATGCTCAAAATTCTCCAAGCAAGGCTTCGACAGTAAGTGAACTGTGAAATTCTAGATGTTCAAGCTGGATTTAGAAAAGGCAGAGGAACCAGAGATCAAATTGCCAGCATCTGTTGGATCATTGAAAAAGCAAAAGATTCCAGAAAAACATCTACTTCTGCTTTATTGACTATGCCAAAACCTTTCATTGTGTGGATCACAACAAACTCTGGAAAATTCTTAAAGAAATGGGAATACCAGACCACCTTACTTGCCTCTAGAGAAATCTGTATGCAGGTCAAGAAGCAACAGTTAGAACTGGACATGGAACAACAGATTGGTTCCAAATCAGGAAAGGAGTGTGTTAAGGTTATATACTGTCACCCTGCTTATTTAACTTATATGCAGAGTATATCATGAAAAATGCTGGGCTGGATGACGCAGAAGCTGGAATCAAGATTGCCAGGAGAAATATCAATAACCTCAGATATGCAGATGACACCACCCTTAGGGCAGAAAGCAAAGAAAAGCTAAAGCAGCCCTTGATGAAAGTGAAAAAGGAGAGTGAAAAAGTTGGTTTAAAACAACATTCAGAAAACTAAGAGCATGACATCCGATCCTATCACTTCATGACAAATAGATGTGGAAACAATGTAAACAGTGAGAGACTTTATTTTTTGGGCTCCAGAATCACTGCAGATGGTGATTACAGCCATGAAATTAAAAGACACTTGCTCCTTGGAAGAAAAGCTATGACCAACCTAGACAGCATATTAAAAAGCAGAGACATGACTTTGCCAACAAAGGTCTGTCCAGTCAAAGCTATGGTTTTTCCAGTGGTTATGCATAGATGTGAAAGTTGGAGTATAAAGAAATCTGAACACAAAAGAATTGATGCTTTTGAACTGTGGTGTTGGAGAAGACTCTTGAGAGTCCCTTGGACTGCCAGGAGATCCAACCAGTCCATCCTAAAGGAAATCAGTCCTGTATATTCATTGGAAGGACTGATGCTGAAGCTGGAACTCCAATACTTTAGCCACCTGATGCGAAGAGTTGACTCATTTGAAAAGACCCTGATGCTGGGAAAGATTGAAGGCAGGAAGAGAAGGGGATGACAGAGGATGAGATGGTTGGATTGCATCACTTACTCTATGGACATGAGTTTGAGTAAGCTCTGGGAGTTGGTGAAGGGCAGGGCAGCCTGGTGTTTTGCAGCAGTCCCTGAGGTCACAAAGAGTTGGACATAACTGAGTGATTGAACTGAATTGAACTGATTTGCGAGCTTACTATTAATGATTGTAGTAAACTTTGTTTGTTTTCTTTTCTTTTTTTTTTTTTGCATTTTAAACCTGTTCTCTAAAAATTGGAATGAAATGAAAAGAGACTGCAGTAATAACATTCTCTATTTTGTTGTATTTAGGACCCTATTGTGTTCACTGGAACAATGAGGAAAAATCTGGATCCCTTTAATAAGCATACAGATGAGGAACTATGGAATGTCTTAGAAGAGGTAATTTATTAAATATAAGCTTGTTAGCATCAATATCTCATGTGTGTACATTTAAAGCATTGTAGGTAATTAAGGGAGCTTAACAGTTTAATTGACTTCATTTACCTGCTAGGAGAACATTGATGACATGGATGTACTTATAATGTGTGTATGATGAAATGAGTAAATATGAAAACCAACAGTATAATTCATTATGTTTCCATTTTACCTTTTTCCCTAGAACCCAAAGCAGTTAGATACATTATATATCTTGCCCTTCAGTGCAGTTCAGTTCAGTCTCTCAGTCGTGTCCGACTCTTTGCAACCCCATGAATCACAGCATGCCAGGCCTCCCTGTCCATCACCAACTCCCGGAGTTCACTCAAACTCATGTCCATTGAGTCGGTGATGCCATCCAGCCATCTCATCCTCTGTCGTCCCCTTCTCCTCCTGCCTCCAATCCCTCCCAGCATCAGGGTCTTTTCCAATGAGTCAACTCTTCACATGAGGTGGCCAAAGAATTGGAGTTTCAGCTTTAGCATCAGTCCTTCCAAAGAACACCCAGGACTGATCTCCTTCAGAATGGACTGGTTGGATCTCCTTGCAGTCCAAGGGACTCTCAAGAGTCTTCTCCAACACCACAGTTCAAAAGCATCAATTCTTTGGTGCTCAGCTTTCTTTATAGTCCAACTCTCACATCCATACATGACCACTGGAAAAACCATAGCCTTGACTAGATGGACTTTTGTTGGCAAAGTAATATCTCTGCTTTTGAATATGCTATCTAGGTAGGTCATAACTTTCCTTCCAAGGAGTAAGCGTCTTTTAATTTCATGGCTGTAATCACCATCTGCAGTGATTTTGGAGCCCCCAAAAATAAAGTCTGACACTGTTTCCACAGTTTCCCCATCTATTTCCCATGAAGTGATGGGGCCAGATGGCATGATCTTAGTTTTCTGAATGTTGAGCTTTAAGCCAACTTTTTCACTCTCCTCTTTCTTGTCCTTAGTAGAACACTAAACTAGAAGGTAAAATTATGTGTTCAAATTCTACTAGTGACCTAGTGAATTAATTACCTTAATTTGCAACATTCATTTTTATTGCTTTGATGTTAGGAATTATCTACTATGTGGAGATACCAGTTGTTTTTCATTATTAGCAGAAAGATAAATGAGCTCATGCCAGTAACATGGTATGAAATTTCATAAGAAAGAGTTTATTAAAGGTATATTATACATTTGAAAAGTGATAATTATTTATTAGCAGCTGCATCATTCAATGCTGCAGAGCATATGCTGGTAACAGAACTCTGGAGCTTTTGCTGAGGCTTTGTACTAAGTTCATTCCTAGAGATTTTCTATTATTTATGTCATATTTCTCTTTGACCCACTACTTTGAACCTCTTTAGTTTTGCATGAAAAGGATTTTGACTGTAAAGGCGCTTTTGTTTATTTTTTTTTAAATTTTAGTTATTTTTGTGGATTTTCCCTAGTTTTGCAAATTTATTCTAAGGTACTGATGGCAGAAACTCTACCTAGACTTCTAAATAATAGGCAGACTTCTAGGCTCTCATAGAAAATACCTAGCCAGGTCTTTTGCCTTGAAAAAGTATGTGTTGCACAAATAGGCACTGAATATTTACTTTCTCTCATTTTAGAGAATTGTATCTTATTTCTTAAATTTTTTTTTTTTTTGTCAAAAATACCAGAAAGCAATTGCTCACATTGTTGTTTAGAATCAGTGTTTTTATCTTTTGGTGTCACTCTTCCTGGGATAGCACTGAGATGTGTAATTCACAGAGGGCCTTTGACTATGAGTCAGCAGATTTGGAGGTCTGAGAATTTCCTGCCAGTAATTCTGGTTTCTGAAGGTTGTCAGCACTGGGTCTTTACACACCCACCCTGCTTTCCAGCAATTGTGGGAATTTTATTTTCCTAAATCAGGCTGGTTACTTCACCTTATCCTAATTGGAAAACAGTGGGCCTCTGCTTTCACTTAAGTTTGTAAGTCTTTCTACAGTGAAATTCTAGAAGAAAAGAGGTGGGGAGAACAATAAACCACTAAGTGTAAATAAAGGTAGGATGATAGATTGCTCTCGAGGTCATAGGATGCATTTACTGGTGAAATTGGGACACATTTTAAACTGGAAGCCCTGGTATATCCCTGTTTATTTCTGAGCTTGAGATGTCTCTTCAGAGATTCTCAGAAAAATTACTTTAAAATTTTAGAAAACATTATTCCATGGACAGAAAAGAAATGTTAGTTGGAGACAAATCCTGTTAAAAACTCTCTTAGAACTTGGCCCTAACTTGTTAATTCACCTAAAGGAGCTAAAATTAAAATAAAATTTAGTAGCCTCTCAATTCTAAAATGATGAGTGGTACATGATACTAAGATCTACATTTATTTAGACTACATTTGGAACTTTCCATAAGCAGAAATAAATATGAGTTTATGTCACAAAGTGAAGTGTGTGGTTTCTGTGTATTGCTTCTAAAATTAACCCTATTATTTTAGTGATATATCTTAAAGTGAGAAATCATCCCATCATTGTGTTCCTCTGGGAATTATTTCTTTATGTCCTTTGTATATATTGTTTACCGATCTTCACTGGAAAACATGTAAATCTCATAAAGAAATCATTCCTAGAGGAACACCATGATGGGATGATTTCTCAGTCTAAGCAGTGAGGTCAGTTTTCAGATGGTTTAAAAACTCCAGTCATTGCTTTATAAATAAAGCCAAAGTGAAACTGTCAATCAAAACTAATCCAGTTGACCTGAGAGTAAGAGGGCACCCATTTTACTCTTGTGGCGGATGCATGTTGATGTATGGCAAAACCAATATAATATTGTAAAGTAAAAAAATAATAATAAAAAATTTTAAAAAAAGAACTGTAACTAAAAGGAAAAGATGCTTTTTAATTTTTTTAAAAGGTCCTTGTTTCTGCCTCCTCATTCTCCTCCTGTTAGAGATGAAACGTCCATTAAGGGAGATAGCCCTATGGATGCTGTCCCTCTCATCTTGGTTATATTTCAAAATATGTTAAAGATATGGTTTTCAATTTCTGAAAAATAGCCAACTTACTATACACTGAAGAATGTTCACTAGAAGTTAGAGCACCTAAAAAAACAACAGCAGCTCTACAAATATATAGAGTAGTGCTTAAAAAATGAAGCACTTTATCACTCAAAGATTAAAAGAGCACAGTAGATAAACTCTGGAAATGAATCAGCAGTGTGGTTGCCTTCTGGCTGGGAAAAAAAAAAAAAACAGAACAGTTATTGATCCAAGGAGTTAACAATGGAGAATAAATAGTATGTCATGTCAACTGTGGCAAAAACACCAGTTTATGTGAACTCATGATAGTATCTTTGTTAAAATACAAGTATGTCCTCATCACAACAGGAAGCCAAGATACAGAAATCTGGCATCAAGCCAACCTGTACACGACGGTTTCAGTCCTGCTAATGGTGAACCAGGTCACAGGCCCATTCCCAGGCCTTGTATTTAGTGGATAAACTCCCCTTTACTGTCAATTAACTGCTGGCTCTGCAATTGGAGAAGAATGGCAACCCACTTCAGTTGTTCTTGCCTTGGAGAATCCCCAGGACAAGAGCCTGGTGGGCTGCAGTCTATGGGGTCACACAGGGTTGGACACGACTGAAGTGACTTAGCAGCAGCAGCAGCTGCTCTGGTAATAGCTCTTCCCCATTTGCTGATTGCATTTCACTGTCTCTTTCCAGCCCACACCAGCCTTTCATTTTGAAAGGTAAGGTTTCACAAAATGTGGAAACCATCTTACATCTGTGTTCACCTTCTGTGAGGGACATTTGGCACCTGGTTGAGAAAGATTGGTTTATTTACTAGGTTATTTGAAAGTGTTTATGATGATAGAACAGAGGTGTCCTATAAGTTCAGCTTATTGGCAAAGTAATGTCTCTGCTTTTGAATATGCTATCTAGCTTGGTCATACTTTCCTTCCAAGGAGTAAGCGTCTTTTAATTTCATGGCTGTAATCACCATCTGCAGTGATTTTGGAGCCCCCCAAAATAAAGTCTGACACTCTTTCCACTGTTTCCCCATCTATTTCCCATGAAGTGATGGGGCCAGATGCCATGATCTTAGTTTTCTGAATGTTGAGCTTTAAGCCAACTTTTTCACTCTCCTCTTTCTTTGTCCTTAGTAGAACATTAAACTAGAAGGTAAAATTATGTGTTAAAATTCTACTAGTGATCTAGTGAATTAATTACCTTAATTTGCAAAATTCATTTTTATTCTTTTGATCTTAGGAAGTATCTACTATGTGGAGATATCAGTTGTTTTTCATTATTAACAGAAATATAAGTGAGATCATGCCAGTAACATGGTATGAAATTTCATAAGAAAGAGTTTATTAAAGGTATATTATACAGTTGAAAAGTTATAATTATTCATTAGCAGCTTCATCATTCAATGCTGCAGAGCATATGCTGTTCACAGTACTCTGGAGCTTTTGCTGAGGCTTTGTACTAAGTTCATTTCTAGAGGATTTTCTATTATTTATGTCATGTTTCTCTTTGACCCACTACTTTGAACCTCCTCAGTCTTGCATGAAAAGGATTTTGACTGTTAAGGTGCTCTTGTTTTTTTTTTTTTAATTTTAATATTAATTATTTTTGTGCATTTTCCCTAGTTTTGCAAATTTATTCTAAGGTACTGATGGCAGAAACTCTACCTAGACTTCTAAAAAATAGGCAGACTTCTAGGCTCTCATAGAAAATACCTAGCCAGGTCTTTTGCCTTGAAAAAGTATGTGTTGCACAAATAGGCACTGAATATTTACTTTCTGTCATTTTAGAGAATTGTATCTTATTTCTTAAAATTTTTTTTTTTTTTGTCAAAATTCCAGAAAGCAATTGCTCACATTGTTGTTTAGAATCAGTGTTTTCATCTTTTGGTGTCACTCTTCCAGAGATAGCACTGAGATGTGTAATTCATAGAGGGCCTTTGACTATGAGTCAGCAGATTTGGAGGTCTGAGAATTTCCTGCCAGTAATTCTGGTTTCTGAAGGTTGTCAGCACTGGGTCTTTACATACCCACCCTGCCATCCAGCAATTGTGGGAATTTTATTTTCCTAAATCAGGCTGTTACTTCACCTTATCCTAATTGGAAAACAGTGGGCCTCTGCTTTCACTTAAGTTTGTATGTCTTTCTACAGTGAAATTCTAGAAGAAAAGAGGTGGGGAGAACAATAAACCATTAAGTGTAAATAAAGGTAGGATGATAGACTGCTCTTGAGGTCATAGGAGGCATTTACTGGTGAATTTGGGACACGTTTTAAACTGGAAGCCCTGGTATATCCCCGTTTATTTCTGAGCTTGAGATCTCTCTTCAGAGATTCTCAGAAAAATTACTTTAAAATTTTAGAAAACATTATTCCATGGGCAGAAAAGAAATGTTGGTTGGAGACAAATCCTGTTAAAAACTCTCTTAGAACTTGGCCTTAACTTGTTAATTAATCTGAAGGAGCTAAAATTAAAATAAAATTTAGTAGCCTCTCAATTCTAAAATGATGAGTGGTACATGATACTAAGATCTACATTTATTTAGACTACATTTGGAACTTTCCATAAACAGAAATAAATATGAGTTTATGTCACAAAGTGAAGTGTGTGGTTTCTGTTATTGCTTCTGAAATTAACCCTATTATTTTAGTGATATATCTTAAAGTAAGAAATCATCCCATCATTGTGTTCCTCTGGGAGTTATTTCTTTATGTCCTTTGTACATATTGTTTACGGATCTTCACTGGAAAACATGTAAATCTCATAAAGAAATAATTCCTAGAGGAACACCATGATGGGATGATTTCTCAGTCTAAGTAATGAGGTCAGTTTTTAGGTGGATTAAAAACCCCAGTCATTGCTTTATAAATAAAGCCAAAGTGAAACTGTCAATCAAAACTAATACAGTTGACCTGAGAGTAAGAGGGCACCCATTTTACTCTTGTGGCGGATGCATGTTGATGTATGGCAAAACCAATGCAATATTGTAAAGTAAAAAATAATAATAATAAATTAAAAAAAAAGAACTGTAACTAAAAGGAAAAGATGCTTTTTAATTTTTTTTAAAGTCCTCTATTTCTGCCTCCTCATTCTCTCCTGCTAGAGATGAACATCCATAAGGGAGATAGCCCTATGGATGCTGTCCCTCTCATCATGGTTATTTTTCAAAATATGTTAAAGATATGTTTTTCAATTTCTGAAAAATAGCCAACTTACTATACACTGAAGAATGTTCATTAGAAGTTAGAGCACCTAAAAAAACAACAGCAGCTCTACAAATATATAGAGTAGTGCTTAAAGATGAAGCACTTTATCACTCAAAGATTAAAAGAGCACAGTAGATAAAACTCTGGAAAGGAATCAGCAGTGTGTTGCTTCCACTGAAAAAAAACAAAACAGTTTTGATCCAGGAGTTTACAATTGAGAATATAGTATGTCATGTCAAAACTGTGCAGAAAACATCCAGTTATATGAACTGTTGATAGTATCTCTGTTAAAATACAAGTATGTCTCATCACACAGGAAGCCAAGATACAAAAATCTGGGCATCAGCAACCTGTACACGCGATTCAGTCCTTGCTATGGTGACAGGTCACAGGCCCATTTCCCAGGGCCTTGTATTTAGGTGAACAAGCTCCCCCTTTACTTAATTTACTGTTGGCTCTGCTCTGGTAATAGCTCTTCCCCATTTGCCGTTGCATTTCACTGTCTCTTTCCAGCCCACACCAGCCTTTCATTTTGAAAAGTAAGGGTTCACAAAATGTAGAAACCATCTTACATCTGTGTTAACCTTCTGTGAGGGACATTGGCACCTGGTTGAGAAAGATGGTTTATTTACTAGGTTATTTGAAAGTGTTTATGATGATAGAACTGAGGTGTCCTATAAGTTCAGCTTATTATTTTCAGTTTTGCTGTAGTTTATTATTTTCCCAAGCTCAAAAATGATCTGAACTATTCTATACAAGATATGTAATTACAAATAGTTCTATTTTCTCTGTTTTTCTTAAATTACCAACTTTTTAAAAAAAGGTTTCCATAGTTTAAAGTTAGATATTATGATATCTTGGGGCCAGTTAATGAGAAAATAGTATTATATAAAATTATGTATGGATTTATTTCCTATCTTATAGAAACAGGTTATGTCACAAGATAAGATGCACTTGTTGCTTCATTCATACTTCCAACAAATGTGTATTGAGAGTTTTTTGGATAGGCAGTGTTGCAGATTCTGGGGCTATCACAGTTACCAGAAGAGACAAAATCTCTACCCTTTTGGAGTTTATCTTCTTATAGAGAAGGTAAAAGCAAACCACCAATGTGTGTGAAATAAAGTCTCAGTATTGAAACATGCAGGGAGAAGAATAAAGTAGAACATGAGGAGAGGATAGCTGACAGCACTATTAACAATGGGCAATATCTGTTGATCTCTTCATATCAAACTCTGTTGTAGATTCTACACATACTGACCCACATTATACTCTAACAATGTTAGGAGGAAGGAAGGAATACTACAATATTACAGTATTATAGTCTTATTTAGAGTTTAGGAAGCTAAGATAGATTAAGCTCAGGAAATTGGCCAGTTGGCAGACCAGGCAGGACTTATGCCTAGGCTGTCTAGGTTCAAGGTCCCAATTTTCTGTTTTAAAACTTTCAAATCACAGGAATATGCAAGGAATGGTATGATGAACACATATATAACTTCACCAAAATTCACCAGTTGTTGATATTTTTCCTGTATTTGCTTTCTCTCTTCTATCATCTATATTTTGCTGAACTGTTTGAAAGTAAGTTGCAGAAATTTTTTTTAAGTTGCAACTCATCCTAAATACGTAAACATACACTTTTTAAAAACAAGAACATTCTCCTACATAACATTATACTAATATCTCACTCAAGAAATTTAATAGTAATATTACACTATTGGGCTTCTCTGATAGCTCAGTTGGTAAAGAATCTGCCTGCAATGCAGGAGACCCCAGTTGGATTCCTGGGTCTGGAAGATCCGCTGGAGAAGGGATAGGCTACCCACTCCAGTATTCTTGGGCTTCCCTTGTGGCTCAGCTGGTGAAGAATCCACCTGCAATGCGGGAGACCTGGGTTTGATCCTTGAGTTGGGAAGATCCCCTGGAGAAGGGAAAGTTTACCCACTCCAGTATTCTGGCCTGGAGAATTCTATGGACTGTTGTCCATGGGGTCTCAAAGAGTTGGATACGACTGAGCGACTTTCACTTCACTTCGCCGCTGCATTACACTATTTGATATGTTTTCAGATTCTCCAGTTGTAACTCCTAGTTATTGTTTACTGTCTCTTTTGTCTTTTTTCCATTCAAATAATTATAACTTGATTATATGATTACACTACAAAAGGTCTTCATATTTATAGCATTGTCAACCATCTCTGATCCATAAATGAAATTAGAGTCTCAGAAAACCATGTGTTCTGGAAAGCATTTTCACCTCACAACAGCTTATTCCTTGTCAGGAATATGTAGACAACTTGAAGGAAAGTGAAAAAACAAGATTAATGATGAGATATCACCTGAATCACCAGTAGGTTTGAGGTTATTTCCTCACAGTCATGATGTCAGTCTTAAGAAAGACCAATTTGCATTTACAAGGATTACCAAAGTCAACTAAGAAGGAAAGTGAGAAAGTCTTGCCAGTGTTACACTCTTATCAGTCCTATCACTTGAGTTTAGATTTATGGAATATGTTTCATAGGATATTCAGTAAGTCCTCTTCCTTGTAATGAGGTGGCGGAGGTGGGGGTGATTAAGCTGACTTTCATTTTATAATTTTCATTGCAGCCACTTGCCTCATAATCCATATCTTATCCTTCAGATTTTGCATATCTTTCATGCTATCACTAAATACTAATACCATGTTTAATCCATACTCAGAATTCCCATTTCTACGGATTAGACTTTCATAAGGAAAGCAATTCAGGATAACATTCATGGAAGTACTACAGCATTTAGGATACCATGAAAACATTGCCCACTCACCCTGGTGTTTTGTAATTTGCCTTTGTAATTCTGTGTATGCTAATTGGCCATCACTCATCAATCTTTAATCCTTTAATTTGAAGTGTATTTACTCTCTGTTCTCTAATTTCAAGCACAGTCTGAATTTTGTTCTTAATCTATAATATTTCTCCAAAACAAATATTCATTGACCCCTGCAACTCAATATAGTTTCAGATTATCTTTGGCAGTTAAAAAGTTGATTTTTTAATCTTGCAATTTTGATTTTATGAGGATAGATTAATACAAATACCACCTACACCCATAGTCTGGGGGAAATAACTTCTTGTGTTGTGGTCTTGTTTTCCTGAGTTTTCACTGAAAAACATTTATGAAATTCTTCAAAGAAGACATACAGATGGCCAATAGACACATGAAAAGATGCTCAGCATTATTAATTATTAGAGAAATGCAAATCAAAACCACAATGAGGTACAAACTCATACCAGTCAGAATGGCTATCATCAAAAAGTTTATAAATAATAAATGCTAGAGAAGATGTGGGAAAAAAGGAACTCCAACACACTGCTGTGTGTGTGTATGCTCAGTCATGTTCGACTCTTGGCATCCCTATGAACTGTAGCCTGCCAGACTCTTCTGTCCACAGGATTTTCCAGGCAGGAATACTGGAGTGGGTTGTCATTTCCTTCTCCAGGGGATCTTCCTGACCCAGAGATCAAACCCACATTTCTTTCATCTCCTGCATTGGCAGCTGGATTTTTTTTTTTTACCATTGAGCCACTTGGGAAATCCCCAAGACACTGTTGTTGGGAATGTAAATTGGTGTGTGGAAAACAGTATGGAGGTTCCTAAAAAAACTAAAAATAGAGCTACCACATGATCCAGCAATTATACTCCTGGGTATATATCTGGGGAAAATGGAAATACTAATTTGAAAAGAACATGCACCCCAGGGTTCATTGCTGCACTATTTGCAATAGCCAAGATATAGAAGGAACTCAAGTTTCTGTCAACAGACAAGACAACATCTTTAAGAAGATGTGGCAACATACACACATAAATATATATATATATATATATATATTTATATGGGTATATGTATGCATATTGTGTTATACAGACATAAAAAGCAATGAAATATTGCCATTTGCAGCAACATGGATAGACCTAGAAAATCATCCTAAGTGAAGTCAGAGAAAGACAAATATTATATGATATCACTTATATGTGGATTCTAAAAAATAAAGCAAATTAATGTATGTATAAAAAGAAACAGACTCACAGACATAGAAAATAAACTTATGGTTACCAAAGGGGAAAGAGAGGGATCAATCAGGAGTATGAAATTCACAGATGCACCCTACTATACATAAAATAGAGAAGCAACAAGGATTTACTGTATAGCACAGGCAACTAGAGTACCTTACAGTAAGGGATTAGATCTGATAGACATAGTGCCTGAAGAACTATGGACGGAGATTCATGACATTGTACAGAAGGTGGTGTTCAAAACCATCCCCAATAAGAAGAAATGCAAAAAGGCAAAACTGTTGCCTGAGGAGGCCTTACAAATAGCTGAGAAAAAGTGAAAGGCAAAGGAGAAAAGGAAATGTATACTCATCCGAATAAAGAGTTCCAAAGAATAACAAGGAGAGATAAGGAAGTCTTCTAAGTGAAAAATGGAGAAGGAAATGGCAACCCACTCCAGTATTCTTGCCTGGAGAATCCCGTGGATGGAGGAGCCTGGTGGGCTACAGTCCACGGGTGGCAGAGTCGGACACGACTGAGCAAATTCACTTTCACTTCACTTAAGTGAAAAATGAAAATAAAAAAGTAAAACAATAGAATTGGAAAGACTAGAGATCGCTTCAAGAAAATTGAAGATACAAAGGGAACATTTCATCAAAGATGGGCACAATAAAGGACAGAAATGGTATGGACCTAACAGAAGTAGAAGATATTAAGGAAAGGTGGCAAGAATACACAGAAGAACTATACAAAGAAGATCTTCATGACCCAGATAACCATGATGGTGTGATCCCTCACCTAGAGCCAGACATCCTGGAGTGTGAAGTCAAATGGGCCTTAAGATGCATCACTACGAACAAAGGTGGTGGAGGTGATGGAATTCCAGTTGAGCTATTTCAAATCCTAAAAGATGATGCTGTTAAAGGGCTGCACTCAATATGCCAACAAATTCAGAAAACTTAGTAGTGGCCACAGGACTGGAAAAGGTCAGTTTTTCACTCAAATCCCAAAGAAAGGCAATGCCAAAGAATGTCCAAACTACTTCACAGTTGCACTCATCTTACACGCTAGCAAAGTAATGCTCAAAATTCTCCAAGCCAGGCTCCAACAGTAAGTGAACTGTGAACTTCCAGATGTTCAAGCTGGATTTAAAAAGGCAGAGGAACCAGAGATCAAATTGCCAACATCTGTTGGATCATTGAAAAAGCAAGAGAGTGCCAGAAAAATGTCTAGCTCTGCTTTATTGACTATGCCAGAGCCTTTGATTGTGTGGATCACAACACACTGTGGAAAATTCTTAAAGAGATGGGACTACCATACCACCCGACCTGCCTCCTGAGAAATCTGTATTCAGGTCAAGAAGGAACAGTTAGACCCAGACATGGAACAATGGACTGGTTCCAAATTGGGAAAGGAGTATGTCGAGACTGTATATTGTCACCCTGCTAACTTACTTACATGCAGAGTACATCATGTGAGATGCTGGGCTGGATGAAGCACAAGTTGGAATCAAGATTTCCAGGAGAAATATCAATAATCTCAGATATGCAGATGACACCACCCTTATGGCAGAAAGTGAAGAAGAACTAAAACATCTCTTGATGAAAGTGAAAAAGGAGAGTGAAAAAGCTGGCTTACAACTCAACATTCAAAAAACAAAGATCATGGCATCTGGTCCCATCACTTCATGACAAATAGATGTGGAAACAATGAAAACAGTGAGAAACTTTATTTTTTGGGCTACAAAATCACTGCAGATGGTGACTGGAGCCATGAAATTAAAAGACACTTGCTTATTGGAAGAAAAGCTATGACCAACCTAGATGGCATATTAAAAAGCAGAGACATTATTTTGCCAACAAAGATCTGTCTGGTCAAAGCTATGGTTTTTCCAGCAGTCAGGTGTGGATATGAGAGTTGGACCATTAAGAAAGCTGAGCCCCAAAGAATTGATGTTTTTGTACTTTGGTGTTGGAGAAGACTCTTGAGAGTCCCTTGGACTGCAAGGAGATCCAACCAGTCCATCCTAAAGGAAATCAGTCCTGGGTGTTCATTGGAAAGACTGATGCTGAAGCTGAAACTACAATACTTTGGCCACCTGATGTAAAGAGCTGACTTATTTGAAATGACCCTGATGCTGGGAAAGATTGAAGGCAGGAGGAGAAGGAGAGGACAGAGTATGAGGTGGTTGGATGGCATCACCGACTTGATGGACATGAGTTTGAGCAGGCTCGGGGAGTTGGTGATGGACACTGATGGAAGCCTGGTGCACTGCGGTCCATGGGGTGGCAAAGAGTCAGACAGGACTGAGTGACTAAACTGAACTGACTGATAGTAAGTTACAGTGGAAAATAATCTGATTCACTTTGCTGTATACCTGAAACTAAAATAATATAGTAAATAAATTACTGTTCAAGAAAAAAACTTTTCAAAATTATAACACTGAATAAAATGCACTTGACTTGTTCACAATTATGGGATTAAACATGAGAAAGAATCATCACCAAAATAGCTCTAGTTTTACTGATCTATGAGGTACAATTTGCCATTATTTGAATTTATTTTTTTTAGACATTTGGACCTTCCAAAATGGTGAAGTGCTGAGAAGATTATATATTTGGAGAACCATACTTCCTACAATCAATATATATATGTTTTTAATTTACTTTAGTGTAGTAGAAAGTGAAGTCGCTCAGTCGTGTCCGACTCTTTGCGACCCCATGGACTGTAGCCTACCATGCTCCTCCGTCTGTGGGATTCTCCAGGCAAGAATACTGGAGTGGGTTGCCATTTCCTTCTCCAGGAGATCTTCCCAACACAGGGATCGAACCCAGGTCTCCCACATTGCAGGCAGACGCTTTACCATCTGAACTACTAGGGGAGCTCAAGTGTAGTAACTCCTTTGCAAAATCTATTTTTGGGATATTTGACTCATCCATAGGGTCCTTTTAACTTTTCTGTTCAAATCGTACTGAGAGAGATAGCTTAGTTTTTTGAGAGACTTTCTTAACTAATCCTTAAGTCGGTGTGGGGGACACTGAGACCTTTTTGTCGTGAGTTGACTCCACCATCTTCCTCAGTGAACACTCTTTGGAAAGAGTTCTCCCCATCACCTGGCTGTACATGTAAGATACATAAGAAGTCCTGAAGACGTCAAAGCTCTAATGTCTAAGAGGCTTGTCTACTTCAGTAGTTGTTTGTTTAAGAAAATGTCATTCTTCTTTCTATATGCACAGGTTCAACTTAAAGAAATCATCGAAGAGCTTCCTGATAAAATGGATACTGAATTAGTAGAATCTGGATTGAACTTAAGTGTTGGGCAAAAACAACTGGTGTGCCTTGCCAGGGCTATTCTCAGGAAGAATCAGATATTGATTATTGATGAAGCCACAGCACATGTGGATCCAAGGTATGGAGCTGAGATTCATGAAATGTGGAATCTGAATTTTAAATATGGTAAATGGGAAATATTTAGTGATGTTGAGAAATGTTTTTTATGTGCTCTATTTGCCACAAAGACATCTCCTGGTAACATTAATTCCAGAAAACAGAGGAAGAAACCAAAATGTGGTAATAATGTTATGAGGCATCCTGAGAGAGCTAGATTTGTAAATCCAGCTCCTGATAGTTCCAAGCAATTTGGCGGGAAGACAACTTTCTATTGCTTTATGAAAAATAGTAAGTTTCCAAGTAGACTTTCCCCTGGGTTGGGAAGATTGCATGGAGCAGGAAATGGCAACCCACTCCAGTATTCTTGCCTGGGAAATCCCATGGACAGAAGAGCCTGGTGGACTATAGTCCATGAGGTTGCATAAGAGTCAGACACAACTTAGCAACTAAACAACAACAATAAAGACTTTTTATACTTAGTGTTTCAAGAGCAGGATTATGTCTTAAGTATTGATTTTTAAAAGCATAAAAATATCATGTGATATTTTTAAGTCTTAAGTCTGCTTTTCCTGTCTTTATTTAACTAAATGCAATTCTTTGATTCCAGCACTGATGAGTTAATACAAAAAAAGATCCGTGAGAAATTTGCACAGTGTACTGTGCTAACCATCGCACACAGATTGAGCACCATTATTGACAGTGACAGGATAATGGTAAGGCCCTCACCTATGGGATTTCCATTGTTTCCATCTACCTTCAATTTTTAAATTTATTCTTCCTTGTATAACTTGATTAAAACTTCTAATTAATTAATTAATTCTTTTTTTTCCCTCTCATCCTTGACAATAACTCAGGTACTTAAGTGTAGTTTCAGAATGTGCTATTAAACAATACATTCCAGTATTGTTTAGGAATAGGAAACAGTAATTTCCTATTTCCATTTAAAAGTTTATTTGAATTGCTGTTTTTTTAAGGTATCCAACCATGAAAATATTCCAAACTCACAATGAGACTTCAGATTTCAGAGTGGTGCAACAAAGTCATTTTTACTGTGTCACAGTTCTTTCAGCATTTTTGTATTCCCTTAATAAAAACAGCATTTCATTAGACTCCCAGGCAGTTGTTAGGTGAAGTTGCAGAATTTCCCAGTTGTTGGGACATTCACAATATGTGCTGTCGAAGGGAGTCATTGAGGAGAAAAGGCCTAATGAGAAAAAGTATTTAAACAGAAAGGATTTAATAAAGAAAATTTGTTACATAAGAATTGGAGGACTGGAAAAGTGAATCACTGGGGTAATAATTTTAGGAAGCAATGACTATGTCCTAGGACAGATCTCCAGACCTAAGACTCAGAGAAGAAGCCTTATGAGTCAGTGCTGAGACCTCCAGTTCAGTTCAGTTCAGTACAGAAATTAAAAGACGCTTACTCCTAGGAAGGAAAGTTATGACCAACCTAGATAGCATATTAAAAAGCAGAGACATTACTTTGCCAACAAAGGTCTGTCTAGTCAAGGCTATGGTTTTTCCAGTGGTCATGTATGGATGTGAGAGTTGGACTGTGAAGAAAGCTGAGTGCGGAAGAATTGATGCTTTTGAACTGTGGTGTTGGAGAAGACTCTTGAGAGTCCCTTGGACTGCAAGGAGATCCAACCAGTCCGTTCTAAAGGAGATCAGTCCTGGGTGTTCATTGGAAAGGACTGATGCTGAAGCTGACACTCCAGGACTTTGGCCACCTCATGTGAAGAGTTGACTCATTGGCAAAGACTCTGATGCTGGGAGGGATTAGGGGCAGGAGGAGAAGGGGATGACAGAGGATGAGATGGCTGGATGGCATCATTGACTCGATGGACGTGAGTTTGAGTGAACTCCAGGAGTTGGTGATGGACAGGGAGGCCTAGCGTGCTGTAATTCATGGGGTTGCAAAGAGTCGGACATGACTGAGCGACCTCCAAGGGGCGGTCATTGTCTAGCTACTGGTCATATTTGTGAGTGAGCATGATGAGGCTAGTTCTCCATGTGCTGATAGAAGCTGGGGTTATGTTGCAGAAGTAGCAGAAAGGAGGGAGACCATTTGCTCTGCTTCCCACCTTCCTCCTCCCTCTAGTGCCCCCTACTGGCAGAACCTCACAAAGGGCCAGCAGGCCAAAGAGCCTCTGAAATAATGATTTGCAGAGACAACTTCTGCATCACAAATGAAAGTGTAGAAAGAAAGGCAGATGGAGACTGAGTGACCGTAGATGAAGAACTAGCAAGTCTCTCTCTCTCTTTTTTTTACTAGCAAGTCTCTTATACAATATATCCAGGCATTGCAGACACAGCAAGCTCCAAACTTTTGTCTCTGGATGTCTGTCTAGTGTCTTTCTTTCAGGTTTGATTGGCTCTTTCTTCCTTAGTAATTTAATATTTCCTTCCTTAGCTTTATCTCCTCCATTTCTTTCTCCCTTCATTTTCTCTCTTTTTCTTTCTGTTCTCTCTCTCTTTGTTCTTCCCCTCTGTTGCTTGCTGAGTTTCAATAGATTTTAGGTTGTGGTTTATTAAATGACAAGGAAATCATCCCTCAAAGGAAAAACCTTTGGCAGCAAATAAGCCCAAAAGAAGCAAGGTATTTTCAGGCTAACCTAGTCTGGGTCAATGAGCTTATTTCACCCACTGTATAGATACTAGTCATCACAAGACTCCAGAGTATACAATTGATGGTGATTAGTGATGAAGTAAATAGATAAAGAAGGCCTGCACAATGCACAAGGGGCAGCAGATGGAGTTAACCAGTGATTTTGACGGTCCACACTAAACAGGTAGTAATCAGGAATAAATGGTCAGTAATACCTCAATTCCTTATGTCCAATGATATAATGGAGCTTTTGACTTCTTGGGCAGTTTCTAGAAAATCACCTCCCACCCTCCTCCCCATGCATTGTCAGGTGGGATCATCAGTGGGGACTGAATAGATACCAGACTGTCAGCACTGAGGCAGTGCCTGTAGCCTCACTCCCCTGAGCTGAACATGCACAGAAGTGAGCTCTGTGGAGGCAGATGACAGGAGTAGGGGATTGCCAACCAAAGGGATGCTCTAGGCTCCAAGCAGTGCAGCTGGTCACAGGACAAGAACATCTCAGTAGAAAGCAGGCTTCTCCTGCAGAGTTTGTGAGGGACCAGGTGACAATCCAAGATTGTAGAAGAGTGACTCTTAGAATCCAGAGATGTTTAGCATGGAGCACCTTTAGTGTTCTTGAATGCTAATTGGAAAAGTAACCTTTTCCTTCTACTCTTTACCTGTCACTTTGTTAATTCTTATCTCTCAACATTGTATTTCCATACTGTTCTCATTTCTTCTACAGTAAATGAATGATGCTGTGAACTTTACCTGTTTCAAGCCCTTTTTCAGGTTTTTCTTTCACCCTGTCCTTGCCCTCCACCTCTCCCTGCAGCCACCCCATTGTTATTGAAGGCATCCTACCAATAAAAACGAATTAAATTATCTTGCATTGGGTCCATTTAAGTTTTATGTCTAGGACAACTAGCTGGAATATCAGCAGATACAGAAGCCAGATAAACACATCTTTATTGCGCTTATATAACTGACTCAGATAATATAATGCATTTTTCCTAAACCTACTAGAGAGTGACAAGCAATTTGAGGTTGGTATTCATTGGGGTTAAGAGTTGAGGGATTCTTATCACACCGAATTGAATGTGTGGTTTACTTTACAGTTTAACTTGAGTTACGGGAAGAGTGGAGATATACCTGGAGATTACAGGAGACTTTTAATTTCAAGATTAAAGGGTTTTAAAACTAATACAATTATGTAAAGTTTAAAAATAAAATAAAATTAGGAAAAAAAATAATAAATAAATAAATAAAAAAAATAAAATAAAAAGTTAATACTATGCCTATTTTTTCTGTACACAAAGAAAAAAATTATAGTTGTTTATGTCGATTTGTTCTGAAATATCTGGAATCTTTGATCAAAGCCGTAAATGTAAAGGCTAAGTTGGTAAAATTCTGTTCCTGGCATTTTTCAGTCTGGGTCCCATCTCAGCTCTTGTGGCCTGACATGAGTCTGAGCTGCACTAAGCTCTTGCTCTTTTCGACTCTCCCTCCTCTCTGACTGTCCTTTTTCTTTCTTTTATTCCAATATTTGATGTAAATGAGTTTCAATCCTCAACCCTGCTTTGTCCCTCCCTCATTTCCCCTCTCACTCTCCCTCTTGGCCACAGTCATCAATCTTGGGCATGTGGTCCTCCAGGACCATCCTAATCCTTAGCTATTCCCCATGCCAGCTGGACTCATTCTCCAAACCCCGTGATCTCATCCTATAGTCTTGACAGATTACACCATTGGGTGGTCACTCATTCATGCCCTGAATTTAGTTTCCTTTTCATTTAACTTCAAGTGAGCATGTATTAAGTGCCTGTTACCTGTCAGGTACAATGCCAGGGGCCTACGATGCAACACCAAACAAGGGAGATTGCATACCCTGCACTTAAGGAGATGCCAGTCTCTCCTCCAGCTCTCTTGACCTAGGTTATTCCCTGTGTCTGGAATGACCATTGTCCACCCACCCACCCCCACTTCTGCATGTTCACATCTAGTCATTCTTTGAGGCCCAGTTCAATGCCCGATCTCCTCCTTGAAGCTCATGCTCAGAACCTCTGACAGAAGTCATCTTTTCTGTTACTAAACTCCTTTTTACGTTTTTTTTTTCTCTTGCATTGTAGACATTTGAGGATTTCCTTCTCTCTCTCCTCTCAGTACAGGTTCCCTGAAGGCAGGGGCTGTGACTTACTTGTGTTTGGCTCTTCCACAACATCTAGCATAATGACAGGAATGCAATTAAATGTGTAATAAATATTTGCTGAATAATTCAGAAATTAATGAAAAAAAATTTTGTGTTCCTCAAATGTATTTTGCCTATGTGTTACTTAACTCTTTATTAATCTTGAAAGCTAAATGAGATTTGTTTTATTTTTCTGTGAATATATAAGAGGTACACAGTAAATAATTTGAGCCTGAGTGTAATAAAAATTGCAGTAGAAAGTAGGGGAAATATTTATGCTTATGGGCATATTTGTTTAATTTATATATAAAGCTAGTACAAAGTCTTCAGTTCAGTTCAGTCTCTCAGTCATGTCCGACTCTTTGCAACCCCATGAACTGCAGCACTCCAGGCCTCTCTGTCCATCACCAACTCCTGGAATTTACCCAAACTCATGTCCATTGAGTCAGTGATGCCATCCAACCATCTCATCCTCTGTCGTCCCCTTCTCTTCCTGCCCTCAATCTTTCCCAGCATCAGGGTGTTTTAAAATGAGTCAGCTCTTCACATCAGGTGGTCAAAGTATTGGAGTTTCAGCTTCAGCATCAGTCCTTCCGATGAACACCCAGGACTGATCTACTTTAGGATGGACTGGTTGGATCTCCTTGCAATCCAAGAGACTCTCAAGAGTCTTCTCCAACACCACAGTTCAAAAGCATCAATTCTTCAGTGCTCAGCTTTCTTTATAGTCCAACTCTCACATGCATACATGACTCCTGGAAAAATTGCTTCTTTAGTCTTACTCAAAGCGAAAATTGGATTTCTAGATATTTCTTCAATGCAGAGCGATTATACTAAAGCTGCTTATGAAAAAAAAAAAAGCTGCTTATGTAGCAACTCTTTTTTGTCAGGCTTTCACTTTCAGGATGATAAACTACAACCAAAACCAACTTTCAGAAGCACTTTAACCTCACTGACAAGGGATTCAGCCCCAAAGAGGTGACATAATCTGGAAGCATTTACTTTTTTCCCAAGTTTTGCTCAGTGTTTTTAAACCAACTTGACAGTTAATTTGCTGTCAGGTCACTGTTGTCTGATTTATATGATACCACTGTACTTTTTCGGAGAAGGCAATGGCAAGCCACTCCAGTACTCTTGCCTAGAAAATCCCATGGATGGGAGGAGCCTGGTAGGCTGCAGTCCATGGGGTCGCTACTAGTCGGACACAACTGAGCGACTTCACTTTCACTTTTCACTTACATGCAATGGAGAATGAAATGGCAACCCACTCCAGTGTTCTTACCTGGAGAATCCCAGGGACGGGGGAGCCTGGTGGGCTGCCGTCTCTGGGGTGGCACAGAGTCAGACACGACTGAAGCGACTTAGCGCAGCAGCAGCAGCAGCAACTGCACTTTTTAGATAAATTGAGTTTGATTTTCTTGAATTAAGAAATTTCCCAGCTTTGAATGTCTGTATAAACAACCCTCAAATCTTAGAGTCTGAAAGCTAAAAATACTAACTAATCATAACAACCCCAAATGCCTTTGGCAGAATAGAAATGATATAGATTGCTAAGTGCCTGTAATCATAGTCTAAAACTTTGATTTTCTTCTATTCCTATAACATTATAATAGAAAAACATTGGGTTAGGGCTTGATCTACTAGTAAACTAGGGTAATCAAACTACTTAAATAGCAGCCAGTCTTACCACCCAAATAGATTCTCTGTATTCTCCCTGTCCTGCCCCTTTCTGAAATATTGTTGGAGTTATAATAAGTTACTGTGAAATGTTGTGTACTAACAGGTTTCCTTCTGCTGCTTAACAGGTTTTGGATTCAGGAAGACTGGAAGAATATGGTGAGCCATATGTTTTGCTGCAAAATAGAGACGGCCTGTTTTACAAGATGGTGCAACAACTGGGCAAGGCGAAGGCCGCTGCCCTCACTGAAACAGCAAAACAGGTGAGCCCACTGTGGGGAGTTGTAATTAAAATTTATCTCCACAGTTCACTCCTCACACAAGCTCTCTGTGTCCTTTTCAATCATACGCCTCCAGAGACAAAGATTCATGAATGGATCTTTACATGTTGCAGGTGGAAGCCAGGTCTGCTGGGACTCTGCAGAAGCAGTGGGGATGGGGTCAGGATGTGTGCATACACGTGCACCTGAGAGAGATTTTGGATTGGACTTGGCACACATTTAGACTCTGGGTTCAGATTCTCACAGAGCACAGGACACCCATTTTGCAGACCTTTCACATTCATTCTGATTGGTGCTCAGCACATTTGTGATACAAGTTCTGTCAAAGAATATCCAGGAAATTTGAGAGTTTAAGGGAAAAAATTTGGAGTATTTTGATTCTAGGAAAATCTTCCAGGGAAAGGTGTAGGTCTCTTCTGTGTTCTGACCTGTAAATAAAACTCCTGCCTGATACTGACACTTTCTCTCTAATTCTTTGTTGTTTTGAATTAGGTGCATTTGCCCCCCATGCTTTCTCTAGCATATGGAAAATGAAATTGTCATCAGGACAAATCAGGAGCTCACAATACCTTCACACTGTAGTCTGAATGGTATCTGAAGGTTTACAGAGCACTTTCTCAGAGATGAGGTGTGTGAAGCACTAAGCACTGTGCATGGTGTGAGGAAGGGGCTCGATGGGTAACACTCAGGTCATGTGGTTTTGTACTGAAAAATTTAGTCTTTGTTTCCAATGCTGAATGAGAATAATGAAGGCAAGTTTCAAAGAATAAGGAAAGAAATTTGTTAATTTGCTAGCAAATGAGTAGGATAGCAGACTAATTTTTTAAGAACTATCATCCTGCCTTCTAAGAGACAGCAGGTGTATTTAAAGAAAAGTTTTAGGGTGCCTATATGACGGCTGTCACATATAGTTGCTTTGTTTTTAGGATAGCTATTTCCATGATGTTATCCCTGGTCATTTTGGTCCCCTGGTCCCAGTCAAAATGTTCCTGTTTTGATATTTTTTGCTTTGCTGACTTCATGGCCTTGGGTTTCTGTGGTTACGACAAGAGGAACAAGAAGAAATGGCAAGAATGCCTGCACTGAGGTCTGGTTTAAGGAACTTAGTCATTGTCATGCAGCTGCCTATAATTCTTTCCGGAACAAGGTGAGAGTGGGGTTGATGGAAGGATGGAAGGAGGGAATGATGGTCTGGTGCTCTTGCCCCTTGAGATGCATGGCTTGAGGTGGGATGAGGCTTCTAACTGTGTGTGGTGAGGCTTCCCCATTGAAACTAAATCTCTGATCATTAAATTATAGGTGCGTTTTTACTTCTTCATACTTTGTACTTTGCATTTCCCAGATTTTTCACTTGTAAAGAATAAATTTACTTGTGTAATATTTTAAATATCTCTTAAAAACATATTCCAAGTATCTCACAGTATTTCTGTTAGATATACTGTGAACAATTCTTCAAGAGATGGGAATACCAGACCACCTTAATTACCTCCTGAGAAATCTGTATGCAGGTCAAGAAGCAACAGTTAGAACTGGATGAGGAACACCAGACTGGTTCCAAACTGAGAAAGAATTATGTCAAGGCTGTATATTGTCACTCTGCTTATTTAACTTATATGCAGAGTACATCATATGAAATGCTGGGCTGGATGAAGCACAAGCTGGAATTAAGATTGCCAGGCGAAATATCAACAACCTCAGACACGCAGATGACACCGTCCTTATAGCAGAAAACAGAGAAGAACTAAAGAGCATCTTGATGAAAGTGAAAGAGGAAAGTGAAAAGCTGGCCTAAACCTCAACATTCAGAAAACTAAGATCATGGTATCCAGTCCCATCACTTCATGACAAATAGATGAGGAAACAACGGAAACAGTGGGCTCCAAAATCACTGCAGATGGTGATTGCAGCCATGAAATTAAAAGACGCTTGCTCCTTGGAAGAAAAGCTATGACAAACCTAGACAGAATATTAAAAAACAGAGACATGACTTTGCTGACAAAGGTCCATCTAGTCAAAGCATGGTTTTTCCAGTAGTCATGTATGGATGTGAGAGTTGGACTGCAATGAAAGCTGAGCACCAAAGAATTGATGCTTTTGAACTGTGGTGTTGGAGAAGACTCTTGAGTCCCTTGGACTGCAAGCAAATCCAACCAGTCAACCCTAAAGGAAATCAGTCCTGAACATTCATTGGAAGGACTGATGCTGAAGTTGAAGCTCCTGTACTTTGGCCTCCTGATATGAAGAACTGACTCATTGGAAATGACCCTGATGCTGGGAAAGATTGAAGGAAGGAGGAGAAGTGGATGACAGAAGATGAGATTGTTGGATGGCATCACCAACTCAATAAACATGAGTTTGAGCAAGCTCCAGGAATTGGTGATGGATAGGGAAGCCTGACATGCTGCAGTCCATGGGGTTGCAAAGAGTTGGACATGGCTGGGTGACTGAACTGAACTGAATGGTATTTCTATGTGAGAGATTTATCTAAAATGTAGCTCAAATTTCCTGTCACCGTTTCGCCTCATTCCTTCTCCTTAGAGATGAAGAGTAGTACCTTCTACTTTTCATAGGGTTGGAATTTGCACAGTGTTATCGAGCTGGCTGAAGAGTTGGCAGCGTCAGAATTCAATTCTTGGTATAGGGATGAGAAGTCTGTGTTCTGAACTTTTCATAAGTACTTATATTGTGTGCAGATATAGAGAAGCTGTACTTGGAGCCCTGATTTATTTTTAATTCCTGAAACTCACAGAGCGTTTTTACCTACCAGAGTAGAGGTCCTCAACCCCCAGGCCACAGACCAATACTGGTCTATGTCCTGTTAGGAACTGGGCAGTACTGAAGGAGGTAAGTGGCAGGTGAGCAAGCGAAGCTTAATCAGTGTTTGTAGCTTTTCCCCATTGCTTGCATATACCCTGAGCTCTGTCTCCTGTCAGATCAGTGGCAGCATTGGATTCTCATAGGAGCATGAACTTTAACCCAAAAGTTGAGGTGAAATATCCTAAGATTGCCACAAAACAGAAATAAAGAGCACAATAAATCGAATGCACTTGAATCATCCCAGAACCATCCCCCAGCCCAATCCATGGAAAAACTATTCCACAAAACTGGTCCCTGGTGCTAAAAAGGTTGGGGACCTCTGTACTAGAGTGTCTCCCAGTCAGAGCTTCCCCGCTAAGGCCTGATGATCATTTGTGATTCCTTGAATAAGTAGTCACAAAGAAGTCAGGAATTTATAAACATTTGTTCCTTTGACCTTATGCATTCCACATCAAAAGGACGTGTCCTCACCTGTGTGTCAGTCTTCATTTAAAAAATGTGTTGTCATTTTATCTTTTTCAAAATTGAGTAATGAGAAAATAGACCAGGGAATTTTAGATAGGTCCAAATATTTAATAACAGAGTTCACCACGGTCATTTTACAGATGAGGAAACTAAGACTCCTTGGAAGGAAGATGGAATTGATGTATGTAACTGGTTGTTTTGCTAGTTTGCAGCAGATACTACAGAATTAGAAACTTGTTTTTTCAGTATGTCTTTCAAATCAAGTTTAACATACATACAAAAACAGAAATGGGTTATAGAAATCTCATGATTGTGGTCTATAATCTTGCACCTAGTTTAACAATATCACTAAGTTATGTTTGTATTGTTCTTTACAATTGTTTTACATAGTTCTCACATGTATTATTTCACTTAATCCTCTTGATGGTTGTTTTTTATCCACATCATGGATGAAGAGATTTGTTCACACATAAGGTCACAGAGAAAGAGATGACAACCCACTCCAGTATTCTTGCCTGGGAAATCCCAGAGACAGGAGAGCCTTGTGGGCTACAGTTTATGGGCTCACAGGAGTCAAACATGACTTAGTGACTAAGCCACCAAGGTCACAGAGGGCTTCCCTGGTGGCTCAGATGGTCAAGAATCCACCTTCAATGTGGGAGAGCTGGGTTTGACCCCTGGGTTGGGGAGATCTCCTGGAGAAAGGAATGGCAACCCAACCCAGTATTCTTGCCTGGAGAATCCCCATGGACAGAGGGAACTGGGGGGCTACAGTCCATGGGGTCACAAAGAGTTGGACACTACTGAGTGACTAAGCACAAGGTCACAGAGGTGGTCCAGGAAGCAGAAAGGCTGGGTGCTGCCCTAGGTTCTGTGTTTTGTATCGAGTCTGAGAATGCTGCTCCTTCTTTAATTGATAGCCAAGTTGGGTCATCACCCAAGTTCATTGGGTGGCAAAGCATTAGTTTCTCTTAGATTTCAGCCCGACCACTGGTTCAGGTCACCTCTGCAGAAAACATAAGGAAATATATTTCCTGATTCCCCATCCAGCTGAGTATCTTTTAGACATTCTTTCTGCATATGCTTGGTCTTATTAGGTGAACAAGGTATCAGATTGTCAATTTTTTTTAAGTGCATGCATCAGATATCAATGCATGGTTCAGAGCTGTAACACTGGGAACATTAGCCTAAGTCAAAAAGCTTTTCACTCTAATAGAATAAAATTCATTCATTTGAAAAGAAAACTCAACATCTGGGAGAAGGTGCTTCCAAATCACATTTTCTTGACCATGTAGTTGCTTCTCTGAAAATGTTGGTGCAGGCAAGCTCAATAACTGTCTGATTGACCCTTTTAGATGATCCATAAAACAGTAGAGAAAGTACTTTCTAGAAATATAAAGCTGCAGGGTTCATTAGTTTGCTAGAGCTGCCATGCTGCTGCTGCTGCTGCTGCTAAGTTGTCTCCGACTCTGTGTGACCCCAGAGACGGCAGCCCACCAGGCTCCCCTGTCCCTGGGATTCTCCAGGCAAGAACACTGGAATGGGAAAGTACCAAAGAATAGGAGAGTTAAACAACATAAATGTACTACTTCACAGCCTTGGAGACTGCAAGTCTGAGATCACAGCGTCAGTAGGGTGGTTTCCTCTGAGGTCTCTCTTCTTGGCTTGGAGACGCCATCTTCTCTCTGTGTCCTCATGTGGTCTTTCCTCTGTGTGTGCCTGTGTCCTAATCTCTTCTTCCTATGAGGACATCAGTCAGATTACATTAGGACCTGCCTATATGACTGCATTTTAACTTTATTGTCTCTTTAAAGACCCTGTCTCAAGATGGAGTCACATGCTGAGATTCCGTGCATAGGGGAAGGTTGGGGCTTCTACATATAAAATTTGAGGGGACAGGATTCAGCCCATAACAAAGGATGAAAGCTATTATTCATTTTCTTCTGTGATGAAGCAGACCTGATTGAGATTTTTTGAATTTTCTTTGTTTTTTTCATTTTTTCTATTTGTGTTATCACCAGATACAACCCAAAAGTTATGAAACCCTCATCCTGGATCTAGGAGCCTGGGCCAATTTGAATAAATGGAGTTGGCACTTAGCAGCCATGTGGCCTTGTGTCGCCCAAGATCTCTGAGCCTCAGATCCTCACCTGTATGTAGAGCAGAGATTACATCCCTGCCTGGCTTCTTCACAGTTATTCTTCACAAGGATCAGATGAAAGAGCAGATGCTTTGGTGCTTTGAGACTATAGAGCGTTTTACAGTATAAAAGTGGGATTATTTTTTTAAAAGGCTTAGAGTGAACCCTTACTTCCCAATAATAGGAAAATGCACCTACAGTTCTTCTGAGTAGCTTTAGAGACTCAAAATAAATAAAATGTATTTTTAATAATTAGCTTTTAAAGAGATGATACATCTAATGCTATAAAATTTTAAAACTTCAGTTTTAAAAATAAATTCTTTAAAATTTATGAATGAAAAGTAAATCACTTTCCACTCCTGTCATCACACAGCCCCTCCCCAGGTGGAGCCCCAGCTCCACTGTTGGCTGTTCTGTTGAGTGTTCTGTGCATCAGGAAGAATTGTGCAGATACGCCCTTCCTGTTTTTAAGCACAAATGGTGGCTGTTCCTTGTTGTTTTCATTTAATATAATACCTCAGATTATATCAGTGCATAGTTGTTCTTTGTAATGGCTACATAATATTTATGATTTCTCTATTCCCTACTCCTCATTTCCCCTTCTAATTAAGTGTTACAGTTTGGTGCTTTTTCCCCCATAGAAGAAGCTCCCAAATTCACTTACTATTTGTATTTTTTTTTAATATAATTTATCACTTTCTGTTTTTTATCTTAAAAAATTCCACACTCCCTTTTGTTTATTTTGTTGTCACTTCTCACTTCTTGAATGTGCTTATTTTTATTTTTTCTTATTTATTAATATAAACATTTTAAGGCTGTGAACTTCTCTCTGCATACTGTTCTAGTTATATCCTATGGGCTGGTGTGTAGCCCTTTCATTATAGTTAGGTTTTTATTTATAGATTTCTATAATTTTGGCTTTCATTTCTTCTTTGGTCCAAGAATTATTTGAGAAGGAGGTCATTAAAATTTCCTGGGTATAGAGGATTTTTTACATTGATTTGTTTTCTAATTTACTCTTTATTTTACTCATTTCATTGCTTTGTGATTAAAAAGTTATCTGTACTATTTTCACCCAGAAAGTGTATTTGTTAATAATTTATCATGTTCTAGTATATAGATAAGTTTTGTGAATGTTCTTTGAGCATTTAAAAAGATGAACTATTTTAACTCTATTTCTGACTGTGCTGGGTCTTCATTGCTGCATGCAGCCTTTCTCTAGTTGTAGTGAGCAGAGGCTACTCTTCATTGCAGTATGCTTGCTTCTCATTCTCAGTGGCTTCTCTTGTTATGGAACACAAGCTTTAGGGTTTTGAGCATCAGTAGTCACTGTGTGGGCTCAGTATATGTGGCTCAGAGGCTGCAGAGGACAGGCTCAGAAGTTGTGGAACATGGCTTAGTTACTCTGTGGCATGTGGAATCTTCCCAGATCAGGGATCAAACCTGTGTCCCCTGCTTTGGTAGGCGGATTCTTATGCACTGCACTACCAGGGAATCCAAGATACAGAGTTTAATTTGTAATCAGATTGAGTTATTAATTTCATTACTTAGGTTTTCTCTATCCTTCTTTATTTTGGTTCCTTTGATGTGACTTGGACTTAGGTGAATTAGTCTCACCTTGTACCATGTTTCATTTTTTAGTTCTTATCATTTTTGCTTTGATAATTTTGATGCAGTGATTTTTCAGTCCACAAATATTCATGATTTGGGTTTTCACTAAGAATTATATTTTCCACTATTTTTGAGGTGCCTTTCTTTGATGTTTTTAATGTTTCTTGCCTGAATTCAAGCTAGTTCAAGACTAAAATCGAGTCCTCTGTTTTCACTTTGTTTTCATTTGCCTGATATGTCTTTAATTGTCTTTAAATATCAGATTGTAGATGTGTCTCCTGCAATGAGAAGTAGTTAGGTTTAGCTCTGAGTTTAATCTTAGCCCTTATAGGTATGTTTTACATGAGTTCTTTTATGTTATCCTTTCAGTTTTAAGTGTTGTCTTTTTTTTTAAACCTTTTAGTTTGCAGTCTGTTTTTTTGTTGTTGTTGTTGTTCACTATTGTATGTGTGTTGCTTTCATTTCTTCTAGGAATAGTTTATTTTGTTATTATTGACTCCACATTATAAACATTGAAAACATAGTTCCCTTTTTTCCTTTCTACCACCAAATTTGTTATTTAAATTGTGTTTTATCTTCAAATATTTAAGGATATTTTAACCTCTATATTTTGCTTAATTTTTTAAAAGTTAATTTATTTATTTAAATTAGAGTATATTTACTTTACAACATTGTGATGTTTTTTGCCATACCTCAACATGAATCGCCATAGGTATACAAGTGTTCCTCCACCCCCATCCTGAATCCCTCCCACTCCCTCCCCACCCAATCTCTTTAAGTTGTCCCAGAGCATTGGCTTTGGGTGCCCTGCTAATGCATCGAACTCCCACTGTCATCTATTTTACATAAGGTAATGTATATTTTTCGATGCTATTCTCTCAAATCATCCTACCCTCGCCTTCTTCCACTGGGTCCAAAAGTCTGTTCTTTATGTCTGAGTCTCTTTTGCTGCCCTAACAAGCGTTTTATAATTATTTCATCACAACAATTTTTTGTCTGGTTGCTGCTATTGTTTTGGAACTTAAAAGTTCACTCTTTTGCTCCTGTGGGGTTATGCTGAAATACAAAATTAGTAGTTAAAACAACTTAATTCATACCACTTTAGGATTATTGCTTTTTACAATTTAATCACAATGACAATAAAAGTGATATCTTTAGATTTGTGCACAAAACACAAAATATGCTTATGCATATTAATTCTTACAAACAGACATTTTAAAATAATTTGTTTTTACACATTTTAACCAAAGATTTAAGTTTTCAATTAAGGGTTTTTATTTGGCTGCTTGTGAGAAAACTTTTCTAAACAATCATTTTTGAGATCTTGCAAAATCTTAAAAACCTTTTAAACACTCAATTAGCTTGCAGAAAATTTGCATGAATAACATGGCTTTTAGGTCATGCTCTTTCAATTCCTTGTCTTTAAAAGGAAACAACTTATTAACCTATATTAAAAGTTCCTCATAAATAAAATTTTTAAAGAATCTCTCCTTATTTTGAATTATAAAATCTGTAATAATTTCTTCCATCTCTTTGTCACTCTCATTTTTTTTCTAATATAAATTTATTTATTTCAATTGGAGGCTAATTACTTAACCATATTGTATTGGTTTTGCCATACATTGACATGAATCTGCCACAGGTGTACATATGTTCCCATTCCTGAATCCCCCTCTCACCTTCCTCACCAACCCATCCGTCTGGATCATCCCAGAGCACCAGCCCTGAGCACCCTGTATCATGCATCGAACCTGGACTGGTGATTCATTTCACATATGATAATACACATGTTTCAATGCCATTCTCCCAAGTCATCCCACCCTCCCCCTCTCCCAGAGTCCAAAAGACTGTTCCATACATCTGTGTCTCTTTTGCTGTCTCGTATACAGGGTTATTGTTACCATCTTTCTAAATTCCATATATATACGTTAGTATACAGTATTGGTGTTTTTCTTTCTGGCTTACTTCACTCTGTATAATAGGCTCTAGTTTCATCCACCTCATTAGAACTGATTCAAATGCATTCTTTTTAATGGCTGAGCAATATTCCATTGTGTATATGTACCACAGCCTTCTTATCCATTTGTCTGCTGATGGAACATCTAGGTTGCTTCCATGTCCTGGCAATTATAAACAGTGCTGCGATGAACATTGGGGTACATGTGTCTCTTTCCCTTCTGGTTTCCTTGGTGTGTATGCCCAGCAGTGGGATTTCTGGGTCATATGGCAGTTCTATGTCCAGTTTTTTTAAGGAATCTCCACACTGTTCTCCATAGTGGCTGTACTAGTTTGCATTCCCACCAACAGTGTGAGAGGCTTCCCTTTTCTCCACACCCTCTCCAGCATTTATTGCTTGTAGACTTTTGGATAGCAGCCATTCTGACTGGCGTGAAATGGTACCTCATTGTGGTTTTGATTTGTATTTCTCTGATAATGAGTGATGTTGAGCATCTTTTCACGTGTTTGTTAGCCATCTGTATGTCTTCTTTGGAGAAATGTCTGTATAGTTCCTTAGCCCATTTTTTGATTGAGTTGTTTATTTTTCTGGAATTGAGCTGCAGGAGTTGATTGTATATTTTTGAGATTAATTCTTTGTCAGTTGCTTCATTTGTTATTATTTTCTCCCATTCTGAAGGCTGTCTATTCACCTTGCTTATAGTTTCCTTTGTTGTGCAGAAGCTTTTAAGTTTAATTAGGTCCCATTTGTTTATTTTTGCTTTTATATCCAATATTCTGGGGGGTGGGTCATAGAGGATCCTGCTGTGATTTATGTCAGAGAGTGTTTTGCCTATGTTTTCCTCTAGGAGTTTTATAGTTTCTGGTCTTACATTTAGATCTTTAATCTATTTTGAGTTTATTTTTGCATATGGTGTTAGAAAGTGTTCTAGTTTCATTCTTTTACAAGTGGTTGACCAGTTTTCCCAGCACCACTTGTTAAAGAGATTGTCTTTAATCCATCGTATATTCTTGCCTCATTTGTCAAAGATAAGGTGTCCACAGGTGTGTGGATTTATCTCTGGGCTTTCTATTTTGTTCCATTGATCTATATTTCTGTCTTTGTGCCAGTACCATACTGTCTTGATGACTATGGCTTTGTAGTAGAGCCTGAAGTCAGGCAGGTTGATTCCTCCAGTTCCATTCTTCTTTCTCAAGACAGCTTTGGCTATTTGAGGTTTTTTGTATTTCCATACATATTGTGAAATTATGTGTTCTAGTTCTGTGAAAAATACTGTTGGTAGCTTGATAGGGATTGCGTTGAATCTATAGATTGTTTGGGGTAGTATATTCATTTTCACTATATTGATTCTTCTAATTCATGAACGTGGTATATTTCTCCATCTATTTGTGTCCTCTTTGATTTCTTTCACCAGTGTTTTATAGTTTTCTATATATAGGTCTTTTGTTTCTTTAGGTAGATATATTCCTAAGTATTTTATTCTTTTTGTTGCAATGGTAAATGGAATTGTTTCCTTAATTTCTCTTCTTATTTTCTCATTGTTAGTGTATAGGAATGCAAGGATTTCTGTGTGTTAATTTTATATCCTGCAACTTTACTATATTCATTGATTAGTAATTTTCTGGTGGAGTCTTTAGGGTTTTCTATGTAGAGGATCAAGTCATCTGCAAACAGTGAGAGTTTTACTTCTTCTTTTCCAATCTGAAATCCATTTATTTCTTTTCCTGCTCTGATTGCTGTGGCCAAAACTTCCAAAACTATGTTGAATAGTAATGGTGAAAGTGGGCACCCTTGTCTTGTTCCTGACTTTAGAGGAAATGCTTTCAATTTTTCACCATTGAGGATAATGTTTGCTGTGGGTTTGTCATATATAGCTTTTATTATGTTGAGGTATGTTCCTTCTATTCCTGCTTTCTGGAGAGATTTTATCATAAGTGGATGTTGACTTTTGTCAAAGGCTTTCTCTGCATCTATTGAGATAATCATATGGTTTTTATTTTTCAAATTTGTTAGTGTGGTGTATTACATTGATTGATTTGCAGATATTGAAGAAACCTTGCATTACTGGGATAAAGCCCACTTGGTCATGATATATGATCTTCTTAATATGTTGTTGGATTCTGTTTGCTAGTATTTTATTGAGGATCTTTGCATCTATGTTCATCAGTGATATTGGCCTGTAGTTTTCTTACTTTGTTTGTTTGTTTGTTTGTTTTTTGTGGCATCTTTGTCAGGTTTTGGTATTAGGGTGATGGTGGCCTAATAGAATGAGTTTGGAAGTTTACCGTCCTCTGCAATTATCTGAAAGAGTTTGAGTAGGATAGGTGTTAGCCCTTCTCTAAATTTTTGATAGAATTCAGCTGTGAAGCCATCTGGTCCTGGGCTTTTGTTTGCTGGAAGATTTCTGATTACACTTTCAATTTCCGTGCTTGTGATGGGTCTGTTAAGATTTTCCATTTCTTCCTGGTTCAGTTTTAGAAAGTTGTACTTTTCTAAGAGTTTGTCCATTTCTTCCAAGTTGTCCATTTTATTGGCATATAGTTGCTTATAGTAGTCTCTTATGATCCTTTGTATTTCTGTGTTGTCTGTTGTGATCTCTCCATTTTCATTTCTAATTTTATTGATTTGATTTTTCTCCCTTTGTTTCTTGATGAGTCTGGCTAATGGTCTGTCTATTTTATTTATCCTCTCAAAGAACCAGCTTTTGGCTTTGTTGATTTTTGCATTGTAACGGGGTCCAGCTCCAGTTGGATTCAGGGATTCCCTTGGGAGGATGGTGTCGGCGAATAGAATAGCAACAGTGGAGAGATTCAGATCAGATCAGATTAGTCGCTCAGTTGTGTCCAACTCTTTGCGACCCCATGAATCACAGCACACCAGGCCTCCCTGTCCATTACCAACTTCCGGAGTTCACTCAGACTCACGTCCATCGAGTCAGTGATGCCATCCAGCCATCTCATCCTCTGCCGTCCCTTTCTCCTCCTGCCCCCAATCCCTCCCAGCATCAGAGTCTTTTCCAATGAGTCAACTCTTTGCATGAGGTGGCCAAAGAACTGGAGTTTCAGCTTTAGAATCATTCCTTCCAAAGAAATCCCAGGGCTGATCTCCTTCAGAATGGACTGGTTGGATGTCCTTGCAGTCCAAGGGACTCTCAAGAGTCTTCTCCAACACCACAGTTCAAAAGCATCAATTCTTCGGTGCTCAGCCTTCTTCACAGTCCAATTCTCACATCCATACATGACCACTGGTAAAACCATAGCCTTGACTAGACGGACCTTTGTTGGCAAAGTAATGTCTCAGCTCTTCAATATGCTATCTAGGTTGGACATAGCTTTCCTTCCAAGGAGTAAGCGTCTTTTAATTTCATGGCTGCAGTCACTATCTGCAGTGATTTTGGTGCCAAAAAAAATAAAATCTGACACTGTTTCCACTGTTTCCCCAACTTTTTCCCATGAAGTGATTGGACCAGATGCCATGATCTTAGTTTTCTGAATGTTAAGCTTTAAGCCAACTTTTTCACTGTCCTCTTTCACTTTCACCAAGAGGCTTTTTAGTTCCTCTTCACTTTCTGCCTTAAGGGTAGTGTCATCTGCATATCTGAAATTATTGATATTTCTCCCAGAAATCTTGATTCCAGATTGTGCTTCTTCCATCCCAATGTTTCTCATGATGTACTTTGCATATAAGTTAAAAAAGCAGGGTGACAATTTACAGCCTTGACGTACTCCTTTTCCTAACTGGAACCAGTCTGTTGTCCCATGTCCAGTTCTAACTGTTGCTTCCTGACCTGCATATAGGTTTCTCAAGAGGCAGGTTAGGTGGTCTGGTATTCCCATCTCTTTCAGAATTTTCCACAGTTTATGGTGATCCACAGAGTCAAAGGCTTTGGCATAGTCAATGAAGCAGAAATAGATGTTTTTCTGGAACTCTCTTGCTTTTCTGATGATCCAGTGGATGTTGGCCATTTGATCTCTGGTTCCTCTGCCTTTTCTAAAACCAGCTTGAACATCTGGAATTTCACGGTTCACATATTGCTGAAGCCTGGCTTGGAGAATTTTGAGCATTACTTTACTGGCGTGTGAGATGAGTGCAATTGTGTGGTAGTTGAGAATTCTTTGACATTGCCTGTCTTTGGGATTGGAATGAAAACTGACCTTTTCCAGTCCTGTGGCCACTGCTGAGTTTTCCTAATTTGTTGGCATATTGAGTGCAACACTTTCACAGCATCATCTTCCAGGATTTGAAATAGCTCAACTGGAATTCCATCACCTCCACTAGCTTTGTTCGTAGTGATACTTTCTAAGGCCCACTTGACTTCACATTCCAGGATGTCTGGCTCTAGGTGAGTGATCACACCATCGTGATTATCTTGGTCATGAAGATCTTTTTTGTACAGTTCTTCTGTGTATTCTTGCCACCTCTTTTTAATATCTTCTGCTTCTGTTAGGTCCATACCATTTCTGTCCTTTATCAAGCCCATCTTTGCATGAAATGTTCCCTTGGTATCTCTAATTTTCTTGAAGAGATCTCTAGTCTTTTCCATTCTGTTGTTTTCCTCTCTTTCTTTACATTGATCTCTGAGGAAGGCTTTCTTTTCTCTTCTTGCTATTCTTTGGAACTCTGCATTCATATACTTATATCTTTCCTTTTCTCCTTTGCTTTTCGCTTCTCTTCTTTTCACAGCTATTTGTAAGGCCTCTCCAGCCAGCCATTTTGCTTTTTTGCATTTCTTTTCCATGAGTACAGTATTGCAATTCCTCCTCTCCTGTCATTTCTGTTTGCATGAAATATCTTTTTTCATCTCCACCCTTTCAATTTGTATGTATCCTTTGCCTAAGTTGAGTATTGTAGGCAGCATGGGTCTCTTTTAGGTCTCTTGGTATTTTTTTTTCCAAATTTTTTTTAATTTATTTTTTTAATTGAAGGATAATTCCTTTACACAATTTTGTGGTTTCCTGTCATACATCAACAAGAATCAGCCATAGGTACACCAGTGTCCCCTCCCTCCAGAACCTTCCTCCCCATCCCACCCTTCTATATTGTCACAGAGACCCTGTTTTAGTTCCCTGAGTCCAGGTTCTTGTTTATAATGCAGTTGGCCATTGTGTGTGTTTTTGATTCTGCACCCATTGACATTTAAGGCAGTTATTGATACATATGTATTTATTTCTATTTCAAACCTTGTTTTCCAGTTGATTCTTTACTTCTTCTTTGTTCCTTTTTTTATTTTTGTTTTCCTTTCCATATTTTAATGATTTAACTTTATTTTATGCTTTATTTTATTCTCTCTCTCTCTCTCTCTCTTTTTTTTTTGATTCTATTGTATGCTTTTGACTTGTGGTTGCCCTGTTTTTCAAGTATGTTAACCCCTTTACATATCTGCTTGCTTTAGACTGTTAGTCAGATAGGCTCAAACACATTCTAAAAATAAGAAACAGAATTTGCATTTTCTTATTCTCCTTCTCCACATATTTGGGCTTGCTTGGTGGCTCAGATTGTAAAGAATCTTCCTGCAGTTTGGGAGACCCAGGTTCGATCTTTAGGTTGGGAAGATCCCTTGGAGAAGAGAATGGAAAACCACTCTGGTATTCTTGCCTGGAGAATTCCATGGACAGAGGAGCCTGGCAGACTACAGTTCATAGGGTTGCAAAAAGTCAGACATGACTGAGAAACTAACACTTTCACACTTTTCCCCACATAATATGATTTTAATGTCCCTTTTTACATCTTCATGTTTATCTTTTTGTTGCTCCTTGTGTTTATCATTGCTTTCACAAATAGGGTTTTTTGTTTGTTTTTTTGACCTGTATTCTCACTAATTTAAGTGATTTACTTTTCAATTGTGATTTCCTGCTTCCTATATTTTCTTGCTTCTTTTCTATTTAGAGATGACTTTTCAATATCTCTTTTAGGATAGTTTTAGTATTGCTGTATTTCTTTAGTTTTTGCTTATCTGAGAAATTATTTCTCCTGCAATTCTAAATAGTCTTTCCGGGTATAGTATTGCTGTTCAGTCACTCAGTCATGTCCAACTCCTTGTGGCCCCATGGGCTGTAGCAAGCCAGGCTTCCCTGTCCTTCACTGTCTCCTGGAATTTGCTCAAATTCATGGCCATTGAGTTGATTTTTTTTTTTCTCTTTTAATACTTTCAATATATTTTGCCACTCCCTTCTGGCCTGTAGTGTTTCTGTAGAGAAATCAGCTGATAGCCCATGGGAATTCTCTTAAATGAGCTTTTTGTTTTTCTCTTGCTGTCTTTAGAATCTTCTCTTTATCTCTAACTTTTACCATTTTTATCATAATATATTGGTATTGGACTGTTTGGGTTCATCTTGTTTGGGGCTCTCTGTGCATCTTGTATCTAGAAAGTTTTCAGCCATAATTTTTTCAAATACATTTTCAATCCCCTTTTCTTCTCCTTCTGGAATCCCTATTATATATAGATTGGCCTGCTTTATATTATCCCATAGCTTTCTTATATTGCTTTAATTTTTCATTTGGCTTTTTTGTCTGCTGTTTTGATTAAATAATTTCCATTATTCTATCTTCCAAGTCACTTATTCTTTCTTCTGCATTATTAATTTTGCTCTTCATTGCCTTGAGCTCAGTTTTAGTCTCAGCAAATGCATTCTCCTGAATCCTTATAGTTTCTAGTTCCTTTTTCCAGTAATTTGCATTTCTGTTGATAGCCTTTCTTAATTTCTTCAGTATTTTCATTGCCTCCTTTTGAGCTTGCTGTCTATTAGACTGAAGAGATCTGTTTCATTGTTCCTTTAAGGGAATTTTCTTGGTCATTTAACTGAGAGTGATTCCTCTTCTTCATTTTGCTTATGTTTCTCTTACTCTGAATTTAGGTGAAACAATTATCTACTGTTGTCTTAGAGGGTTATTTATATGTGGGACTTTCCCTCTGTAGCTTTTGTGGATTTATTATTATTATTATTATTTTTGGTAGGAGGACTGTTTTAGGTTTTGATGCTTGCCATCTATTTCCTCAGCATATGCTGGCTATTTTCCCCTTGATAGGGGGTGTGCAGTTGTGTGGGTGTATGGCATATGCACTCTCCCAGGAAAGCACTTGGCTCCCTGTCACAGGTGCCTTGGCAGTGGTGGTGAGCCAGGCATACTTCAAGGAAGGTGGGGGAAGTGACCTGCACCAACTCACAGGACCCTTGGATGTGGTAGTGGCATCTGTCTGTGCCTGCCTCTGGGATTTGAGGTGGCAGCATCAGCTTACACCTACCCCTGGAGCTCATGCAGGCAGTACCCTGCCACCTCGGAGTACACAGAGAAAGCTCCTATGGGGGCCTGCCCCTCAGCTTGAGTGCCCCCAACAATGCCATCTCAAAAGGGCTTACTTTTGTTACTTTAAATTTTTTATTTATTTATCTATTTAGTTTTGGCTGTGCTGGGTCTTCATTACTGCACACAGGCTTTCTCTAGTTGTGGTGAGCAGGGGGCTGTTCTATAGTTGTGGTGTGTGGGCTTTTCTTACTTCTCTTGTTACAGAGCATGAGCTCTAGGGTGCACTGGCTTCAGTAGTTGTGGCATACGGGATTCATAGTAGAGACATGTGGACTCAGTAGTTACGGCACACAGGCTTAGCTTCACTATGACATGTGGATCTTCCTGGACTAGGGATCAAACCTATGTCCCCTGCATTGGCAGGTGGACTCTGAGCCACTGGATCCAAAGCCCCCTCACCCCGCCCCCACCTTTTTTTTTAATCCTTGCATTTGTAATGGAACTAGCCTGAGATTTCATCCATGGGCCCTAAACATTCTTGGAGAATTTCTTGTTTTTTCTCCTTAACTTAAGGGACATTTTGATATATAGCATTTCATATGCAGTGCTGTTTAGGGAGTAGCAAGGGTGCAAGTAACGAGAAAAAGTACACCTAATGTAAAGGTAGGTGTCTCAGAGCTTTTCTGTTTCATATGTGAAGCCCACTATCTCTCATGATAACTTTGTTGATAGCATCTACAAATGGAATAGAATTCCATTTGGAATGGAATTCCATCTACAAATGGAATAGAATCAAGTTTCATAAAATGAATCTGGATCACATGACCTAGCACCCTATCTCATGACATGAGTCAGCTTCAGATAGATGGCACATTTTCTGTTTTAAACACTCAAACAAAACTTTACACATTTTTATTTGGGAAAAAAAAAATGACATTTGAAGCCCTTTTTCACCCAAACACATTTAGAGGTAAGAGCTCCCAAGTCTTGACATTATTTCATTTTGTTATGTGCATTCGTCAAGAAACCAAGATACGGTGCAGCTACAAAAACTGATGATTGTGGAACAGACAAACTTGACAGCACTTCACTTCCTTTATGTTCTGATGATACATTTATCAGAAAACCTCTGTCTCTTCCAGTTCAGCTAGAAATTGGTAAAAGTCAAGAATTCAAAGCCTGGCAAACCTGATATTAACATCTAGATTGATGGTGCTCTTTTTTTGTGTAAAAGTGAGAAACCCTCATGCAGACACTAGATTTCCCAGCCTCTTTGTCATCTTGTTTATAATTTATCTCCATGTTTTAATTCTGTAAAATGATTTTGGTTATCAATTAGTGATTAAAGCTTATCTATGAATCACAATGATCAGAACTCAAGGGAATCATGTTTGGCATTCAGCCCAGTCCTACTGAGGCTTTTAATGGGGCTACATCCTTCATAGAATAAACACATCACTGGGTTTAAAAATTGTGCCTCCATTAGTGTTATGATTTGCTTCACATGAAGAAGTGACCCTAGAAATGTGTTGCTTTAGGAGGGACTTTACAGCTTTTAAGTGTGTTGTTTTTATTTCTTTTTTTTTCAGGTGTACATCAAAAGGAATTATCCAGATGATGATGATGCTCAGTGACTGTGTGGTTATGAATGCTTCCAATGGACAGACCTTAATCTTAACAATTTTTGAGATAGCATTGTGATCCTCCTGTGAAGTCAAGTCTATTCTGAAGGCATTTCTCCAATAGTATTTGCCTTGCATAAGCTATATTGCACTTCTTTATACCAGCAACAAATATTTATACATACAAGATGTTAATTTGGATTTATCTCTCTCCAACTTCACACAATGATTTCAAACTCTTACAAAATGACTTTTTAGTTTTTAAAGGTTATACTATTTTTTTTTCCTTATCCAAATCAGAGAAGCAAGCCACCAATAAAAGCTGTCCCCCAGGTTTTGTGCCTTGAGAGAGATCAGAGCTAAAGCTCATTTTCTAAGTTATAAAACAAATTTGTCACAGATTTTTTTTTACTGTTCCCAGAATTACATATTACTTTACAGTTATATCAAGGATTTTGTTTACTTGAAGACTGTGAAGTTGCTGTTTTCTTTCACAACTGCCTTTAATATAACTAGGATCAATTATTCCACCCAAAGACCTCTGGTTAAAATACTACAGAGAAAACTGATAGGAAAAACAAAAAATATACTCTAAGTTATTATAGGGGAGAGTTGTGCCCCCCCCCAAAAGAAGATATGTGATTAAGATACAGAAGGACAATATTTATTTTATATCTTAAAAGAGAAGGGAGAGAAAACATGCTTTCTCAAAATAGGAACCCTTCGAGGGCATTTGATAATGAAGAACAGACATGATCATTGATTGTCTTCTAGACTGGGGATTTTTTTACATTTTTTTTTTTTTTTTACAGTATAGATAACATAAAATTTGCCATATTACCATTTTAAAACATATAATTCAGTGGCATTAATTGTATCCACAATATTGTACAACAATCAACATCTACTTAATTTTTGTTCATTATTTTAGTACTTTTCAGTGTGTTATTTCTACAGAGTCATTTTTGGTTAAGTTTTATTTCTTTATTAGTGGATTTGTTTCTGTGAGTTTTGAGCTTGATTGGTATAAAATTATTCATAGTATCTTAAATGTTTAATCTCTGCAGCATCTATAATTATGTTGTTCTTTGCTTTTTAACTTTGTAATTTTGCCCTGTTTTTTTTTTTTTTCCTTGAAAAATCTTGAATGACTTTTTCCTATTAATTTTCAAAGAATAAGTTTTTTTGCCTGATTGATCCTTTGGTGTTTTTTTTTTGTGTGTGTGTGTGTGTGTGTGTGTGTGTGGTTTCACTATATTAATCTTTCTTTCCTTTAACTTTTCTTCATTTACTTTTTTATATTTTTCACTAAATTCTTAAATTAGAAACTTATATTAGAAAAGTGATTAAGTTAAAAGTTAAGTACATAAAGCCCACTTTTTTCCCCTAAGACTCACTTTAGCTGCAACACTTAGCACTGATCAATAAACATAGTATTTAGGTATTTTCTAATTTTTAATTTTATTCATTATATCTTTTACCCATGAGTTGTTCATAAGTGTAATGTTCTCTAAATTTCAAATGCTAATTGCTTTTTACTATGACATTAAACCGTGTGAAAATCATATCCAACCTTTTTTAACCTATAAAAATGGCAGTTTCATATGGTTCAACATATTAATTTTCTTTTGTTATTAACCTAAAACTAAAACTTAATTTTGTTTTAGTCAGACATTAGATTGAGGATTTTAAACCAAAGGTAACCACACTCACACAGAGAGTCCTTGTTTCCATTTTATATTTTACTTGGTGATTTAGAAATGTTGTAAGTATGTATGTAAACAGTATTTTCAAATAAAAATCCTGTCCAAGAACTGAATGTTTTTTGACACATGTTACAGGTTGGTTCTCTGACATGCAGTCTTGGATGGAGTTCAGTATTGGCATATGTATTAAGGGTGCTGTTAGGATCAGCACTTGTGGAATCAAGAGGGAAGAAATGGGATAGGGCAGAGGAAAAAAATCAAGCTGGAGCACTGGCCAGATGACCTTAGCTGACCCCATGGGAGCTCTGGTGTGATGACCCTTTGGGATTGTTGTGACATATCCACTGGCCAGGCCATCATACATCCACTTGGATGGGTCATTGTACAGAGGCATTGCCCAGAGGGGCTGGTGGCTTAAGGTTGCCCACTAGCAGCACTTCTAGTGGCTGGGCAATGAGTCTGTGAAGGGAGGTCTGAACAGCACATCTGCATGCCCCTCATGGCATGTGTCACAGCTCCAGGGGTAGGTGATGAGTGTGCATTGTGACGGAAAATCTTGGTGATTGATGTTTCACTAAAATGACTGAGTAACTGATTCTCCTCAATACCCTATGGTTTAAAAAATAAAGGAGGAAGTCCATGTAGGGGAGAAATCCTCATTCTGTAGGATCAGCCCAGTTGTCACCTCTTCTAGGAAGCAATCTCAAGACCATTCATCATCCTAGTTAATGCTTATTTCTCTGATACCCTGGTTACCTCTCATTTGTTAAACCCAATCATGCTTGGCTAGTGCCTGTTCACACCATCTTGAAACACTTAATTTTTGAACAAGGGTCCCTTCTTTTTCCATTTTGCACTGGGTTCTGTAAATTATGTAGCCTACCCTGACTATGAGTATTCATAGGTGGTTTGTTTTCTTACTAAACCATGAGCTTCTAAAAACTTTAAACTGGGCCCTGTCTACTTTTTAATTACATCTTGCAGCACAATGTCTATCACATTTTTGTTGTTCATTAGTCGCTAAATTGTGTCCAATTCTTTTGCAACCCCATGGACTGTAGGCCACTAGGCTCCTCTGTCCATGGGATCTCCCAGGTAAGAATACTGGAGTGGGTTGCCATTTCCTTCTCCAGGGTATTTTCTGGACCCAGGGATCATACCCACGTCTCCTGCATTGGCAGGCAGATTCTTTACCACCGAGTCACCTGGCTAGCCTTGCAGCATAGTGTCTGTCACATAAGGGATGCTCGTTGCTGAATGAATGTTGACTGAAAACAAATATTCTTTCTGAATGTTATGATTTTGAAATTTTAAGAGGTAGCCTGGAGAAGGCAATGGCAACCCACTCCAGTACTCTTGCCTGGAAAATCCCATGGATGGAGGAGCCTGGTAGGCTGCAGTCCATGGGGTCACTAGGAGTCGGAGACGACTGAGTGACTTCACTTTCACTTTTCACTTTCATGCATTGGAGAAGGAAATGGCAACCCACTCCAGTGTTCTTGCCTGGAGAATCCCAGGGACAGGGGAGCCTAATGTGCTGCCGTCTATGGGGCTGCACAGAGTCAGACATGACTGAAGCGACTTAGCAGCAGCAGCAGCCTGGGATAACAGAAAGCCCTAGGTTTGGAGTCAGTCACATTGATCTGCATGCCAATTCTTTATCTGCTACTTGCTAGCAGTGTGGGTGTTCAAAAAGTGTACTGTCCAACTGGGACACTTGGGAGTGAAAGGAAATAACTAGCTGAGTTACCAACATAATAAACTGGCACCAACCTTGACAAAATGGGCTCTGGATACCATATAGACATGTAGCCTTAATTACTTGCATAGGTAAGTCTCAAGTTCTGAATCTCAGCTTCTTCATCTGGAAAATGAATACAACTTCTGCTCTTGAGCAGTTGCTTTGGTTGGATGATGGATGGACCGAAAGCATCCAGAGAAGCAAAAGATGGAATCACTGACCTTGGTGATTCTTAATCACCAAGAGAAGAGAGCAAGATGGGTATGTTTGAAAGTAGGTAAGAGACTGTAAAGGGTGTATTTGAGTAGGTTCTCATCTGACGGCTTAAGTTATAACTGTTCCTCTTCATTTAACATATAGTTAAAATGACATAAGCACATGGGGAGGAGCACAAGCTCTGGAGTTAGCCTTCTAGGGACAAATACTGGCTCCTCTGGGCATTACTGACTGGGTTTGGATACGAGTTCTGCTACCTGTTAATTGTGGGCTGTTAAGGTTGGGAAGCCCACTGTGCTTCAGTTTCTTTGTAATGTTGAGATGGGAGTAGTATGTTTCTCAGAGAGCAGTTGCAAAGATTAAATACATCAGAGACAGTCACAGAATATGGTCTGTGAGCTAGTGCCAGTTCATGACTTGTTTGTAACCAGGTCTGAAATAAGTACAGAAAATTCAAGAAAGCTAGAAACTCACAGCCATCTGCTGTTGCAGTGACGTCCACACTCAGGATGGGTGGGATCTTGAACAGCCCAGAGACCATTGTGAGTGTTGCACTTGCAGGGGGAGGTGCACGTGGCTGAGCTGCACACTAACTGTGCACAATGGATCAGTGATTAGGTTGCAATGGGCTGAAAATGTAAAAGCTGACTCTTAATCTGAGATGTGAGAAGCACTACTTTAGAACAATACTGGATATGTAGTTAGCTCAACTACCTTCTTTGTTACCATATTTGTTATCATATTTATATTTAAAATTAGACCATAGTGGTAATTCCCTGTCAGTTGAATGGTTAAGACTCTGCGCCTTCATTGCTGTGGGCATGTGGGATGCTGATGCTGGTGCTCTGTGGACCACACTTTGCCAAGTGAGTGCCTGGAGGAGAGGGCTCTGGACTGGGGTGTGTCCCCTTGGCTCTCAGGGGCTTCACCCCATGGGGACTGGGAGGAGGGTGTCAGCGGAGGACTAGCCTGGGGTTCTTTAAAGTGTGAGGCTCAGGGAAGAGGCCTCTTGCCCTGCTCTAAGGATAGCCTGGTCCCCTCTTTGCCCATGTCCCCATGCATCCATGGGTTCTGTTGCCACACTGCAGGCCCTGGTTCTCCCATACCAGGTCTGCCAGCAATAACCTCCTGTAGAGCACAGGGAACAATATTCAATATCTTTTAATAACCTTAATGGAAAAGAATCTGAAAAATATATAATATATATATTATGTACATATTATATATATAACTGAATCATCTTTTCTGTACACTTAGAACTAATATAATATTGTAAATCAACAGTACTTCAATTTTTTAAAAAAGATACTAAGTCCTTCTTCAAAAAAGTTTTAAAGAATAAAAGGATGAAATCCTGCTTACAAATATGAATGTGGTGATACCCAGTGAGTTCACCTGGCCACCACTCCTCACCTGCACTCTGTAGGTGGGAGCCCGAGTTATCTTTCCTCATGTTACCTGCAGGATTCAGGCTAGCCATACCTGCTGTGTGTGTGTACACATGCACATGCACACAATTACAGGTAATCTTTTGAGAGTCTGGGCACCACACATGAGCAGGAATGCATAGCACTCTCTGCCTTTATTGATGTTCCTGTACCTACCACGACCCTCCAGTCTCTTGCCATCTCTATGGAAGGCAGAGGAAAGCTGGCAGCTCGGGTATGAATGTGGGGTTCCCATCCAGTGGACAAGGACCACAAAGAACTGTTGGGAGGCAATCCTCAATGCATATGCTTACCTAGTGTTGCTGCTGCTGCCAAGTCGCTTCAGTCGTTTCCTACCCTGTGCGACCCCATAGACGGCAGCTCACCAGGCTCCCCCATCCCTGGGATTCTCTAGGCAAGAATACTGGAGTGGGTTGCCATTTCCTTCTCCAATGCATGAAAGTGAAAAGTCAAAGTGAAGTCGCTCAGTTGTGTCTGACTCTTATCTATAGGCAAAAATAAATGGAATCTTGAGAAAACATGTGATGCTCTTTTTCAAACTCAGGTAGGAGATAGGGTTCCTGAAAATATAATTTTAAGTTTAAAATATTTCTGATTCCAGGGTAGCTCTCCTCAAAGACTTTTTTGCTCAATCAACAGAACACAGCAGCACAACTGTAATTGTACTGTAGGGGCCTGTGATTTCCTCCCAACTTCCATCCACTCCACCCCCAGTGAGTGGCAGCCACTTTGGATCTGCCAAAATCACTGGTTTACAAGCCTGGCTACACATTAGAATCACCTCAGGAGTTTCTCTGATGCCCATCCACTCCTATTACTGTGGAATTGGGATCACTAGAGGGAGAGGTGATCCTGATGGGCAGAGCGGTGGCAAACCCCTGGTCCATCAGAGGACTCTCATCTTCTGGACACATTGATTATAGATAGCAGTGACCTGAGACCTAAACCAATCAGCATAAAATGAGGTGCAACAACAGTGGTCTAAAGATACATATGTATCTTGATCCCTGGAACCTGTGAAAATTACCTAATACGGTAAATGATGTGGGTAAGTAAGGATCTCCAGAAGAGGAATTCATCCTAGATTATCTGGGTGGATCCTAAGTGCCATAACATGTATCCTTGTAAGAGAGGCTCAGAGACCTTAGAGGTAGACAAGTGGAGGAGAGGTGACATGATGGTGGAGCACAGACAGATGCAGCCGGAAGTCAAGGAAAGCCAACAGCCACTGGAAGATGGAAGAGGAGGATCTCTGGTAGAGCCTTGATTTCAGACTTCTGGTCTCCAGAACTGTAAGAGAATAAATGTCTCTTGTGTTAAGAAATAAATGAGAATTCCATCTTCCTGACATCCTCACCAATACTTGGTTTTGTCAGTCTTTTTAATCATAGCCATTCTAATGGATGTGTAGTGGTATCACATTTAGTTTTAATTTGAATTTTCTTAATGGCTAGTGATGTTGAACATCTTTGCATTTGTTTGTTTGCCATGTAGATTTTCCTTTGAATTGTTTTTTTATTATAGTTTATATGAATTGCCATACAATATAATGGATATTTTTTTGATTATCCATTATCCAAAATGGTAGGATACTGAAAGGGGAACTCCCCAGGTCGGTAGGTGCCCAATATGCTATTGGAGATCAGTGGGGAAATAACTCCAGAAAGAATGAAGGGATGGAGCCAAAGCAAAAACAACACCCAGTTGTGGATGTGACTGGTGACAGAGCAAGGTCCAATGCTGTAAAGAGCAATATTGCATAGGAACCTGGAATGTCAGGTCCATGAATCAAGGCAAATTGGAAGTGGTCAAACAGCAGATGGCAAGAGTGAACGGCGACATTCTAGGAATCAGCAAACTAAAATGGACTGGAATGCGTGAATTTAACTCAGATGACCATTATATCTACTACCGTGGGCAGGAATCCCTCAGAAGAAATGGAGTAGCCATCATGGTCTACAAAAGAGTCCGAAATGCAAGTACTTGGATGCAATCTCATAAACGACAGAATGATCTCTGTTCGTTTCCAAGGCAAACCATTCAATATCATGGTAATCCAGCCTATGCCCTAACCAATAACGCTGAAGAAGCTGAAGTTGAAAGGTTCTATGAAGACCTACAAGACCTTTTAGAACTAACACCCAAAAAAGATGTCTTTTTCATTATAGGGGACTGGAATGCAAAAGTAGGAAGTCAAGACACACCTGGAGTAACAGGCAAATCTGGCCTTGGAATACGGAATGAAGCAGGGCAAAGACGAATAGAGTTTTGCCAAGAAAATGCACTGGTCATGGCAAACACCCTCTTCCAACAACACAAGAGAAGACTCTACACATGGACATCACCAGATGATCAACACTGAAATCAGATTGATTATATTCTTTGCAGCCAAAGATGGAGAAGCTCTATACAGTCACCAAAAACAAGACGGGAGCTGACTGTGGCTCAGATTATGAACTCCTATTGCCAAATTCAGACTTAAATGGAAGAAAGTGGGGAAAGTTACTAGAACATTCAGGTATGACCTAAATCAAATCCCTTATGATTATACAGTGGAAGTGAGAAATAGATTTAAGGGATTAGATCTGATAGATAGAGTGCCTGATGAACTATTGACAGAGGTTCCTGACATTGTATAGGAGACAGGGATCAAAATCATCCCCATGGAAAAGAAATGCAAAAAAGCAAAATGGCTGTCTGAGGAGGCCTTACAAATAGCTGTGAAAAGAAGAGAAGCGAAAAGCAAAGGAGAAAAGGAAAGATAAGCATCTGAATGCAGAGTTTCAAAGATTAGCAAGAAGAGAAAAGAAAGCCTTCCTCAGCAATCAATGCAAAGAAATAGAGGAAAACAACAGAATGGGAAAGACTAGAGATCTCTTCAAGAAAATTAGAGATACCAAGGGAACATTTCATGCAAAGATGGGCTCGATAAAGGACAGAAATGGTATGGACCTAACAGAAGCAAAAGATATTAAAAAGAGCTGGCAAGAATACACAGAACTACAAAAAGATCTTCACGACCCAGATAATCACTATGGTGTGATCACTCAACTATAGCCAGACATCCTGGAATGTGAGGTCAAATGGGCCTTAGAAAGCATCACTATGCACAAAGCTAGTGGAGGTGATGGAATTCCAGTTAAGCTATTTCAAATCCTGGAAGATGATGCTGTGAAAGTGCTACACTCAATATGCCAGCAAATTTGGAAAACTCAGCAGTGGCCACAGAACTGGAAAAGGTCAGTTTTCATTCCAATCCCAAAGAAAGGCAATGTCAAAGAATGCCCAAACTACCGCACAATTGCACTCATTTCACATGCTAGTAAAGTAATGCTCAAAATTCTCCAAGCCAGACCTCAGCAGTCCGTGAACTGTGAACTTCCAGATGTTCAAGCTGGTTTTAGAAAAGGCAGAGGAACCAGAGATCAAATGGCCAACATCCGCTGGATCATGGAAAAAGCAAGAGAGTTCCAGAAAAACATCTATTTCTGCTTTATTGACTATGCCAAAATGTTTGACTGTGTTGGTCACAATAAACTGTGGAAAATTCTGAAAGAGATGGGAATACAAGACCACCTGACCTGCCTCTTGAGAAACCTGTATGCAGGTCAGGAAGCAACAGTTAGAACTGGACATGTAACAACAGACTGGTTCCAAATAGGAAAAGGAGTTCGTCAAGGCTGTATATTGTCACCCTGCTTATTTAACTTCTATGCAGAGTACATCATGAGAAATGCTGGGCTGGAGGAAGCACAAACTGGAATCAAGATTGCCGGGAGAAATCTCAATAACCTCAGATATGCAGATGACACCATTCTTATGGCAGAAAGTGAAGAGGAACTAAAAAGCCTCTTGAGGGAAATGAAAGAGGAGAGTGAAAAAGTTGTCTTAAAGCTCAACATTCAGAAAATGAAGATCATGGCATCCAGTCCCATCACTGCATGGAAAATAGGTGGGGAAACAGTGGAAACAGTGTCAGACTTTATTTTTTGGGGCTCCAAAATCACTGCAGATGGTGATTGCAGCCATGAAATTAAAAGACGCTTACTCCTCGGAAGGGAAGTTATGACCAACCTAGATAGCATATTGAAAAGCAGAGACATTACTTTGTCAACAAAGGTCCTTCTAGTCAAGGCTATGGTTTTTCCAATGGTCATGTATGGATGTAAGAGTTGGACTGTGAAGAAAGCTGAGCGCCAAAGAATTGATGCTTTTGAACTGTGGTGTTGGAGAAGACTCTTGAGAGTCCCTTGGAGTGCAAGGAGATCCAACCAGTCCATCCTAAAGGAGATCAGTCCTGGGTGTTCATTGGAAGGACTGGTGCTGAAGCTTAAACTCCAGTACTTTGGCCACCTCATGCGAAGAGTTGACTCTTTGGAAAAGACTCTGATGCTGGGAGGGATTGGGGGCAGGAGGAAAAAGGGATGACAGAGGATGAGATGGCTGGATGCCATCACCGACTCGATGCACATGAGTTTGGGTGAACTCCGGGAGATGGTGATGGATAGGGAGGCCTGGCATGCTGTGATTCATGGTGTCATAAAAAGTCGGACACGACTAAGTGACTGAATAACTAGCTAACTATAAAGGATAATGAATTAATTTATACAAATTTAACTATTTTGTTGAGAACAAATAATAAAAAATTATATAAAAATAAAGTAAAGCATCTTTCAGTTTACACTGTGTATTATAAAACACAGCATACTGAATACATTCTTTTTTTAAAAATTTTATTTTATTTAACTTTACAATATTGTATTGATTTTTCCATATTTCAAAATGAATCTCCCACAGGTATACATGTGTTCCCCATCCTGAACCCTCCTCCCTCCTCCCTCCCCATACCATCCCTCTGGGTCGTCCCAGTGCACCAGCCCCAAGCATCCAGTATCGTGCATCAAACCTGGACTGGCGACTCGTTTCATATATGATATTATACATATTTAAATGCCATTCTCCAAATTCATCCCACCCTCTCCCTCTCCCACAGTTCAAAAGACTGTTCTATACATCAATATCTCTTTTGCTGTCTCGTATACAGGGTTATTGTTACCATCTTTCTAAATTCCATATATATGCGTTAGTATACTGAATTGGTGTTTTTCTTTCTGGCTTACTTCACTCTGTATAATAGGCTCCAGTTTGATCCACCTTATTAGAACTGATTCAAATGTATTCTTTTTAATGGCTGAGTAATACTCCATTGTGTATATGTACCACAGCTTTCTTATCCATTCATCTGCTGATGGACATCTAGGTTGCTTCCATGTCCTGGCTATTATAAACAGTGTTGCGATGAACATTGGGGTACACGTGTCTCTTTCAATTGCCACAGTCATCAAGACAGTATGGTACTGGCACAAAGACAGAAATATAGATCAATGAATACATTCTTAATGAACTCTATTGTACATCCCTTCCTTTATTAGGCACTAACATTTGGAGCAATGGGGCTGAGTCAGACTTCATATCAGGTGCAACATCAAGTCTCTTCATTTATTCTGTTTCTGTTGGAGCACAGAGGGTGTAATCACAATGGGGAGAAGAACATAAATGGCATGTTTTGCAATATTGGGGCATTTTTGCAATGGGCTGCTCTGAAAATCATTATTTCATCTTGGATAGCTCTCCTTCCAGTTTTTCAGGATCTGAAGGCTAAAATTATTCATCTTCATTCTGAATTGTTCAATTTTTTGTGTTTTCAGAGCCACAAAATTGACTTTTGGTTTAAAACTGCAGGTCTTTCAGATCCATTCACAAGACAAATAAAATAAATGTTTTAATACACAAGGAAAATTGAAAGTCTCACAAATATTTGCTGAAATTATGACTCATAACAGGCTGGTGACTGTTGAGAAGATAGCATGCTGCTTACCTGTCCATGGGCATCATACATGGACACATGAGGTGCCCTTATTTCCTGATCTCCCCAGGTGTGCTGTACCATTGTAAAGGGGACGTTGTCTTGTTTCAGTAATAACCTCTTATAAACATATTTAATATTGTTCTTACATATATTTAAAAACTACATTTAAGAACATATATCCTTGCATAGATTTTTGCTGCTGTTGTTAAAAACTGACTGTTAAGATCATGGATAAGTCTGGGAAACTGCACCAAGCAGATTCAAATTCATTATTTCACTGAATTTTATTTCAACTCTAGATGAAATAAAATTCACACTTTAGCAGGTTAAAACTCATTTTAAATGTACTATCTGAATAAAAGCTTTTTTTTTTTTCCAAACTTGCTCTAGCCTGTTGTGAAGAACAAGGACTCAGGATGTGAGATTTGGATGGAATTTTTAAGCCCATCTAGTTGAGCCTCCTCAGCTAACAGCAGACTGAAATCACATTATGAAATCTCACAACAATGTAATGGTTTTCTGTGAAAATCTCTAAAACAAAAGGATGTTTTAAAATAACCACAATATCAAATGCCCACCTAAAAACAATTAGCAATAATTTTTAACATAATCAAATACCTGTTTATATATAAAATAATTTGAACTTATAATTATTTCATAGAAGATAGATTCGCCATCGTCTTGATATATAATCACTGTCTAATCTGTCCTTTTATCCTTGTTCCACAATAGCTGAGTCCTGCACTCTGTATGGCACCCCACTCCAGTACTCTTGCCTGGAAAATCCCATGGATGGAGGAGCCTGGTGAGCTGCAGTCCATGGGGTCGCTAGAGTCAGACACGACTGAGCGACTTCACTTTCACTTTTCACTTTCATGCATTGGAGAAGGAAATGGCAACCCACTCCAGTGTTCTTGCCTGGAGAATCCCAGGGACGGGGGAGCCTGGTGGGCTGCCGTCTATGGGGTCGCACAGAGTCGGACACGACTGAAGCGACTTAGCAGCAGCAGCAGCAGCAGCACTCTGTAAATGTTGTCATACTATATTTCACCAGTAGATGGCACTGCTAATTGTGGGGAAGAAAGATGCTTGTTACCATTCAGATTCCTGCTTCAACTTCCCCAGGAGTTCTGATACAGTTTGTCTGGATGGGACTTCCCATCTTCTCCAAGTAGTTTGGAAGAGTTTGTCAGGCTTTGAGAAATAATGTACAAGGCCCTAAACTGCCTTAAACTGGGATTGTTAAATTTTCTGACGGGGCTTTCTTTTGATACAGGAACAGGAATTAGAAAAAAATATTATAGACTAGTAACAAGCAGGAGAAAAAGGTATAATTTAAAGACTTTATAACAACAAGAACTTTAACTTGTTTAAAAAAAGCAGTGTGTTGAACATATTAGCACTGCATATGAAGTACAAACCCTCAGGTCCAATTAGAATCCTGTCAGCCTGGGGTCAAAAGACCCTCATCTCACACAAATGGCCTGTGTAGTCTTGGGTAAATCACATGACATCCTCAGATACCAATGGAAAGAAACAGCTCTAAGACACCCCTCTCCCACTCCCCGTGGATTGGGTCCTCTGCAGCTGTGTGAACTGGTTGTATTTAAGCGGGTGGGAGGACAGAATATTGATATTTGGAGTATGACTGTAATTATGATCTCACTTGTACTCTCAGGTTGATGATTTCTTAAACTTCTTTTTCTAGATGAATTATACAAAATACGCCAGTCAGAAACTAATTTTCTTGAGTAATTATATATTTTTAATAGTTTATGTTTATAGCAGGACTGGGCTGGAGCGAAGAAGGGGGGATCACTGGCAGAAAGATGGCAAATTGCACACAAAATCATTACATTGCTATGAGATTTCATAATGTGATATAAGTCTGCTGTTAGCTGAGGAAGGGTCAACTAGATGGGCTTAAAGATTCCATCCAAATTTCACATCCTAAGTCTTCATTCTTCACAACAGACTGGAGCAAGTTTGGAAAATAAGTTTTTATTCAGATAGTACATTTATAATGAGTTTTAACTTAGATCATTTGTGCAAATAGATTCAATTTGCTTTTTTTCTTAAACAGAAAATTATAAAAACATAAGGGCCTCCATTATTTAACACTAAAAATTGTTGACCTAGTAAAGATGACAGGAGCTTCCCATGTTACCTCTTTAAAAAAAAATTGAGTCAACAGGCTATTTTCAATTTTTGCGTTAATATATTTATTTATAATTGCAAATTGCATACAAATGAAGTGAAGTCGCTCAGTCGTGTCCGACTCTTAACGACTCCATGGACTACAGCCCACCAGGCCCTCCGGCCATGGGATTTTCCAGGCAAGAGTACTGGAGTGGGGTGCCATTGCCTTCTCCGTTGTGTAAACTGTTAGCTAATGTCAAGATTATCAGTGCCATCTACTGGTGTTAAGTAGTATGACAACATTTACAGAGTGCAGGATACTGAACTACTGTGGGACAGGGAAAAGATAAAAGGACAGATTAAACAGTGATTATATATTAAGACGACAAGGGTATTTGATGATGTTAAAAATTATTGCTAATTGTTTTTAGGTTGGACATTGATGTGGTTATTTTAAAACATCCTTGTGTTTTAGAGATTTGGGGCTAAGTCTGTCCCACTATCTGTTCCTTATGGCCTGTAAACTAAGAACAGTTTTTATATTAATATTTTTAAATGGTTGAAAGAATCCAAAGAAGAATATTTTCTCATAGGAAAATTATATGAAATTCAAATTTCAGTGTTCAGAAATAAGGTTTTATTGGAGCATAGCCATCCTCATTCACTAATATTTGTCTGTGGCTGCCTTTGTGCTCCACTAGGAGAGCTGAGGGGAGAAGACAATGGCACCCCACTCCAGCACTCTTGCCTGGAGAATCCCAGGGACGGGGGAGCCTGGTGGGCTGCCATCTATGGGGTCACACAGAGTCGGACACGACTGAAGTGACTTAGCAGCAGCAGCAGCAGCAGGAGAGCTGAGGGGTTGCAGAGATCATCCGATGTGAAAATCCTGGAAATGTATTTCCTGGTCCTCTATAGGAAACCTCTGCCCACTCTGCCCCAGAGCTCTGCTATTCTAAGTGTGGCATGTGGACTGGCAGCATAGGCTGGCCTGGGAGGCAGTTGGAATTTTGTCTCTACCCCAGACCCACTGACTCAGGATCTCTGGATCCCAGGTGAGTCCTGCTCACAGTAGAGTCAGAGAATCGCCGGTTTAGAGTCCCTGCTCTGTCCTCCTGTGGTTGCACCCTCCCCAGGGGCAGGCAGAGAGGACTAGGGGGCGTGGCCACCTGGAGCCCTGCCCCCTCCAGGTCGTGCTCTGAGCACCTGGAGTCCAGAATCCTGCTCCTAGCGTCAGTGTAGGCCTCTTCCTGGTGCCCATGCCCCCGCTCGACAGGTGGTCAAGATACAGTGTTTAGGGCGGGAAGAAGGCGGCCTGAGCTTGGACTTGACGGCTGGGGGTGCTCTTGCTTGAGCAGTGGATTCCTCAGAGCACAGAGGGTCAGAGCCAGATGTGGGAAGAGCAGGGGGAGGGCTGGGGCCTGGGGCGGCCCTTCCCTCTGCTGTCCTGCCTTCTGGCTTCAAACTTCGGGGTCCAGGAATCCCAGCCTGCTAGGTGGTTATGAAGGTGCACTTGACAATGTGTTAGCTTGACTTTTAACTTTTAAATATTTAAATATGTAGGATCGGCTTCATTTATACTCTTGACCCAGGGCCCACAGATATGAGTGGCAGGTCTGTTAAATGCTTCTCAAAGTGTTCAGAGATCCCCTGCGTCACATCCAATGGGGTGTTGGTTAAAAATTCAAATTTCCAGGCCCCACTTGTGTGACTCCCTCGATCAGATCTTTAGGGCTGGAGCCTGCTGCTGCTGCTGCTGCTGCTAAGTCGCTTCAGTCGTGTCCGACTCTGTACGACCCCATAGACGGCAGCCCACCAGGCTCCCCCGTCCCTGGGATTCTCCAGGCGAGAACACTGGAGTGGGTTGCCATTTCCTTCTCTAGGAACCTATATTCTAACCCCTCCCCTGGTGAGTCTGATCTACAGCAGAACTATGGGAAAACTTGTAATGGGGGTGGGGGGAGTGTGGAGAGGAGCAGGAAGCATCAGGGAGAAGAGAGGGAGGTCCCAGGTCAGAGGAAGGTGCCGACCATGAGCTCACACCTTCCTGCTTCTCTTCTGATTTTCTTCACAACGTAGCCTGACCCCACCCCTGGGAGTTGGCTGCAGGGAGACGCTGCCAGAACTGGGCAAGGGTGTCCTCCTGCCAACCGTGGGACTCTTGGGGGCTGCTCTGCAGAAGGAAGGACCTGAGTCAGGGGCAATAGGAGCAAAAGGGCTGCGGGCGCCTGGAGAGACCACATGGATACACCTAAGGGGTCAGGCTGAAGCTGCTGAGCAGGTCTTTAGGCAGGGAGACCTCCTGGTCCTGCCGGGACACGGGTGGAGCTGGAACAGAGGCTGCATCTCTCAGGAGTCGAATGACGTTGATCAAGGTCCTTAAGCTCTGTGGGTTTGTTTCCTGGTCTGTAAGATGGGGATCCTAATACCGTCTGAGCTTGCGTTAAAATTAAACGTGATAAAGTAAAAACACATCCTGCCACGCAAAGCAGAATAAGGGGCGGCTGCTGTTTATTGGGACGCTCATTAGCTTACATCTCTGCACTTTCGGATGCTCGATATCATAGGCACTTGTCACTGGCTGTGCTCAGTCATGCGTGACTCTTTGCGACCTTGTGACTGTAGCCCTCCAGGCTTATCTGTCTATGGGATTTTCCAGGCAAGAATACTGGAGTGGGTTGCCATTTCCTCCTCCGAGGAGTCTCCGGGACTCAGGGATCCAACTCACATCTCCTGTGTCTCCTGGACTGGCAGGTGGATTCTTTACCACTTAGCCTGGGAAGCACCTGTCACTGGAGGATAAAACCAATTTCTCAACCCCCCAGGGGCGCTAGTGGTAAAGCATCTGCCTGCCAATGCAGGAGATCTAAGAGACGTAGGTAGGGGAACAGCCCCTGGAGGAGGAAATGGCAACCCACTCCAAGTATTCCTTCCTGGGAAATCCCATCCTCTGTCCACGGGGTCCCAGAGAGTCGTCACGACTGAGCACACACACACACACACCTCAAACCCCAGGCACAGGAATGGCCCAGTCACAGGCATGTGCCAGACCTGTGCTTGGCCAGTGGCCTGGAGCTCCCTGAGCTTCCCTGGGCAGGAGCAGCTCCTGAAGTTACTGCCAAGCTGCTCATCCTGTTACAGTTCCCAGGGTTTCCCTCCCAGCAAGTTCATAGGGTTGTGCTAAGCTAGCACATACAGAGGATATAAAAAACTACCTGGATGAAGAAACAGAGTAAACAGAGCGATTCTTCAGGAGCAGGAGTGTGCATTTCTGTGTGCAGGGTGTAGATGAGGTGCTCATAAGTTTGTGCTGACCTAACTGTGGAAAATTCTGAAAGAGATGGGAATACCAGAGCACCTGACCTGCCTCTTGAGAAACCTGTATGCAGGTCAGGAAGCAACAGAACTGGACATGGAACAACAGACTGGTTCCAAATAGGAAAAGGAGTACGTCAAGGCTGTATATTGTCACCCTGCTTATTTAACTTCTATGCAGAGTACATCATGAGAAATGCTGGGCTGGAGGAAGCACAGACTGGAATCAAGATTGCCAGGAGAAATCTCAATAACCTCAGATATGCAGATGACACCACCCTTATGGCAGAAAGTGAAGAGGAACTCAAAAGCCTCTTGATGGAAGTGAAAGACGAGAGTGAAAAAGTTGGCTTGAAGCTCAACATTCAGAAAACTAAGATCATGGCAACTGGTCCCATCACTTCATGGGAAATAGACGGGGAAACAGTGGAAACAGTGTCAGACTTTATTTTTTTTTGGCTCCAACGTCACTGAAGATGGTGATTGCAGCCATGAAATTAAAAGACCCTTATTCTTTGGAAGGAAAGTTATGACCAACCTAGACAGCATATTGAAAAGCAGAGACATTACTTTGCCAACATAGGTCCGTCTAGTCAAGGCTATGGTTTTTCCTGTGGTCATGTATGGATGTGAGAGTTGGACTGTGAAGAAAGCTGAGCGCCGAAGAATTGATGCTTTTGAACTGTGGTGTTGGAGAAGACTCTTGAGAGTCCCTTGGAGTGCAAGGAGATCCAACCAGTCCATCCTAAAGGAGATCGGTCCTGGGTGTTCTTTGGAAGGAATGATGCTAAAGCTGAAACTCCAGTACTTTGGCCACCTCATGTGAAGAGTTGACTCATTGGAAAAGACTCTGATGCTGGGAGGGAATGGGGGCAGGAGGAGAAGGGGACGACAGAGGATGAGATGGCTGGATGGCATCACTGACTAGATGGACGTGAGTCTCAGTGACCTCCAGGAGTTGGTGATGGACAGGGAGGCCTGGCATGCTGCAATTCATGGGGTGGCAAAGAGTCCGATACGACTGAACTACTGAACTGAACTGAACTGAAGGTGGGGCCTGTGTGAAACCTCCAGGGAAAACTGTGCCACACTGAAAATCACCAGCAGGGGGCAGTATAATCCTCGCGTCCAGGTGAGCAGTGTGCAAAGGCCGTGGAAAGAGGGGCCAGGAAGGCCTCACACGGGGCAAAAGGGGTCACAGGCCCCCCACCTCATCTACATCTTATACACAGAAACTCATACTCCTGTTCCTGCAGAATCACTCTATCAGTTTACCCTGTTTCCTCATCCAGGTACAGGTCTTTATATCTTCAGTATGGCAAAGGCCAGGGGTTTGTAAACTTGGTTACAGGGGAGTTCTTTGAAATCCCAGTGCTGAAGCCTCATCTCAGTTAACTCAGAATCTCGGGGGAGGGGAGGCAGGAGTCAACACTTTTTAAAACCCCACAGGTGATTCCAACTTGCAGCCAAGTGAGAACCATTGTTGGAGGCAAAAGATCTCATGTCTTCCCAAATGGCAGCTGCTTTCATTGCTAGAAAGTGTGAACAAGTATAAGTTGCTCAGTTGTGTCTGACTGTTTGTGACTCCACGAACTATGTGGCCCACCAGAATTCCATGGACTTCCCCAGGGAAGAATACTGGAGTGGGAAGCCATTCCCTTCTCCAGGGAATCTTCTCAACCCAGGGATTGAACCTGGGTGTCCTCCATTGCAGGCAGATTCTTTACCATCTGAGCCACCAGTAAAACCAAAGATGGTTTGATTTCTTCCTATTTTGCTACCGACCCTCCCCAGTCAGACCCCAAAGGACAAAGGGTTCCTTCTGCCAGGTATGTGTATGCTCAGTCACTTCTGACTCTTTGCAACCCCATGGACTGCAGCCCACCAGACTCCTCTGTCAATGGGATTTCCCAAACAAGAATAGTGGAGCGGGTTGCCAATTTCAGCTCCAGGGGATCTGCCTGACCCAGAAATCAATGAGAGTCTTCTGCACTGGCAGGCAGGTTCTCTACCGCTGAGTCACCTGAGAAGCCCCTCTGTCAGGTATGGCTTGTCCATTGAATGTGATATAGAGGACAGGCTTTCACATAAAAGCACCCCTGGGACTGCTGTGTGTGATTCCTGTCAGCTGGGGGATGGGTGGGTTCTCACAGGACAGGCTCAGGTGTGCTGCCCGTGACTCCAGATCATAATGCTGGGTCAGCATCTCTGCACACGGCCCCCTGGCCGCCATCTTGAATCACAGTGCTGGGTCAGCATCTCTCCACACGGCCCCCTGGCCGCCATCTTGAATCACAGTGCTGGGCGCAGAGACTCCGCACACGGCCCTCAGAGCTGAGGTGTCGGCACAGCCATTTCACACCAGGGAGTCTCGTCTGAAGGACCAAGTGCGAGGCTTCTGTAGGAGGCGGGCTGTGAACAAGTGAAAAAAGACTCAGCACAAAGGGAGAGATAAAAGGTAAACTTCATTTCATTAACCAGATTCTGACTTTACTCCCAGGGAATGGTTGATGGGCTTTATCAGTGATTGTTCCATCACAGCCCAGCCTCCCTGAATACTAAGGGCCCCAGCTTAACTTTAATGACTGTTTCCTTTGTTACCTGTGGAGATCATCTTGATGAAGAGAAAGAGACAAATTTCTCTTCTATGCCTGAAGACCCAAAAGGGAAGGTATTGATATAATCAGTTTTGTTTTTTTACCCATAAGGTAACTCCCTCTTGGCTGGGGCTTGATGTTGCTCCTGAAATAAGTGAGAGTCTGTGGTGCCCTTCATTTGAGGAAGACAACCTGGTATTGTTTAAATGGGCAAGGGAAGGGCCTAGGCATCAGGGTACAGAGAACCAGGTCTGGATTCCCAGATGAGAGGCTAAGATGGCCTCATCACTATGGAAACAGTGTTTCTATGCTTGTGAGACAGGAAGGAAGGGGGCACAGATGTTGAGAAAAACGGGATCCCACAAAAACTGGATTGAACCAGCTAAAATCAAGATGATGTTGAGTACGGTCTGGCCTCTGACCTCTAACTCTTACATCTTCATTATAACACTAAAATTCACTCCCCTCTCACTGTGACAGGTGCTGTGATAGTTCCAAGGCTGACCATAGAAAGCCAAATAGTGATACTGAAGAGGCGGGTCTGGCTTCTCGCTGCTCAAAAGCCAATAAAGAGGCCAGATTGGTAGAAAGAACATTTACTTTATTTTGGATACCAGTTTGTGGTGAGGGGAAGGCTGGGAACCTCTCCAAAGGCTGACTGCCTACTCCCTTGAGAATGAATGGACAAGAGCTTTTATAGACAGGGAGATGGTTATGTGTAGAAACAGCAGAGTCAATGCTGACAATCATCTTGAGATTGGTCATTGGTGGTCTGACCAGCTTCATCATGATTATTTTAAGTATAGTTACTCTTCAGTTCTAGGGTTTGTTTGTTCCCATTTCTCAAGGTCCATTCTCAGATCTGTGGCAGCTTATATCATGGCTACAGTCCGGTCATCATGTAGTTCTTTTACCTGGAGGGGTTTTCAGTACCTATAAGACAGCTCGCAGGGTATGGCTCAGAATATTATCTATAGCCCTTGGGAAGGAATTAAGAGGTCCTTGACTATGCTTAATGGCTACATTGTTATTATTTGGTGTCCTTTAACTGTTTTTCTTTGTATCTGCATGTTCTCACTTCTGGGATTAAATTTATTATTTGGCTAAAGGTTTTCAGTAGACAAAAGGCAGGCAGAGGACATGGCGGGGCAAGGACCATAGGGTCCTGCTCCATTTCAAAAGTGTGCAGTGGTTCAAGTCTTGAAAATCCTGTTCCTTCCCTGTAATAGCAAGAATGTTTGTCCCACTTATTATCATATGAAATTACTCAACCCATGACAACTAACAACCTGGGTCCTCTCACCTCCTGAGAGGGTCCATATTTTGACTATGGAATGTGTGTCTCCCTGAATAAGTCCATTTTCACTCTACTTCAGCTCCCTCTTCAACTCTCTCCTGCAGGAAGCCAAAGACCCTGACTTGGAAGCTGGTCCCTGGTACTCCCACATCTCCCAGGATGAGATATTTCCTTCTCCTGCACCACTTGTAACATGGAGAATGAAAAATAGGGACTATAGATCTAACCTGATTATAAAGCAGATGATCTAGATTTAAGAAGAGTTCTTATTTATCTTCCTGGTGTTGTTTCTTAAACTTTAGCAAAGTCTGGTTTCCACTTTTCTGGGCAAATGTTTTTTAAAATGTATTCTGTTTTTAAAATCAACTCTGCTGTGGGGTTTTAAAGGAAGGATGTAACTGAGTTCTCATCTGCTCCCCAGATGGGTGGCACACGCTTCATCGCCTTCTATGGCATTCTGTCATCCTGGCTCACAGACTGTCTAAGCTTGCTGCCTCCCTCTTTCTGAATTTTCCAGACCCCAACTGGGAAATCAGGTTTTTCTATTTAACTTGTAACGCAAAATGATGGTATGGGAGTCTCCTCTGCAAAGCAACCAACTCACCTGGCTTCTAGCAGGAGGTAAGGCACCAGCTGTACTTGGGTTGGGGGGGGTTCTATGATATCCTGTATCCCCTCTACTTTGTCCTTGCCTGGGAGGTTGAGGATGGTGACTACTGGGGACAGGGGTCACCAACTCTCTGCCTCTTGTCCCCAGACCTTTGCTCTCCTCTGGCTTGCGTTTCAATCTCTCCTCTCTGGAGGAAAATTCAGTTGGTTAAGTTTTCTTGCAAACTGTGCTCTTCATGCCATCACCAGTGGTCTTTAAGCTATAACCTCAAGAATTCCATTTTCATTCCTTTAGCACAAACATTCATACCATAGCAAGGACAATTAATTTAATATTCTGATAAAATATCTTGCTATAATAACCTCCACTTATTGAGCATCCTTTCTGGATCAGAAATCACAAAAAGCACTTTCACATAAACAATAACTCCATGAGACAGTTATTACTTTTTTTTTTTTAATTTTGGCTTTGTTGGGGCTTTATGGCACGGGTGTCATGCAAGATCTTTCATTGGGGTACATGGAATCTCTTATATGGAGCGGGCAGGCTCAATAGCTGCAGTGCTCAGGCTTAGTTGCTCTGCTGGCATGTGGGCTCTGAGTTCCCTGACCAGAGATTGAAACCAACTCCCCTGCATTGCAAGGCAGATTCTTAATCACTGGACTATGAGGGAAATCCCAGATACTACTTTTTAATACCCATTTTACAGATGAGAAACTGAGTTCAGAGAACATGTGTCACTCAACTAGAGGTGGAAGAGATGCCCCTATTATGGGGTGGCCTTCCTTATTTATCTGGTACAGCTTCTAGAAACCTTAAGAGTTTCCAGTTTTTGGAGGATCAGGTAGAAAGAAAAGACAAATGTTTTAATTCTACTTACAAAGTGTAATTAACCAAATTGTTGTAAGTCATAATTAGCTTGAAGGAAAGGATTTTCTTACGTTAGGAAAACACTAACTTAATCATTTAAATCACTAATATTTTAGACAAAAACAGTAAAATTTACAAGCATATTCTCCAGTTCACTCCGCAACTAGTCCTTTTTGTTAATGGTTTTATTGAAGGCATCAGGTTTTCCATTAGGACTTCATAATTTCTTACATAGTTTAGCTTGTGGTTTGAAACTTATCAGAAATATGTACTTGTCAAAAGTCCTTCCCATGAATCTTCTTAAAAATGAAGCAGTTTTACAAATGCATCTGAGTACAACAACAACTGTCTGTATGATGAAAGACTTATTGCATACATGTGCATGCCGTACAGGTTAATAAACTGGTTTTTCTCTTGTTCATCTGTCTTACATCAGTTGAATTTCCCAGGCCCCAGCCAGAGGGCCTAGAAGGGTAAAAGGAAAAGGAATTTTCTCCTCCCTTACATGGTAAAATATACATAACACAAGTGAACAAGTTTAACCATTTTAAAATGTACTATTGTGGGTGTTGATTATATTCACACTTCTGTGCAACCATCACCACAGTCCCTCTCCAGAGCTTTTTCATCTTCCAATTGAAACTGTGTCCATTAAACACTCCCCACCCTCCCCGCCCCCCACCCCCCCAACAAACACCATTCTACTTTGTGTTTCTATGAATTTGACTAGTCTAGGCCCCTCATATAACTGGAATCACAGTATTTGTCTTTTGGTGACTCAGTACTTCTGGACACCATGTGTGTACTAAGCAATCCTAACCAATTCTCCAACTCACCAGACACAACTGTGTCCTGCAATTTAAGTCAGTTCTGACACTCTGCCTGAAGTTAGTGTTAGACCTCATCATGGGTTAAGGACTCAGTCTCACAAGACTGCCCCTTCTCAACTTCAGAGCCAGTCATGAGTCCTGTTCTCCTTATGGACTGCTCATAAATCAGGGTTCCCATAACCCCTTCCTTGGGTTTGATAATTTTCTAGAGTGGCTTACAGCTCAGGAAAACAGTTTACTCAACTAGATCACTAGTTTATTATAAAAGGATTCAAGTCAGGAACAGCCAGATGGAATGGATGCAGAGCAAGGTAGGGGGAGGGGAGGGGCTTCTAGGCCCTCTCCAGGAGAGAGCTTCCCAGAACCTGCACATGTTCACCAGCCGGGAAGCTCTGTGGACCCCATCCTATTGGTTTTTTATTGAGGCTTCATAGAAACATACTTAGGCAAGGTTGATTAAAGCATTGGCCATTGGTGGTTGAACTGTTTCCAGTCCCTCTCCTTCGTGGATGTGGGGGGTGGGCTGAAACTGCCAACCCTTTAATCAGGTGTGATTTTTCTGACAAACAGATGCATTCACTAAAGCTCAGGTGTAGTTGAAAGGGGCTTGTTACCATTATCAAGATACTTTTCCACTCTTAGAGCACCTAAGGGTTTTAGGAGTTCTGTGCCAGCAACAGCATGAAGATTAAGTATTCTGAGTCACAATACAAGTCTTCAAGGTTCATCCACTCTGCAGCATGTGTCAGAATTCCCTTCTTTTTTAAGGGTGAATGACACTCCACTGTATATACCACACTTTGTTTATTCATTCCAGAAATAATACTTTTGAATGCTTCATATATATTCATATGGGATTTATATATGGGAAAAAAGTTTGAAGTTCTTTATTTCCCTCTTGTACTGATTCCCGCTTATTGGCTGATTCAAAATTTATTTATTTGAGGGATAAACAAAGTTAACCTTGACTTCTTGCTTATGTACTTTTCTCTGTGCATCAGTTCACTGCTGAGTAACTGTCCTTCATGCCACAAGAAAGATGTTCTGTGGTCTTTCCTTTTCCCTCCTCTTATCAAAACAGGATTCCTCAGGGCCAGCCTAGCAGTAGAACAGACACTGGGGAGCCTGGGGCTGTCATCTCAGTAGCCTGGCAGCTTTGTGCCCGTCATCTGTGCTCACCTCCACTGACCAGTACTGGCCACTAGCTCAGGGTATCTCGCGGTGGGGTGGGGTCTCTTCCAGGAAGGCCCCCTAGGGTCCTGCTCCATTCCAGTTGGAGACTTTCCCACAGCGCCCTTGTTTGGTCCTGATGAGGACAGCGTGCCCGGAAGGGCGGCCTGCTATCTCCTTCTGCCAGCTTTCTCCGGGTCTTCACCATAGCTGAGGGGCGTTTCCGCTGCAGCCTGCCCCTCCCTCTCCACCTTGTGGGTGCGGGTCCGGGCTTAGAGCGAGCCCTCGGGTAGCGTTTGCAGCCAGGGTGGAAACGAGGGCGCCTGGGGTCTTACGCCCCGCGCCGTGCAGTTCCCCCACCGCTACCATCAGCGGCGCCTGCGATCTCGCCTCACACCTGCGTGAGGCCCGCGGCTGCCCCCACCCCACAGGCCGTCAAGATGCGGCCGGTGTCCCCGGAGGAGAAGCCCAACCCGCTGCAGGACGCGAACATCTGCTCGTGGCTGTTCTGGTGAGGGCACGCCTGGGCTGAGACACCCCGCCGCCTCAGGCTCAGTGCCTGACGCTGCTGCGCCTTGCAGGGGTTGAGGGTCGAGGTCAGGGCGAGGGAGAGCTTTCCGATGGCTGCTTGGAGCGGGTGGGGTCTCCCCACGCCGGCCGCGGGGGTCCCTGTCTGTGCCCTCTGGGTGAGGCGGCGGGAAGGGGTAGCAGGAACGTGAAGAGCGACCTGGTGGCAGGGCGCAGGGTCTCCCTGCCTTGCAGCTCGCTGCCCCGTCAGCCTCCTTAGTCCCGGGAGCAGGAGGGGCAGCGGGAGCAGGAGGCAGGGAGGCTGAGAACCCAGGCTGCCTCGGGGGTCACTGCCAGAAGGAGAAGGACCGGACCCCGCACGCCATCCTTAGCCGGCTTCCCCAGGAGAGCTCCGGATTCGTAATTCTAAACTAGTTCGCACCCTATCTCCACTAAGCAAAAGACATGAACAGCTTCCTTAATCTAATTACTGCTCTGCTCCTTTTGCCATCTGCCAATAATGTCCCCAGCTTTCTCCATATTCTTGAGGTGACAGCTGAGTTCCAACTGCACCAGGCTCCCTTGTCACTGTGTCTATGGCCATGTCTCCCTCCCTCCCTCTGTCTGTGTGCATCTCTCACTATATTTCAGTATCTAGTTGTGACAAATTTCATGTGTGTAAAAAAACACTTTTTAAAAAATGAACGGGGATATGATTCTTGAACCCATTTTGCTTTTATCTGGGATACATTGAGAGGACTGGAGGATGTATTTGACCAACCCCTTTTCTTACTGTGAATCTCTGCTTCCACTTTTGAGAGTCACTCTGGGGATGGGGTCACTGAAGCCTGTGGGGTCTTATCTGCATCTCTAGCCTTTCCAGAAGCAGTGCAGGGTCTTGATGCAGGTGGTCCTGCCCAGGAGTCCTCTGGTTCTGAAACCACCGACGGGCCTCTGAGCTGGGAGGAAACACAGATGAAAAGCAGCTCAGAGAGGTGAAGCTCTTAACTAAAGTTTTCCATCTGGTAATTGGGACCACTAATTAGGTGGGTTGGAACCTTTGGGTTTAATCACACTTGAGTGATTATGTCTTTCATTGATGGACCTTTAACCATCCATCTTTCCCACAAACTCTGATATTTCCATTTCTTTATATGGGAGGTCCTTGGGGATTCCCAGGAAACAGAAGCTTCTGTGCTTGTTCTGATGGTGGTGTATTCAGTGTGTGTAACTACATCTCTTGGCCATTTGGTGGCCCTTAAGGAAAGAGGGTCAAGAAGAAAAAATATGGGTGTAGGCTTCCTTGTTGGCTCAGTGGTAAAGAATTCACCCGCCATAGCAGAAGACTAAGAGATGTGGGTTTGTTCCCTGGGTGGGGAAGATCCCCTGGAGTAGGGAATGGCAACCCACACCAGTATTCTTGTCTGGGAAATCCCATGGACAGAGGATCCTGGCAGGTTATGGTCCATGGGGTTGCAAAAGAGTTGGACATGACTTAGTGACTAAACAACAACCACAATAAATAGTAACAAAGTAGGGACACCTGTCCTTAACTTCAGACAGGGCAAGGAACTCTCCAGGGCAAGGAGTGTTCTATTTGTGGATTTTCAAAATGTATGTGCGTGGAAATGGGAATGTGAGGACTTCTTACTGATTTGGGTAGGCACCCATTTCCAATTTTTCTGCTGGAGTGGAAGGAGCTATTACCTCTTATTTAACATGTGAAATCACTGAAGCAGAGAGATTGAGTAATTTTTAAAAACACTTTTTATTTTATAAACTTGTGGCTCAGCTGGTAAAGAATCTGCCTGCAATGCAGGAAACCAGGGTTCGATCCCTGGGTTGGGAAGATTTCCCTTCTGGGAAAGGGTACCCACTCCAGTTTTCTGACCTGGAGAATTCCACGGACTGTATAATCTATGGAGTCGCAAAGAGTCGGACACGACTGAATGACTTTCACTTTCACAGCCAATTTACAATGTTGTTATAGTTTCAGGTGGACAGGAAAGTGATTCAGCCATATATAAACATGTATCCATTCTGCCCCAGATTCCAAGAGGTTGACCAGGTTGCCTACCATCACACAGCTACTAGTAAGAGTTGGATCCCAAACGAGGCAGTCTGGCTTCCGAGCCTGTGTTGATGTGGATGTAACTGCAGTACTGAGCTGCTTCTGTTGAGATTCTTGTTCTTAAATGGAGGAAAAAGGTGATTCCAAACACACCTTTGGTCTTGTAGGTGGAGTTTCTCAAGGAAAGTTCTTAAAGATCTTGTTGCTGGAGATGATGCACGTGAAACGTCTCTATAATCAAGCTTTAGGGTGGCTGTTCTCAAATATGGCTTTCAGACCTGCAGCATCCTCCTCACCTGGGAGCTTGTTAGAAATGCAAATCACCACCCCCACCCCATCCCTGCCCCATGCTCCTTCTAGGCCAATTCTGTAAAGGTAGAAACCCTGGGGATGGGGTTAAACAAGCTCCAGGAGATTCTGATGGAAGGTAGAGGCTGTTTTCTTTTCTTTTTTTTTTTTTTAAGTAGTTTGCCCCAGAAACGTTTAAAAAAATCATCCTCTTCTTCCTCTTTCTCAAGGGTCACAGCAGAAATAGGAAATGCATATTCTTTGCTTCTTGGGTTCATATTTTTAATCAGAGTCAGAATGAAGTCTTCCTACTAAGAGAGACTGTTCAGATAGAAGCTGGCCATTCTAGGAAACATTATGTTGCAGAATTAGGGCAGGCTGCCAAAGCAGGGAATGAGACCTGACCTGGATTTTCTCAATGCTATTTGACACTAATTATATAATAATACCTCATAGTTATATACTGCATTATCAATTGTTGTCTCATTTGATTCTCAGTGTCCCTGTGGGTCAACCAGGGCAGAGATTTTGTGTAATGTGTATATATATATTTTTTTTTTTTTTAATTTACCAATTTTATTTATTTATTTTTTTTAAATTTTATTTTATTTTATTTTTTTTTTTCTTTTTTAAATTATATTATTTCCTGAACCCTCCTCCCTCCTCCCTCCCCATACCATCCCTCTGGGTTGTCCCAGTGCACCAACCCCAAGCATCCAGCATCGTGCATTGAACCTGGACTGGCATCTCGTTTCATACATGACATTTCACATGTTTCAATGCCATTCTCCCAAATCTTCCCACCCTCTCCCTCTCCCACAGAGTCCATAAGCCTGTTCTATACATCAGTGTCTCTTTTGCTGTCTCGTATACAGGGTTATCGTTACCATCTTTCTAAATTCCATATATATGTGTTAGTATACTGTATTGGTGTTTGTCCTTCTGGCTTACTTCACTCTGTATAATAGGCTCCAGTTTCATCCACCTCATTAGAACTGATTCAAATGTATTCTTTTTAATGGCTGAGTAATACTCCATTGTGTATATGTACCACAGCTTTCTTATCCATTCATCTGCTGATGGACATCTAGGTTGTTTCCATGTCCTGGCTATTATAAACAGTGCTGCGATGAACATTGGGGTACACGTGTCTCTTTCCCTTCTGGTTTCCTCAGTGTGTATGCCCAGGAGTGGGATTGCTGGATCATAAGGCAGTTCTATTTCCAGTTTTTTAAGGAATCTCCACACTGTTCTCCATAGTGGCTGTACTAGTTTGCATTCCCACCAACAGTGTAAGAGGGTTCCCTTTTCTCCACACCCTCTCCAGCATTTATTATTTGTAGACTTTTGGATCGCAGCCATTCTGACTGGTGTGAAATGGTATCTCATAGTGGTTTTGATTTGCATTTCTCTGATAATGAGTGATGTTGAGCATCTTTTCATGTGTTTGTTAGGCCATCTGTATGTATTCTTTGGAGAAATGTCTATTTAGATCTTTGGCCCATTTTTTGATTGGGTCATTTATTTTTCTAGAGTTGAGCTTAGAGGCTGTTTTCTGCTTTAAGCCACTCCTCCAATTGGCATTGTTCCTTCGGTGTTAACTTTTAAAAAGGGGTCCAGACTTTGTGAAGTTAGTTGGTGACCACAATTTCCATCTTGTTTGTAAAGTCTGAGGTACCCTCATGATTTCCTCGTGTCCCCCACTTGCTGTCCTGGGAAAATGAAATGAGCCCAGGCAGGAAGTGCTGCCCAGAGTGTTGTCTATCCACCTTGTAGAGAAACTGAGTTTTCATCTTCTCATTGGGTGTTTGCATTTCTTACATTTCATCTGCTTTCTAAATTTGTAAATGATGCCAATAACTAGCTTATTGTCTTTATACAAATGACCTCACAGGGGTTTTAGTGTTTTCACAGCACAGGTAGGACTTAGAGTCTAAGAGAAGGCATACATTATGGCTATTGGTAATTGCAAATTTTAGAAAAGAATATATATTTTTCTATTTCTATAAAAAACTTTATGGAAGAAGAAGGGCTTCCCAGGTGGCCCAGACATAAGGAACCCACCTGCCAATGTGGAGACACAGAGACATGGGTTTGATCTCTGGGTCAGGAAGATCCCCTGGTGTAGGAAATGGCAACCCACTCCAGTACTGTTGCCTGGAGAATCCCATGGACAGAGGAGTCTGGTGGGCTACTCTGCAAAGAGAAAGACATGACTGAGCACATAGAAGAAGAAGAAAGGAACAAGGATTTTTTTTTTTTTAAGCCAGGTATACTTGCTGATATTTTGGTTATTTCTTATTCTTTCCCCGTGAGGTTTTTGTGCATATCTGCACATGCACAGTTTTTTTTTTAATCGAAATTATAGCTCATGGTTTTTTAGAATTTTATTGTAGCATAGTTGCTTAACAATGTTGTATTATGCACACTTTTCTATAAAGTTAAATATCTTTGGATCCTGATTCCTTCTTAATTTTCTATGGTTAACATTTATTTATAGCATTAAATAATGTTCAAAATGTGGCATTTATTTTTTAGGTAAACTTTTTATTTTGTATAGGAGTATATCCAACTGGCAATGTGATAGTTTCAGGTGGACAACAAAGGAACTCAGCCATACATAAACACGTATCCATTCTCCCCTAAACCCCACTCCCATCGAGGCTGGCACATAACATTGAGCAGAGTTCCCTTTGTGATACAGTGGGTCCTTGTTGCTTATCCATCCTAAATACAGCAGTGTATGCATGTTCCCACTAAACTCCCTAACTATCACTTTCCCCCATCACTCTCCCTGGCAACCACAAGTTCATTCTCTAAGTCTGTGAATCTGTTTCTGTCAAAATGAGGTATTTAATTGAAATGTATGCAGTCTTTTGCTTTTGTTTAATAGAGTTTATTGCTAATTAGGATGTGATGCATATCTATGACCATATATTTTGGTGTATCTTTTCTTTTTCCAAATTCCCCAGAAGTAGAATAATTAGTGAAAGGCTGAATTGTTTTCCATTAGGTTCAGATCAATTTGCCCTCTTAACAGGTGTTTGTGAGCTTATTTCATTGTCAACTTTGAGTACCTGAATTACATTTTTTTCCCTGGGCCTAAAGTTAAAAATAATTCAAAGAGTTTTAATTTGAATTTATTTGATTTATGTGTGCTCAGTCACCTACTCCAGTTTGACTCTGTGCAACCCCATGGACTGTGGCCTGTCAGGCTCCTCTGTCCATGGGATTTCCCAGACAAGAATACTGGAGTGGGTTGCCATTTGATTTGTAGAGATGGAAGATTTTTTATGTCTACTGACCATTTATTTGTGTTTCTTCAAATGTCTATTAATAGATTATTTTTCCTATAGAGCATTTATATTTTTGAAATAACTTGTAATAAATGCTTATAATAAGTGCATATAATACTTTTTCAGATTTTAATTTGTTCTTTAGAGGTTTTAAATTATATGTCACTGATTAAAATTGAGCTTTTTTTTTTTTTGATTTCTCGTTCATTTTGTAGTATGTGTTTTAAAAATCCTAACATCATCTAAAGCTCTGTGTTTAATTTTAGCTTTTTTCTTATTTTAACAGTAAAGGCAGCTAGAATTTTTTTAGTTTTTGATGTAAGAATAGGCCCCATTTTTTTCTAAGACAGCCCATTTTCCTGTTATGGTTTATTGAATAATAATTCTTCCCCATTATTGGAAATCAGTGGCCTAGTTTATGAACTACGTCCCTCTGGGGACTGGACTATCCAGTCTGCTGAGACTCTCCCTGGTGATGTCCCTAATGTCCCTGATGTCCCTGCAGCCTCTGGGTGAGCTCTGCGTTTCTCTCCACCCTTGTCCCAGAGCCCACAGCAGGCTGGGGGTGAGTGCAGGACCTATCCCCAGGGATGAGGTGGAGCAGGGTCTTGGACCAGATGCACTTGACCCTTCAGGGAGTGGTTACATCCTTGCTCCCCTGACCCTGACCACGTCTCAGTCAGTGAACTGTCCCCTTGCAGAGTGAGTGCGGATGTGGAAACTGTCACAAGACTCTCCAGAGACTCTTGTCAGAGAAGCTGATAACATGAGGGGGATGTGAACTGGCTGAGTGCTGAGATGGTTTAGGGAAGTTGGTCCTGTAAGGCCCTTAGTAGCTATCGATTGTGAATACACTGAAATGTTAAATTTCAAGCTAGGATTCTTTGCACCATTTTCAGAATACTACTTGTTATTCTTCATTAACAGTCAGAAATCCACATGTTGGAGAAGGAGGCTGGGTCAGCTCTGCAGGGCTGTTTCTCTGGCCTTGACCTGTTCTCAATAACTGTTTAATTTGATGAGTTTTGATAATTTTATACAATATCCACAGCATCAAGCAAGAGGTAGAACATCCCAAAGGTATATTCACATTTACTGGTATGTCCTTATGGCAGAATAAACTTCCTAACAAATTTATCTCCTGTAGTTTATTCTTGATTTTTTTGGTCTTTATAGTTCTGCATCTTATCAGCCTGAGACAAGTGTCCTTTCAGATGTGTCAAGTGGATCATTTACCTTTTGGAGTTTTCCATGGGTCCCCCAATCATGTTGATTCCCTTCCCTCTGTTGACCTGAACAAACAGAGTGTCAGATATTTCTCCAGCAAAAATGGGTTTATTTAGAATCAGCAGAGAATTGCAGTTTGAGGTTTGCATTTGTGGAGAGCCAAGTGTAAGTCCCCAGAGTGCCAGGGCTGGAGAGCACTTTTATAGAGGAGAAGAGGAAGTTGGGATGGCTCTTTCAGAGTCATGGCTTTTCAGTGGCTGAGCCCTTGCCAGGAAAGGAGAGGAGTCTTTCTTCCTCTTGGGGGCTGCTATTGTTGTAACTTCATGTATCAAACTTTCAGAGGCTTTCTAATGGGGACTACATGGGATTACTCAAGCACTCTGTGGTGGTGATGACTGCTGTTTGTCTGGGGGTACTTTGTCCTGTTCAGAGCATCACTGACCCTCTCAGCATCCCAGGGAGATGTTTCTCCAGGTCTTCTCCCAACTTTCCTGAGGCCAATACTGAGAGGTTTTGTGGCTGGTTCACGATCATATAACCAGGAAGTGGCAACGTCTAGCTCTAACACAGGAAGATTTCCAAATGAGGGACATCAGGTGCCATTTTTGTTCCTGACTAAATTTTTTAAAATTGTGGAAAATGCACACAACATAAAATTTACCATCTTGACAATTTTTAAGCGTGCAGTTCAGTATTGTTAAGTAATTCACATTATTGTGCAGCCAGTTTCCAGAACTCTTTTCATCCTGTACTGCTGCTGCTGAGTCGCTTAAGTTGTGTCTGACTCTGTGCGACCTCATAGATGGCAGCCCACCAGGTTCCGCCGTCCCTGGGATTCTCTAGCCAAGAACACTGGAGTGGGTTACCATTTCCTTCTCCAATGCGAGAAAGTGAAAAGTGAAAGTGAAGTCGCTCAGTCATGTCTGACTCTTCGTGACCCCATGGACGGCAGCCTGCCACGCTCCTCCATCAATGGGATTTTCCAGGCAAGAGTACTGGAGTGGGTTACCATTGCCTTCTCTGCGTCTTGTACTAGTGTGCTATTAAAACACTAACTGCCCACTTCCCTTGTCCCCAGCCCCTGGCAACCACAGGGCCACTTTGTTTCTCTTTGAATTTGACTACTCTGAGGACTTCATGTAAATAAAATCATAAAATCTTTGTCTTTTGTGATACACCATTTTACAATCCCACTGTCAGTGTGCAGATTTCCAGTTTCTCCACATCCTTGCCAACACTATCTTTTCTTCTTTCTTTTTCCCACAGTAGCCCTCCTAATATGTGTGAGCTGATGTCTCATTGTGGTTTTCATTTGCATTTCCCTCATGATTAGTGCCAGAGAAGGCAATGGCAACCCACTCCAGTACTCTTGCCTGGAAAATCCCATGGACGGAGGAGCCTGGTAGGCTGCAGTCCATGGGGTCACTAGGAGTCGGAGACGACTGAGTGACTTCACTTGCACTTTTCACTTTCATGCATTGGAGAAGGAAATAGCAACCCACTCCAGTGTTCTTGCCTGGAGAATCCCAGGGACAGAGGAACCTGGTGGGCTGCGGTCTCTGGGGTCGCACAGAGTCGGATGCGACTGAAGTGACTTAGCAGCAGTAGCATGATTAGTGATGCTGAGCATCTTTTCCTCTTCAAGCAGAATTTTAAAGAGGGTCTTTTATGGGCTTCCCTTGTAGCTCAGATGGTAAAAAATCTGTAATGCAGGAGAACCTGGTTCAGTCCCTGGGTCAGAAACATCCCCTGGAGAAGGGAATGGGTACCCACTCCAGTATTCTTGCCTGGACAATTCTTTGGACAGACAATGGGGTCGCGAAGAGTCGGACACAACTGAGTGACTAATGCTTTCACTTTGGCTGCAGGGTGTCATCATCTGGGTAAGTCCCAGTGCTGATTCCCTGAGCATTTTCTTTAGGGGACAAGTGTGGAATAAATCACCCAACATGTTTCAAACCTGCTTAGTGGTAAGCTCCTAGATGTACACCATTGTTTTATAAGGAAACTGAGACCTAGAGATGTTAAAGGTCATGGAGCTGCTGAATTGGAGTGGAGACGTGGAGCAGAGGACAGCTGAGGCCCTGGGTGCTCAGCACCACTGCTGGGACTAGAGTCCAGTCTTCTGACTCCTGGACTGGGATTCTTTAGGGGTGCCAAGGTACCCAGATTAGCAAAATCTGAAGTTCAGTTTATCTTATTTCTTCTTTAATGAGTCATGGATATTCATACATTCAACAAATATTTCTTGTGCATCTGTACCCATGTTATCATAGGAATAACAGGATAAAAGAAATGTGATCTCTGTCATTGCTGTTATTCAGTTTCTCAGTCGTGTCTGACTCTTTGCGACCCCATGGACCAGCACACCAGGCTTCCTTGTCCTTTACTCTCTCCTGGAGTTTGCTCAAACTCATGTCCATTGAGTGGGTGATGTTATCTAACCATGTCATCTTCTGCTGCCCTCTTCTCCTTTTGCCTTCAACCTTTCCCAGCATCCAGGTCTTTTCCAATTAGTCAGCTCTTTGCATCAGCTTGGCCAAAGTATTGGAGCTTTAGCATCAGGCCTTCCAATGAATATTCAAGGTTGATTTCCTTTAGGACTAACTGGTTTGATCTCTATCCATGGGTTATTATGGTCTGGACTTGGAAATTTCCTTACCCTGGCAAAATTAGTAAAATGGTATTTACCTATGTGCTGTCTCTGCATACTATTATCATTTAAATAATGCATGATCGATTTGAATAGGTTTTTTGGTGGGATCATCTGTACACTTATTGTTTTTTCCCTTTATAATAAATAATTGCAGAGAGATAAGTTGAGATTATATAAATATCATCTTCTGCTTTAAACTTTCAGCCGGTTTTTAATTTCCATTGATGATTTTCTTGACTTGATTTTTCCTTTATTATTTTTATTTTTTTGAATTGTTAAACATGTTTATTGTGCAGATTTATAACTTTACAGGACATGCAGGATAAAAAAGTGTAAAATATCAGTAGGCATATAAAATTTCAGCAGTCTTTTGGACCAGCACTTGATTTGCACAAGGGACTAAGCATCTCTCTAGAACAGACATGTCTTGGAATACATAGTTTATAGATTGAATCACAAAACAGTTTCCCAAGTGATTTTCCTCATGTAAAGATAAAAAATATCTTGCACTTAAAAATTATTCAGTATAGTACATTTTCAGTGAGGTACATAGTTTAAAAGTAATTGATTACTCCTTTTATGTTTGTCTGCATTTGTTTGTGAGTTTTCCTTTCTCTCCTGTTTATGTAGCACTACTGATTCATGGATTCTTTCATTATTTACTGGGTTAAGCTTCATTGCCATTTGTTTGTTTTGATGCTCATAGTATCCCAGATTTGTCTAGCAAGAGCCATTCAAGCTTCTCTGTCCTTCTACACATCCTCATGATTCCTTGAGTGCTTCCTTATTTTATGGCACAAGATGTCTTAGACCCATCTTGGACTTTCCCTGCCTGTTGGTCTTGGCCTGTAGACAGTGAGACTTTTGCCAGGACTTCCTGGGGCTCTGCTCACCAGGGCTCATACTAGTTATGAGCAGCCCCCACAGAAATTCTCTTTTGCAGTCAGTGTTGTGGCTGGACCGGCCCTTGTGGTTCTTAGGATTGTGAGACACATCTCAGCAACAACCATCAGGGAACTTTGAAATGTCAAGGTGTATCACTCACATGCCCTGGAGGGTACAATGCACCCCTTTGGTGACACAGCGAGGTCCTGGGTGGAGAGAGAGAGCTCATGAGCCAGCTTGGACTTGGGGTTCTGCCTTTTTGAGGTTGAGGGTGGGGAGTCTAGAATTTTAAAGTTTCACTCTTTATTGGTGAATTTAAAAAATAAGAGAGGGAATTAAAGTGCAGGAAGGGAGGAGCAAACAGTCAGTGAGATGGTCTGTAATCGGGTCAACCAGAGCTTTCTGAAAGCGGGAACTTCATGGGTGGGGTGGCCTGGATCTTTACCTCGTTGTGTAGCTGTCACGTGTTCACTGGAGATGGATGTCTTTGACATGGATGTCTCCAAAACTTCATGTCAGGCACTTATATTACAATAAAAAAAAATAGAATTATCACATGCTGACACACACTGCCCCAATTTTGGAAACAGCCATTTCTTAGATGATTCCTTTTAGGGAAGAAGGTATTAAAAAGCCAAGTTCTGGGTGAAGGGGGCCAGAGGGCACAAACTTCCATTATAAAATGAGTCAGTTATGGGGATGTAATGTGTGGTCTGGTGATTATAGTTAATCCTACTGTTCTGAATATTTGAAAGCTGGCCACCTCATGTGAAGAGTTGACTCATTGGAAAAGACTCTGATGCTGGGAGGGATTGGGGGCAGGAGGAAAAAGGGACACCAGAGGATGAGATGGCTAGATGGCATCACTGACTCAATGGATGAGTTTGAGTGAACTCTGGGAGATGGTGATGGACAGGGAGGCCTGGCCTGCTGCGATTCATGGGGTTGCAAAGAGTCGGACACGACTGAGTGACTGAACTGAACTGAACTGAAGAGAACTTAACATTTCTTACAACAACAAAAAAAATTGTGATTGTGTATGTTACCCCAAACCCCAAGATCAGGGGGCTAGAATGCTACCAGTGTGTCACTGCTTCCAGGGCCTCTCAGAGTACAGAGTTAGGGACTGTGTGTATGTATGTGAGTGAGTGTGTAAACACATACCTAATTATTGCCCCTTGCCTCTATATATTTAAAATGTAATTTTTTGTTTTTATTTAACAAAGCCCATAAATGTAGGATTCTAATTAGAGATGTGTAATTTTGATGTACAATTGAGCATCTGAGCAGAGCAGAGAGAATTGGATATATGTCACTGTCCTTTTAATTTTTAGCAGGTGGCTAAACCCCTTGTTTAGAATTGGTCACGAACAGAAATTAAAACAAGATGACATGTACTCGGTGTTTCCGGAAGATCACTCCCAGCGCCTTGGAGAAGAGCTGCAAGGCAGCAGGGAGGAAGGGAGGGAGAGTGAGAATTTCCACGTGAGGCTAAAGGTGCATGTGGCGGGGGCTTTGCTTCTTTTGGGTTCTCCTGAGCCTCCTCCCCTGACACTGAACGCTCACCTCCTCAGACTGACCCAGGGCTCAGCCCACTTTGGAGGCTGTGGGAGCCCTTGTTCCCTGTGCATCTGTGGAAATGGAGGGAGCCCGCAGCCATGGCCCTGGAGGCTGAGCTCTATCTCCGGAGGTGGGGTCCCTGGAGGACGGAGTCTGCCCCCTCTAAGCGGCTCATGATCTGTGAGTCCAGCAAAGCTTGGAAGGAACTTATTTCCAGAATTGGGACTTTTTCCCCTCAAAGCCTTTTATTCTGGTGCTTCAGGGTCTACACTGCTCATCTTTCAGGAGCCCTGTGAGCAGGTTCAGTTCAGTTCAGTTCAGTTGCTCAGCCGTGTCCGACTCTTTGCAACCCCATGAATCGCAGCACACCAGGCCTTCCTGTCCATCACCAACTCCCGGAGTTCACTCAGACCCACGTCCATCGAGTCAGTGATGCCATCCAGCCATCTCATCCTCTGTCGTCTCCTTCTCCTCCTGCCCCCAATCCCTCCCAGCATCAGAGTCTTTTCCACTGAGTCAGCTCTTTGCATGAGGTGGCCAAAATACTGGAGTTTCAGCTTCAGCATCATTTCTTCCAAAGAAATCCCAGGGCTGATCTCCTTCAGAATGGACTGGTTGGATGTCCTTGCAGTCCAAGGGACTCTCAAGAGTCTTCTCCAACACCACAGTTCAAAAGCATCAATTCTTCGGCGCTCAGCCTTCTTCACAGTCCAACTCTCATATCCATACATGACCACAGGAAAAACCATAGCCTTGACTAGATGGACCTTTGTTGGCAAAGTAATGTCTCTGCTTTTGAATATACTATCTAGGTTGGTCATAACTTTCCTCCCAAGGAGTAAACGTCTTTTAATTTCATGGCTGCAGTCACCATCTTCAGTTATTTTGGAGCCCCCAAAAATAAAGTCTGACACTGTTTCCACTGTTTCCCCATCTATTTCCCATGAAGTCATGGGACTGGATGCCATGATCTTCGTTTTCTGAAGTTTTAAGCCAACTTTTTCACTCTCCCCTTTCACTTTCATCAGGAGGCTTTTTAGTTCCTTTTCGCTTTCTGCCATCAGGGTGGTGTCATCTGCATATCTGAGGTTATTGAGATTTCTTCCAGCAATCTTGATTCCAGTTTGTGTTTCTTTCAGTCCAGCGGTTCTCATGATGTACTCTGCATATAAGTTAAATAAGCAGGGTGACAATATACAGCCTGGACATACTCCTTTTCCTATATGGAACCAGTCTGTTGTTCCGTGTCCAGTTCTAACTGTTGCTTCCTGACCTGCCTGCATCTTTTGCGCAGCCACAGAGCACCCTGTAGTGCAGGCTCGTCTCCCACTCTTCCCTGCCCCCTTTTCCCCTTTGGTGGACACACTGCTCTTCACTGTGCTCTGTTTCTCATCACAGGTACTGGGATCAAGAAGTTTTGAGAGCCAAGACATACAAATGGGAGCCTTGTTTAATGAAAGCAATCATAAAATGTTACTGGAAATCCTGTCTAGTTTTGGGAATATTTACATTTCTTGAGGTAAAAATTTTTACATACTGTGCGTTGCTTTTAAGTGTATGCAGTTCAGTACTGAGATGGATGTGATGGCGGGGAGAGAGAACAGTGGTTTGTCACAGGATAAATATCATGATGTAGCTCAGTGGTTGTGTTTATTTTTAGAATGAACTGATGCTTAAAGGAGTGAACCTCCAGGGGATTAGTACTAAGTTGGCCAAAAGTTCTTTCAGGTTTTCCCATAACTGCTTATGGGAAAGGATGGCACTGACAAAACAAGACGTTTTATACCATATTAGGATGTTTTTAGTGCTCAGTACTTGATATAAACGCTGAAAGTGATCCTTGAGATAAAGATCCTACAACCTTAAGGAATATGAGCCTCCTGGTTTGGAGGAAGTAAGTTTGGATCAGAGCGCAGTAACATAAGCCATTTTACAGGTACTCAAGCAAGTAATTTTTAACTTGCCCAGGTCACATCTGATAATCATTTCCTAAAAAGGGGTCCTTGCTTCTTCTCCTCTTGTGGAACAGAACTCTGGGCCCTACATCTGCGTGGGGAGCTGCCAGACCTCGAAGAGCACGCCCTTCCCTGGGCTGCACCCTCCTCGTGGGCCAGGTCACCCAGGTCAGAAACCCCATGTGGAGGAGCTCCAGCTTCACCATGAATTCATGCACCCTCCATGGTGGTTTCTGTCCTGGCTGTGGGGGTGGTTTGCTGGTTGAAGGGAGAGTCTTGGTATCATGGCTTTGGTGGAGGGTGGAGGAGGGGATGTGCAGGAGGAAACCAGAGACATAAAGCCGTGAGGTCACTGACCTCCGTGACCCTGAAGATCCTGGGTCAAGATCCCCCAGAGGACAGTCCACCTGGGGACACAGTGCTGGCAGCCCCCCTGTTCTGGCTGAGCCTGCTGGAGGTCTGCTGCAGACCCCCCTGGGTGGCTCGTGCTCAGGGACACAGGTGGCCTGTAAGTGTGTGAGGGCAGGAGGGATGGAAGATGCAGTTGCTGTGAAAGGGGTGTTTTAGGTGGAGTAGGTGTGAGCTGTCATCAGTCCATTGTGTTGAGGTGAGGTTATGGGCCAGGTTGGAGAAGGCAATGGCATCCCACTCCAGTACTTTTGCTCGGAAAATCCCATGGACGGAGGAGCCTGGTAGGCTGCAGTCCATGGGGTCACTAAAGTCGGACGTGACTGAGCGACTTCACTTTCACTTTTCACTTTCATGCAATGGAGAAGGAAATGGCAACCCATTCCAGTGTTCTTTCCTGGAGAATCCCAGGACGGGGGAGCCTGGTGGGCTGCCGTCTATGGGGTCACACAGAGTCGGACACGACTGAAGTGACTTAGCAGCAGCAGCAGCAGCATGGGCCAGGTGGTTTACAGGTGGGTGGCGTGGCTCTTACTTAGAGGCTGTGCTGTACTGAAGGGCACTGCGGGCAGTGGGTAGCTGGGTAGGTGAAGTCCACCCTATACAACTGGAGAGACAGAGGATCTGTCAGGTCCCAGGTGACTGGGTGGTCCTGTGAGATGGAATTATTGTTGATAACAAAGTTGTGTTGACCATTGTGCCAGAGGGTGGGGAAGGTATATGGGGCAAAGTGCCACCTTAGAGAGGGCTCTGACTGCCGAGGTACTGCAGTGCCTTGTGAAGGGTGGGGTGGAGTGTTGATTTCACAGTTGTCCAGCCCCAGGAATACTTCCTGCTGGGGATCCAGGAAGGCCAGGCCTGGGGGCTGCATAAAGTGTAACTGGTAGAGCCCCGGCCCCTCTTTCAGGAGGCTGGTTGTTGGGCGGTCATGGCAGAGAAGTGGGGAGTTGAGGACCTGGTAAATGGGGGGGCTCATCTCAGTAGTAGTACTGTAAGTACTAGTGGCAGTAACAAGGGGTCATACTGAGTAGTACTGGTGGTGGCAGCCGCAGTACTGTTAGTGGTGCAGCAATAGCAATAGCAAGTGCTCGAAATAAGTTATGTATCAGGAACTGCTATGAGCACTTTATGTATAATAATGTTTTTATTCCTTTGGCTAACTCAGCGAAGTTGTGGGTTTCCTATATACTCCATTGTAGAAGAAAGGACTCTGAACCCAAGTAATTACATAGGTTGCCTGTGGTTACAGGGAGCTTAAATGACAAAGTGAGGTTCCATTTCAGGCACTCTGACTTATAAGCCTGATCATCTCAAAGGTTCATCCGGGGTCAGGAAGGCTTGTCTTTAGAGCTTTATCTTCAGGGTCTCAGACACATGCATCCTGAACTTTGTTTAAGGATAATAAATAGGACACTAAGAACTTTCTGGAGCAGAAAGTCAGATTTGGGATCGTAATTGTGGGTAGATTTCAGGTGACCATGTCCCCTGGGTGCCAGATTTGACTAGGATGTTGATGCTGGCAACAACATCATGCTGTGGTCAGATGGACCAGGAGCATCTTAAGAAGCCAGCTTCCCCTCATTACCATCCCTAAGTGGTGATAATTTTAGATAGTGGAAGATCTAAACTCAGCTCTGGATTCTCTAAAACATGAACACATTTACTTTGTGACCTCCTGCCCTCTTTTAATTCCTCTAGTGCACAGACGACACATGGGTTACCCGTGGTTCCCAGACAGTGCTGTGACCAACCACAGCACAGGCACTCCTGGCAGCATAGGTGGTGCCAGTCCAGGGTGAGGATTCTGGGGTTAGGATTTAAGTGTGAAACCTCTGTCTTGTGAGAATTGAGGAGTGATCATAATGCTTGGGGAAGCCAGTACCAGGCTAATGTTCAACCTGGAGCACGTGCAGGTCACCCCTGATTAGAACAGAACAGCCAGCGAGTTATCACCACCCTGGCCCCTGTGAGCACCCCCATGGGGACTTTGGGTGAGGAGAACAGGTCTCCGCCTGCCTGGTCCCCTCAGGGTGGAGAGGAGGGGCCTGAAGACTCTTCCTGGACCAGAGACACAGAGACCACTCCCCAGGTCATCAGGGCTTCTCTCTGAGAGGTGAGGTCTCCACCTGTTGGTGTGTAAGTGGGGTGACCTCAGAGAACCAGAGGGGGTTCACCCAGTCCCTTCCCCTGAGAGGGGCAGAGTGAAGAGGGTTTATGTTTGCTTCCTGCGAACCTTGGAAATGGCTGGCCTTGTCTAATTACTGACCTTTGTCCAAGGCCACTTTTGCTGGTTGTCTCTGCTTTAGGTGGAGAATGTAGGAAGTACATATTTGTGTAAATCTTCACATTGGAGCTCAACTAATGAGCAGGAAGTAGAATCCTCTGCGTCCCAAAGTGGGCTTTGTGCCTGGACTCAGGGCTTTGTGCCTTGACTCATTTCCGGAGAGCTGAGTGGTCTTTGCATTTATTTCCCAACCCTTTCTTCCTTGTATCCCTCACTTCTGCTCTACCTAAGAGGCTGAGGAGTGGCTGCTGGTGGCAGAGATATGTGGGCTCAGAGCAACCACTGAGGACCACACAGCAAGGGAGAGGAGGAGAGGGCACTGAGCCAAGCAGACAGGGACCTGCAGAGCAGACCTGCCCTGCTGATTCTTGAGAGCTTAGCATGAGCCATCAGATGTCAGTAATATCCACAGTGATGACCTTGAGACATATATGAGGGTGATGCTTTTCAATTCATTTTTTAAAACTGTATTTTTATTGTCTCATTGAAAAAAAGTTTTAAAAATTGAAGTATGATTGACTTACATTATTATATTAGTTTCAAGTATATAGTGTAATGACTCAGTATTTTTGTGCATTATTAAATAATCACCCTGATCAGTCTAGTTATCCTCTGTCACTATCCAAATTTTTCCAGTGTTATTGACTGTATTCCCTATGTTGTACATTACATTCCCACAACTTGTTTATTTATAACTGGTTTGTGTCTCTTAATCTCCCTCACCTATTTCACTCATCCTCCAATTCCCCTCAATCCATTTTCTTTAAAAAATCAAGGAAATATATGACTCCTTTTTTTTTAAAGATTACTTTCATAATGATGAAAAAAATCAAAATCCTGCTTGGAAGTGAAACTTTTAATTACTTTCCAGAAAAGTTGGCTTTTAGAAGGGACTTTTCTCAAGAGATCTCATTCAGCCATAATGGCCTATAAACAGCAATGAGTTTTCTAAGTTCTTTGTGAAACCAGCCTCTGCCATTAAGGATAGAATGCGTCTCTTCCCAGGACTCCTGTCTTTTGTGCATACTGTAGAAATCCTTGCTAATTTTTTGATTTCTGATGTGACAAGATGTTTCTAGTTTATCTTTACACAAAAAAAGCTGCTCACCCTTAAGTACAAATTTGCCCCAGCCCTGGAATCTCCATTTCTCCAAGCAGCCATGGCTCCTTCTAGTGGGAAATGGTATTTAGAGACTATGGTCTGGGCACTAGGGGTGCTCCTTGCTGTTGAGTTGTCTATTGTTCCTCAGCTTTGTCATTGGACAAAGCTAGTATACGTTTTTTGTAGTAAACAAACCTTGAGTTTATATGGGTATTTTCAATCTAAATCAGATTCCGGACAGTAGTGTTTTTACTTTCTCTTTTAACTCTTAGATTGGTATCTGTTTTCTTTCACTATCTGTTCTCTTTTCTGCCATGCCTAATCCCAGTTCTCAATGATATCAACATAATTACTCATTTAAAAATCTTATAGTATCAACACTATTAACCATAATGTGACTTTTGGAAGCTTTTTTTTTGCTGTTCATATTGTCCTTAGGCATATCACACAGGGAATGTGTTTTCAAATTATTTTTTTACAACCACCTTTAATAATTCTCTTTTGTATAACTCAGCCTACTGGATGGATATAACTTTTGTTTCATTTTACTCTGAAATCTTAGGAATTGCTTCTGAAAACTTTATTGTTTTATAATTATAATTCTGTATAATGTTTTCCTTGGGCTTCCCTGGTGGCTCAGAGGTTAAAGCATCTGCCTGCAATGTGAGAGACCTGGGTTCGATCCCTGGATTGGGAAGATCCCCTGGAGAAGGAAATGGCAACCTACTCCAGTATTCTTTTCTGGAGAATCCCATGGACGAAGGAGCCTGGTGGGCTATAGTCCACGGGGTCGCAAAGAGTCAGACACAACTGAGCGACTTCACTTTTACTTTCATAATGTTTTCCTGGGAAAGATTGAAGGCAGGAGGAGAAGGGGACAACAGAGGATGAGATGGTTGGATGGTATCACCGACTCAGTGGAGTTGGGTTTGAGTAGACTTTGGGAGTTGGTAATGGACAGGAAGGCCTGGCGTGCTGTGGTCCATGGGGTTGCAAAGAGTCGGACACGACTGAGCAACTGAACTGATAATGTTTTCACAATTTCAAACTCAGTCAACAGAAGAGGCTGTTTTTAAGGAAGACTGATATCCTTGTTGGCTCCATTCTAATTCTCCCTCCCCTTTTAGAGGTAACATTACAATTTTTGATTCATGTTTTTATTTTGTAGATATAGTATTTGTAAACATTTAATTTTTTGTGTAGTGTCAAATGAAAGGTCTGAATTTCATTGGAGTCTCAAGAGTTTGGTTTCATAAGGAATTTTCCTAGAAGCATGATATGTAGCATGGAACTGTGGTTAAAACCCTCTGTGGCACTTGTAAGTCCTTCAGAGCAGGTTCATGGCCCCTCCATGTCCAGATGCCCTGATGATACAGGAGAACAGAAGATGCTTACATGGGATTAGTTTCTGCATCCAGCGTCTTCTAGGGAGAGGGAACTTCAGGCTCCATCCCTAATCATATGAACCTAAATCAGTTTCTGCAGGCTGGGTTTCAGGCCTCAGAGTGCTCCTAACCACCCCCCCCTCCCCCCAGGTGATGCTAAGCTGCAGTCAGGATGAAGACCACTGTGTGAGGAGGAGTAAAGTTATATTTAGAATCCTAATGGTTATTATTTTCCCAGATTCACTGCTTTTCCTCCTTAGCTCTGGATCTTTCTCAGCTCTACTCTTTGTCACCTGTTCCCCCATTTCTGAAGATAAACTGTCTATTCATTTTTTCTGTAAGCTCATTATTTTCTGCTTATATATTTCACTCAAGCATTTTTTTCTTTGATAACTTGTTTCTATTTTCTGTGTTTTATTAATTTTTCTCATGAAGTGGAGATGGTGGAGTTGGGTAAGAAACCTTTTAAGTACATGTAGAAATATAACAGAAAAACTATACTGACTAGGGAAGTTTTAGCACTTAACCCTCTGAGAAGTTCCCCTAAGAAGCAGGAAATAGGGCCCAAAAGTCAAGTACTTTCAGAAGGTTGATACTAGGGACTGCACCAAGAAATGTCTGTCTGTCTCTCTTATACCCTGAGATTCCTGTGGAAACTTGAACGAATGTTGTCATATTGTATTGGACTCTTTTAAAAATCCTTTATGGTTTCACAGTTGTGAAGAATTCCTGTGAAGGAGTAAGAACTCTATTCTCAATTGGTCTGTGGAAAGAATATTCACAGATCAAACTTAGACTGACGTCAAAGATGAATGGTTTGGGGAACAATTTTTGGTCTTCTCCTTGCTTATCCAGAAAGTTTTAATTTGGTTAGTTTCAAGTTTGTGAAAGTCACTCAATTGTGTCTGACTCTTTGCGACCCCCGTAGACTATACAGTCCATGGACACTGGAGTGGGTAGCCTTTTCCTTCTCCAGGGGATCTTCCCAACCCAGGGATCAAACCCAGGTCTCCCACACTGCAGGTGGATTCTTTACCAGCTGAGCCACAAGGGAAGCCCAAGAATACTGGATCGGGTAGCCTACCCCTTCTCCAGCGGATCTTCCCAATCCAGGAATCAAACAGGGGTCTCCTCACTGCAGGTGGATTCTTTACAAACTGAGCTATCAGGAGAGCCCCTAGTTTCAAGTTTGATAGTGAATACTTTCTCAGTTGTTTTTTACCTCACTAATGGAGGGTTAGAATCAGGAACAGACAGAAGAGTAGAAGTTATAGGCCCTGGACTGGCCTTAATCCTTAGTGAGGCTGTTTGCTCAATTGGCATATTAAATTCTGTCTCTCAGCAGAAAAATCGAGATATTTAGGCAGTAATGACCTGCCTTTATTTTGCAGTATTTTTTTTTTTTTCCTGGATTTGTTGCATTTACAGTGTTCAAATTTGTATGCAGGTCAGGAAGCAACAGTTAGAACTGGACATGGAACAACAGACTGGTTCCAAATAGGAAAAGGAGTACATCAAGGCTGTATATTGTCACCCTGTTTATTTAACTTATATGCAGAGTACATCATGCGAAACGTTGGACTGGAAGAAACACAAACTGGAATCAAGATTGCCGGGAGAAATATCAATAACCTCAGATATGCAGATGACACCACCCTTACGGCAGAAAGTGAAGAGGAACTCAAAGGCTTCTTGATGAAAGTGAAAGTGGAGAGTGAAAAAGTTGGCTTAAAGCTCAACATTCAGAAAACGAAGATCATGGCATCTGGTCCCATCACTTCATGGGAAATAGATGTGGAAACAGTGGAAACAGTGTCAGACTTTATTTTTTTGGGGCTCCAAAATCACTGCAGATGGTGACTGCAGCCATGAAATTAAAAGACGCTTACTCCTTGGAAGGAAAGTTATGACCAACCTAGATAGCATGTTCAAAAGCAGAGACATTACTTTGCCAACAAAGGTTCATCTAGTCAAGGCTATGGTTTTTCCTGTGGTCATGTATGGATGTGAGAGGTGGACTGTGAAGAAGGCTGAGCGCCGAAGAATTGATGCTTTTGAACTGTGGTGTTGGAGAAGACTCTTGAGAGTCCCTTGGACTGCAAGGAGATCCATCCAGTCCATTCTGAAGGAGATCAGCCCTGGGATTTCTTTGGAAGGAATGATGCTGAAGCTGAAACTCCAGTACTTTGGCCACCTCATGCAAAGAGTTGACTCATTGGAAAAGACTCTGATGCTGGGAGGGATTGGGGGCAGGAGGAGAAGGGAATGACAGAGGATGAGATGGCTGGATGGCATCACTGACTCCATGGACGTGAGTCTCAGTGAACTCCAGGAGTTGGTGATAGACAGGGAGGCCTGGCATGCTGTGATTCAAGGGGTTGCAAAGAGTCGGACACAACTGAGTGACTGATCTGATCTGATCTGACAGTGTTAAGTAGATGACATTACTCTTACTTTTCTTGTAATTACAATGATATTAGGACCAAATAGAGAGCTGAGTAACAGACAGTGGTCATTCCCAAAGAGAATCACAGTTTTAGGACACTTTGGGATGGCAGGTGTTACTGCTGGGATTCTGGTGGATATCCCCAGGTTTGTAGCCTGTAGCACTGGGCATCCCTTGATCGTATCTGGGCTGGGACTGCCTTGTGTAGTTTGACATTCTTGCTTCTCTGTGTAAGCCTGCAGATTTCTATCTCAGTAAACTCTATAAACAGTGTGTTTTATAATCTATGATGTGAGGGGCTCTTCTTAAGGTTTTAGCACTTCTAGGGGTGAATGATGGGGCTTTCTGGAAATGTAGCAGTGAGCTTTTGTGTTCCTGAAAACTGGGCATCTTACTCTGGTATGGTCATGTTACTCATAATTCTTCCACTACATGGTCTTCTTGACTTCCTACCTTTGCATTCCGGTCCCCTATAATGAAAAGGACATCTTTTTTGGGTGTTAGTTCTAAAAGTCTTGTAGGTCTTCATAGGACCATTCAACTTCAGCTTTTTCAGCATTACTGGTTGGAGTATAGGCTTGGATTACCGTGATATTGAATGGATTGCCTTGGAAACGAACAGAGATCATTCTGTCGTTTTTGAGATTACATCCAAGTACTGCATTTTGGACTCTCTTGTTGACCATGATGGCTACTCCATTTCTTCTAAGGGATTCCTGCCCACGGTAGTAGATATAATGGTCATTTGAATTAAATTCACCCATTCCAGTCCATTTTAGTTCACTGATTCCTAGAATATCGATGTTCACTCCTGCCATCTCCTGTCTGACCACTTCCAATTTGCCTTGATTCATGGACCTGACATTCCAGGTTCCTACGCAGGTTCAGCAGTATGTGAACCGTGAACTTCCAGATGTTCAAGCTGGTTTTAGAAAAGGCAGAGGAACCAGAGATCAATTGTCAACATCCGCTGGATCATTGAAAAAGCAAGAGAGTTCCAGAAAATCATCTATTTCTGCTTTATTGACTATGCAAAAGCCTTTGACTGTGGATCACAATAAACTGTGGAAAATTCTGAAAGAGATGGGAATACCAGACCACCTGACCTGCCTCTTGAGAAACCTATATGCAGGTCAGGAAGCAAGAGTTAGAACTGGACATGGAACAACAGACTGGTTCCAAATAGGAAAAGGAGTACGTCAAGGCTGTATATTGTCACCCTGCTTATTTAACTTCTATGCAGAGTACATCATGAGGAACGCTGGGCTGGAAGAAGCACAAGCTGGAATCAAGATTGCTGGGAGAAATCTCAATAACCTCAGATATGCAGATGATACCACCCTTATGGCAGAAAGTGAAGAGGAACTCAAAAGCCTCTTGATGAAAGTGAAAGAGGAGAGTCAAAAAGTTGGCTTAAAGCTCAACATTCAGAAAACTAAGATCATGACATCTGGTCCCATTACTTCATGGGAAATAGACAGGGAAACAGTGGAAACAGTGTCAGACTTTATTTTTTATGGGCGCCAAAATCACTGCAGATGGTGACTGCAGCCATAAAATTAAAAGACACTTACTCCTTGGAAGGAAAGTTATGACCAACCTAGATAGCATATTCAAAAGCAAAGATATTACTTTGCCAACAAAGGTCTGACTAGTCAAGGCTATGGTTTTTCCAGTGGTCATGTATGGATGTGAGAGTTGAACTGTGAAAAAGGCTGAGCGCTGAAGAATTGATGCTTTTGAACTGTGGTGTTGGAGAAGACTCTTGACAGTCCCTTGGAATGTGAGGAGATCCAACCAGTCCATCCTAAAGGAGATCAGTCCTGGGTGTTCATTGTAAGGACTGATGCTGAAGCTGAAATCCAATACTTTGGCCACCTCATGTGAAGAGTTGACTCATTGGAAAAGACCCTAATGCTGGGAAGGATTGAGGGCAAGAGGAGAAGGGGATGACAGAGGATGAGATGGCTGGATGGCATCACTGACTTGATGGACGTGAGATTGAGTGAACTCTGGGAGTTGGTGATGGACAGGGAGGCCTGGTGTGCTGCGATTCATGGGGTCGCAAAGAGTTGGACACAACTGCGTGACTGAACTGACTGAAATGGTCTTCTCTTCTCTGGAGTAGATGAAATCTCCTGTGACCTTGTGGACGGTAAGGCAGGTGTTACAGCCTGTGAACATGTGTGTGTAGAGCAAGACAGGAGTGTAGGGCTTCAGTGCCTTATCCATTTGAGAGATGGAGTCAGCTTTCTGTAAATAATTTGAGCAGGCACCAGTTGGTTGAACAGAAAATGCTTTTTAGTTGTGCTTCTCGTTTTGAGCTTTGGATTCTTCTTCCTTTCCTCTTGTGTGTGGGTGCCTCAACTTTGTACAGACAGTAGAGAGCTCTCAAAAGAAAACCTATCTGGGAACTTCCCTGGTGGTCCTAAGAGTTTGCCTTTCAATGCAGGGGTCATGAGTTTGATCTCTGGTCATGGAAGTAAGATATTACATGCCTCAGGGCAACTAAACTGGCAGTTCCCAACAAAAGAAGCCTGAGCACTGCAATGAAGACTCAACACAGCCAAAAAAGGAGAAAAGTTTTGTGTTGGAGGTTTCTTGGTGGATAATGTTCCACAGTTGATTAGACCAGTTGATAGTAGAAGTTGACAGGGATAAAATCCAGACATTGATTGAGAACAATCAATGTTATATCATGTGGGAGATAGCCAACATTCTCAAAATATCCAAAAAAACATCAAAAGTCATTTTACCATTTTGCTTATGTTAATCACTTTGTTGTTTGTTTTCCATCTAAGTTAAGCAGGGGGGCAAAAAACCCTTCTTGACCATATTTCCACACTCAATTCTCTACTGAAATGTAACTATTATTAAAATGCTCCTTTTTAAAAACAAATCGTGATGGGTGATGAAAAGTGGATACTGTACACCAATGTGGAATAGAAGAGATCATGGGGTAAGTGAAATGAACCACCACCAACCACACCAAAGTCCAGTCTTCATCCAGAGAAGTTGATGTTATGTATATTGTGGGAGTGAAAGGGAGTTTTCTATTATGACCTTCTTCTGGAAAACCAAACAGTTAATTCAAATGAGTACTTCTCCCAATTAGATCAACTTAAAGCAGCACTTGATGAAAAGTGTCTGAAATTAGTCATCAGAAAATGCATTATCTTCCATCAGGATAATGTAAGACCGCATGTTTCTTTGATGACCAGGCAGAAACTGTTACAGCCTGACCTGGAGGATCTATCTCATCTTCTATGTTTACCAGACATTGCATCTTCAGATTTCCATGTATTTTGTTTTTTTACAAAATTCTATTAATGGAAGAAAATTTTAATTCTCTGGAAGACTGTAAAAGGCACCTGAAATAGATACAAAGTTTTCCTCAAAAAGATACAAAGTTTTGGGAAGGTAGAATTAGGAAATTGCCTGAAAAATGGAAGAAGGTAATGGAACAGAACTTTGAAAAGGTTGTTCAAAAAAATTCTTGGTGAAAATGTGCCTTTTATTATTACTTAAAAAGCAAAAGAACTTTTTGGCCAACCCAATACTAAGGCTTTATTGTCTTTGAATGTAAGATTTTGGCTTACGTTAAAACTAAAAATGTTGTCTGCTTGTCTTCTTTGAGATAGTGGATCTGTGTACTTTTCTTTTAGATTAGCCATGAATGTAGCCTTTTTTCAAGATGGCTTTTTAACATGCTAATAATAAAAGTAAAGCTTGTGTTAAGAAAAACTGGCATGACTTGTATTTCTAATTAAGGTTTTTTTCCTTCAGGAAGGCATCAAAGTAGTTCAACCCATGTTTTGGGGGAAAATGGTTAGTTATATTGAAAACTATGATCCCAATGATTCTGCCGCTTTGCACGAAGCCTACAGCTATGCGGCAGGGCTGAGCGCCTGCGTGCTCCTGTGGGCCGTTCTGCACCACTTGTGCTTCTACCACATGCAGCGCGTGGGGATGAGGCTGAGAGTAGCCGTGTGCCACATGATCTACCGCAAGGTGAGTGTCACTTAGTACCATGGTGTGTACCTCCCCTCAAGCAACAGAAGCATTTTGGGAAAGTTCTCTGAAAACTAAAAATTTATAACTGGGATCATTTACACCTTCCTAGAGAGGTTTGCTATTTGCATCAGGCCAATTTTGTTGTTGTCATTTAAGCAAACTTTACCAGTAAATAATGAAAAGTTTTGTGTTGAGATCGGGTCAGAGCTGCCTTTGATAACTTTTATCCACAGGTTGTTGCATAATATCCACTCAGCTTGTAATGGATTCTGATTATCAAATTGGTTTTCAATGTTTTCATACTTAAATCTCATAGCTGTATTTGTGGAACTTTTGTTGTTCATTAAAACCTTCTTTTACATTGATCAGATCAGATCAGTCACTCAGTCGTGTCCGACTCTTTGTGACCCCATGAATTGCAGCGGGCCAGGCCTCCCTGTCCATCACCAATTCCCGGAGTTCACCCAAACTCATGTCCATTGAATTAGTGATGCCATCCAGCCATCTCATCCTCTGTCGTCCCCTTCTCTGCCTGCCCCCAGTCCCTCCCAGCATCAGAGTTTTTCCAATGAGTCAGCTCTTCTCATGAGGTAGCCAAAGTATTGGAGTTTCAGCTTTAGCATCCGTCCTTCCTAAGAACACCCAGGACTGATCTCCTTTAGAATGGACTGGTTGGATCTCCTGCACTCCAAGGGACTCTCAAGAGTCTTCTCCAACACCACACTTCAAAAGCATCAATTCTTCGGCACTCAGCCTTCTTCACAGTCAACTCTCATATCCATACATGACCACAGGAAAAACCATAGCCTTGACTACACGGATCTTATATATATATATATATATATATATATATATATATATTAATAGATACCTGTATCTATGTCAGTTATATATTGTTGTTTTTCAGTCACTAAGTCATGTCTGACTCTTTGCGACCTCATGAATTGCAGCACGCCAGGCCTCCCTGTCCATCACCAACTCCTGGAGTCTACCCAAACCCATGTCCATCGAGTCGGTGATGCCATCCAGCCATCTCATCCTCTGTCGTCCCCTTCTCCTCCTGCCCCCAATCCCTCCCAACATCAGAGTCTTTTCCAGTGAGTCAGCTCTTCGCATGAGGTGGCCAAAGTGTTGGAGTTTCAGCTTTAGCATCAGTTCTTGCAAAGAACACCCAGGACTGATCTCCTTTAGAATGGACTGGTTGGATCTTGCAGTCCAAGGGAGTCTCAAGAGTCTTCTCCAACACCACAGTTCAAAAGCATCAATTCTTCAGCACTCGGCTTTCTTCACAATCCAACTCTCACATCCATACATGAGCACTGGAAAAACCGTAGCCTTAACTAGACGGACCTTTGTTGGCAAAGTAATGTCTCCGCTTTTGAATATGCTATCTAGAATGGTCATAACTTTCCTTCCAAGGAGTAAGCGTCTTTTAATTTCATGGCTGCAGTCATCATCTGCAGTGACTTTGGAGCCCCCAAAAATAAAGTCTGACACTATTTGCCCATCTATTTCCTATGAAGTGATGGGACCAGATGCCATGACCTTAGTTTTCTGAATGTTGAGCTTTAAGCCAACTTTTTCACTCTCCTCTTTCACTTTCATCAAGAGGCTTTTGAGTTCCTCTTCTCTTTCTGCCATAAGGGTGGTGTCATCTGCATATCTGAGGTTATTGGTATTTCTCCCAACAATCTTGATTCCAGCTTGTGTTTCTTCCAGTCCAGCAGTTCTCATGATGTACTCTGCATATAAGTTAAATAAGCAGGGTGACAATATACAGCCTTGACGTACTCCTTTTCCTATTTGGAACCAGCCTGTTGCTCCATGTCCAGTTCTAACTGTTGCTTCCTTATCTGCATATAGGTTTCTCAAGAGGCAGGTCAGGTGGTCTGGTATTCCCATCTCTTTAAGAATTTTCCACAGTTTATTCTGATCCACATAGTCAAAAGTTTTCACATAGTCAATAAAGCAGAAATAGATGTTTTTCTGAAACTATCTTGCTTTTTCGATGATCCAGCAAATGTTGGCAATTTGAGCTCTGGTTCCTCTGCTTTTTCTAAAACCAGCTTGAACATCTGGAAGTTCATGGTTCACATATTGCTGAAGCCTGGCTTGGAGAATTTTGAGCATTCCTTTACTAGCGTGTGAGATGAGTGCAATTGTGTGGTAGTTTGAGCATTTTTTGGCATTGCCTTTCTTTGGGATTGGAATGAAAACTGACCTTTTCCAGTCCTGTGGCCACTGCTGAGTTTTCCAAATTTGCTGGCATATTGAGTGTAGCACTTTCACAGCATCTTCTTCCAGGATTTGAAATAGCTCAACTGGAATTCCATCACCTCCACTAGCTTTGTTCATAGTGGTGCTTTCTAAGGCCCACTTGACTTCACCTTCCAGGATGTCTGGCTCTAGGTGAGTGATCACACCATCATAATTATCTTGGTCATGAAGACCTTTTTTGTATAGTTCTTCTGTGTATTCTTGCCATCTCTTCTTAATATCCTCTGCTTCTGTTAGGTCCATACCATTTCTGTCCTTTATCGAGCCCATCTTTGCATGAAATTTTCCCTTGGTATCTCTAATTTTCTTGAAGAGATCTCTAGTCTTTCCCATTCTGTTGTTTTCCTCTATTTCTTTGCATTGATTGCTGAGGAAGGCTTTCTTATCTCTCCTTGCTCTTCTTTGGAACTCTGCATTCAGATGCTTATATCTTTCCTTTTCTCCTTTGCTTTTTGCTTCTTTTCCTTTCACAGCTATTTGTAAGGCCTCCCCAGACAGCCATTTTGCTTTTTTGCATTTCTTTTCCATGGGGATGGTCTTGATTCCTGTCTCCTGTACAATGTCACAAACCTTCGTCCATAGTTCATCAGGTACTCTATCTATCAGATCTAGTCCCTTAAATCTATTTCTCACTTCCACTGTATAATCATAAGGAATTTGATTTAGGTCATACCTGAATGGTCTAGTTGTTTTCTCTACTTTCTTTTAAGTCTAAATTTGGCAATAAGGAGTTCATGATCTGAGCCACAGCTCCCGGTCTTGTTTTTGCTGACTGTATAGAGCTTCTCCATGTTTGGTTGCAAAGAATATAATCAATCTAGAAGAAATATACAAAAAAGATCTTCATGACCCAGATAACCATGATGGTGTGATCACTGGACGAGAGCCAGACATCCTGGAATGTGAAGTCAAGTGGGCCTTAGAAAGCACCACTATGAACAAAGCTAGTGGAGGTGATGGAATTCCAAGTGAACTATTTCAAATCCTAAAAGATGATGCTGTGAAAGTGCTGCACTCAGTATGCCAGCAAATTTGGAAAACTCAGCAGTGGCCACAGGACTGGAAAAGGTCAGTTTTCATTCCAATCCCAAAGAAAGAGAATGCTGAAGAATGTTCAAACTACCCCACAATTGAACTCATCTCACACGCTAGCAAAGTAATGCTCAAAATTCTCCAAGCCAAGCTTCAAGAGTACGTGAACTATAAACTTCCAAATGTTCAAGTTGAATTTAGAAAAGGCCGAGGAACCAGAGATCAAATTGCCGGCCTCCGTTGGATCATCAAAAAAGCAAGACAGTTCCAGAAATACATCTACTTCTACTTTATTGACTATGCCAAAGCTTTTGACTGTGTGGATTACAACAAACTGTGGAAAATTCTTGAAGACATGGGAATAGTAGACCACTTGACCTGCCTCCTCAGAAATCTGTAAGCAATAGTTAGAAACAATAGTTAGAAGCAGACATGGAACAACAACAGACTGGTTCCAAATTGGGAAAGGAGTACATCAAGGCTGTATATTGTCACTCTGCTCTTTTAACTTATATGCAGAGCATGTCATGAGAAAAGCCTGGCTGAATGAAGCACAGGCTGGAATCAAGATTGCCAGGTTAAATATCAATAACCTCAGATATGCAGATGACACTACTCTTATAGGAGAAAGCGAAGAACTAAAGTGCCTCTTGATGAAAGTGAAAGAGGAGAGTGAAAAAGTTGGTTTAATACTCAACATTCAGAAAATTAAGGTCATGGCATCCGATCCCATCACTTCATAGCAAATGGATGGGAAAACAATGGAACGAGTGAGAGATTTTATTTTTTTTTTGGCTCCAAAATCACTGCAGATGGTGACTGCAGCCATGAAATTAAATGATCCTTACTCCTTGGAAGAAAAGCTATGATCAATGTAGACAGCATATTAAAAAGCAGAGACATTACTTTGCCAACAACGGTCCCTCTAGTCAAAGCTATGGTTTTTCCATTAGTCATGTTTGGATGAAAAAAAGCTGAGCACTGAAGAATTGATACTTTTGAACTGTGGTGTTGGAGAAGACTCTTGAGAGTCCCTTGGACTGCAAGGAGATCCAACCAGTCCATCCTAAAGGAAATCAGTCCTGAATATTCATTGAAAGGACTGATACTGAAGCTGAAACTCCAATACTTTGGCCACCTGATGCAAAGAACTGATTCATTGAAAAGACCCTGATTATAGGAAAGATTGAAGGCAGGAGGAGATGGGGATGACAGAGGATGAGATGGTTGGATGGCATCACCGACTTGATGGACTTGAGTTTGAGTACTGACTGACTGATTGGGTATCTATTTATCTGTTAGTGGACATTTGAGTTGTTTCTACCTTTTGACTGTTGTACATAATGGTGCTATGAACAGGGTGCACAAATGACCAGTCAAATTCATGCTCTAAGTTATTCTGGGTACATTCTGGGAAATGAAATTGCTGTGCTGTGTACTAATTTCATGTTTGGTTTTTGAGGAAATGCCATAATCTCTTCCATTGTGGCTACATCATTTTACATTTTCTCTTGAGCATTGATTTTTCTGTTTAACTTGAAGACTAAATAGAAAGAATTTATGAACGATGATATTTTGTTTGGATCCATGGCTCCAGTTGATGGTCTGTTGAAATTGCTCAAGGTGGTCTGTCAGGTTTCTCAGTTCTAGGGAATTTTTCTGAGCTTTTTGTCAAATCAAGGGATTGTACAGCACAGTCTGTTTTTTTTTGTAAAGTCAGCAGACTGGCGTTAAGAACACAGGTTCCTCACAGGATTAGTATTTTGACTGTTATACTGATCAGTTTTAGAATGAGGAAACTAAGACCAAAGTGTTTAAATGGTGTCATACCTGGTATCAATGACCGACCAGATTTATAGTCCAGGTCCCCTAATCTCTTTCCTTAAGGCGGCCTCTCCACTTTCATCTTGTTGTTGTTTAGTCACTAAGTCCTGTCCAACTCTTTGTGACCCCATGGACTCCAGCACACCAGCCTTCCCTGTCCTTTATTATCTCTTGGAGTTTGGGCAAACTCATGTCCATTAAGTTGAGGATGCCATCCAACTATCTCATCCTCTGTTGCCCCCTCCTCCTCCTGCCCTTAATCTTTCCCAGCATTAGGGTCTTTGCCAATGAGTTGGCTCTTGGCATCAGGCAGCCACACTGTTGGAGCTTCAGTTTCAGTATCGGTCCTTACAATGAGTATTCAGGGTTGATTTTCTTTAGGATTGAGTGGTTGGATCTCCTAGCTGTCCAGGGGACTCTCAAGAGTCTTCTCTAGAACCACATTTCAAAAGCATCAGTTCTTCAGTGCTCAGCCTTCTTTATGGTCCAGCTCTCACATCAGTACATGACTACTGGAAAGAAGATAGCTTTGACTATATGGACCTTTGTTGGCATAATGATGTCTCTGCTTTTTAATATGCTGTTTAGGTTTTGGCTGAAAATTACTTAGTTTACTTAGTCTAAACCTACATTCACTTATCCTTCGGACAGGTCCAAGTTCATTGAGAAACAGAGTGGAGGGTTTTGCTTCTGTCTCCTGCTCCTCCTTTTGCTGTCCTTGTAAGCAGGGCTGCCGCCACATTGAATCATTTAAGGATGAACATGGGTCCCCAAAGCCCTGCTGTCAGGCATCATCCTGCTCGTCCTGACACCACACAAGACCCCATGAAAATGCACTCCATTTTGCTAAGTTCTCAGACTGACTTGGTATCACTGTAGGAATCGATTCTCTGTATCTTTCTCTCATTTCAGTCACTGTGCCTGAGTAGCTCAGCCATGGGGAAGACCACCACAGGCCAGATAGTCAACCTGCTGTCCAACGATGTGAACAGGTTTGATCAGGTGAACTGCCCCTGAGGGATCATCTTCCATTTCCCATTCTTCTTCTTACTGGATTTAGCTTATTGGGATGCCAGGTGCCAGGGTATGGTTCAATCAGTGTTCTGTTGAGGACATAAGACAAGGGTTCTCTTTATCCAACGCTCATTTCCTCTGTGTGCAGCTTAGATGTGATAATATGTTTTGTCCTGTACACGAGAAGTTTGTTTTTCTGACATTGTCTGCAATATACTTCAGTAATAGGCAGTAGTGTTCTGGGACAGCTTGATTAGTGTTAGTAGAGGTCCTCCATAGAAGTTTCGTAGTGGCCCTTCTTGGCATGTGGTGTCAGTGTTGCTGCCTGAACTGTCTTCCTCCTCCTCTGCATGATGAAGGCCTGGTGGGCAGGGATTGTTCCTTCTCCTGCCCCCTGTTCAGTGCTGCTGCATAGGGAGCCATGGAGGAATAATGCCAAGTGAGTGGTCTCCAGCTTTGCACAACCTCCTCTCTGCTGTCCCATCATACCCATTTCACACTTACCTTATGAATAGATCACAATTCCAGGGTGTTGCAGCTGTTGGACAGATCTGCATAGAACAGTTCTCTTTCCTGGATGATCCTGGCCTTTAAGTTTGGGGGCTTATCTGGTAGCTCCAGGTAAGAGCTGGAGTCCACCTGCAATGCAAGAGGCCCGGGTTTGATCCCTGGGGTCAGGAACATTCCCTGGAGAAGGAAATGGTACCCCGCTCCAGTTATCATGCCAGCATAATTCCATGGACAGAGGAGCCTGGTGGGCTATAATCCATGGGGTCGCAAAGAGTCGGACATGACTAAGCGACTAACACTTTCACTTCTCCTTCAATTATTCACTCATGAAACATGACGTAAGGCCTCTATTCAATTTGAAGGATGAATAAGCCTTAATTTCTGCCCTGGAAAGGCCACAGCCTGTCCAAAAGGTAAATGTACAAGCAGTTGTCGGAAGTGTGGTAAGTACCATAATATAGGCTCTTCTGGGGAGATGGGGCTGAATTTTGGGACAGAGAGAGTTGGGGAAGCCCTGAGTTCATCTGTGTTGTGGATAAAATCAACATCATCCATCAGTGGTGCTGGTCGGGTTCTCCCTGGATGTCCCTGAGGCTGGCCCTGTGCTGCCCCAGAACAGCGTGATCTGGGGTGGAAGCTTGGATTTCTGCTTCAGCAGGTGTAAAACTCACTGAGATAATTTCTGTTTAAATTCCTGTCTGTTCCTTCAGAGCAGATTGTTTCTACACTGTGTCCTTACTGTATTGTTATATTGTATGCAGTCCTGAGAAGGCTTGTCTTTCTCTTTAACAGTGAGGATGTTCTTCACTATCTGTGGGTGGGGCCACTGCAGGCTGTCACAGTGACCGCCCTGCTCTGGATGGAAATAGGAATGTCGTGTCTTGCTGCGATGGCGGTTCTCATCATTCTTCTGCTTTTGCAAAGCTGCTTCGGGATGTTGTTTTCATCACTCCGGTAAGAGAAACACTGGTTTAAAAAATAGGTGATAAGTGCTTAGTAACATGCAGCATCTGCTCGATGCTTGTGTTCAAAAACAAAACCAATGCCTTCTCTGGTCTCTTCTTTGAGTGCATTGTAGACCCTTCAGGCTTTGCAGGTGGAGGCTCCAGCCTTAAGCTGAAGGCTGATCTTGAAGAGGGAAAGGAGATGGCACTCACTGGCTCCTCCCACTACCATAGCTGAATAAGTGGAGTGTCCTTGAGCAGAATGTACCTACATTGACGTTTTGTAAACTTTATTAAATAGTAATAATCCTATAGGCTCAAATTTAGCTACATGTGTTTTTGTTATTCTTATGCTAGAGCAATTTTCAGGTATCTATTTTCATGTTTTGTTTTTAATTCAGTGTTTCCATTAACTTATAAGTGCCTCAAGGACAAGGTCAATCTTAATTAACTATGTCTTAGTAAAGCCCCACAGTCCCAGCAGAATATGTGATAGAACAGTCACTGGTGATGAAGGACCTAATGGCGAAGAGATAGACCTGAAGCAGGTCCCAGAGGGTTGGAGGTGGGTCATTTGTCCAGGCTGTCAGGTGGTGGAGGTGTTGTGCTCTTTGAAGTTTTTTTTTTTTTTTTCTTGAAATTTCTCTTCTTCTTTTTTTTTTTTAAATGACTTTACATGTGATATTTTTGTCTATTTGCAATTTCCTTTCCTGTCTGCTGTGAAGAGATGTCCCTCATCCTTCGAGGCCCTGTTCCAGTGCTACCAGGTCTCTGAATTTCTTCTTGTTCTGCTTTCCTGGTAGAATTAACAGTCCCATCTTTTCTGCTTCCCAGAACTTCTCTCCTATTTTATCACAGCACAGACACTGTCTTCCCATTAGATTCAGTGTCTTTCTGCCTTCCCTGCCCAGCTGCGACCTCCTTGGGCAGAGTTTATACCTGACTGACTTTGGGTCTTCCTCAGCCAGTACTGCAAGTTCCCAAGTTACTCCTTGAATTAGGCTGAATGGTTGACTTCTAGAAGTCTTTTTCTCCATTTTCACTTTGAGAAGGACCTGCCTGTGATGTCAGCACAGAAGAGCTGTAGGGAATCATCGATCCCTGGTCCCTCCCTTTGCCCCCTCCTGCTGCTGCTGCTGCTGGAAAGTTGGGCTGTGGTCATTAAGTCTCATCTCTCACGTCTATTCCCTCAGGAGTAAGACCACAGCTTTCACAGATGACAGGATCAGGACCATGAGTGAAGTTATAACTGGCATCAGAACAGTAAAAATGTATGCTTGGGGACAGTCATTTATAGACCTTATTACCAGATTAAGAAGGTACGTTTTTATACATATCACACCATATTTTTGTACTTTCCCCTCTATTTTTATTGACTGAAATTAGAAGGCTTACCAAGTTTTCAAATGAAGATGAACTTAAATACTATGAACTCCACACCTCACATGTGGCAGGAGGGTTAAGTGGAAGAGGGGATATGTCATTTTAACCTGCTGTTCCATTACCATCTTCTTAAAGGAAAAATTATATACGCTTCTGAAGACATACAGATAGCCAATAAACACGTGAAAAAATTCTCAACATCATTCTTTCTTAGAGAAATACAAATCAAGACTACAGTGAAGGCGCTCCTGGGGAAGGGGAGGGGAGGGGAGGGGGCGGGGGCCGGCGCGGACGGGACCGGAGTCGCCGCAGCCGCCGGCCGGGCCGCAGCCGCGCAGACACCGCCCGCGACGCAGCCGCCTGCCACTTCTCTGCCGCCTGGCTCGGCGCCTCGGCCGTCTAAAAAAAATTAGAAAAAAAAAAAAAAGAAAAAAAGACTACAGTGAAGTATCACCTCACACTGGTAGGCATGGCCATCAACAAAAAGTCTACAAACAGTACCCTCCTGCTCTGTGGTAGGAGTGCAAATTGGCACAGCTATTATGGAAAAGAGGCTGGAGATTCCTTAGAAAACTAGGAATAAATCTGCCATATGACCCAGCCATCCCTCTACTGGGCATATGCCCTGAGAAAACCAAAATTCAAAAAGACACATGTCCCTCAATGCTCATTGCAGCAGTATTTCCAACACCCAGGACATGTGCTTCCATAGGGGCCATGGTGCCTGTCTCTGTCTAATGTCTTGGTGCCTCACAATTTTGGGGTGTTTTATTCTCTTCCCCCACAAATTCATGAGCTCCTGGAGGGGACGGACTGTGTCTTTCTGTCATTAGCGGGGAGCCTGGCCCAGGACTTGTGGTTATGAATGTTTGTTGAAAGAATGTTCAAACCCAGTCCAGTTGACCCACAGTGTTTAAAAGGGTGACGTGAAGCCGCTGTTTAGTTGGAAGTGAAGTGGTGATGAAGTGTGCGTCCTGGTGTTGGGACGGAGCCCCAGGCGTGCAGTGTCTCCATGTGAGGACTTGAATTCGTGCCTTGGATGTCGATGCTCCTTTTAAAACCTCTTTCCTATTCTCTTTTTCAGGAAGGACATTTCCAAGATTCTGAGAATTTCCTACCTTAGGGGAATGAATTTGGCATCATGTTTGGCTGTCAGCAAAATTATAATTTTTGTCACCTTCATCACCAATGAGCTCCTTGACAACCTGATCACAGCCAGCCAAGTGTTTGTGGTGGTGATGCTGTTTGAGGCTCTGAGGTTTTCGAGCACCCCCTACTTCCCCATGTCCATTGAGAATGTGTCAGAGGCCGTTGTCAGCATCCGAAGAATCAAGGTTTGGGGACAAATAATTGCTTTCAGTTGTAGGTGGATTTTTTGTAAAATGCCCTTTTGTTTGGTGTCACTGTGTTCCAATTAGGAGATATTTAACTCTCTCAGTGCCAAAGCTGGCAGTCTTCCCAGAATGTTGTAGGTGCCCACTTCTGTTCATAGGTAGAGTGAGTTACCGATACCGTAAGACTGGTTTTCATGGAGGGGCAGTAGTATATATAAGTAGCAGTAGCACAGGGCTCTTGTGTAGTGATGCCTGCAGAGTGATTAAAATGTCTAAAAGCAGGAGAAGCAAACAGAGTGCATCTCCTGTGCTAACCCCAGTGACCAGGCAGTGACTGTGCACAGTCCTGGGGTGTAAGATTCCTCTCTGGGCTGGGAGGGGAGGAACTTGCTGAGAGCTCCCTGCTGCTTGGACAGAAAGACTGGCCTCAGATTCACTTAATTCTCTGTGTTAAAAAATGAGTTCTTTCCCCCACAGATGTTTTGCTTGTTGATGTCTGAGCCACCTTTTGCATCTGCCTTTTCATCCCTGTCCCCTCTTTATTTACTGCTTAATCTTCTCTCTCTAGCTGCCCTCTTCTTTTCACATTTATAATTCCCACCATTATGTGAATTAAGAAGTTCCAGATCCAAGCTGGATTTAGAAAAGGCAGAGTGCCGGGGACCAGCCCCGGCTGATCCAGGGTATTCAAAGGAGAGACGGCATAGGCGAGGATCAGGAAACACTTGCTTAATTAAACGTTAATTAAGGATATAAAGAGTAATAGAATGAGGATAGCTTAGTGAGGAAATTCAGTGGAGAAAAGAGGCTGAAATAAGGATAGCTCAGTGAGGAAATTCAGTGGAGAAAAGAGGCTGAATAATTCAGCCAGAAGGTAAGAGAAAGAACGACATGGTGAGACCAAGTTTCTGTGAACAAGGCCCGCACTTTATTTTCCAAAGTAGTTTTTATACCTTAAGTTATGCATAGAGGATAATGGGGGAAGGGGTAGAGTCAGGCAGCAAGCCAGGCTTTCTTCCTGCAAACATATCATACGCAAAAGCTTAGGTGATTTGCATCATCTTCTGGCCCGGAGGCCTGTTAACATTTTAAGACCTTTTCTTCAGAAAACTTATTTTTCTCTAAAGGTGACTGGTCAGGAGCCACCCTCCAAAAGCATTAGATAAAGTTGCATTTCTACAGAGCAAAGGTGTGGTGGGCTATAACAAGAAAAAGAATTAACTCAAGGGTCCCAGGTTACAAACATTAAAGCTACTATTTACACCAACTATATTAATCAATACACTGCCAGGGACACAGCAGGTAAGGGATATGGAAACTTAGCAGCAAACATTGGCCCAACAAGTGAAAATCCCTTCACCAATACAATTTCTAATCAATCTTTTAACTATTCAAAAGAATCTGTGTTTACACAGTTTAGAACATCTCCTGCCTCTCACAGTTGGGAGGCTCTGAACAATCACATGTGGCCAGAAAAACCTATTCAGGCAGGCTAGAGGATTTCCAAAGGAGTTTGTAGGTTAAACACTGTCACACCCAGGAATTATTAACTGGAGCTGTAAGCTAACTTTTTTCAGAGAGGTAGTGGGGGACAGCCCCCCGTAAAGTCAGAGGTGTAGGTGAAAGCACAAAGCAGAAAGTAGGCAGACTCTGGTTTTGGGTGTAAATGCTCAAGAATTTCCAGGGGGACTCCTGAGGCTCGATCCCGCCTTTGCGTGTGCCGAGCCTCTTTCCTCATGACCTTTGTCATGGGCGGAGTTCCTCACTGGCTCCCAGCAGTGATAGAATTCCAGTTGAGCTATTCCAGATCCTGAAAGATGATGCTGTGGAAAGTGCTGCACTCAATATGCAATATGCAGTATGCCGGCTCCCGGCAGCAGAGGAACCAGAGATCAAATTTCTAGCATCCAATGGATCATAGAAAAACAAGAGAATTCCAGAAAAACATCTGCTACTGCTTCACTGACTACTCTAAAGCCTTCAACTGTGTGGATCACAACAAACTGTGGAAAATCATGAAAGAGATGGGGATATCAAACCACCTTACCTGTCTCCTGTCAAACTTGTATGCAAGTCAAGAGGCAACAGTTAGAACTGGTCATCGAATAATGGACTGGTTCCAAATTGTGAAAGGAGTACATGAAGGCTGTATAGTGTAACCTTGCCTTTTTAACTTATATGCAAAGTACATCATGAGAAATGCAGGGCTGGATGAAGCTCAAGCTGGAATCAAGATTGCTGGGAGAGATATCAATAACCTCAGACATGCAGATGACACCATCCTTATGGCAGAAAGGGAAGAGGAACTAAAGAGCCTCTTGATGAAGGTGAAAGAGGAGAGTGAAAAAGCTGACTTAAACCTCAGCATTCAGAAAACTACAATCATGGCATCTCATCCCATTACTTCATGGCAATAGATGGGGAAACAATGGAAACAGAAACAGACTTTATTTTCTTGGGCTCCAAATCACTGCAAGTGCTGATTGCAGCCATGAAATTCAAAGACCCTTGCTCCTTCAAAGAAAAGCTATGACAATCCTATACAGTGTATTAAAAAGCAGAGACATTACTTTACCAATAATGTTCCCTATGGTCAAAGCTATTGTTTTTCCACTAGTCATGTATGGATGTGAGTGTTGGACCATAAAGAAGGCTGAGAATGGAAGATTTGATGCTTTTGAACTGTGGTGTTGGAGAAGACTCTTGAGAGCCCCTTGGACTGCAAGGAGATCAAACCAGCCAATCCTAAAGGAAATCAACCCTGAGTATTCATTGGAAGGTCTGATGCTGAAGCTCCAATACTTTGGCCACCTAATGCCAAGAGCCAACTCATTGGAAAAGACCCTGATGCCGGGCAAGATTGAGGGCAAGAGGAGAAGGGGATGAAAGAGGATGAGATGGCTGGATAGCCTGAGCAAACTCTTGGAGATAGTGATGGACAGGGGATCCTGGAGTGCTGCAATCCATGGGATTGCAAAGAGTCAGACATGACTTAGTGACTGAGCAACAACAAATACACTATATTATATGATTATATTGATATATACCATGAGCTGTAATAATAGTAATTATTAATCATGTAATAATAGTAATTATGTAATATTTTGTTCTATACATTATTTAATATGTTCTGAGTGAAAGTGAAAGTTGTTCAGTTGTGTCTGACTCTTTGCAACCCTATGGACTATACAGTCTGTGGAATTCTCCAGGCCAGAATACTGGAATGGGTAGCCTTTCTCTTCTCCAGGACATCTTCCCAACCCAGGAATCAAACCCAGATCTCCTGCATTGCAGGTGGATTCTTTACTAGCTGAGCCATAAGGGAAGCCCAAGAATACTGGAGTGGGTAGACTAACCCTTCTCCAGTGGATCTTCCTGACCCAGGAATTGAACCAGTGTCTCATGTATTGCATAATATGTTCTGATGTGAACTAATACTTTTTAGCAAAACAGTATTTAGACTGTTCAAAGTTTGCAGATCCCAGGAAAGCAATTGTTTTTGTTTGTGCTTTCTTCCTGCAGTTTAACAATCTGTTTTTTCCCTCGTTTCTGTAGAATTTTTTATTACTTGATGAAATACCACAGGTCAGCACTCAGCTGCCATCAGAGGGTGAAGTGATGGTGGACATGCAAGATTTCATTGCTTTTTGGGATGAGGTAACAGATCTTCCATTCCAAGATCATGACTGCTAACAGACAACTTTGACTACGATTTATTGGAGAATTTTTAGATTTTACCCATGGTGTAAAATGTGACTTGCTCATTTACTAAAAGTATGTTGCAAAATTTTTCAAAATAGGGACTAATGTTTGTATCTAATGGAAATTAATTATAAAATCAGCCTAAGATGTTTGACATGTTGTGCTTGCTCTCATTTTCAAGAGAACTTTCAAAGTATTATCACATTTTGATCTCAAAGTCCATACAATTGTAATGTTAGCATTTACAGAATTGGACAAACAAAATGCTGCAATGTGATATGGGTTATCTGAAAAACACACAACTAGTTTTTAAAGAGGCTTTGGGGAATCAGCATATATTTTTTGCCTTGATTTTCAGACCAGTTCATTATACACAGAGTGAGGCCATGATCTGGATCTTTGCTGGTAGAGCGGGTGCTCTCCCATCCTGAGCTTCTGGATGGTTCTGAATACTTTGGTGGCATTCAGGGTAGGAGGAGACAGCAGGTGACCGTAGTGAGCACCAGTGATTCCTAGTTAAAGGATTACGCTGTGTGGAAGCTGACTAGGAGAGCTGATGATTTCCAACACTTGGTTTATTTGTTAGGTTCAGTCAAACAGAAAAAACAACAGGGTCTGGTCTCAAGAAGTTGTCAGTATCACACGCCCAGTGCAGCCCCTTTACCAACTGAAATGCCCCGCTGCTCCCCGGTTCCGTGGTCTTCTGTGCTCACCCTCCTGTATCAGTGAGGATTGGTTAGGAAAACAGAACCCCACCGCGGGAGAGGGAGTTCCATGCAGGGAATTAGTTACGCAGATGATAAAAGAGGGAGAAAAAAGCAGTAAGGGCAAAATGGTGGTGTGTGAGACAACCCAGGGGTTATCAAAGGCAGGAAGCTGCTCCCACCCCCAGGGCTGGAGGGACTCAGGGAGGCGGCGCCTCCACCAGAGGGTCCACCCTCCAGAGCAGAGCCCAGGAGCCAGGCTGTCAGAGTGGGGACCACAGAGCACATGTCCTGACTGTAGACTTGTCCTATATTTTGTCCCTGTGACTCTGTAGTGCTCCCTGCATCCTGTTCACCTGCTTCTGACTCAGCAGCTGCCATCCCCACCGACAACCAGTGGTTTGTTCCCTCATACATGAAACCACATCCCTGTACCTTCTGTCTGTGGAAACTCACACAAGGTGTCTGATCTAACCTGAGAGCTTCTGATACCTTAATACGGTGGATTTACCTTCTGGTTGATGTTTCTCGTCATAATGCTCTTGAAGCATTTATAGAAAGCACCACTAAAATTCCATTATAAAGAACATTTCATGTGAATGCTAACACATACTTTGTATGAACTTATTAGAATTCTTTTGTTCCCAGCAAACATGTAGATTTGTTTTAAATCAGTTCAGTATATATTCTGCAGTTATTAACTGAAATAAAATTATCTGTATTCAGCAGTCTGCCTGTGCAGCAAATGCCTGTAATGTAGAATAAGGGATTTTAGTTGTACTATAGTCCATGTGAATAAATCAGATGAAAAATCTGAAAAGGTTTCTATATAGCTTCTAGAGTTAAAAAAACAAAACAAAACAAAACACATTATTACTAACTCAAGATACTAAACTCCTGAAGGAAGAGGGGAAAAGGCTGTGAGTTCTGTTGTAAGTCTCTTGTAAAATCTAAAGGCATATTATGATTCTGTTAGAGCAGAATTCAAAATTACAGAGATGAGAGGCTTCGTCAGCTATGTTTACACAAAAATAGATACAATGTTAACATTATTGTGTGTCAAGGTTTCCTTGGAGAAGGAAACGGCCACCCCCTCCGGTATTCTTGCCTGGAGAATCCCATGGATAGAAGAGCCTGGTGGGCTACAGTCCATAGGGTTGCAGAGTCGGACATGACTGAAGTGACTTAGCAAAGCAAAGCAAAGGTATTCCTCTCTAGGTAAATGATGATTATGGTATTGTAGCTAATTTTTACCACTTTCAGAGAATGGAAATTCTAAATATTTTCAACTGAATCTAGTCTAATAGCACTCATTAGAAACTAACAGCCATGGCACCATAATAACATTTTTCATGCAGTACCAGACTGTCACTACTGAGGGAGACACAAAAATGTGAGGTAAGCATATCTTTTCCTAGAAACCTTTGAAGCCAGAGATATTAAACAATTAAGGCACTTGAAAACATTAGGGATATGTATAAACTTGCGAGTAAAACAAACTATAGCTGTACCAGCAAGCAATGAAGAAATAGTAAATCTTCATTTTATGAACCTTTAATTATCTAAATGTAAGGAATTTTGGCTTAAGAAATGGTCAAGAGCAACTTGTCATTTCTTACTATATAATATTGAAAACCAAGTGCTAAATTCAGCCATTGTAGGGTAAGGAAGCTAAAACAAAAAAGCCTTAATGACCTGGAGCCTTAGTGAGCAAAAGCTCATTTTAAACTGACTTAAACCCCTCAACTAATCCTGCGTGTCAAAGGCAGGGAAGAGGATCCCTCTAAACCTGAAAAAACTAGTGATTCATAAGGAAACTAAAGAGATGAAAGTATGCATGCTTACCATACCACAGGAATTGGAACTAAGAAGAAAAAGATGGGTGAGAAGAAATAAAAAGTACGATCTATTTACCTAGGGCAATCATCATTATAAATTGACAGTAATCTGATCAACTAAGATTTTTTCTGAAATTATACTGCTCACATTTTCTGTGTCAAAACTTAAAATGATTGTCTCATTAAAGAGTAAATGATTCTAAAACAACTTCTTTCTTACCTCATAAAAGTTACATTTTAAAAAAGCTCAGTGGAAATCTTAAGGTACAACAGTTAGGAAACTTTTTTGAAGTATGAAGGAAAATATGATTAAATCAACTTTATACTTTTTAACAGCCATAATAAAAATTTAGGGTGGTTCAATAGATGAAGGCTTTTGACTTCCTATAAATTATTTAAGTTACTCGGGCTTGAAATTAAGTAGGTAAGTTTTCAGTTAAATACTAACAGTGTAGTATCTTAGAGCAGATTTTTTATTGCCCACATCAACAGTTATATCCTCAGACCAACTTCTCCCTTCTTTAATGTGAAATAGCAAATCACCAGCATTTTAGGTTAAGTCTAGACTTTAAGGCATTATTCTTTAATTTCTAAGTGATACAAAGTGCTTTATAAGTATGAACAATAATCTGTTATACTTTACTATTTTTTTGTCCTTTCCATTCATTTTTTAAAATCTGGAACATGGCATCTTTTTTTCCATGTAGAAAAAACTGTTATCAAGCACAAAATTTTACTCTAAGGATACTAAATTTTTAAATTTATTCCACTTTTTAAATGATAGCCAAAAATCCACCTGATTGATGCTCATTTAGCACCTTCTCAATTCTGGTCACTAAAGTACATCCTGAGTTTGAATAAAAATAATGCATCTTTCAGGCTTTAAAATGACTACTTTTTAAAAAATTTTAATTGGAGGCTAATTACTTTACAATATTGGGCTTCCGTGGTGGCTCCACGGTAAAGAATCTGCCTGCAGTGCAGGAGATCCAGGTTCGGTTCCTAGGTTGGGAAAATCCCCTGGAAAAGGGAATGGCAACCCACTCTAGTAATCTTGCCTAGGGACTGCTAAGTGACTTTTCCTGCACCTGCAAAAGGGTTATGAGGCTGTCTGCACAGGACAGTGTTTTCCATCACTTACAGAATTACATTTGGCATGTAAAGAAGAGAGAATCTAATCCCACAGCAGAAGGCATTTAAGGTATAAGAAGAAGCCACAAATATTCATGCGGAGTACTTTAAATATTCCCCTTGAGCAAAATGATTTAACTGATTTTTCTTCAAGAGCGATGCTCCTATATGCATCCCTTGAAAAATTAAAGATCCCAGAATAGCATGTTCCATGTGGGACATATTGAAAGACGATATTTTGGTTTCAGTGAGTTACACTCCAGTCCTTGTTCATTTAGCAGATCCATTTTCAGAGGGTGAGGTTGGTGTTAGTCGCTCAGTGGGGTCCAACTCTTTGTGACCCCAAGGATTGTAGCCCTCCAGGCTTCTCTGTCCATGGAATTCTTCAGGTAAGAATACTGGAATGGGTTGTCATTCTCTTCTCCAGAGAATCTTCCCTACCCAGGGGTCAAACCTGAGTCTTGCACATTGCAGGCAGATTCTTTACCATCTGAGTCACCAAGGAAGTCCATAGAGTGTGGTAATTTTGTTTTTAGATTTGCAAATCTATAGAGAAAGAAAATTACAGCCTACACACCCAAGAAAGGACAGCTCCTCCAAAGAACCTGGCTGCATCAGAGGCAGACTTTGGCGTGGATTGTAAGCTCAGAGTTAGTGCTTTTAGTTACACATGATGTGGCAGCTGTGGTGGGAGCTGTGGAGGGGAAGGCAGAGTTGTGGTGTTAGCTCTCGAATTGGTTGGCAATGGTGTGACAGCGGGCACAGAAAGAATTCTGTGTTTACCAACTGGCAGTGACTAACTCTGAATTATGTAAACAGTAGCATTTACCTTTCATTCAGTCCAAAAGGAGGTAGTATTAGCAGCCTTAGCATCAAAACAGGAAACACAGCTGTTGTGGTTTCCCAGATTTCTGATGCTGGAGAGGTGTCCCTGAGGAGTTGGCGGTACTGGGGCTATCGTGGTGCTCAGTAAAGCTGGACTGTAGTCACATCAGCACCGGGGAGGTGTCCTGAGCCGGTCATCACACAGAGCATGGCTAGGCAGCCCGTGGCCCAGAGCAGCAGGTGGGAGAGCCCAACAACACGTCCTCCGTGCAGGTGTTCAACTGGACCTGGGCGCCCAAAGCTGTGTCTGTCCTTCTGTCTCCTGCATCCTCACCGCCCCCCCTCCCCAACCAGTGTGTGCGGGTGTCCATTGGAATTGATTTTGTACCAAACTATGCGTGGCAGAAAGTGAAGAGGAACTAAAAAGCCTCTTGATGAAAGTGAAAGTGGAGAGTGAAAAAGTTGGCTTAAAGCTCAACATTCAGAAAACTAAGATCATGGCATCTGGTCCCATCACTTCATGGGAAATAGATGGGGAAACAGTGGAAACAGTTTTAGACTTTATTTTTTTTGGCTCCAAAATCACTGCAGATGGTGACTGCAGCCATGAAATTAAAAGACGCTTACTCTTTGGAAGAAAAGTTATGACCAACCTAGATAGCATATTGAAAAGCAGAGACATTACTTTGCCAACAAAGGTCCGTCTAGTCAAGGCTATGATTTTTCCAGTGGTCATGTATGGATGTGAGAGTTGGACTGTGAAGAAGGCTGAGCGCTGAAGAACTGATGGTTTTGAACTGTGGTGTTGGAGAAGACTCTTGAGAGTCCCTTGGACTGCAAGGAGATCCAACCAGTCCATTCTGAAGGAGATCAGCCCTGGGATTTCTTTGGAAGGAATGATGCTGAAGCTGAAACTCCAGTACTTTGGCCACCTCATGCAAAGAGTTGACTCATTGGAAAAGACTCTGATGCTGGGAGGGATTGGGGGCAGGAGGAGAAGGGGACAACAGAGGATGAGATGGCTGGATGGCATCACTGACTCGATGGACATGAATCTGGGTGAACTCCCGGAGTTGGTGATGGACAGGGAGGCCTGGCGTGCTGTGATTCATGGGGTCGCAAAGAGTCTGATATGACTGAGTGACTGAACTGAAAGTGAACTGATGCAGCATTTTAAAATGAACTATCTTGTTCTTTCAAGAGCTTAATAACATGGTCACCGACTTCTGTGTAAATTTCACTGTAGTTCAGAATACCTTGTTCTGTTGTCCTGGCCTTTCCTATGGAAGGACTGTGTCCCTTGCTGGGGTCATTAGTCATTAGGGCTGTCAGGTTAGGTCATGGGTGAGGGAGCCTTTGGAGGGGAAGGGGAAGACATTGGGGTTTTGGATAGAAGCTGAGTCTGAATGAAGCCCCTGCTGGGCTCGGAGGCAAAAAACAGATGTGAGCTCTGTAACTTGCTCTCCTAGACAGCCAGGTGGGCAGGTGGGCAAGGTCTCAGGGACCCAGGTCTCATTCATGAAATGATGAGACTTGGTGTCGATCTTTAAGTTTTAAAATAAATGCTTCCAGGGCCTTCTCTGGTGGTCCAGTGATTAAGAATCCACCTTTCGGTATGGGGGACTCTAGTTCCATCCCTGGTTGAGGAACTAAGATCTCAAGCTATGAGAGATCACATGAGAGATCAACTAAGATCACATGCTATGGAGCAACTAAACCCACACACCCCAACAAAGACCCAGAGCAGCAGCCAAAAAAAAAAAAAAGGCGAAACATACGTCTTGTGGGAGCCTCCAGATCTCACGGGGCAGGGTTTTAAACCTTGTCTGCACAGAGTAGTGGCTTAAATTATGATCCTTGTTAGTCAGTGTTCCTGAGCCTGGATAACCAGTGGGGGAGGGACCCAGCAGCATGAGCTGTCGAGTGCTGCCACCTTCTGGTCACCCTGGAGCAGTGCGTGATCCTGAAGCCTGAATGCAGAGGCAACTCTGTCCTTGACAGACTGAGGGGCTGTGATAGGAAGCTGGTGTTTGTAGGTGGTTCACTATTTTGCTGTCATACCTGATTGAAAAGTAGTAAAATAGGAATCCCAAGTGTCAGGCAGGAAGAAAGGAGTTCAGTTCAGTTCAGTCGCTCAGTCGTGTCGGACTCTTTGTGACCCCATGGATTGCAGCACACCAGGCCTCCCTGTCCATAACCAACTCCCGGAGTTCACCCAAACTCATGTCCATTAAGTCGGTGATGCCATCCAGCCATCTCATCCTCTGTTGTCCCCTTCTCCTCTTGCCCTTGATCTCTCCCAATGTTAGGGTCTTTTCAAATGAGTCAGTTCTTCGCATCAGGTGGCCAAAGTGTTGGAGTTTCAGCTTTAGCATCAGTCCTTCCAATGCACACTCAGGACTGATCTCCTTTGGGATGGACTGGTTGGATCTCCTTGCAGTCCAAGGGACTCTCGAGTCTTCTCCAACACTACAGTTCAAAAGCATCAATTCTTCGGTACTCAGCTTTCTTTATAGTCCAACTCTCACATCTATACATGACTACTGGAAAAACCATAGCCTTGACTAGATGGACCTTAGTTGACAAAGTGATGTCTCTGCTATTCAATATGCTGTCTAGGTTGATCATAGTTTTTCTTCCAAGGAGCAAGCGTCCTTTAATTTCATGGTTGCAGTCACCATCTGCAGTGATTTAGGAGCCCACCAAAATAAAGTCTGACACTGTTTCCACTGTTTCCCCATCTATTTGCCATGAAGAAATGGGACCAGAGTCCTTGATCTTAGTTTTCTGAATGTTGAGCTTTAAGCCAACTTTTTCACTCTCCTCTTTCACTTCCATCAAGAGGCTCTTTAGTTCTTCTTCGCTTTCTGTCATAAGGCTGGTGTCATCTGCATATCTGAGGTTATTGATATTTCTCCCGGCAATCTTGATTCTAGCTTGTGCTTCATCCAGCCTGGCATTTCTCATGATGTACTCTGCATATGTTAAATAACTTGGTGACAATATACAGCCTTGACATACTCCTTTTCCTATTTGGAACCAGTCTGTTGTTCCATGTCCAGTTCTATCTGTTGCTTCCTGACCTGTATACAGATTTCTTAAGAGGTAGGTCAGGTGGTCTGGTATTCCCATCGCTTAAAGAATTTTCCACAGTTTATTGTGATCCACACAGTCAAAGGCTTTGTCATAGTCAGTAAAGCAGAAGTAGATGATTTTCTGGAACTCTTTGACTTTTTTGATAACCCAGTGGATGTTGGCAATTTGATCTCTGGTTCCTCTGCCTTTTCTAAATCCAACTTGAACATCTTGAATTTCATGATTCACGTATTACTGAAGCCTGGCTTGGAGAATTTTGAGCGTTATTTTACTAGAGTGTGAGATGAGTGCAATTGTTTAGTAGTTTGAACGTTCTTTGGCATTGCCTTTCTTTGGAATTGGAATGAAAACTGACCTTTTCCAGTCCTGTGGCCACTGCTGAGTTTTCCAAATTTGCTGGTATATTGAGTGTAGCACTTTCACAGCACCATCTTTTAGGATTTGGAATAACTCAGCTGGAATTCCATCACCTCCACTCTCTTTGTTTGTAGTGATGCTTCTTAAGGCCCACTTGACTTCACATTCCAGGATGTCTGGCTCTAGGTGAGTGATCACACCATTGTGATTTTCTGGGATGGTAAGATCTTTTTTGTACAGTTCTTCTGTGTATTCTTGCCACTTCTTTTTAATGTCTTCTACTTCTGTTAGGTCCATACCATTTCTATCCTTCATTGCCCATCTTTGCATGAAATATTCCCTTGTTATCTCTAATTTTCTTGAAGAGATCTCTGGTCTTTCCCATTCTACTGTTTTCCTCTATTTCTTTGCACTGTTCACTGAGGAAGGCTTTCTTATCTCTCCTTGCTATTCTTTGGAACTCCACATTCAAATGGATGCACCTTTCCTTTTCTCCTTTGCTTTTTGCTTCTCTTCTTTTCTCAGCTATAATGTAAGGCCTCCTCAGACAGCCATTTTGCTTTTTTGCATTTCTTTTTCTTGGGGATGGTCTTGCTCCCTGTCTCCTGTACAATGTCATGAACCTCTGTCCATAGTTCATCCAGCAGTCTGTCTATCAGATCTTGAATCTGTTTTTCCACTTCCACTGTATAATTGTAAGGTACTTGATTTAGGTCATACCTGAATGGTTTACTGATTTCCCCTACTTTCTTCAATTTAAGTCTGATTTTGGTAATAGGGAGTTCATGATCTGAGCCACAGTCAGCCCCCATCTTTTTTCTGCTGACTGTATAGAGCTTCTCCATCTTTGGTTGCAAAGAATATAATCAGTCTGATTTTGGTATTGACCATCTGGTGATGTCCAATTGTAGAGCCTTCTCTTGTATTGTTGGAAGAAGGTGTTTGCTATGACCAGTGTGTTCTCTTGGCAAAACTCTATTGTCCTTTGCCCTGCTTCATTCTGTACTCCAAGGCCAAATTTGCCTGTTAGTCTAGGTGTTTCTTGACTTCCTACTTTTGCATTCCAGTCCCCTATAATGAAAAGGACATCTTTTTTTGTGTGTGTTAGTTCTGGTAGCTCAGACAGTAAGACATCTGCCTACAATGTGGAAGACCTGGGTTCAATCCCAGGTTGGGAAGATATCCTGGAGAAGGAAATGGCAACCCACTCCAGTATTCTTGCCTGGAAAATATCATGGACGGAGGATCCTGGTAGGCTACAGTCCATGGGATTGCAAAGAGTCGGACACAAATGAGAGACTTCACTTCACTTTCTAGAAGGTCTTGTAGGTCTTCATAGAACCATTCAACTTCAGCTTCTTCAGCGTTACTGGTTGGGGCATAGGCTTGGATTACTGTGATATTGAATGGTTTGCCTTGGAAACGAACAGAGATCATTCTGTCATTTTTGAGATTGCATCCAAGTACTGCATTTTGGACTCTCTTGTTGAGTACGATGGCCACTCCATTTCTTCTAAGGAATTCTTGCCCACAGTAGTAGATACAATGGTCATCTGAGTTAAATTCACCCATTCCAGTCATTTTATTTTGCTGATTCCTTAAATGTCAATGTTCACTCTTGCCATCTCCTGTTTGACCACTTCCAATTTGCCTTGATTCATGGACCTAACATTCCAGGTTCATCTACAATATTGCTCTTTACAGCATTGGACTTGGCTTCTGTCACTAGTCACATCCACAGCTGGGTGTTGTTTTTGCTTTGGCTCCGTCTCTTCATTCTTTATGGAGTTATTTCTCCACTGATCTCCAGTAGTATATTGGGCGCCTACTGACCTGGGGAGTTCATCTTTCAGTGTCTTATCTTTTTGCCATTTCATACTGTTCATCTGGTTCTCAAGGCAAGAATACTAAAGTGGTTTGCCATTCCCTTCTCCAGTGGACCACATTTTGTCAGAACTCTCCACCATGACCCGTTTGTCTTGGGTGGCCCTACATGGCATGTCTCATAGTTTCATTGAGTTAGACAAAGCTGTGGTCCATGTGATCAGATTGGTTAGTTTTCTGTGATTGTGGTTTTCAGTCTGTCTGCCTGCTGATGAAGATGGTTAAGAGGCTTATGAAAGCTTCTTGATGGGAGAGACTGACTGAGGGGGAAAGTGGAGAAGCTTAAAAGGCTTAAAAAATGTTTCTTGCATATGAAAATGTAGCTTCTTTTGGTAGATCATTCCTTCCTAAAATCTGAAACTAGTTTTTTTGGTGATGAAAAATCATTGTCATTTTTTAAGTATGTGAATGTTGTTTAATTAGTTCAGTCTTTTCTAGAAAAAAATTTCAATTTGATGATTATTCCAGACTTTTAATCCAGACTCTATGCCTTTAGTCTTTTGGGTGTTTTACTTAATAACATGAAACCTTTTTTTTTTTTTTTGACATAGCAGTTACTATTTTCTTAACACTAAAGATATGTAAAGACATGCAGATACTCTAGGTCTCTCTGGAATGTGACCTGTGATCAGCATGAGGAGTACTTTGTCCTTCACCCTTGAGTTGGATTATGTGTTGTCATATATACCTTCATGCTTTATATTTTTCTTACAGTAGGAGTACTTTATTGCCCTGTTTAGCCAGGACACATAATGCATGTATCGTGTATAAAATTGAGGCTTTATCACTCTGACCCATGGTGTCATAATTAATTTCTTTATTACCCATTGTTTTGTTGTTGGTGTTGAATTAAAGCTCTCTTTAGAGCTTTGAAGATTACTTATAAGACTTAATTTACCAAGAGTGACTTCTTAATATAAAGTGCCTGTTTGCTTATTGAGCATTACTGAGGTTTGTTCTATCAAAAGAAAATGGAGAGATTAGTGGAGCTTTCAAATTATTTAGGGCTTCCCTTATAACTCAGTTGGTAAAGAATCCATTTGCAATACAGGAGACCCCAGTTTGATTTCTGGGTTGGGAAGATCCCCTGGAGAAGGAATAGGCTACCTGTCTGGTATTCTTGGGCTTCCCTTGTGGCTCAGTTGGTAAAGAATCCTCCTGCAATGTGGGGGATCTGGGTTTGATCCCTGGGTTGGGAAGATCCCCTAGAGAAGGAAAAAGCTATTCACTCTAGTATTCTGGCCTGGAGAATTCCATGGACTTTATAGTCCATGGGATTGCAAAGAATTGGACAGGACTGAGCGACTTTCACTTTCAATTTATTTATTTAGTAAAAGGCCAGGCATGCCAGGTACTTATGCTGCTGCTTTGTGGAGATTAATGAAACAGTTAAAACCAAGGGTCCTGATGAAAACTTATAAATGATTAAAAACCTTCTACACTGGATATTGTATTAAGTACATTATTTTAATAAAGTAGTGTGCATCATTCAGTTTGCATTTCAGGAAGATGCCTTGTCATGTCTGCTACTAAATTCTGTGGGTGTCTAGAGCTGAATCCATATGTAAATCTGGTAAAAGAAAGAGGCTTCCTAAAGGCAACTTAGATGCACGATACTGGATGCTTGGGGCTGGTGCACTGGGACGACCCAGAGGGATGATATGGGGAGGGAGGAGGGAGGAGGGTTCAGGATGGGGAACATGTGTATACCTGTGGTGGATTCATGTTGATATATGGCAAAACCAATACAATATTGTAAAGTTAAAAAATTAAACAAACAAACAAAACTACTTCAAACCCCCTAAGTCATAGGATTGGATGAAAAGGCCTTCGGGACACAGTATCTTAAAATAGGAAGGAGAAAAATGTGAGTTAATGTCAGGATATCAGTGACTATTACATTATTTTTTCTACTTTTTAAAGTCATGTGTATTACTTTATTGAAATGGGTACATTTTTATAAACTTTAATTTGCAGGAATCAGAGACCCCAACCCTCCAAGGCCTTTCCTTTACTGTCAGACCTGGTGAACTGTTAGCTGTGGTTGGACCTGTGGGCGCAGGAAGGGTAAGTTGTGATGCCTTTTGTCAGCCTGATGCAATGCCACAGCCCCTGTTCAGACCTCAGAGTGGAGCCCAGAGCTGAGTGTGACTCAGTTTGAGCTAGAATTGGGTATATCTAGAAAGATGTTTCTCTAAGTACATTAGTTTTGCAAAAAGGTTTCATGGCCAAATACATCGGGATAAATGCACATTGTGTTTTCCTTCTTGATGCTTCATGTGACATGGTTGGGAACTGCTCGTGGGGAGTTTGGACGTCTCAGTGAAGGAGATTATCTATGTGGCAGCTGTTCAGGATGGATGGAGACAGTGGGGACTTCTTTTTGTCACAGTGGCCCCTCCAGGAAGTCTGGAGGTGGTGAAGGCTCTTCCAGGAAGCTCTGAGCATTTCTTCATGTGACTTGACTTGGTCCCATCAGTGCACATTAGGGAATGTGCAGCCATGTACTGGAGCTAAAGATATAGACATGAGCCAGATCTTGACACCTCTGTCCTCCAGAGGCAACCAGGTTCTGGGGCAAGACAGATATGCAGGCAGACTATTTCAGCCCAGTGTGGTGAGTGCTCTGATGATGTGGACATAGGCATGTCATTTCTCTGTGTTACAAGAGATATGAAGGACATGTACATGTGCACTTAGTGTCCTGTGTTTTGTACAACAAAATACAGAAACCTAAATGTGGGATGTGCACACGAGAGGGTGATGATTTCCTCCATGAAGGAGTTTTTTAAAAATTTATTTTTAATTGGAGGATAATCACTTTACAATATTGTGTTGGTTTCTGCCATACATCAGCATGAATCAGCCATAGGTATACATATGTTTCCTCTCTCTTGAACCTCTTTCCCACCTCTCATCCCATCCTACCCTCCTAGGTTGTCACAGAGCCCAGGACTTGAATCCCCTGGGCATGATGGACTTCTGGTCTTCAAATACATCAACCTCAGAGTTCTTTTAAATAATAATCTTCTGATATATTTTTCACACATAGTTATCAATTTTTTTAATATACTTATTTATGTGTTTGGTTGCATTGGGTCTTCGTTACAGTGCATAGCATCTCTAATTGTGGCATGTGGGCTCAGTTGCCCTGGGCATGTGGGATATTAGTTCCCCCACTAGGGGACCAGGGATCTAACCAGAGCCTCTGGCATTGGAAGATGGATTCTTCTTTTTTTCAGTGTTTATTATTTGGATATAATTATTGTTTTTTTTTTTAGCATTTCCTTTTGTACTGGGGTGTAGCCAGTTAACAATGTTGTGATAGTTTCACATGAACAGTGAAGGGTGTATGTCAGCCATACGTACACATGTATCCATTCTCCCCCAAATTCCCCTCCCATCCAGGCTGCCACATAACATTGAATAGAGTTCCATGAGCTGTGCAGTAGGTCCTTGCTGGTGATCCATTTTAAATACAGCAGTGTGTACCTACCTGTCCATCCTGAACTCCTAATTATCCCTTCCTCCCATCCTGGAAGGTGGATTCTTAACCACTGGATCACTAGGGAAGCCCCACATAGCTTTTTAAAAACAAGTATTTGTCAAGTAAAAGATACTCAGATGCAGGAACAACTGCATTAAACATCAGATACAGAAAATACACATCCTGCTTGTCTACTCTGCTAGAAAAGGATGTTAAACATTCTTAGTCTTTGCTGAGTAGAGCATTTCATCTGAGGGAACTCAGGCAGAGTAGATTGTTATTGTGTTAATATTCCTTATCAACCTTTAGTTTACGGTGACCAATAATGCTCTTTTCCATTTTTTTCCCTGCAGTATCCAAAGCTGTACTTTATAGTCTTCTGATATCGTGTATCAAGCACCAGGGTGGTGTTGGCTCTGCTGTGGGTCGTGTTCCATTCTAAGTGCACCCTGTTCACCTGTGTGTGTTTCCGTCTGTTGCAGTCGTCACTGTTAAGAGCTGTGCTTAGGGGAGCTGCCCCCAAGCCAGGGGAAGGTCAGCGTGCTCGGGAGGATCGCATATGTTTCTCAGCAGCCCTGGGTGTTTCCAGGAACTGTGAAGAGTAACATTTTATTTGGGAAGAAATATGAAGAAGAACAATATGAAGAAGTAATAAAGGCTTGTGCTTTGGAAGAGGTGAGTAATGACTCTTGAGTTGCATGTAGTTGAATTTCAAATAATGATAACATTGATTTAAGCTCTAAGGTTTGTTAAAAGTTCTTTTTTTTTTGAATCTGAAAGGTCTTATTTGTTGCTTTATGCTGGACTTCTGGGTAAGTATGAAGTCATATATGTTGCTGTTTTAATTCTGGTGTGATAATGATGGTCATAGAATGCCTTTGTTTCATTTGGTGAAGTATCATTCACTTTTAGATTCTTTTTTTAATGGACAGTTAACAAAATTTGAAGAATAGAGAGTGCCATGTAATGAACCCTCATGTTTGCACCCCCAGGTTCAGCCGGGGTCAGCTGGTGGCCAGTCTTGCTGGGTCTTTACCCCTGCCCTGTGCCACCCCTCCACCCAACACCCCACCCCATCCCCCAGTATTCCAAAGCAGATCCTAGATCTCAGATAAGTTCATCTGTAAGTATTTCATTGTTGTTGTTCAGTCACAAAGTCCTGTCCAGCTCTTTTCGACTCCATGGACTGCAGCAGGCCAGGCCTCCCTGTCCTTCACCATCTACTGGAGCTTGCTCAAACTCATGTCCATCGAGTCGGTGATGCCATTGAACCATCTAATCCTCTGTTGTCCCCTTCTCCTCCTGCCCTCAATCTTTCCCAGTGTCAGGGTCTTTTTCAATGAGTTGGCACTTCGTATCAGTTAGCCAAAGTATTGGAAATTCAGCTTTAGCATCAGTCCTTCCAATGAACATTTAGGGTTGATTTCCTTTAAGTATGCACTGGTTTGATCTCCTTGCAGTCCACGGGACTCTCAAGAGTCTTCTCCAGCACTACAATTCAAAAGTATCAGTTCTTTGGCACTCTGCCTTCTTTATGGTCCAATTCACACATCCATACGTGACTAATGGAAAAACCATAGCTTTGACTATGTGGACCTTTGTTGGCAAAGTGATGTCTCTGCTTTTTAATATACTGTTTAGGTTTGTAACAGCTTTTCTTCCAAGGAGCAAGCATCTTTTAATTTCATGGCTGCAGTCACTGTCTGCTGTGATTTCTGAGCCCAGGAAAATAAAATCTGTCACTATTTCTACCTTTTCCCCATCTATTTGCCAGGAAGTAACTGTGAAGACAGCTGAGTGCTGAAGAATTGATGCTTTTGAACTGTGGTGTTGAAGACTCTTGAGAGTCCCTTGGACTGCAAGGAGATCAAAACAGTCCATTCTAAAGGAGATCAGTCCTGGGTGTTCATTGGAAGGACTGATGCTGAAGCTGAAACTCCAGTACTTTGGCCACCTCATGTGAAGAGTTGATTCATTGGAAAAGACTCTAATGCTGGGAGGGATTGGGGGCAGGAGGAGAAGGGGACGACAGAGGATGAGGTGGCTGGATGGCATCACCGACCTGATGGACATGAGTTTGGGTGAACCCCGGGAGTTGGTGATGGACAGGGGGGCCTGGCGTGTTATTTATGGGGTCACAGAGAATCAGACATGACTGAGTGACTGAATTGAACTGAATGGGGCCAGATGCCACATAAATCATCAATAAACATATTCTGTTACCATAAGCAATATAGTATGTAACATTTTATATTATCATTAACCACTTTTAAAAACTTAATTTTTTAAAACAAGTTTAAAAAAATCTTTTAAGGATTTTAAAAAGTTTTAGGCATTACCTAGTTACAGGTATCATGTTGATAAATTCTGGTTTGATATTTTCCCATATATATTGCTTGACCTTACAAAGCCCTCTTGGACGCCTGTAAGTTTATACTTTCATATTTACACATTCCTGGCAACTTGGACATTTTCTTTTCAGGTTGCCTTGACAATCATAGATAATAAGATCCTTCTGTGTCTAGGTATAGAGGCCTGCGAGACTTGAGTTATTTTAGTGTTGCCTTCATTTCAGATATAATCTTTGGTCACCCCCTGGGCCATGTGATGTGAAAGAACAATAGGCTATGAAGTGGTTCAAAAGGACATGATCTGGTTCAGATTCCAGCTCTTCTGTTTAACAGCTGACCATCCTCAGACCAGTGATACGACCTCACTTAGTCTCAGTTTCCTCATCTGTGAAATGGGGCCAGTGCTTCCTGTGAGCTTGTTGTGAGGATTAGAGATAATCAGCATCAGGGTCCAGCACAGAGCTTGGTGCACAGATCTTACCCCCCATGACCTGAGAGAAGCCATGTACATGTGTACAAATGATGGAGCAGAATAAGATGGTCTTTCATGAGAGATGAGAGGTGTAAACAGAGCCTTAGGAACCCAGCAGGTAGAGATGAGTCCAAGATGGTTTCATGCGAGAGTACACTTGGGATGAGCGTGGGAAAATGGGCAGGATATTGACAGGCTGTGAGAGGAGGGGTGATTCCATATGGAAGAAAAGCTGTGAAGGAAGCAGGGCTCCTGCTGCTTGACTCTAGAGTCCAGCCCTCCTCTGCCAGGGCCTCACGTCCGGACCCACATTTACCATTTCAGCAGTCTGCTCCGTGGTGCTTCTACTGTACGTCTCCACCATCACTGAAGGGCCCTTGATGTACTTCTGGATGGATGGCATCAGATCTGCTTTGCCATTTCCTAGTTTGCCTCTAGTGTGTGTGTCTTCTGTCCAGTGAGAATTGGGGAAACTTAAAGGAAAATAACGTGAATAAGAACACCTGTCAGTTGGGGAATTGTAGTCTATATGCAAGTCAGGCTTTTCCCTTTAACCTAATTGGAAAATGGTGGCTAGGAATTTAGCCTGACTTGGATTTTGTTGCAAATCCTGTGAAATGGTTTTCCCATTTGGGGCTGGTCCATAAATAATGTTCAGAGTCAACAACACAGTCACAGTCTTGCTACCAAACTCAGAGAGAGCCTGTTTCTTGTGCCCTAACTGTGCTAAGTGAATGTGTGGATTTAGGTGCTTTTTCTAGAACATGGTTAAGGTTGCTGTGCTATGACGTGTTACTATTTTGTTAAGCAAAATGAAACAATGTAGAATCAAAGCATAAAAGCTACTGCTGCTAAGTCACTTCAGTCGTGTCTGACTCTGTGCGACCCCATAGACGGCAGCCCACCAGGCTCCCCCGTCCCTGGGATTCTCCAGGCAAGAACACTGGAGTGGGTTGCCATTTCCTTCTCCAATGCAGGAAAGTGAAAAGTGAAAGTGAAGTCGCTCAGTCATGTCCGACTCTTCACGACCCCATGGACTGCAGCCTATCAGGCTCCTCAAGTTAAGTGGAGCAGTTTTCAAGGACTTCAACAGTGAAACAGAGGCCAATATATGTGTGTGTGCGTATGTGTGTATGTAGGGCTGGGAACCTGTTTAAAGTGGCTCATTGTTGTTCATGAAAACCAAATCGAGAGATGGTAATAACTTCTGAACTCAACAATGAAAGATGATGAAAGAATGATGAATTTTCATGACAGATCAGTTGCTGCCTTTCATTGGATATAACCTACTTAAGCTTTGAGTGAGCAGGGACCCTGTGTGTCTGTGTGCCTGTCAGGGAGGGAGGGTTACGATGGACACTCTTTCTTCTCTTTATGGTCATATGCTTTGCATGTTATGACCCACACTGTGAATGTGGTCCCACTGTTGGTTTGATGGGAAAATAGGCATCAGCCACCAGTTGCAAATTACAATCAATTCCAGTCCTTTTTCCATTTATAGAGGGTGTTCTCACTTTTGAGTTTAGTGACTCTTGTTTTTGTAGCACATTCTGTAGAAGAGGAATGTGAGACTTAGGGAGATCAAAGGACTTGTTTCTCATGCAGACTCCAGTGTGCTACCCGTTTTCTCCCCAAATTTGCTAAAGTAGAAACAGAGAGTGAGGGCGTCATCTGCAGAAAGGAACTGCTGTGTATCTTAGGTTGATGCCTGAGGGGTTTAGTAGATAATTCAAAGATTTCTAACATAATAATTGTGTAACAAAACCTGATAGTTATCTTGTTATTGGGGGATATTGTTGTCATTGTTTTTTTAATTTCCCTAGATACTCTGGGGAAAATAGACTGATTTGTCCATTTACTTCTTAAATAATATTCAAATATAGCTTATGGTAGATTCCCAGATCCTCAAGTCAAAGCTTCATATCCTTCTTAACTTTGAGTTTTTCCTGCTTTCACAGACAAGCATCTACTTAGTCCAGCTGATCTGCTTGGTGTCCCTCAAGCACGTTGTTTCTTTCCTTTTGGTTTTCCTGCCCAGCCTGCTCTTTCTGCTCCCATTTCTCTACAGACCTTGTCTGTCACTCTATGAATTGCCTTAATTATCACTGTGAAGACATTGGTGAGGTGTTATCCCTTCTCTGAAAGTGAGAAGCAGAGACCAAGATCAGGAAAACTGGTAACTTGAGATAAAACAAGTCCTGTGCCTTCACCTCTTGGGCTTCCAGCTCTCACACCTGTGTCTCTAGCACAGACCTTTGCACCTGCATGTCCAGCTGCACCGTGATGTCACCGAGAGCTCATCTCAGCTTGTCCACAAGTGATGTCTCCTAAACCTGCCTCCACCATCTTCCCCCACTCAGTAAATGGAGACCCTGTCCTTCCCCTTCTTCACTCCAGACACCACAGTCTCCTCTTCTCTTTACAGCCCACACCCATCCTGTCCGCAGGTCTTACAACTCTGCCTTCCAAATGTGTCTGGAGTGTAACCCCGTCTCTCCATTCCCACTGTTTTCTAGCTTATTCCAGTAATGTCCTCACTTGTATCTACCTTTACCCTTCCCCACTTACTGCCTGGTTTCTGCAAAGCACAGGAGTTTCCTTGTAAACCTCAGACCATGTCAGTCCTCCCCACCCCCCCCTCCTTTTACTGGAGTGCCCCCAGGCTCCTCCTGCTCTGTCTCCACCCTCACCCCCTCATTCTCACTCTGCTCTCCTGCCTCCTTGTCCTGAACCCCTTGGGCATCTCCCCATAGCCCCTGCACTCACCCCTCCCTCTGTGAGGACCAGCCTCTCCAGGTCTGCCTGAGCCCCTCCCCACCCCCAGATCTGCTCACACCCTCTCTGAGGAGAGCCCTCACACCCCAGTGTGGACTCACTTCCCTCCTTCACTCTCCATCCCCCTGAGCCGGCTTCCTTTTCCTTCTTGTCCTCAGTCCTTGTGCTCAGGTTAATTTTCCATATCACCTATCTCCCAGCACGGAAAGAAATTCTAAGAGCTCCGTTTCCTCGTGGCAGAATTCATTGTGCCCAGAATGGTGCCTGGTGTATAGCCAATCCTCAATAAATACGTGTTAAAGTGGTAAAATGCATAAATGCTTTGAAAAAATACAGAATGAAAAAAGTGAAAAGCCCTGAGAGTTTAATTTTCCTGGTTCCAATTTAGTCACTATGAAATAAGCACATTGCTGTTGATTAAACACTTGTATGAAGAACTGATGCTAAAAGGTTAGGATGGCAGGAGGACACATTTTAAACATTTTTCTTTTTTCCATTTTCTATCTCCACACAGGATTTTCAGAATTTGAAGGAAAGAGATCTAACTGTGGCAGGAGATGGAGGAACCCCACTGAGTGAAGGACAGAAAGCCCTGTCAGCCTCGCCAGGTAAATGGGGTTTCAGTTGCCATCCTGCCCCTCTTCCTCTGAGGCTCCTAGTGGACATGAACACACAGACCCTGCTCACTGGGTGGGCCTGTGTGAAGCAAGGTCTTGGCCCTTTCCCTGGGCTTGTAGAAGGAACCTGGTGTTGTCGGACACCATCATGATTCAGAGATGAGACCCAGGGAGTGTGAAGTGTCCTTTCCTGACATCTCTCCACATTTTCTAGAGCCATGTATCAGGATGCAGACATCTACCTCCTGGACAATCCACTCAGCTCAGTGGACGCAGAAGTCAGCAGGCACTTGTTCTAACAGTGAGTTTGCATGTGTTTTATATCATTTTTTCTTTCCAGGAACCCTGAAGGGATCAGGAAAGGGAGCTCAGGAAAGCCTTTGTGCGAGACTCAACTCCCTCTGCTCTGGTGTTCCTCCCTCCCTTCTCTTCCCTCCACAGAAGATCCATCATAGAGAAATCTTATATCATGATGAGGTCAGGAGAGGAAAATACAGCAGGTGCTTCCAGTGTGTGGAGGAGAGTGGGGTCCATGCTTTAGGGAGAGAGGGATAGATGGCAGATTCCCCCATGACTTGCAGTTGATGGATCCAGACCCCAGGGATAAGCAAGGCAATGTAAAAATTTTAAATTGGAGAGTAGGACTTGGTAACCTGGTAACTGGATGCCAGTCCTTTTTCCTCCATTGCGTGTTGAAGGCACATTGCTGCTGCTTCTGCTAAGTCACTTGACTCGTGTCCGACTCTGTGTGACCCCATAGACGACAGCCCATCAGGCTCCCCCATCCCTGGAATTCTCCAGGCAAGAACACCGGAGTGGGTTGCCATTTCCTTCTCCAGTGCATGAAAGTGAAAAGTGAAAGTGAAGTCGCTCAATCGTGTCTGACTCTTAGCAACCCCATGGACTGCAGCCCACCAGGCTCCTCCGTTCATGGGATTTTCCAGGCAAGAGTACTGGAGTGGAGTGCCATTACCTTCTCCTGAAGGCACATTAGAAGTGAAGTTTTCAGTACCAACATAGGACTTCCATGGAAAGACTATTGGTTTTTGCTTATTAATTAATCTGTTGCTTTGGAAATACTTAATAAAGACTAAAATTTACAAATGATTTATTTCACATCTGAGTATAACTCAGTTGTTTTACATTGCTTCATGGATTCTTACTAGAATTAATAGTTAGACCCTTGTGTAGGTTTACCTTGAATTTGAAACTCGGTATCTTGGTTGAAGTCCTGACTCTCACTTTATTTCTGGAATTTGTTGTCAGTGGCTCTTTCTTGGCCACAGAACTCCTGGAGGAGAAGAGCTCTGATGCTTTTCTGTCCTAACACACGCTGACTGACGCCTCCGGTGGAGTCTAGACTGGCCTCTTTGTAAGCCTCATGAATTCGCTTTTTCTGAAACAGCCTCCACATCTACCCCACAGTTAGTTCCCTTGCTGTTGTTCACCTTGTAAAGCCAACGAGCTTTCCAGCTGCACTTATTAATGTCCTGCTGTATACACTGAGATCGATGCCCTTACAGATGTTCCTACACAAAGCCTCTCAGTTTATAAGGAGGACGGTGAGCCAGGAGAGGGGAAGGACCACACTGGGCAGAATAAGGGAGACTAGGATGCCCAGCTCTCATTCCTGCCTTTGAGGAACCTGTCTCTACATGGAGCTGGTTAAGACAGATGCCTGGGAAAGCTCAGCAGAGTCATGGTTTAGAGAGTTTCCATACAGGGTAGGAAGTACTAAGTGGAAGCGGAAGTGGCAGCTGGAGGGTTTCACTGAAGTTGGAAGGTTCCCTGTGCCCGGGGCTGGGCGGGCAGTGCCCTGGGGCCTGCGGGCTGGGCAGATATGTGGAGGCTGAGAAGAGGACCCAGTCCTTTGCTGAAGGAAGAGGAGAAGCTCAGGTGTGGAGGGAGGAGGAAGCAGGGCTGTGAGGAGGACAACAGGCACATCCTCGCCTGGAGGAGGCGGGGTGTTCGGTAGAGAGAAGCTGTTTGGGAATTCTCGTTGTCAGGTCCTGTATTAGTTTCTAGGACTGTGTCCATCCAGGCTGCTCTCACAGGAACCAGAGCTGGGTGGCTTAGAAATAATGGAAGTTTATCTATCTCGGTTCTGGAGGCTGAGAAAGTCCAAGTCAGGGTGCTGGCAGATTCAGCATCTGGTGAGGGTCTGATTCCAGTGTCCTCTTGTGCTGGAAGGGTGAGGCAGCCCTGTGGTTCCTTTTATCAGGACACTAATCCCTTTCATGGAGGCTCCACCCTCATGACCCAATCACCTCCTGATGGCCCCACCTCCTAATACCAACACAGTGAGGATTAGGTTTTAATGCATGAATTTTGAGGACAAAAGCATTCAGTCTATAGCAAACTGTCACAGATGGAGGTGCTTAGAGAACCTATAGAAATTGATTCTCTCATGGTTGTCGAGGCTGGGAGTTCAGTGCGTGGGCAGCTTTGGTCTCTGCTGAGCATGCCTTCTCACCCGCTGGCGGTGGCCACCGCGCGGTGTCCTCACGTGGTCTCCCCTCTGTCCTTGAGCACCCCTGTGTCTCTGTCCTTTCTTATAAAAATTTTTTTATTGAAATATGGTTAATTTACAATATTGTGTTACAATATTGTACAGCAAAATGGCTCAGTTATACACAGCTATACATTCTTTTTAATAGTCTTTTCTGTTATGGTTTATCTCAGGATATTGAATATCCTGAATACAGTTCTCTGCACTATACCATAGGACTGTGTTATCTGTCCATTATACACATAATAGTTCACATCTGCTAACCCCAAATTCCCAGTCCATCTCTCCCCCACACCCCCTCCATCCATGCAATCCCAAATCTGTTCACTGTCTGTGAGTCTGTTTCTGTTTTGTAGATAGGTTCATTTTTGCCATTTTTTAGATTCCACATATAAGTGATACGTGATATCTTTCTCTTTCTGGCTTACTTCACTTAGTATGATAAAGTCTAGGTCCATCCACATTTCTGCAAATGGTATTCTTTCTTTCTTTTTATTTTATGGCTGAGTAGTATTGCATCATCTATATGTATCATATCTTCTTTACCCATTCATTTGTCTATGGACATTTAGGTTGTTTCCATGTTTTGGCTATTGTGAATAGTTTTGCTATGAACATAGGGTTGTGTGTGTCTTTTTGATTTATAGTTTCCCCCAGATATATGCCCAGAAATGGGATTACCAGATTATAAGATAATTCTGTTTTTAGTTTTCTGAGGAATCTCCATACTGTTTTCCATAATGCCTGCAACAACTGATAATCCCACCAGCAGTGTAGAGTGGTTCTCTTTACTCCATTCCCCCTCAGCCACTGTTATTTTAATGCTGGCCATTCTCACTAGTGTGAGGTGATACCAGATTGTAGTTTTGATTTGCATTTCTCCAATAATTCACAATGGTGAGCTTCTTTTGGCCATCTGTGTCTGTCCTTTGGAGAAATGTTTATTTAGTTCTGCCTATTTTTTGATTGGATTTTTTGTTGTTGTTGAGTTGTATGAGCTGTTTGTATATTTTGGAAATTAAGCCCTTGTTGATCACGTCACTTGTAGTATTTTTTTCCCATTCTGTAAGTTGTCTCTTCATTGTGTTTATGGTTTCCTTTACTGTGCAAAAGCTTGTAAGTTTGATTAGGTCCTATTTGTTTACTTTTTTTTTAATTAAAAATAATTATTTGTTTATGGCTGTGCTGGCTCTTTGTTGGTGGGGCTTTCTCTCTAGTTGTGATGAGCAGGGGCTTCTCTCTAGTTGCAGTGTGGGCTTCTCATTTCAGTGGCTCCTCTTGAGCAGAGCACCGGCTCTAGGGTGTGTGGGCTCAGTAGTTGAGGCTCCTGGACCCCAGAGCACAGACCCGGTAGTTGTGGTCCATGGACTGAGTTGCTCTGTGGTATGTGGGACCCTCCTGGACCAGGGATCGAAACCATGTCTCCTGCATTGGCACATGGGTTCTTTACCAGTGAGCCACCAGGAAAGCCCTTTTTGTATATTTTTGCTTATATTTCTATTGCCTTAGGAGACTGACCTAAGGAAACATTGGTATAATTTATGTCAGAGAATGTTTGCCTCTAATCTCTTCTAGCAGTTTTATGGTGACAGTCTTACGATTAAGTCGTTAAGCCATTTTGAGTTTATTTTTGTGCATGGTGGGAGGGTGTGTTCCCACGTCATTGATTTGCAGTCCTGTGTCTCTGTCCTTGTGTCTTAGTCTCTGCTTCATCTAAACACCAGTCAGATTAGATTAGGTCCAGTATAATTAAGGGTAATGATTAATTCTTTAAAGTTCCTGTCATCAAATTCTAAGGAACTGATGGTTAAAGTGTCAAGTGAATCTGAGAAATAGCCAAGTGAAGAGATTTCAGCAGAGTCCAGTGTGTGAGAGGGAGACGTGTGAGGAGCTCTGAGCTCTGGACACGAGGAGCTGGGATTCCACGTCCACTGGGGTCATTAGTCTTTGGTGGGACCTGCCCGGCTGTAAAATGTGCTGAGTGTTGGGGTGATGAAAGAGTCGTGGAGATGGATGGTGGTGATGGCTGCACAACTATGTGAATGTACTTAGTGCCACTGGGCTGTATGCTTAAAATTGTTAAAATGGTAAATTTCATGTTATATACATTGTAACACTTACACAAACCTGCATAGTAGCACTGAATCTTTGAGAACATGAGAGAACAGGGCAGATGACACGTGGTGTGGCCTCCAGTTCTCTGATCTGTCCTCCCACCTTCTCCTTTTCATGACTTGATGAATTTTTCATTAGAGAAGTGCCTGTGTCTTGTCATGAATTCAGTGACAGGAGCTAGTGCTGTGACAGCGATTCCCTACCCCCACCCTCCTGGCATATCTCCGTATCTCAGCATCTTTATTCCCAGGACCCTACCTTGAACTCACAAATGTGTGTCATCCCATCTTGTGAGCATCTGCATAAGTTTCCCATCAGGGCAGGAACAGATCCTACTGGCTGTTGCATCCATGTCACAGGGGAAGGCAATTGGTGTGAAGTACAGTGTGCTGATCACAGAAGTTGTCCTGAGTTATTTTTTGAACAGAGGAGATATTTACAAAATCCTCTCAAATATTTTGGGTGTACCACTTTGGATATATACTTGAGAGAAACAGGCTTAAGACAGTTGTTTGCTAATCAGAACCACATTCTCTAGGGTGATTTAAAGCAAAAGCAGGGAGTATGAAAGAAATTTAGGAAATCACTCAGCAGCAACTGGAGAGTGTTCTCAAGCTAGAGAATTGGATGGAACAATATGCTGTGAGAGATGGTGGTCACGTGGAAGGTTAGTCATGTGAAGGGTTCTGTATTAAATGTGAACGAATCACACTTCTACTTACAATGAACAGATTCCTTCAGTCATGAAGGAAGGTCATTAAGGTTGTGAGTTTTACAATTTATGCTGTGAATACTAAATGGGTTCTGTCACCCACAGAAGGTTAGGGGCCTTGGGTGAACTGATGCTGTCTCACCTGTGTCCAGCTGTGGATCCTGTCCTGGTTCAGCCCCACATCCCAGACCCCCGCCTCCTGCATTATCAAGTTTTCGGGTCTGTCCTGATCAGACTCCCATGCTGTTGTCTACACAGCTCACTCTCCTGCTCCAGCCCTTCTTAGACCCCTCTTCACATTTAGGGAGCAGCTCCAGGTCCTCAGACAGAGAACAGGCTTCCTTGCCGTCTGCCCCCCTCAGCCTTTCCAGCTCCACCCCCAACTCGATGTCTGGCTGTGCGGGCTCTGTGGGGTCCTTTCTCATCCCATCTGTCTGTGCACACTGGTTCCTCTGTCCCAGAGCCAGGAGCAGTGCACAGGATCCAGAAGGAAGGTGGCCCTGCCGTTCCCTCCCGCTCCTCCAGGGGGCGCCCATGCCCTCTGTGGGTGCACTTGACCGTTTATGAGTCCCCCCGACTGGCACCCCACTCCAGTGCTCTTGCCTGGAGAATCCCACGGATGGAGGAGCCTGGTGGGCTGCAGTCCATGGGGTCAAGAAGAGTCGGACACTACTGAGCGACTTCACTTTCACTTTTCACTTTCACCCATTGGAGAAGGAAATGGCAACCCACTCCAATGTTCTTGACTGGAGAATCCTAGGGATGGTGGAGCCTGGTGGGCTGCCGTCTATGGGGTTGCACAGAGTCGGACATGACTGAAGTGGTTTAGAAGCAGCAGCAGTAGCAGCCATCTGCCCCCAAGCTGTGAATGCAGGAAGGTGCTTTAGCCCAGCGTGTTCTGTTTCAGGACCCCTGCACTTGCTGTGTCTTCTTCCAGGATGTTTCTCTAGACAGTCTCAGGGCTCCCGTGTCTCCCCAGAAAAGTGAAAATCGCTCAGTCATGTCCGACTTTGTGACTTCATGGACTATACAGTCCATGGAATTCTCCAGACCAGAATACTGAAGTGGGTGGCCTTTCCCTTCTCCAAAGGATCTTCCCACCCCAGGGATCAAATCCAGGTCTCTTGCATTGCAGGTGGATTCTTTAGCAGCTGAGCCACAGGGGAATCCAAGCAATATTGTAGTGGGTAGTCTATCCCTTCTCCAGCATATCTCCCCGACCCAGGAATCGAACTAGGGTCACCTGCATTGCAGGCAGATTCTTTACCAGCTGAGCTGTCAGGGACCAGCCCTTATACAGGATTATATGTGGGATTATAGGATTAATACAGCCTTTATATAGGAATAACAGTCAAACAACTGGTAGCTGCTCAGTAATTTCTATGTCATGACTTGGAAATCTTTACTCTAAAAACTTGGAAAACAGCTGTTGGTGCCTCCTTCACTGGACTACTTTTTAGAATTTTTTCAGTTCAGTTTAGTCACACAGTCATGTCTGACTCTTTGCGACCCCATGAGCTGCAGCACGCCAGGCCTCCCTGTCCATCACCAACTCCCGGAGTCTACCCAAACCCATGTCCATCGAGTTGGTGATGTCATCCAGCCATCTCATCCTCTGTATTCCCTTTTTTCTCCTGCGCTCAATCTTTCCCAGCATCAGGGTCTTTTCAAATGAGTTAGTTCTTCGCATCAGGTGGCCAAAATATTGGAGTTTCAGCTTTAACATCAGTCCTTCCAATGAACACCCAGGACTGATCTCCTTTGGGATGGACTGGTTGGATCTCCTTGCAGTCCAAGGGACTCTCAAGAGTCTTCTCCAACACCACAGTTCAAAAGCATCAGTTCTTCGGCTCTCAGCTTTCTTCACCGTCCAACTCTCACATCCATACACGACCACTGGAAAAACCATAGCCTTGACTAGATGGACCTTTGTTGGCAAAGTAATGTCTCTGCTTTTGAATATGCTATCTAGATTGGTCATAACTTTTCTTCCAAGGAGTAAGCGTCTTTTAATTTCATGGCTGCAGTCACCATCTGCAGTGATTTTGGAGCCCAGAAAAATAAAGTCTAACACTGTTTCCACTGTTTCCCCATCTATTTCCCATGAAGTGATTGGATCAGATGCCATGATCTTAGTTTTCTGAATGTTGAGATTTAAGCCAACTTTTTCAGTCTCCACTTTCACTTTCATCAAGAGGCTTTTTATTTCCTCTTTACTTTCTGCCATAAGGGTGGTGTCATCTGCATATCTGAGGTTATTGATATTTCTCCCAGCAATCTTGATTCCAGCTTGTGCTTCTTCCAGCCCAGCGTTTCTCATGATGTACTCTGCATAGAAGTTAAATAAGCAGGGTGACAATATACAGCCTTGATGTACTCCTTTTCCTATTTGGAACCAGTCTGTTGTTCCATGTCCAGTTCTAACTGTTGCTTCCTGACCTGCATATAGGTTTCTCAAGAGGCAGGTCAGGTGGTCTGGTATTCCCATCTCTTTCAGAATTTTCCACAGTTGATTGTGATCCACACAGTCAAAGGCTTTGGCATAGTCAATAAAGCAGAAATAGATGTTTTTCTGGAACTCTCTTGCTTTTTCCATGATCCACCAGATTTTGGCAGTTTGATCTCTGGTTCCTCTGCCTTTTCTAAAACCAGCTTGAACATCAATTAGATGGTGTATAAACCTGTGAAATTCTCTAAGGGGTCGATAGGGGGATACTTTGTTAATATAGACCCTCAGTCTATAACTTAAAAAAAACCTGTCTCCATTTCCTGTTTTGTAACATTCCGTATTTTGGATATATAAAATTCACTAATATGTTACCAGAATTTCATAGATTTTTTCTCCCTTTTCCTTCCTTCCTTCCTCTTTGTCTTTTGAAGGGCATGTACAGAGATTTGCCCTAACTAATATCCCCATGCTCCACATCCGCCAATTACCAGCATTCCCTGCCAGAGTGATATGTTGGCAACATCTAATGAATCTACACTGACATATCATGTCCGCCAAGCTCCATGGTTTACCTTAGGGTTCACTCTTGGTGTTGTACATTCTATGAGGTTGGACAAATGTACAATGACATTTCCATCATTTTGGTATCATATATAGTATTTTCTTTCTCCTTAAAAATCCTCTGTGCTCCACTTATTCATCCCTCACCCTTTCCACCACCTGCTAGCAACTATTTATCTTTTCATTGTCTTCACGGTTTTGCCTGTGTGACGATATAATGTAGTGAGGCTACACACTATGTAGCCTTCTCAGAGTGACTTCTTTCCCTTAGTGATAAGTGTTTAAGTTTCTTGCACGTGGTGTCCTAACTTGGTAGCTCATTACTTTTTAGTGCTGAATAATAGTCCATATCTGGATGGACCAATTTATTTCTCCTTTCATTTGTTGAAGATCACTTGGTGAATTCCAAATACTGTGAAATATGATTAAATGTTGGGGAATGAAATGGCAACCCACTCCAGTATCCTTGCCTTAAAAATCCCATGGACAGAGGAGGCTGGCAGTTTGAAGTTCATGGAGTCACAAAAGAGCTGGACACGACTTACTAAGGAACTACAATAATATTTAGTTATTATTTAATCTTATTTAAATGTACTATAGGTATTCCATTAACTAAAAAGAAACTATTTCTTTCCCTTCAAAATTAAACATATAATCAACAGACTTACTTCCCATGAGCATCCAAACCAGACTGAACAGCAACCTCCTTTCTTCTACTTCCATGCTCTGTTCATCTTGTGTTCATTGCATGGTCAGTAATATCATCATGTTAATTGTATCCATTTTATATTCATTTATTTTAAGGAAACCAGGAAAATGTATTAAAACACCCAAATGGAATCTACCAATAAGTGCCACTGTAAGCAGAGATGGCTGTTTTCTGGAAACTGACCAAGTAGACTGATGGGCAGAGATGGGTGGCAATGCTTGATAGCTGAAGGATGAAATTATAAATGTGAGATAAGAAAAGTGGTTTCAGGATAGCAGAGTAACGGTTACAGTCTTGTAGGACATACAGTGGTGTGGTAGAAATAGCCTCCCTGGCTGTTTTCTTTAACAAGTGAAGACTTAAGTTTCATGACTGCTGAAAAATGCTAAGTGATGTGCATATACACATATCATTGTTGGTGAGAGGGGTGCAAACTTTTGGTCCAGAATTTGGTGTGAATCTAGAGAGAGTGGCATCTCTTGTGGGATACAAGCAAGCTATACTTCCTTGTTGGATTCTGAACTGTTTATGGATACATAACATGGGGTTAAATGTATCATTGCAGAACAGCTCCTTTGAAGAGGTGGCACCTCAGGCTTTTGGACCGAAACCATCATCTTTGGGCCAAAGGCCAGCCGCCCTTTCCCACTTGCTTTATTTAGAGTTACCACCCTACCTTCTGTCCACAGAGCTATAAGGTGAAGCCCATGTCTAATTTTAAATTTTATAATAACCATGTTAAAAAGGAAAAACGAACTAGTGGAATTGATATTAGGAAGATGTTTTTAAACCTTCGTGTCCAAATAATATTATGTAAGCATGTAATCAATTATAAAATATTATTAGTGAGACCAACAAGTATTTTATAGTGTCTTTGAAATCCACTGTGTCTTTTACACATACAAAACATCTCATTTGGACCCAAATGCATTTCAAGTTTCAAAACCCACATGTGGATCATGCTACCATAAAAGCTGAACCATAAGGAAGGCTGAGTGCTGAAGAACTGATGCTTTCCAAGTGCGGTGCTGGAGAAGACTCTTGACAGTCTGTTGGACTGCAAGGAGGTCAGACCAGTCAATCCTAAGATTATCAACCCTTTATATTCACTGGAAGGACTGATGCTGAAGCTGAAGCTCTAATACTTTGGCCACCTGATAGGAAAAGCTAACTCACTTTCCCAGACCCTGATGCTGGGAAAGGTTGCAGGCCAAAGGAGAATGGAGCAGCTGAGGATGAGATGGTCAGGCATCATCACTGACTCAGTGGCCATGAACTTGAGCAAACTCCCAGAGCTAATGGAGGACAGAAGACCTGGAGTGGTGCAGTCTGTGGGGTCACAAAGAGTCAGACGTGGCTTAGCGACTGAACCAAAGCAACCACAAATTGGTCAACCCACAGTATTCAGTATTAGTTAGGACTTAAAAAAATTTTCTTTTTAGCGTTCTTGAAATATCTCATGTTAAAAAGAGAGGGAAATTTTACTAATCATTTAGGAACAGGTATAAAGACATTAGCAAACCAAAGCACCTTCTGACAGAAACATTCATGTCTTCAGCTGTCATTCTTTGGGCAAGTTCAGTCTTACAGAAGACAGCTGAGGAGAAGAGGCATCTAAGTTGCGTAAATCATATGTCCAAACTCATCCTTATTATTCCTAGTAGAGGCCCTCAGATCCTTATTTAAATCCTATTCATTCTTAACTTACAGAGCATCTTAAAAGTAGCAAAAAGTAAAATGCTGGCAGAGAAGCAGAGGAGAAATGTACAGACATGAAAGTGTTAAAGGATAAATGGTTGCTATTAAGTGTATGTATATACATTGAAAAACCTAGACAGTGTACTAAAAGGCAGAGATGTCACTTTGCCCACAAAGGTCTGTATGGTCGAAGCTATAGTTTTTCCAGGAGTCATTAGTTTAAGTGAGTTTGGACCATACAGAAGGCTGAACACTGAAGAATTGATGCTTTCCAATTGTGGTGTTGGAGAAGACTCGTGAGACTCCCTTGGACTGCAAGGAGATCAAATTGGTCAATCATAAAGGAAATCAACCCTGAATATTCACTGGGAGGACTGATACTGAAGCTGAAGATCTGATACCTTGGCCACCTGATTGAAGAGCCGACTCACTGGAAAAGACCCTGACGCTGGGAAGGATTGAGGGCAGGAGGAGAAGATGGTGAGAGAGGATGAGATGGTTGGATGACGTCACTGCTCAATGGACATGAGTTTGAGCAAAATGCAGCAGATAGTGAAGGACAGGAAAGCCTGGGGTGCTGCAGTCCATGGGGTCACAAGGAGTCAAACAAGGACTTAGCCACAGAACAGCAACAGCACCAAATGTAAATAAGTAAATCCATAAATCTTATACCCGTGCTACATTAGGCTGTTAGAATATTGTTCCAAATGGCACAATACATTATGATGGTAAGGATACCAAATAATCAATAACAATTGTCATGTTCTGCATACTCTAAGAATGGAGGTACATCAGTAACACATTTTAGAAAAAAGCCAAGCAAAAAATTCAACAAGTTTTGTGTTAATATTAAGACATAATGGACTTCATTTCTGTTGTCCACATTATAATGAAACCCTTTGGACAAAGCGTGACTCCAAGGATGGGAATTGCAGACCCAGTACACGCTGTAAGCTCTGTGAAGGTAGGACACACACATTTCATTTAGATGCAATTTGCTACTTTTGTACCTACAGCTTCCTGAGAGTGCAGTTGCAAGTGGACTGTCTAAGCAGAATGAAGGGTAGTCTGTTTTCGGAAAACAAAAGAGAATCCTAAATTTCTTTATGTAGAGAAAGAGTTCTTCAGGTTTTAAAGGCCTGAGTGTTCTATAAGACATCTATGCATATCCAAAACAGAGACTAAATATTAATAGTCAGGTACTGCTAGTGAATTGAAAACCAAACTTTGTTTGTTCATTAACTTTTGGCCATGGTGGGCCTTTGTTGCTTTGTGCTGGCTCTTTTCTGCTTGCGGGGATTGGGGGCTACTCTTTGTTGCCTTGTGTAGGCTTCTCATTGCAGGGGTTCTTCTTGTTGCTTTTCTTGCTGGGCAGCACAGGCCGTAGGCATGCGGACTTCAGTTGTTGCACTACACAGGCTCAGCAGTTGTGGCTCACGGGCTCAAGAGTGAGGGCTTAGTGGTTGTGGTGCAGGGACTTAGTTGCTTGTCGGCATGTACGATTTTCCCAGTCTGGGTATTGAACCTGTGTCCTCTGCACTGGCAAGCAGATTTCTATCCACCGTGCCACTAGGGAAATCTGAAAATTAATCTTATAAGTGTATTTCTTAGCTCAACTTCTGTTTCTCCTAGCTCAATGGAAAGTCACATTTAATAAACCCAGAAATAAAGTTTGATGAAGGAGAAATGGCCCACAGAGGATGATTTTCAAGGGATGGAAAGGAGATTATGAGGATAATTTTGGTAGTGTTTTATAAATTCTTTTTAAAAATTGACAAGAGCAAGGTTAAGTTTGGCCCTCTAGTTTTCTTGATTGTGTTGAAGAAAGCTATGGCTCTAATCAGATCTTGTATAAGCCCATGAAATTCTCTAAAGGGTTGATGGGGGGATATTTTGTTAATATAGACCCTCAGTCTATGACTTAAAAAAATTTCTTCTCCATATCCTATAATGTAACACTTCACATTTTGGATATATAAACTTCACCAATATATTACCAGCATTTCATAGATTGTTTTTTCACTTTTCCTTCTTTTGTGTGTTCTTTTCTTTGAGGGGCTGTGCAGAGTTTTCCCCTAATCCATGTCCCCACACGCCACAGCCACCGATTACCAGCGTCCCCCACCAGACTGAGAGATCGGCTACCTCTAGTGAATCTACACTGACTCGTCAATGTCCCCCAAACACCGTGGTTTACATTAGGGTTCACTCTTGGTGTTGTGCATTCTATGAGGCGGGACAAATGTACAATGACATTACCCTAATTTTGGTATTATACAGAACATTTTCTTTGTCCCAGAGGAAGAAGGATCCTCTGTCTTCCACGTATTCATCTCTCAGCCCCACCACCCCCTGCTGGCAACTATGGATCTTTCCATTGTCTCCAAAGTTTCGCCTATTGACGATGTCATACAGATAGAAATACATACACCACATGGCTGTATCAAATGGGCTTCCTTCACTTGGTAATAGCATTTAAGTTTCCTCCTATTGGTTTTCTGACTTCACAGCTCGTTTCTTTTTAGTGTGGAATAATAGTCCATATCTGGATAGATCAGTTTATTTCTCCATTTACTTACTGGCTATCATCTTGGTCACTTCCAAATTTTGTCAAATATGATTAAATGTGCTATCGGCAGTCCATGGAGTAAAAAAAAAAAAAAAAAAAACAGAAACAAACTGTTTGTTTCCCTTCAAAGTTAAACATATAATCAATAGGCTTACTTCCCATGAGCATCCAAACCAGACTGAACAGGAACCCCCTTTCTTCTACTTCATGCTCTGTCCATCTTGTGTTCATTGCATGGTTGGTAATATCATCATGTAAATTTTATCCATCTTCTATTCATTTATTTTAAGGAAACCAGGAAAATGTATTAAAACACCCAAATGAATCTACTAAGTGCTGTTATAAGCAGAGATGGCTGTTTTCTGGAAACTGACCAAGTAGACTGATGGGAAGAGATGGGTGGCAATGCTTGATAGCTGAAGGATGAAATTCTAAATGTGAAATAAGAACAGTGGTTTTAGGATAGCAGAGTAATAGTTACAGTCCTGTAGGACATACAGCGGTGTGGTAGAAATAGCCTCCACGGCTGTTTTGATTAACAAGTGAAGACTTAAATTTCATGACTGCTGAAAAATGCTAAGTGAAATGTACATATACACACATCATTGTTGGTGAGAGGGGTGCAAACTTTTGGTCCAGAATTTGGTATGAATTTAGAGAGAGTGGCATCTCTTGTGGGATACAAGCAAGCTATACTTCCTTGTTGGATTCTGAACTGTGTATGGATACAGTGATATAGAAATATATCTATATAGTGATATAGAAAGTGAAAGTGAAGTCGCTCAGTCGTGTCCGACTCTTTACGACCCCGTGGACTGTAGCCCACCAGGCTCCTACATCCATGGGATTCTCCAGGCAAGAATACTGGAGTGGGTTGCCATTTCCTTCTTCAGGGCATCTTCCTGACCCAGGGATCGAACCCAGGTCTCCCTCATTGCAAGCAGATGCTTTAACCTCTGAGCCACCAGGGAAGCCCAAACATGGGGTTAAATGTATCATTACAGAACGGCTCCTTTGATGAAGTTTGACCTGAGACTTTCTGACTAGAACTACTATGTTGGGACCCAAGGTGAGTTACCCTTCCTAGTTGCTTTTTATCTAATGTTGATACCCTCGTTTTGTTGTTAGAAACTTAATATATACGTAGAATTATATATTTAGAATTTTATAGTGAAAAATAAATTGAACCACAACTGAAATTAAAAAAATTTTTAGTACCTATATTCAAATACAAAAAAACCCCAAAATTTAAACTTATTAGTGTTTAAACCAACATGTGCAAAATTATATTATTTTCCATGTATTCAATGTAAATGTCACTGAGATCAGGAAATGTTGTATACTGTCTTCAAAAGCTTTGTGTTTTACCATTATTTCACATCTCAGTTTTCAGTAGACATACTTCAAGTGGTCAGCATCCTATTGTGAGTAGTGCTCATTTGTTCAATAAAGCAGAGTTCATTGTATGAACTGGGTATGGAACAACAGACTGGTTCCAAATAGGAAAAGGAGTATGTCAAGGCTGTATATTCTCACCCTGCTTATTTAACTTCTATGCAGAGTACATCATGAGAAACGCTGGGCTGGAAGAAGCACAAGCTGGACTCAAGATTGCTGGGAGAAATATCAATAACCTCAGATATGCAGATGACACCACCCTTATGGCAGAAAGTGAAGAGGAACTAAAAAGCCACTTGATGAAAGTGAAAGAGGAGAGTGAAAAAATTGGTTTAACGAAGCTCAACATTCAGAAAACTTAAATCATGGCATCTGGTCCCATCACTTTATGGGAAATAGATGGGGAAACAGTGGAAACAGTATCAGACTTTACTTTTTGGGGCCCCAAAATCACTGCAGATGGTGATTGCAGCCATGAAATTAAAAGACGCTTACTCCTTGGAAGAAAAGTTATGACCAACCTAGATAGCGTATTGAAAAGCAGTGAAGAAAGCTGAGAGCCGAAGAACTGATGCTTTTGAACTGTGGTGTTGGAGAAGACTCTTGAGAGTCCCTTGGACTGCAAGGAGATCCAACCAGTCTACCCTAAAGGAGATCAGTCCTAGGTGTTCATTGGAAAGACTGATGTTGAAGCTGAAACTCCAGTACTTTGGCCACCTGATGCAGAGAGTTGACTCTTTGGAAAAGACTCTGATGGTGGGAAGGATTGGGGACAGGAGGAAAAGAGGACAACAGAGGATGAGGTGGCTGGATGGCATCACCAACTCGATGGACATGGGTTTGGGTAGACTCCGGGAGTTGGTGATGGACAGGGAAACCTGGTGTGCTGTGGTTCACGGGTTCGTGACTGAACTGAACTGAAACTCAATAAATTTATGAAATATAAATTATATTATCATGTATTGTATCAATTTTGTAAGTTTTTAAAATATAAATTATTATAGTTAGGATATTGTGCAAGCAAAGGACAATATTCTTTAGCTCTTAGAAGGACATTTCTGTTAGTTGTCTTAATTAGGCCTCCCATGAACTCTGAGACAAGGATTTGAGTGAACGTAGGTAATTTAGAAGTGATCCCAGGAAACATTTGTAGGAAGTGGAGAAGTGAGACCGAGAATGATATTAAATCAATAAAAAGTGTGTTAACAACATAGTTACTGTTTGGGTTACTGGCCTCCTTCCTGCAGGGTCACCCTGGGAGACAGAATTGTTCCAACTGACAGGCAAAGGCACTGGGGTGTTTATCTACCCACTCCCCATCCATCATTGTTTGAGGGCTGAATCCAGGGGTTCTGGCTTATCTTGCGTATGTCCCCATTGTGCTCCCACAGGCAGAAAAAGGCCCTTCAGCAGAGAGCTGCAGGTAAGCAGTGAGTTGCCTGAATTTTGAATGAATGTCAGAGGACATGAGCTGGGAAGTGACAGTTTCTGCTCCAGCTTCTTCTGCTCCAGGTCACACCAGCCAATGAGGGATCCCCTTAGCCTCAGGAGCCCCAGAGACTTGATGCCACCAAGACTCTCTGTTACACCACTTGTCCTGTTCACTTATATATCCCTTGCTCCTGGAACAGTTGTTGGCACACAGTAGGTGTTTAATAAATAGCCATGACTGTATGACTTCCCCTTGAGTACCTGCTTTATTCTTTCAGGCATCTCCACATAAATGGGGCACATGGCTACCAGCAGTGTTTGGTCATATCCTTATAACTCCCTCATTAGAAATGAAAGAGAGGCCTTTCCCTTTCTAACTTCAGGAAAAGAAACAAAGATTCTCAAGGAGGAAAGCAAGTTAGTCTGATGTGGGCCACGAGGTTATTTCTGTGCCAAACCCTCTGGACAAGAACATGGTATATTACGATTGGCTATATTTGATTTGAGGGCTGACTCTTGAGCTTACAGAGGTGGATAGATTGATAGAAATTGCAGTAACAAAGAAATTGTTGCCATATTCAGAACTGTGGATATTCACTGGAGTATATTCAAATTCTGAATGTCATCTCTCCTATGTGCCTTGGTAGAAAAATGCTTGAGGACCAGCACTGTCTTAACTGAAACATTTTATTAATATTATCACTCTTATACCTGGGCTTTCTAGGTGGCTTGGTGGTAAAGAGTCTGCTTGCTAACGCAGGAGACTTAGGAGACAGGGGTTCAGTCCCTGGGTTGGGAAGATCTCCTGGAGAAGGAAATGGCAACCCACTCCAGTATTCTTGCCTGGAAAATCCCATGGACAGAGGAGCTTGGTGGGCTACAGTTCATGTACTTGCAAAGAGTTGGACATTACTGTAAACCTACTTTAGATTTAACATGCTTTTTTGACTTTTTGACAGGATCCTTTAGACCATTTAATAATTTATAGATTGCACATATACAAATTTGTATCATGTGTCCCTGAAGTTTGGGAAGGAATTATCAAGTCCAACAAGATTGAATCTCTCCTTAGAAGTTGTCTCATCATCCTCACTAGAGTCAGTGTTTGCCTTCACTAACTCAGCGTAATGTTTTCAGTGTTCATCCATGTTGTAGCATACATCAGGATGTCTATCTTGCCAAATAGTATTCCATTGCATGTAATATCACAATTTATTTATCCACTCACTAGTTGATGTACACATGGTTCTGCACACCCCTAGTATACTTTTTGACTTTTTTTGGAATAATGCTACTATGACTTTGTATCAGGGTTTTTGTATAGACATAGGTTTTCATGTATCTTGGGTAGAAAACTAGGAGTAGTATTCCTAGGTTATATGGTACCTTTGTGGCTGTACTATTTTACATTCCTACCAGTGTATGAGGGTTCCCGTTTCTCTATATTCTTTCTACTTGCTGTTGTCTTTTTAGTTATAGTACTGAACCATTTAAGATCAGTTGTTGTTCAGTTGCTCAGTCATGTCCGGCTCTTTGTGAATCCATGGACTGCATCACACCAGGCTTCCCTGTCTTTTACCATCTCCCAGAACTTGCTCCAACTCATATCCATTGAGTTGGTCCATTAACGTCAGTAAACAATTGCAGATAGAGGCCTTATGACATCATCCCCATGTTTACAAGCTTGTGCCTGGCCTAGTGGTCATGTACCTAGAAGGCCTTCATTTGTTCAGTGAATAAAAACAAACAGACAAACATTTTCTTGTATTTTGCCTTAAAACCTAACATTTTTTACAAAGTGTATTCACAATTTGTGAGGCTTACAATAACCCTGTAGGAAGTAGGAGAAATATGGGTTTCTCATTTTAGACCTGAGAAATTTAGATAACAATCAAAACATCAAGATCTTTGGTCCCTGGCTTCATATACAGTCTTCCCTGTATAATTCAACACTGGTTCTCAATATCTCTACTAAAAAGCATATTAGTTAATGTTCAGAAAAAATGCTAAGTTTCAAAAGATCTTAATTTTAAAAAAGACAAGAGAATGGACTGAGTGTATTCAGCAGTTTGGAGATCGCTAATTATGATCCTGAGATGGTAATGGGGACTGGAGACAACAGTCTGGGGCAGTCTGACAAGGGAAGTCACTAAATGTCCATCTTCAGCAAGAAATTTCTTCATCTTTGAAGTAGAACTAGGGCTGGAAAATGTAGGCAATGTCAAAGAGACCATCAAAGAGAACTGTAAATCAGATGTGTGAGGACTGACTATAAAGGTTGTAGATTGTGTTATCTGAGAAAGAACTAGCATCAGAAAGCAGGTAATTGAAAAGTTACAAATTTCAGCTCTCATTGTCTTCCTTTTTGTAACAGAAAATTTCAAACAAACATGAAATATCAAGAAAATAGTATAGTAAACCCCTATCATGTCCATTAATTTAAAATTATCAACATTTTGCCATTCTTATACATTTGACTTAAAAAGTATTTGAATACATTAAGGCCTTCCTCAAAAGCCATTTTCCTTCCAGCTTTATTGAGGTATAATTGAGAGTCAAAAATTGTATATAGTTAAGTTGTAGTCTGATGACTAGATACATGTGTACATTGTGAAATGTAATACTTCACACTTTATCCATTTTCCCTTTTTTTATTTTTTATGTTGGGAACACTTAAGATGTACTCTCTTAGAAGATTAAAAGCATGCAGTACTGTATTGTTAACTCCTGTACATCAGTTCTGTAGCACATACTCATTTTTGAATGGCTGAAGCTAAAAGCCATTATTAATAACAATGTTTTAGCCAAGGGCGATGGGCAATTGTCAAAGAATAATAAAGTGATCTTGTTATAAGCACCACAAACTTTGATCTTTCTTCATTTATGGTGAAAGGGAAGGGGAGCTGCTGAGCTAGTAAGACAGCCACACAAACAACTAAAGATTTGAGTGAGAGCCCAAGATCTTATTCTTTCAGTTATGAAGTCACTCATTCAAACAGCATATTCTAGACACTTTTCACACACACTGTCCATCCTCCAGTGAGACAGACCATGCTGGAATCTCACTTGAGTCTAAATTAGGATTCATCATTCACTTATTTGAAGACCTTGGACAAGTGCTGTCCTCATTTTTCTTATCTGTAAAGTAGCGATGATACTACTTTCTTGAATAGGGCATTGTTAGAGTTAAAATGAGGTAAGGCCCCCAGAAAAGCATACGACCTGTGCCCTAGAACATATGTCACTCTTATTCTGCCAGGCCCTGAGCTCATGATGAAAGAAATCATAAGGCAGCCTCTCTCTCCCCATGTTCTCCTTTCCCAATCCAAGAGGGCAGCAAAAACTCACAGAAATCCCCCACACAATACAAGATGTGAGATGCCAAAAGCCTTTCCCAATAACTGCATGGATTTGTCTTCCAAAATCATTTGAGCTTTTCTAACCTTCTGTTACCTTTCCTTAGGTGTTTGTAGCTGAGAGAGTTAGTTCCTAGGCAGGTTGATAGGGAGTCTAGGGGTCCCCAAGGGGAGAGGGGTCTGGAATTCTCAAGGAGGAAGAAAGGACAAACTTTTTTTCTTTCTCCACATTCCTTAGGATTATGTAACAATAATGTATTCTGCCTAAGGACAGTCTTTGGATTAAACTTTCTGTTATCTTAAACTGTAAATTATGGGAGTAGACCTGGTCTTTACAAGGATGTATCCTGCCTGAGGACAGTGTTATCTTAAAATGTAAATTATGGGAGTAGGTCTGATGAGGTCTTTACAACCTCCAGCCATTCTTTGGATTCATTGGAGAGTATATAAGTTCATTGCTAACACTAGCAAGTAGGTACTCTTTCTGCCCCCTTATGATGCCTGTGTCAGAAGCTTTCTCTATTTTGTTTATACTTTATTAAAACTTTATTACACAAAAGCTCTGAGCGATCAAGCCTCGTCTCTGGCCTCGGATTGAATTCTTCTCCTCCGGGGGCCAAGAATCCGGGTGTCTTCGCATGATTCAACAACCTTTCATAGCTCAACAAACAAACTGTGTTAAACCATGCTGTTGTTTGAGGTCAAATGCTTGGCCATGAATTGTGTATAACCCAAGTTACTAAGCTGGAGGCAAAGTGAGGCCAAACAAACCAAAACATAGGAGTTCAGAGCAGACAGAGACTTACTGTAAGGGCCAAAGCAAGGAGTACAGGCAGTTCATGCTCAAGAGAGCTGAACTTTCTGATGGATTTCAGGGGAGGCTCTTTAAAAGCACAGTGAGGGAGAGAGTCCAGGGTGTGTGATCAGCTACTGCTCTATTCTTTAATTGGTTGGTAACAAAGCTAGTGTCACAGGGTTTAACATCATCAATCCTTAGGCTCCTGCTGGTCAGGGTTTTTGCAGTTAACTGCATCTGGTGGAGCTTTTAGCAAAACAACTCAAGATATGCATCAGACACTGTTACTAGGTTCTTCAGGGAGGAGCTATAGACTGTTACATGGCTGATCTACTGTTTAAATATTTTTTGACAATATGTTCACATTCTTTTAATCATTAATCCTGAGTTGGCCTTTTGTGACTCAGGGAAGGCCTAGGAGAGTAAAGCTTTTCTACAACAAGAGACAGGCAGAGGAAAAGGGCGTGGGGAGGCGCACATACCCTGGGAAAGGTGCTGCTCCACTACAGTTCTCCCACAGTGCCCTTTTTTGGTACTGATGAGGGCAGCTTGCCCAGAGGTCGGGCTGCTATCTCCTTTTACCAGCTGCAGCAGCGTGGGGGTGGGGGGGGGGTGGGGGGCGGCACGGGGGGGTTGGGGGGAGGTGCGCCGTGGGGGGGGTGTGGGTGGGTGGGTGGCGAAGTCTATGCTCCCTCTGCACCTCCTCGGTGGGTGCCTGAGTTCACAGCAAGCACTTTGCTAGAGTCTGAAGTCAGGTGAGTAGGTTGGGGCGTCTGGGAGGACCCAGTGTGGCGGGTAATTCACTTATCCACCTCAATCAGCTGCCCTCATGGCCTTGCCTTCCACCTGCGTGGCTCCTTGCAGTGTCCTCCCTAACCTGGGGGTGGTGGTTGCGGGGCGCTCCCATCGCTCCCGCCCCCGGGCACTCCTCAGCTGTGGCAGAGGCGCTTAGCGGGCGACCTGGAAGAGGGGGAGCCGACAGGCAGCTGGCACTCCAGTCCCAGAGACGCAGGTGGTTCTCAGTCTCGAAGGTCTCTGTCGGGCCCTACAGGAACAGCGGCAGCGATTGCAAGGACGGCCACGATCCTCACCCACACCCTCGGCCAGCAAGATGTTGCAGGTGTTCCCGGAGAGGAAGCCCAACCCGCTGCAGGACGCGAACCTCTGCTCACGCCTGGTATTCTGGTGAGCGCCCGCCTGAGCTGAGACGCGCTGCCGAACTTAATGCCGCAGGCACTTTTCCCGGGACCAAGGGGTCGGGATGAGGGAGCCATTTCCGCTGGCGCTCCTACTGCCCGGTTTCTTGCTTTTGGTGGAGCCCTCCCACACCGGCGGGGTGATTTCTGCCTGCGCCTGGGCGCCCGCGGCAGGCGGGAACCTGACGGAGGTGGGGAGGGTGCCAGGGACCTTGGTGACTGGGGCGCATCTCTTTCCACTCGAAGGCCCGCTAGCCTCCAGTGCCCGGGAGCGGGAGGCTGGGACGCTGTCCTGGGAGAGTCATCGCCCAACTGGAGAAGGACTGGATCCCCACACTCCATCCTTAGCCGGCTTCCCCAGTTACAGCTCTGGAGTTCGCAGTTCTGAACTAAAGTTGCACTCGTTTACCCTCCTTCCTTTATCTAATTAGTGCCCTGGACTGTTGTCACCTTCCAATAATGTCCCCACCTTTTCCCATATTCCTTAGGTGACAGCTGAGTTCCAACTTCACCCGGCCCCTTCGTCCCTGTGTCTATGACCATGTCTCCCTCTCTCCCTGTCTTCTGGTACACCTGTTACTGTACATCCTTGTATTTGGTTTGGGCAATTTTCATGTGGGTGAATAACAGTTATTTTGTATTTAACGAATGGGAACAGTATTCTTGAACACGTTTTGCTTTTGCCTGGGACACACAGCCACGACTGAAGAATGTATTTGACCAGACCCTTTTCTTAATTTGGAGTAGAAAATGGCAACCCACTCCAGTGTTCTTGCCTGGAGAATCCCATGGACAGGGGAGCCTGTAAGGCTACAGTCCACGGGGTGGCAAAGAGTCTGACACTACTGAGCGACTGAGCATTTCCTTAATTGCTAGTATTTCTGCTTCCTCCTTTGAGGACAACCCTGGGGATGGGGTCCCTGAAGCCTGTGGGGTCTTATTTCTAGCCTTTAGGGAAGTGGTACATGGTCTTGAAGCAGGTGGTCTTGCTACCTAGTTAGACCTCCTTCTCCTTGCCCCAGGACAGGCCAGTAAATTGGGAGAGGGGTTGTTTGGGCAAGGGTTGTTTGGGCACTCTATTTGGAAAGTCAGAAGTCTGAGTAGACTGAAAATTAATGTCCTAGAAAACCATCTTACCAAGGTCTGGACACTAGTCTCTTTTATAGAACAAAAGGGAGGGAAGTGAGGAGGTAAAGTAGAAAGGCCATTTGTTGTTGTTGAGTTGCTAAATCATGGCTGACTCTTTTGTGACCCCATGGACTGTAGCCCGCCAGGCTCCTCTGTCCATGTGATTTCCCAGGCAAGAATACTGGTGAGGGTTGCCATTTCCTTCTCCACAGGATCTTCCCTACCCAGGGATCAAACCCACACCATCTGCATTGGCAGGTGTTTTCTTTATCACTGAGCCTCCTGGGAAACCTCAAAGGTCCTAAGTCATTGCAAATATCTCCTGGTCCCCTCTGAGTGTGTTAATATCTTTTGTCCTGCAGCCATTCATAGATGGTCTGGGTCAGGATGTTTCCTGTAAGCTAAACAAAGGTATTTTAGTTTAACATTAAGACTTGAGGGGCCATTATGTATAGTTTGAGCTATAGACATCCCTTTCCTGATTAACTTGTAGCAAAATCAATAGAATACAAAGGTTAAAATAAAAGTAACAGGTTTAACATGGAATCCAATTTTTTCTTCACTATTATAGTCCTTCCCTGGAGTCCTTTGTTCTTGAAAGCACTGAAGGTCCTTGAGCTGGGAGGAAACACAGATGAAAAAGGGCTCAGAGGTGAAACTCTTCTCCCACTCTCTTAGGCCATGCTGTGGGGCCTGCTGGGATTTTAGTTCCCCAACCAGGGATTGAACCCACACTCCGTGCAGTGGAAGTTCAGACTCTTAACCATTGACCCACCAGGGAAGTCCCTGAAACTTCAGTTTTCCATGTAGTAGCTGAGACTATTAACTAGGTGGGTCTCAGCCTTTGGGCTTTGATCACACTTGGGTGATTATTAGATTTTTTGTGCTGAGAACCCAATCTTTTCATCTTTCCTACATATTCTGATATTTCCTTTTTATGGGACCACCTAGGGGACCCCAGGGGCATGGGAGTTCCTATGCTTTTTTCCATTGTGGTGTTCAGTTTGTGTAGCTGCCTCTCTGGGTCCTTTGGTGGCCCTTAAGGAAAGAGGGGCATAGAAGGAGGAATATGGATACTGGTACCTTAAATGGTAACAAAGTAGGCAACTGTCTCCTTAACTTCCAGCAGTTCTACAGCCAAAATTTTGGCTTTCTCTGCCTACTGATGCCAAATAAAAAAAATATGGAGACAGAGTTTGGAGGGAATAGAAAGATGGCTTTAAAAATCAGCCAGCAGAGGGGAGAACACAGCAGGCTAAGGCCTCAAGAGCCATATACCCCCACCCCGGGGAACCAAGAGACTTTATATAGCCTGGCTCTTGTGGCCTTAGACTAAATGATAAAGTTCAGAGTAATGATGTTTTTGGGCTTCCAAGGTGGCGCAGTAGTAAGGAATCCGCCTGCTAATGCAGGAGATGCAAGACAGGTGGGTTTGATCCCTGGGTCAGGAAGATCCCCTAGAATCGGAAATGGAAACCCACTCCACATTCCTGCCTGGAAAACTCCATGAATAGAGGAGCCTGATGGGCCATAGTCCATGGGTTTGCAAAGAGTTGGACATGACTGAACAGACACAGCACAATGAAGTTTTTGCATTTTTTTTCTTCCTGCATTATTTCAAAATAGTCACAGCTGGCATCAGGCAGCCTGGTAATTGGGGTCCACGTGTCTCTGGATTTTTGGTCTGCAGTCTTCTTTCTGAAATGCAAAAAAACTGTAAAGGGTAGTTTTCTGTAAGAGAGGTCAGGGAGAGCAAATACCAAGTGCAGGGTGTAATTTACCTAGTATTAGGGGGTAATAGGTTAGCTTCTGGTTACACTACAGGTTAGTAACCGTTAAAGTAAAACTAGAAGTGATTAATTCTTTCAGTCATGTCCATGTTTCTTCCCTAGGCTGTTCACTGTTCTTACTTCCCTTGCTTTCAGGAGAGGAGAAACTTCATTTCTATTTTTGCTGCAATAGCAGGGCAAGGAACTCTCCAAGCATGTTCTGTTTGTGAGTTTCAAAGTGTATGTGCTTGGAAATGGGAAGGTGAAGACTTCTAATTTTGGACTAGGAAACTGTGACCCTGAGAGACCTCTTTAAATTGTTTGTTTGATATTTGATAGTAATAACACTGCTGCTGCTGCTGCTGCTAAATCGCTTCAGTCGTGTCCAACTCTGTGCACCCAACAGACAGCAGCCCACCAGGCTTCCCCATCCCTGGGATTCTCCAGGCAAGAACACTGGAGTGGGTTGCCATTTCCTTCTCCAATGCATGAAAGTGAAAAGTGAAAGTGAAGTTGCCCAGTCCTGTCTGACTCTTAGTGACCCCATGGACTGCAGCCTATCAGGCTCCTCCATCCATGGGATTTTCCAGGCAAGAGTACTGGAGTGGGTTGACATTGCCTTCTCCAGTAATAACACTAGCTGTGGATAATTAAGTATGGATGATCAAAGCTCTGTTCTATCTTATAATCCCCCTAGGGGGTATTTTTTGCAAAGCTGGGAACTCTTCAGTTTCCATTAATAAAAGGAGTTTGTATTTCTCCCTGTACCTTTGAAATGGGAATCTGAGTTCTTGTTCATGAAGCCCAAGAATGAACTTCACTAACATGCAAACACTCATGGTAGCAAACAAGCAGGATTTATTTTAAGGTAAAGAGAAGTACAAAGCCCCAGCATTGACACCAAGAGTGGGTGAAGTGACCAAAAAGGTGAGAATTATAGCAGTTTATGTCTTTATTAGTATTGATCTGTTCCTTTTTGGCTGGCTCATGTCCCTGACATATGTAATCTCTGACCAATCAGTTTGAAGGGAACTATGTACACTTTGTCATCTTTATGTTTTTTTTTGATCCCCAGTTTTTCAGTTTTCTTAGACATTGAGTCGCCATTCCTGTGATTCTTTCTCATGACCCCAGGCCACTGTTTAAGAACCAGATGTATGGGTTAAGAGTTAATGGTCCATCGGGTATTTTTCTTCTTGATAAATTGGACAGCATTAATGATTGTCCTGTCTTGGGTCTGGATATTTTATGACCAACCAGACTGAGGTGGCATTCTTTTGGATGCCTGGAAACTGGAACAACAAGTATAGCTTTAGGTTAGTTAATGGGTTGAGATGTTTATTTGAGAGGGTTGCAATTAAAAAAAGGAACAGAGGTCTCAGATCTACACTAACTGCCTAGCAACTTCTACCTCACCTTGAGAGGTAAATAATCTACTTGGGCTCTCAAGGAGAAAAAATAGACAAAGGCCTTAAAAAAATTTTTTTTTAGCAAGTTATTTATATTTCTTTATTTATTTGGCTGTTCTGGGTCTTTGTTGTGGCATATGGGGTCTTTGTTGCTGCATGTGAGCTTTCTTTAATTGCAGTGGGCAGGGGATGTTTTGAGCTTTGGTGCATGGGCTTCTCATGGTGGTGGCTTCTTCTGTTGTGGAACACAGGTTCTAGGGCATGTGAGTTGTTGTAGCAGGCAGGCTTAGTTAGCTGTGATGCTCAGGCTTAGTTGCCTCACAGCATGTGGGATCTTAGTTCCCGGACTAGGGATCAAACTCCTGTTTCCTGAACTGGCAGGCAGATTCTTAACACTGGGCCACCAGGGAGGTTTTTTTTTTTTTTTTTAATTTTATTTTATTTTTTAACTTTACAATATTTTATTGGTTTTGCCATATATCAACATGAATCCGCCACAGGTATACATGTGTTCCCCATCCTGAACCCTCCTTCCTCCCTCCCTGTACCATCCCTCTGGGTCAGTCCAGTGCACCAGCCCCAAGCTTCCAGTATTGTGCATCGAACCTGGACTGGCGACTCATTTCATATATGATATACATGTTTAACTGCCATTCTCCCAAATCATCCCACCCTCTCCCTCTTCCAAGAGTCCAAAAGACTGCTCTATACATCAGTGTCTATTTTGTTGTCTCATATACAGGGTTGTCGTTACCATCTTTCTAAATTCCATATATATGCGTTAGTATACTGTATTGGTGTTTTTCTTTCTGGCTTACTTCACTCTGTATAATAGGTTCCAGTTTCATCCACCTCATTAGAACTGATTCAAATGTATTCTTTTTAATGGCTGAGTAATACTCCATTGTGTATATGTACCAAAGCTTTCTTATCCATTCATCTGCTGATGGACATCTAGGTTGCTTCCATGTCCTGGCTATTAAAACAGTGCTGTGATGAACATTGGGGTACACGTGTCTCTTTCAATTCTGGTTTCCTCAGTGTGTATGCCCAGCAGTGGGATTGCTGGGTCATAAGGCAGTTCTATTTCCAGTTTTTTAAGGAATCTCCACACTGTTCTCCATAGTGGCTGTACTAGTTTGCATTCCCACCAACAGTGTAAGAGGGTTCCCTTTTCTCCACACCCTCTCCAGCATTTATTGCTTGTAGACTTTTTGATCGCAGCCATTCTGACTGGCATGAAACGGTACCTCATAGTGGTTTTGATTTGTATTTATCTGATGATGAGTGATGTTGAGCATCTTTTCATGTGTTTGTTAGCCATCTATATGTCTTCTTTGGAGAAATATCTATTTAGTTCTTTGGCCCATTTTTTGATTGGGTCATTTATTTTTCTGGAATCGAGCTGCAGGAGTTGCTTGTATATTTTTGAGATTAGTTGTTTGTCAGTTGCTTCATTTGCTATTATTTTCTCCCCTTCTGAAGGCTTTCTTTTCACCTTGCTTATAGTTTCCTTTGTTGTGCAGAAGCTTTTAAGTTTAATTAGGTCCCATTTGTTTATTTTTGCTTTTATTCCCAATATTCTGGGAGGTGGGTCATAGAGGATCCTGCTGTGATGCATGTCAGAAAGTGTTTTGCCTATGTTCTCCTCTAGGAGTTGTATAGTTTCTGGTCTTACGTTTAGATCTTTAATCCATTTTGAGTTTATTTTTGTGTATCATGTTAGAAAGTGTTCTAGTTTCATTCTTTTACAAGTGGTTGACCAGTTTTCCAAGCACCACTTGTTAAAGAGATTGTCTTTAATCCAGTGTATGTTCTTGTCTCCTTTGTCAAAGATAAGGTGTCCATATATTTATCTCTTGGCTTTCTATTTTGTTCCATTGATCTATATTTCTGTCTTTGTGCCAGTACCATACTGTCTTGATAACTGTGGCTTTGTAGTAGAGCCTGAAGTCAGGCAGGTTGATTCCTCCAGTTCTATTCTTCTTTCTCAAGATTGCTTTGGCTATTTGAGGTTTTTTGTATTTCCATACAAATTGTGAAATTATTTGTTCTAGCTCTGTGAAGAATACCGTTGGTAGCTTGATAGGGATGGCATTGATCTATAAATGCTTTGGGTAGTATACTCGTTTTCACTATATTGATTCTTCCAATCCATGAACATGGTATATTTCTCTATCTATTAATGTCCTCTTTGATTTCTTTCACCATAGTTTTCTATATATAGGTCTTTAGTTTCTTTAGGTAGATATATTCCTAAGTATTTTATTCTTTCTGTTGCAATGGTGAATGGAATTGTTTCCTTAATTTCTCTTTCTATTTTCTCATCATTAGTGTATAGGAATGCAAGGGATTTCTGTGTGTTGATTTTATATCCTGCAACTTTACTATATTCATTGATTAGTTCTAGTAATTTTCTGGTGGAGTCTTTAGGGTTTTCTATGTAGAGGATCATGTCATCTGCAAACAGTGAGAGTTTTACTTCTTCTTTTCCAATTTGGATTCCTTTTATTTCTTTTTCTGCTCTGATTGCTGTGGCCAAAACTTCCAAAACTATGTTGAATAGTAATGGTGAAAGTGGGCACCCTTGTCTTGTTCCTGACTTTAGGGGAAATGCTTTCAATTTTTCACCATTGAGGATAATGTTTGCTTTGGGTTTGTCATATATAGCTTTTATTATGTTGAGGTATGTTCCTTCTATTCCTGCTTTCTGGAGAGTTTTTATCATAAATGGATGTTGAATTTTGTCAAAGGCTTTCTCTGCATCTATTGAGATAATCATATGGCTTTTATTTTTCAATTTGTTAATGTGGTGTATTACATTGATTGATTTGCGGATATTGAAGAATCCTTGTATCCCTGGGATAAAGCCCACTTGGTCATGGTGTATGATCTTGTTAATGTGTTGTTAGATTCTGATTACTAGAATTTTGTTAAGGATTTTGGCATCTATGTTCATCAGTGATATTGGCCTGTCATTTTCTTTTTTTGTGGCATCTTTGTCAGGTTTTGGTATTAAGGTGATGGTGGCCTCATAGAATGCGTTTGGAAGTTTACCTTCCTCTGCAATTTTCTGGAAGAGTTTGAGTAGGATAGATATTAGCTCTTCTCCAAATTTTTGGTAGAATTCAGCTGTGAAGCCGGCTGGACCTGGGCCTTTGTTTGCTGGAAGATTTCTGATTACAGTTTCAGTTTCTGTGCTTGTGATGGGTCTGTTAAGATTTTCTATTTCTTCCTGGTCCAGTTCTGGAAAGTTGTATTTTTCTAAGAATTTGTCCATTTCTCCCACGTTGTTCATTTTATTGGCATATAGTTGCTGATAGTAGTCTCTTATGATCCTTTGTATTTCTGTGTTGTCTGTTATCTCTCCATTTTCACTTCTAAGTTTATTGATTTGATTTTTCTCCCTTTGTTTCTTGATGAGTCTGGCTAATGGTTTGTCAATTTTATTTATCCTTTCAAAGAACCAGCTTTTGGCTTTGTTGATTTTTGCTATGGCCTCCTTTGTTTCTTTTGCATTTATTTCTGCCCTAATTTTTAAGATTTATTTCCTTCTACTAACCCTGGGGTTCTTCATTTCTTCATTTTCTAGTTGCTTTAGGTGTAGATTTAGGTTATTTATTTGACTCTTTTCTTATTTCTTGAGGTATGCCTGTATTGCTGTGAACTTTCCCCTTAGGACTGCCTTTACAGTGTCCCACAGGTTTTTGGTTGTTGTGTTTTCATTTTCATTAGTTTCTATGCAAATTTTGATTTCTTTTTTGATTTCTTCTGTGATTTGTTGGTTATTCAGCAGCGTGTTGTTCAGCCTCCATATGTTGGAATTTTTAATAGTTTTTCTCCTGTACTTGAGATCTAATCTTTTCTAATTAATCTTTTCTAATCTTTTCTAAAATCTAATCTTTTCTGAGATCTAATCTTTTCTAATCAATCTAATCTAATTGTGGTCAGAAAAGATGCTTGGAATGATTTCAGTTTTTCTGAATTTACCAAGGCTAGATTTAAGGCCCAGGAAGTGATCTATCCTGGAGAAGGTTCCGTGTGCACTTGAGAAAACGGTGAAATTCTTTGTTTTGGGATGAAATGTCCTATAAAATATCAATTAGGTCTAACTGGTCTATTGTATCATTTAAAGTTTGTGTTTCCTTGTTAATTTTCTGTTTAGTTGATCTATCCATAGGTGTGAGTGGGGTATCAAAGTCTCCCACTATTATTGTGTTATTGTTGATTTCCCCTTTCATACGTGTTAGCATTTGTCTTACATACTGTGGTGCTCCTATGTTGGGTGCATATATATTTGTAATTGTTATATCTTCTTCTTGGATTGATCCTTTGATCATTATGTAGTGACCTTCTTGGTCTCTTTTCACAGCCTTTATTTGAAAGTCTATTTTATCTGATATGAATATTGCTACTCCTGCTTTCTTTTGGTCTCTATTTGCATGGAAAATCTTTTTCCAGCCTTTCAGTTTCAGTGTGTCTGTGTCCCCTGTTTTGAGGTGGGTCTCTTGTAGACAACATATATAGGGGTCTTGTTTTTGTATCCATTCAGCCAGTCTTTGTCTTTTGGTTGGGCATTCAATCCATTTAGATTTAAGGTAATTATTGATAAGTATGATCCTGTTGCCATTTGCTTTATTGTTTTGGGTTCGAGTCTATACACCCCTTTGTGTTTCCTGTCTAGAGAATATCCTTTAGTATTTGTTGGAGAGCTGGTTTGGTGGTGCTGAATCTCTCAGTTTTGCTTGTCTGTAAAGCCTTTGATTTCTCTTTCATATTTGAATGAGATCCTTGCTGGGTACAGTAATCTGGGCTGTAGGTTATTTTCTTTCATCAGTTTAAATATGTCTTGTCATTCCCTCCTGGCTTGAAGAGTTTCCATTGAAAGATCAGCTGATATCCTTATGGGAATTCCCTTGTGTGATATTTGTTGTTTTTCCCTTGCTGCTTTTAATAGTTGTTCTTTGTGTTTGATCTTTGTTAACTTGATTAATATGTGTCTTGGGGTGTTTTGCCTTGGGTTTATCCTGTTTTGGACTCTCGGGGTTTCTTGGACTTGGATGGTTATTTCCTTCCCCATTTTCAGGAAGTTTTCAACTATTATCTCCTCAAGTATTTTCTCATGGTCTTTCTTTTTGTCTTCTTGTTCTGAGACTCCTCTGATTCGAATGTTGTAGTGTTTAATATTGTCCTGGAGGTCTCTGAGATTGTCCTCATTTCTTTTAATTCGTTTTTCTTTATCCTCTCTGATTCATTTATTTCTATCATTCTATCTTCTAATTCACTAATCCTATCTTCTGCCTCTGTTATTCTACTATTTGATTTGTTGCCTTCAGAGTGTTTTTGATCTCATTTATTGCATTATTCATTATATATTGACTCTTTTTTATTTCTTCTAGGTCCTTTTTAAACCTTTCTTGCATCTTCTCAATCCTTGTCTCCAGGCTATTTATCTGTGATTCCATTTTGATTTCAAGATTTTGGATCATTTTCACTATCATTATTCAGAAATCTTTATCAGATTCCCTATCTCTTTCTCTTTTGTTTGGTTTGGTGGGCATTTATCCTGTTCTTTTACCTGCTAGGTATTCCTCTGTGTCTTCATCTTGTTTATATTGCTGAGTTTCGGTTGTCCTTTCTGTATTCTGGCAGTTTGTGGAGTTCTCTTTATTGTGGAGTTTCCTCGCTGTGGGTGGGTTTGTACATGTGGCTTGTCAAGGTTTCTTGGTTAGGGAAGCTTGTATTGGTGTTCTGGTGGGTTGAGCTGGATTTCTTCTCTCTGGAGTGCAATGAAGTGTCCAGTAATGAGTTATGAGATGTCTATGGTTTTGTAGTAACTTTGGGCAGCTTGTATATTGGAGCTCAGGGCTGTGTTCCTGTGTTGCTGGAGATTTGCATGGTATGTCTTGCTCTGGAACTTGTTGGCCCTTGTGTGGTGCTTGGTTTCAGTGTAGGCGTGGAGGCCTTTGATGAGCTCCTATCGATTAATGTTCCCTGGAGTCAGTAGTTCCCTGGAGTCAGGGTTTGGACTTAAGCCTCCTGCTTCAGGTTTTCAGTCTTATTTTTACAGTGGTGTCAAAACTTCTTCTATACAGCACCATTGATAAAACATCTAGGTTAAAGATGAAAAGTTTCTCCACAGTGAGGGACACCCAGAGAGGTTCACAGAGTTACATGGAGGAGAGAAGAGAGAGGAGGGAGTTAGAAGTGACCCTGAATGAGCTGAGGTGGAATCAATAGAGGAGAGAGCAGGCTAGCCATTAATCACTTCCTTTGTGTACTCCACAACTGGACCGCTCAGAGATGTTCATGGAGTTATACAGAGAAGAGAAGAGGGAGGAAGGAGACAGAGGTGGCCAGGAGGATAAAAGGGGGGAATGAAAAGGAGAGAGACGGATCCAGCCAGTAATCAGTTCCCTAAGTGTTCTCCACCATCTGGAACACACAGAAATTCTCAGAGTTGGGTAGAGTAGAGAGGGGTTAGGGAGGAGACATAGGCGACCTGATGGAGAAAAAGGAGAGTCCAAAGGAGGAGAAAGCAGTCAAGCCAGTAATCTCATTCCCACGTAAAAGTGGGTACTGAAGATTGGGTTCTTATAGGTACAAAATTGATAACAAATACCAAAAAGCAAAAATTAAAAATCTAGAGTAGAGTTTGAAATTTCAAAAATACAATGTTAAAGAAAAGAAGAAGAAGAAGACAGAAAAAAAAAATTCACAAAAATTATAAAAAAAAAAAAGGTACAAAATTGATAAAATACCTAAAAGCAAAAATTAAAAATCTAGAGTAGAATTTGGAATTTCAGAAATACAATATTAAAGAAAAGAAGAGACAAAGAAAGAGAAAAAAAAGTCACAAAAATTATATAAAAAAATATAGGTACAAAATTGATAACAAATACCAAAAAGCAAAAATTAAAAATCTAGAGTAGAGTTTGGCATTTCAGAAATACAATGTTAAAGAAAAGAAGAAAAAAAAAAGAAAGAAAAAATAAAGTCACAAAAATTATAAAATATATATATGAAGTTTGCTTTTAAAAAATAGGGTCTTTTTTTTTTTTGCAAAGTAATAGTAGGTTATAAAAGTGAAAATTAAAGGAGTAATAGAGGACTGAAAATTTTTTTAAAAATTAAAAAAAAAAACAGAGTGATCATGCAAATAATAAAAATATATCTAGGACTTTCTCTGGTGGTGTTGTGGGTATTGTGGGGCCAGTTCATTTCTGGCTAGTTCCTTGGTCCAGCTTATATTTCTCAAGATCTATAGGCCCCTTCCTATGTAGTCCATACTAACGACAGGGTTTTAATCTATTGCACCTGTCGCTTCCAAGGCGGTTCCCTCTGTTTTAATGTCTTCTGTATGCTGGTCTCTTCAGTGTCTGATTTCCACCCTGACACAAAGGGGGAGGTGGTGGACACTTTATTTATTTATTTTTTTAGGCTCCCTTGTTCAGTCGCACTGTGGGGAGGGAGGGAAGCTGCAAACAAATAACACTGGCATGTGCTTGCAGTGCCTCAGCCACACTGGGCCTGCCCCTGCTCACAACGCGTGTACCCTCCCTGCCCACGCTGCTCATGCCCTAGGTTGCTCTGCCGGGAACCATTCGAGGCTGGCCCTGGGCTGCATGCACCTTCCAGGTCTAAGCCGCTCAGGTTCAGGCACTTGGGTAGTCCTCAGAGGCGCAGACTCAGTTGGGCCTGTGTTTTGTGCCCTTCCAAGGTCCAAGCAGCTCGGGTAATGAGGTGTTTGGCAAGCACTGTTGCTGCGACTTATTGCCTCCCCGCCACTTGGTTTTCTGGGTGTACAATTGGCGCACCTTCTAAGGGGGATGTTTACTGTCCAGAACCCCAAAAACTCTTAGTTAGCAAAGAAGCCTGCTTACAGTTTTGTAGATAATGTCTCTCTGGGGCTGCGATTGCCCCCTTCTGGCTCTGGCTGCCTATCACTGGAGGGGGATGGTCTGCAGCCGGCTATCTCTGTTCAGTCCTTTGTTCTGTGCGCCGGCCTGGTGGTGTCTTAGGTTAGGGCTGGCTTTTCATGTGGTAGTTATCCCACAGTCTTGTTTGCTAGCCCAAGTTATTTCGCTCAGATAGCGCTCGGGGCATTCAGGCCAGTTCCTTACTGTAAGCGATGCAGCTCGCGCCTCCCTGCCCAGCCCCTGCTTGCTAGTGGTGGGTGCAGGCGTCTGCACTGCTTCTCCGCTGGGGGAGTTACCCTTGGGCTTGTAATCTGTAGGTTTAATTGTTTATTTATTTTTTCCTCCCTGTTAAGTTGCCTCTGTGCTTCCAAGGCTTGGCACAGACTCGGCAGTGAGAGTGTTTCCTGGTGTTTGGAAACTTCTCTCTTTTTAAGACTCCCTTCCCGGGATGGAGCTCTGTCCCTCCCTCTTTTGTCTCCTTTTTTTCTTTTATATTTTTCCCTACCTTCTTTCGAAGACAATGGGCTGCTTTTCTGGGTGCCTGATGTCCTCTGCCAGCATTCAGAAGTTGTTTTGTGGAATTTACTCGGCATTTAAATGTTCTTTTGATGAATTTGTGGGGGAGAAAGTGGTCTCCCCAGCCTATTCTTCCTCCATCTTAGCTCTTCCTCCACCAGGGAGGTTTTTAGAGAAAGGCCTTTTTAAACTCAAGCAGAAAAACTGAGATCTCTGGTTCCATCCGTATGTAAAAATTAATTCATAAATGAGCTCTACTTAACTGACTTAAAAGTAAACCCTTACAAATTAAATACTACTTGCAAATCTTTAAAACATCAGCCAAATATATTGCAGGTTCACATGATCTAGGGAATATTTAGTACTGAATCATGTACTATTGGAGCTAGCTTAAGCTTGTTAGTTTGATTAACATAGGCATTTGTCATCAAGAAAATAACTTGATATGATAAAAGGTAAACTCTATAGCAGTACTTATGTTTTGAAAACATCATCTCAAATCTTCAGATTTTGATAACCTGAAACTAAAGCTGAATGATAAGAATTCAGTGACTATCTGTGCCATTTCAAATAGGATAAAATATTGGAACATTTGTTGCTGGGCAGGTCTAAGTTGACCTACCTTTTTTTGCCTTGTTAGGAAAGGAAAACTAAAGCATAAGTTTCCAATCAGGAAGTGCTGCTATGACAAACAGTTCACAATTACTTGCCACTTGGTTTCCACTAGGAATTAATAAGATTTTTAAGAGTTGAGGATTCTATTTTAAATATGTGACTAAAGCTGCTAAAAATAATAAAAGAAACATTTCAGTATATAGTAGGAAATATGTTTTGAATAGAAAAAGGAGTTTTGTACATGGTTGAGCTGAGGTTAGGTTAAACTTAATTAAGTAAATGGATTTTGTTATTAAAAGTAGGATGGTACAGTACTAGTTTTGTTTCCACTCTGCTAAGAAAATAAGTTTTACTTAGAATACTGCTTTTGACAGCAGATTTTGTGAACTTTCTTGCCTTTAAGCAATCTGATTTGTTTGTAAATATTCACAGTGACATAGGATTCTTTTTTTTTTTAAATTATTTATTTTTGATTGGAGGATAATTGCTTTACAATATCGTGTTGGTTTGTGCCGTACATCAACATGAATCAGCCATGGGTGTATATATATGTCCCCTTCCTCTTGAACCTCTCTCCTACCTCCCACTGCATCCACCCCTCTAGGTTGACACAGAGCACCAGGTTGAGCTCCCTGAGTTGTCATACAGTAAATTCCCACTGGTTATCTATTTTACATATGGTAATATATCTGTTTCCTTGTTATTCTCTCAATTAGTCTCATCCTCTCCTTCCCTCACTTTGTCCACAAGTGTGTTCTCTATGTCTGTGTCTCCATTTCTGCTCTGCAAATAGGTCTATCAGTACCATCTTTGTAGATTCCATATATATATACATTAAAATACGATATTTGTTTTCCTCTTTCTGACTTCACTCTGCATTACAGGCTCTGGGTTCATCCACCTCATTAGAATAGCCTCAAATGTGTTCCTTTTTATGGCTGAGTAATATTCCATTGCATATATGTACCACAACTTCTTTATCCATTCATCTGTTGATGGACATTTAGGTTGCTTCCATGTCCTATCTATTGTTAATAGTGCTACAATGAACATTGGAATACATGTATCTTTTTCAATTATGGTTTTCTCAGGGTATATGTCCAATAGTGGGATTGCTGGGCACAGTGGACTATGATTCTATCTGACCAAATGTTTTGAAAACTTTTTGATATTTTTTACAAACTTACTACCAAGTCTCAAAGTTTTTTGACTTCAGCTAACTTTTGGCTGCTTCAGAAGACTCTGAACCATCTCAGAGAAAAAAAATTTAACTAGGATTGATTTGTATGTTAAATTACACAGGAAGCATTGTCAAATGAATGCTAACCCCCTCAGATTATATAGTATGGATAAATATTATTAATATAAATATCACAGAAATTATATATAGGTTCTAAAATTTGAGTATCTTCTGATAAAATGTTACTAGTCATAATCTAGTTATTACATTGTAATTAGGTGTTTAACTGTGCCTTTTAACTCTATTATTTATAGACAGTTCTGATGCTTTGGCAAAAGTGCTTCATCTTCAAGAAGCTTCGTAGGACTTTTTGACAAGTGCAGGTCTCTGATAAATTTCAAATGATACTGCTGAACTGGTACCACATTAAAAATCCTAATGGAAAACGTGATGGCTTCTAAAGAAATTAACAAAGGTATTGATTACCAAGTAAACTGGTGAATGTGGTTATAATGTTTATGTTCTTTTTTTCTATTGATTGGAATTCTATTGGAATGCTATTGGTTTTGATCTGTTTTCCAGATACAGGGAAGCCCTTCCTCTCAAGTTACTCATGACTTACAGCAATTTGGTAAATTATCCCTCTGTGAATAAAATGAAATAGTTTTCTTTTTTTGAGGTGGGGGGCTGGTTCCTCCAGAAATGGAGACTTTTGGGTTCTAAGCAGCCTTACTCTGCATATAAGTTAAATAAGCAGGGTGACAATATACAGCTTTGATGTACTCCTTTCCTCATTTGGAACCAGTCTATTGTGCCATGTCCAATTCTAACTGTTGCTTCTTGACCTGCATACAGGTTTCTCAGGAGGCAGGTAAGGTGGTCTGGTATTTCCATCTCTTTAAGAATTTTCCAGAGTTTGTTGTGATCCACACAGTTAAAGTCTTTAGCATACAGTCAATGAAGGAGAAGTACATGTTTTTCTGGAATTCTCTTGCTTTTTCTATGATCACAGATATTGGCAATTTGATCTCTGGTTCCTCTGCCTTTTTAAAATACAGCTTGAACATCTGGAAGTTCTTGGTTCAGGTGCTGTTGAAGCCTGACTTGGAGAACTTTGAGCATTATTTTGATCGTGTGTGAGATGAGTGCAATTATTGGGTCTTTGTTTACTTGGCCAGTTATCTCGTTTCTTTCTTCTCACCTGACTGGTCCTTGGACCCTCTCCAAGATTTTGCCAAGATAGATCCCACTGCAGAGGCCTATAGGTGCATATCTATACTTATTATGGGGTGAAGTCCCCTCCCTTTTTGAACTCCAAGGAACCTTCTGTGTATGTGTGGAAGGGAAAGTTTTCCTTGACCTCAGGAGTGGGCACCTTATCTCTTTGTTTTAGCAGAGCTCAGCTTTTACCACTAGCTTTGTCGTTGAAGTGTTTGGGTGAGAACAAACTTGAATTTTACTCCTCTTGACGAATACTAGTTGTCTAGCCCAGGGTCCATCTATCTCCTACTTCAAACTCTCCACTTACAAAGGGAGTGTGGATGTGGAAACTGCCGCTGGTGTCAAGACAGACTCTCTGGAGGCTCTTGTCAGAGAAGCTGATGACATGAGCGGGGATGTGAACTGGCTGAGAGCAGAGATGGTTTAGGCTTTCAGTAACTAGTGATCATGAATGTATATAAATGTTTAATTTCAAACTAGGATTCTTTACATTATTTTCAGAATACCGTATGTATTGCTGCTGCTGCTGCTGCTAAGTCGCATCAGTCGTGTCCGACTCTGTGCGACCCCATAGACAGCAGCCCACCAGGCTCCCGCGTCCCTGGGATTTTCCAGGCCAGAGTACTTGAGTGGGGTGCCATTGCCTTCTCCGACCATATGTATTAATCTTGTTGTTTTTCACTAACAGTCAGAAATCCACGTGTCGTAAACAGAGGCTAGGTGAGCTCACCAGGGCTATTTCTCTGTTTCCATTAAGCATTTAGTTTGATGATTTTGGCAATTTTATACAATAACTACAGCTTCAAGCAAGATGTAGAACAGACTAAAGGTGCATTAAAATTTACAACTAATTCCTTATAGTGGAATAGATAGTATAACAAGTATAAGTTTATCTCCTGTAGTTTATTCTTGATTTTTTGGATCTTTATAGTCCTGCATCTGGTCAGCCTGAGAAGTGTCAACTAGTGTCCATTCAGGTGTGTCAAGTGAATAATTTGTCTTTCTGAGTCTTCTGGGTGTCCCCCAATGTGTTGACTCCCTTTCTCTGTTGGCCCAAAGCACATAGACTATCAGATATTTCTCCAACAAAGGTGGGTTTTCTTGGGATCAGCAGAGAATTGCAATTCAGTGTCTGCAACCATGGTGAGTCACATGCAAGTCCCCAAAGGGCAAGGGAAGGAGAACTCTTTTATAGAGGGAAAGGAAGTTGGGAGGGTTGTTGTGGTCCATAACTTTTCATTGGCTGAATCCTTGTAAGGAAAGAAAAGTCTTTCTTCTTGCTGTTGGACTTTGCAAGTGTTGTAGGTGTGACATCCCACTTCTGGTCTTCTGACTATTTGAGGCTTTATTTACACCTCATTGTCTGTCTCCCAGGCTTTGTCTTCTCTGTGGAGTGTGGATCACCTTTATCCTAATCTTGCCTTTAACTTTGTTACTGTACACAAATTTGTGTGCTCTAAGCACAGTGAGGGTAAAAGAGTTTAAGTGTCAGAGTTTGGAGCAGATCAATGTTTATTGCAGGGCCATGCAAGGAGATGGGTGGTTTCTGCCTTATTCAAACCCCAAAGGGTTTCAGCAAAGTGTTTTAAAAGGCAAGATGAGGGAGGGACATGGTTGGTTGGTGCAAACTTTTGGTGTCATAATCCTTTGTTCTTGCAGCTATCCATATGTCAGGCCACGAAGTTCCTGTGAACCTCCAACAAGACAAATATTATTCTTTGTTTTGCAAATTTTAAATCTCTGTATGACTGGAAAAGTGCTATATCCTTAGAGATCAGAGCCTTGAGAATGGGGTGTCCTTTATATTTCAGGCTATAGGCAATGTTCTTAACTTTATACAAAAGCAGTAGAATACAAAGATTAAAGTAAAGGAAACAGATCTAAAATGGAGTTCTTCCCTATTACAGCTTTTTGATGGGGTCAGGGAACCCTGTCTTATCATGAAGATATCTCTGTGGATTCCTTCTTTGTGAAAGATAAGCCCCTGTAGACATTTTCTGTTTCTGTGTCCACCATGGGTGAAGATGGATGCCTGTAGTACAGTGAAAAAGTGTAGGCTACTGAATGACTGGATGGTCTTATCTTGGCCCTGAAAATTTTGTGTGGCTAAATGTGAGTGAAGCTCAGCTTTAGCTAGCTTAAAATTGGAAGGATGGGATGATCTTAATGTGTTCACCCATTCTAGGGTTAAGGCCTCATGTTATTGGGGCTAGGGCATACTTGAAGACAGGAAGGTAACTTTTAGATCCGTATAAAGATTAATAGGGCTTCCTTGGTGGCTCAGACAGTAAAGAATTTGCCTGCAATGCAGGAGACCCAGGTTCTATCCCTGGATGAGGACGATCCCCTGGAGTAGGAAGTGACAACTCTCTCCAGTATTCTTGCCTGGAGCATCCTTTGGAAAGAGAAGCCTGGTAGCTACAGACCATGGGGTTCAAAGAGTTGGACATGACTGAGCGACTAACACACACACAAAGATTAATGCTTTAAAAAAATCTGTTATATTAGGTATATATCTAGAGATGACATTACTGATAATCACACCTATTGAATGCTTCATGAGGGCTCATAATTTGTTACCATTTTTACATATGTCTTATTTAATCCTCAAACATGCCTATGAGGCAGGCATCATATGAATACTTACTTTACAAATAAGGAAAAATATGTCCAGTAAGTGTGGGCAGCTTTTTAGGAGCCTCATAACTGGAAAGTCTCTATGCCCTAACTGCAGCTGTACTCACATCTTCAGCACACACTGAGGCTGGCAGTCCTCAGGTTCCTATTTACCTGGCTTTAACTCCCTCAGTTTGAGCGAATATTAAGTGAATATGCTAACTCAATCTAGCAGACATTTAACAGTCATATTAGTGACTGAATATACTTTTTGTATAGGCATGCATCTGAAGTGTGTTCTCCTACTTTATTATGGTGACTCTTGATTGCTGGAAGCGTTGTTGGAATCCTTATCCATCCAGTCCTGAAGGCATCAAGCTATCAGTTCTCCTTGACTTCTTCACTGTCATCTGCTGACATCAAATCCTACTGATTCAGCTTTAGACATGCCCTTGGAGTCACTCATTCTTTCAGTAACTGTTTCCTGAGTGTGGATGTGTGGGGCCCACAGGGAAGGCAGCTTCTGGAGTTTGTGTTCCTCGAACCCACCCCTCCCCCTCCCCGCCCCTGCAGTCCTCACCTAACACTTTTGGCTTCTCTCCCTCCCAATGTGCATTCCTGCTACCAGTCTTTCCCCTAAAACAAACCCATGCTGTACTCTTGCTTAAAAACCTCTCCCGCCTCCTGCTCTCAAGAGTAATTCTTTAGCCCTAGCCCTCATCCTGCTTATTTAACTTACATGCAGAGTGCATCATGAGAAATGCTGGGCTCGAAGAAGCACAAGCTGGAATCAAGATTGCTGGGAGAAATATCAATAACTTCAGATATGCAGATGACACCACCCTTATGGCAGAAAGTGAAGAGGAACTAAAAAGCCTCTTGATGAAAGTGAAAGAGGAGAGTGAAAAAATTGGCTTAATGAATGCCAACATTCGTGGAAACAGTGTCAGACTTTACTTTTCTGGGCTCCAAAGTCACTGCAGATGGTGATTGCAGCCATGAAATTAAAAGATGCTTACTCCTTGGGAGGAAAGTTATGACCAACCTAGACAGCATATTCAAAAGCGGAGACATTACTTTGCCAACATAGGTCCATCTAGTCAAGGCTATGGTTTTTCCAGTGGTCATGTATGGATGTGAGAGTTGGACTGTGAAGAAAGCTGAGCGCTGAAGAATTGATGCTTTTGAACTGTGGTGTTGGAGAAGACTCTTGAGAGGCCCTTGGACTGCAAGGAGATCCAACCAGTCCATTCTAAGGGAGATCAGTCCTGGGTGTTCATTGGAAGGACTGATGCTGAAGCTGAAACTCCAATACTTTGGCCACCTCATGTGAAGAGTTGACTCATTGGAAAAGACCCTGATGCTGGAAAGGATTAGGGGGAGGAGGAGAAAGGGATGACAGAGGATGAGATGGCTGGATGGCGTCACCGACTCAATGGACATGAGTTTGAGTGAACTCTGGGAGTTGGTGATGGACAGGGAAGCCTGGCATGCTGCGATTCATGGGGTCGCAAAGAGTCAGACATGACTGAGCGACTGAACTGAACTGAGCCTTCAAGGATTCTTCTGAGTCCGCTTTCTGATCCTTATCTTCCATCGTTTCTTACACAGTTGCACTTATGATGAATTGAGGCAGATCTTATAACTATCCTGTCTTTAGGGCTATCAGGGCTAGGATTGGGGTCCTGCCTTCTGAAAGGCATGTCCCTCTGAGTGAGCTGTTGGATTAGTAGGGCCATAGGAGTGAAGGCAAGATAGCAGGCTAATGCCCATGTTGTTTTCCCAGCACCATGGCCAGAGGCTCATTTACACAACACTGCACCCTCATCCTGGTTGGGTAGTACAGTGGAGTGGCACCCCATCTGAAGCCAGATTGCCTGAATACAGATCTGACCTCTGCTGCTTACCTGATCATCATACCCACCTTATCAGATGGTGAAAAGCATTAAATGAATCAGACACACTGGTCAAACATTTAAAATAGCATCTGGCAGGTAAGTAAGTAAGTAAGTGTTAGTCATTAAGTCCTATCTGACTCCTTGTGAGCCTATGGACTGTAGCCCACCAGGCTCCTCTGTCCATGGGATTCTCCAGGCAACAGTCGAGCGGGTTGCCATTTGTAAATGGTAAATAAATACTGAAAGATAGTCATGCCACCTTCCTTTTATTTCTTAACAATTGTAAGATAACATTTTCTTCTGTAAATTGCCATGGTTTATTTCCCAAATGGATTAAAAATGTAAAATTATGAATCCCATTTCTTACTCATAGGATCATAATCTCTTGTGATTATGTTGAGGTTGGGGTGAAGAAAGAAGTGTCATCCTGAAATCTGAATTTTTAAACTTGTTTCCTGAGTGATTCAGATGCTAAAATTTTGGAACCACTTCTCAGGTCTTTCTTAGCCCTAATGTCCATTTTTTTTTTTAATTTTTATTTTTAAACTTTACAATATTGTATTAGTTTTGCCAAATATAGAAATGAATCTGCCACAGGTATACCCGTGCTCCCCATCCTGAACCCTCATCCCTCCTCCCTCCCCGTACCCTCCCTCTGGGTTGTCCCAGTGCACCAGCCCCAAGCATCCAGTATCGTGCATCGAACCTGGACTGGTGACTCGTTTCATACATGATATTATACATGTTTCAGTGCCATTCTCCCAAATCTCCCCACCCTCTCCCTCTCCCACAGAGTCCATAAGACTGATCTCTACATCAGTGTCTCTTTTGCTGTCTCGTACACAGGGTTATTGTTACCATCTTTCTAAATTCCATATATATGTGTTAGTATACTGTATTGGTGTTTTTCTTTCTGGCTTCACTCTGTATAATAGGTTCCAGTTTCATCCACCTCATTAGAACTGATTCAAATGTATTCTTTTTAATGGCTGAGTAATACTCCATTGTGTATATGTACCAAAGCTTTCTTATCCATTCATCTGCTGATGGGCATCTAGGTTGCTTCCATGTCCTGGCTATTATAAACAGTGCTGTGATGAACATTGGGGTACACGTGTCTCTTTCCCTTCTGGTTTCCTCAGGGTGTATGCCCAGCAGTGGGGTTGCTGGATCATAAGGCAGTTCTATTTCCAGTTTTTTAAGGAATCTCCACACTGTTCTCCATAGTGGCTGTACTAGTTTGCATTCCCACCAACAGTGCAAGAGGGTTCCCTTTTCTCCACACGCTCTCCAGCATTTATTGCTTGTAGACTTTTGGATCGCAGCCATTCTGAGTGGCGTGAAATGGTACCTCATAGTGGTTTTGATTTGCATTTCTCTGATAATGAGTGATGTTGAGCATCTTTTCATGTGTTTGTTAGCCATCTATATGTCTTCTTTGGAGAAATGTCTATTTAGTTCTTTGGCCCATTTTTTAATTGGGTCATTTATTTTTCTGGAGTTGAGCTGCAGAAGTTGCGTGTATATTTTTTGAGATTAGTTGTTTGTCAGTTGCTTCATTTGCTATTATTTTCTCCCATTCTGAAGGCTGCCTTTTCACCTTGCTAATAGTTTCCTTTGTTGTGCAGAAGCTTTTAAGTTTAATTAGGTCCCATTTGTTTATTTTTGCTTTTATTCCCAATATTCTGGGAGGTGGGTCATAGAGGATCCTGCTGTGATGTATGTCAGAGAGTGTTTTACCTATGTTCTCCTCTAGGAGTTTTATAGTTTCTGGTCTTACATTTAGATCTTTAGATCTTTAGATGTTAAACATCTTTAGATGTTAGGTGTTAGAAAGTGTTCTAGTTTCATTCTTTTACAAGTGGTTGACCAGTTTTCCCAGCACCACTTGTTAAAGAGATTGTCTTTAATCCATTGTATATTCTTGCCTCCTTTGTCAAAGATAAGGTGTCCATATGTGCGTGGATTTATCTCTGGGCATCTTGTTCCATTGATCAATATTTCTGTCTTTGTGCCAGTACCACACTGTCTTGATAACTGTGGCTTTGTAGTAGAGCCTGAAGTCAGGTAGGTTGATTCCTCCAGTTCCATTCTTCTTTCTCAAGATAGCTTTGGCTATTCGAGGTTTTCTGTATTTCCATACAAATTGTGAAATTATTTGTTCTAGCTCTGTGAAGAATACCGTTGGTAGCTTGATAGGGATGGCATTGAATCTATAAATTGCTTTGGGTAGTATACTCGTTTTCACTATATTGATTCTTCCAATCCATGAACATGGTATATTTCTCCATCTATTAGTGTCCTCTTTGATTTCTTTCACCAGTGTTTTATAGTTTTCTATATATAGGTCTTTAGTTTCTTTAGGTAGATATATTCCTAAGTATTTTATTCTTTCCGTTGCAATGGTGAATGGAATTGTTTCCTTAATTTCTCTTTCTGTTTTCTCATTATTAGTGTATAGGAATGCAAGGGATTTCTGTGTGTTGATTTTATATCCTGCAACTTTACTATATTCATTGATTAGTTCTAGTAATTTTCTGGTGGAGTCTTTAGGGTTTTCTATGTAGAAGATCATGTCATCTGCAAACAGTGAGAGTTTTACTTCTTCTTTTCCAATTTGGATTCCTTTTATTTCTTTTTCTGCTCTGATTGCTGTGGCCAAAACTTCCAAAACTATGTTGAATAGTAATGGTGAAAGTGGGCACCCTTGTCTTGTTCCTGACTTTAGAGGAAATGCTTTCAATTTTTCACCATTGAGGATAATGTTTGCTTTGGGTTTGTCATATATAGCTTTTATTATGTTGAGGTATGTTCCTTCTATTCCTGCTTTCTGGAGAGTTTTTACCATAAATGGATGTTGAATTTTGTCAAAGACTTTCTCTGCATCTATTGAGATAATCACATGGTTTTTTATTTTTCAATTTGTTAATGTTGTACTTTTCTAAGAATTTGTCCCATTTCTTCCACATTGTCCATTTTATTGGCATATAATTGTTGATAGTAGTCTCTTATGATCCTTTGTATTTCTGTGTTGTCTGTTGTGATCTCTCCATTTTCATTTCTAATTTTATTGATTTGATTTTTCTCCCTTTGTTTCTTGATGAGTCTGGCTAATGGTTTGTCAATTTTATTTATCCTTTCAAAGAACCAGCTTTTGGCATTGTTGATTTTTGCTATGGTCTCCTTTGTTTCTTTTGCATTTATTTCTGCCCTAATTTTTAAGATTTATTTCCTTCTACTAACCCTGGGGTTCTTCATTTCTTCATTTTCTAGATGCTTTAGGTGTAGGATTAGGTTATTTATTTGTCTTTTTTCTTGTTTCTTGAGGTATGCCTGTATTGCTATGAACTTTCCCCTTAGGACTGCTTTTAAAGTGTCCCATAGGTTTTGGTTGTTGTGTTTTCATTTTCATTAGTTTCTATGCAAATTTTGATTTCTTTTTTGATTTCTTCTGTGATTTGTTGGTTATTCAGCAGTGTGTTGTTCAGCCTCCATATGTTGGAATTAGTTTTTCTCCTGTAATTGAGATCTAATCTTACTGCATTGTGGTCAGAAAAGATGCTTGGAATGATTTTTATTTTTTTAATTTACCAAGGCTAGATTTATGGCCCAGGATGTGATCTATCCTGGAGAAGTTTCCATGTGCGCTTGAGAAAAAGGTGAAATTCATTGTTTTGGGATGAAATGTCCTATAGATATCAGTTAGGTCTAACTGGTCTATTGTATCGTTTAAAGTTTGTGTTTCCTTGTTAATTTTCTGTTTAGTTGATCTATCCATAGATGTGAGTCAGGTATTAAAGTCTCCCACTATTATTGTGTTATTGTTAATTTCCCCTTTCATACTTGTTAGCATTTGTCTTACATATTGCGGCGCTCCCGTGTTGGGTGCATATATATTTGTAATTGTTATATCTTCTTCTTGGATTGATCCTTTGATCATTATGTAGTGACCATCTTTGTCTCTTTTCACAGCCTTTGTTTTAAAGTCTATTTTATCTGATATAAGTATTGCTACTCCTGCTTTCTTTTGGTCCCTATTTGCATGGAAAATCTTTTTCCAGCCCTTCACTTTCAGTCTGTATGTGTCCCCTGTTTTGAGGTGGGTCTCTTGTAGACAACATATGTAGGGGTCCTGTTTTTGTATCCATTCAGCCAGTCTTTGTCTTTTGGTTGGGGCATTCAACCCATTTACGTTTAGGGTAATTACTGATAAGTATGATCCCGTTGCCATTTACTTTATTGTTTTGGGTTCGATTTTATACACCGTTTTTGTGTTTCCTGTCTAGAGAATATCCTTTAGTATTTGTTGGAGAGCTGGTTTGGTGGTGCTGAATTCTCTCAGCTTTTGCTTGTCTGAAAAGCTTTTGATTTCTCCTTCATATTTGAATGAGATCCTTGCTGGGTACAATAATCTGGGCTGTAGGTTATTTTCTTTCATCACTTTAAGTATGTCTTGCCATTCCCTCCTGGCTTGGAGAGTTTCTATTGAAAGATCAGCTGTTATCTTTATGGGAATTCCCTTGTGTGTTATTTGTTGTTTTTCCCTTGCTGCTTTTAATATTTGTTCTTTGTGTTTGATCTTTGTTAACTTGATTAATATGTGTCTTGGGATATTTCACCTTGAGTTTATCCTGTTTGGGACTCTCTGGGTTTCTTGGACTTGGATGATTATTTCCTTCCCCATTTTAGGGAACTTTTCAACTATTATCTCCTCAAGTATTTTCTCATGGTCTTTCTTTTTGTCTTCTTGTTCTGGGACTCCTATGATTCGAATGTTGTAGCGTTTAATATTGTCCTGGATGTCTCTGAGATTGTCCTCATTTCTTTTAATTCGTTTTTCTTTTATCCTCTCTGATTCATTTATTTCTACCATTCTATCTTCTAATTCACTAATCCTATCTTCTGCCTCTGTTATTCTACTATTTGTTGCCTCCAGAGTGTTTTTAATTTCATTTATTGCATTATTCATTATATATTGACTCTTTTTATTTCTTCTAGGTCCTTGTTAAACCTTTCTTGCATCTTCTCAATCTTTGTCTCCAGCCTATTTATCTGTGATTCCATTTTGATTTCAAGATTTTGGATCAATTTCACTATCATTATTTGGAATTCTTTATCAGGTAGATTTCCTATCTCTTCCTCTTTTGTTTGGATTGGCGGGCATTTATCCTGTTCCTTTATCTGCTGGGTATTCCCCTGTCTCTTCATCTTGTTTAAATTGCTGAGTTTGGGGTGTCCTTTCTGTATTCTGGCAATTTGTGGAGTTCTATTTATTGTGGCATTTCCTTGCTCTGTGTGGATTTGTACAGGTGGCTTGTCAAAGTTTCTTGGTTAGGGAAGCTTGTGTCGGTGTTCTGGTGGATGGAGCTGTATTTCTTCTCTCTGGAGTGCAATGAAATGTCCAGTAATGAGTTATGGGATGTCTATGGTTTTGGGGTGACTTTGGGCTGCCTGTATCTTGGAGCTCAGGGCTGTGTTCCTTGTTGCTGGAGAATTTGCTTGGTATGTCTTTCCCTGAAACTTTTTGGCCCTTGTGTGGTGCTTGGTTTCAGTGCATTTGATAAGCTCCTGTCAATTAATGTTCCTTGGAGTCAGGAGCTCCCTGGAGTCAGGGTTTGGACTTAAGCCTCCTGCTCCAGTTATTGGTCTTATTTTTACAGTAGTTTCAAAGCTTCTCCTTCTATACAGCACCATTGATAAAACATCTACATTAAAGATGAAAAGTTTCTCTACCGTGAGGGTCACCCAGAGAGGTTCACAGCGTTATACGGAGAAGAGAAGAGGGAGGAGGGAGTTAGAGGTGACCCGAATGAGATGAGGTGAAATCAGTAGAGGAGAGAGTGGGCTATCCAGTAATCTCTTCCTTATGTGCACTCCACAACTGGACCGCTCAGGGTTGTTCACAGAGTTATACAGAGAAGAGAAGAAGGAGGAAGGTGACAGAGGTGGCCAGGAGGATAAAAGGGGGGAATGAAAAGGGGGGAGATAGATCCAGCCAGTAATCAGTTCCCTAAGTGTTCTCCACCGTCTGGAACACACAGAAATTCTCAGAGTTGGGTAGAGTAGAGAGGGGTTAGGGAGGAGACACAGGCGACCTGGTGGAGAAAAAGGAGAGTCCAAAGGGAGAGAGAGCAGTTAAGCCAGTGATCTCACTCCCTAGTGAAAAATGGGTCCTGAAGATTGGGTTCTTAAAGGTACAAAATTGGTAACAAATACATAAAAGCAAAAATTAAAAATCTAGAGTAGAGTTTGGAATTTCAAAAATATGATGTTAAAGAAAAGAAGAAGGAAAAGAAAGAGAGAAAAAATGAACAAACAAAAACAAACAAGGTCGTGGAAATTATAAAGAAAATATAGGTACAAAATTGATAACTAATACCAAAAAGCAAAAGTTAAAAATCTAGAGTTCAGTTTGGAATTTCAAAAATACAATGTTAAAAAAAGAAGAAGAAAAAGAAAGAGAGAGAAAAAAAACCAAACAAGGACAAATGAAGTCGCATAAATTATGAAGAAAATACAGGTACAAAATTGATAACAAATACCAAAAAGCATAAATTAAAAATATAGAGTAGAGTTTGGAATTTCAGGTATACAATGTTATTTAAAAAAGAAGAGAAAGAAACAGAGAAAAAGAAAAAGAAAAAATAAAAAAGGGTCACAGAAATTATATATAAAAAAACTATAGGTACAAAATTGATAACAAATACCACAAAGCTAAAGTAAAAAATCTAGAGTAGAGTTTGGAATTTTAAAAATACAATGTTAAAGAAAAGAAGAAGAAGAAGAAAAAAAACAAGGTCAAAAAATTATAAAAAAAAAATATATGAAGTTTGCTTTAAAAAAAAATAGGGTCTTTTTTTTTTGCAAAGTAATCGGTTATAAAAGTGAAAATTAAAGGAATAATAGAGGACTTAAAATTTTTTTTAATTAAAAAAATAATAAAAAAGAAAGAAAGAATGATCGTAAAAATAGTAAAAATATATCTCGGACTTTCTCCGGTTTTGTTGTGAGTATTGTGGGTTCAGTTCATTTTTGGCTAGTTCCTTGGTCTGACTTATATTTCTCAAGATCTATAGGCCCCTTCCTATGTAGTTGGTACTAACCACAGGGTTTTAATCTATTGCCTGTAGCTTCCAAGGCGGTTCCCTCTGTTATAGCTTCTTCTGTTTGCTGGTCTCTTCAGTGTTTGGTTTCTGCCCTGACACAAAGGGGATGGTGGAGGATACTTTTTTTGTTTTTTTAGGCTCACTTGTTCAGTCGCGCTGAGGGGAGGTAGGGAGGGATGCTGCAAACAAATAACACTGGCGTGTGCTCGCAGTGCCTCAGCCACACTGGGTCTGCCCCCCGTTCATGGCGCGTGTAGCCTCCCTGCCCACGCTGCTCAGGCTCTAGGTTGCTCTGCCGGGAACCATCCGTGGCCGGCCCTGGGCTGCCTGCACTTCCCAGGTCCAAGCCGCTTAGGTTCAGGCACTCAGGTAGTCCTCAGAGGCGCAGACTCTTGGTTGGGCCTGCGTTTTGTGCCCTTCCCAGATCTGAGCAGCTAAGGTGATGAGGTGTTTGGTGCGCACGATTGCTGCGACTTATCGCCTCCCCGCCGCTCCGTTATCGAGATGTGCACCGGCGCACCTTCTCAGGCGGATGTTGACCATCCAGGACCCCAGGAAGTTTTAGTTAGCAAAGAAGCCTGCTTACAGTTTTATAGATAATGTCTCTCTGGGGCTGCGATTGTGCCCTTCCGGCTCTGGCTGCCTATCACCGGAGGGGGATGGTCTGCCGCCGGCTATCTCTGTTCAGTCCTTTGTTCCGTGTGCAGGCCTGGTGGTGTCTTAGGTTAGGGCTGGCTTTTCGCGTGATAGATATCCCACAGTCTGGGTTGCTAGCCCAAATTATTTCGCTGAGATAGCGCTTGGGGTATTCAGGCCAGATCCTTGCGATGCAGCCCGCGCCGTGCCTCCCTGCCCAGCCCCCTGCTTGCTAATGGCGGATGCAGGCATCTGCGCTGCTTCTCTGCTGAGGGAGTTACCGTAGGGCATGCAATGTACAGGTTTTAATTGTTTATTTATTTTTCCTCCCTGTTATGTTGCCCTCTGTGCTTCCAAGGCTCGGCACAGATTCGGCAGTGAGAAAGTTTCCTGGTGTTTGGAAACTTCTCTCTTTTTAAGACTCCCTTCCCAGGATGGAACTCCGTCCCTCCCTCTTTTGTCTCTTTTTTTGTCTTTTATATTTTTTCCTACCTCCTTTCGAGGACTTGGGTTGCTTTTCTGGGTGCCTGATGTCCTCTGCCAGCATTCAGAAGTTGTTTTGTGGAATTTACTTGGCGTTTAAATGTTCTTTTGATGAATTTTTGGGGGAGAAAGTGTTCTCCCTGTCCTACTCCTCCACCATCTTAGCTCCTCCCCCCATTTCTTTTTAGAGCAAGGTAGGAGACCAAGGGTACTGATACGGTTCTGATTCTCTGTGGCAGTGAAACTACTTTGTATTATACAATAATGATGGATAAAGGTCCTTATACACTTGTCCAAACCTATAGAATATACAAAACCAAGAGTGAAGTTTAATGTAAACTATGAACTTTGGGTGATAATGACAGATCAGTGTAGGTTCATTATTTGTAACAAGTATACCTCTCTGATGGGCGTTGTTGATAATGGAGGAGGTTGTACATATTTATGGGGAAAGAGTATGTCAACTGAAAGTAAAAACACACAATCTAAAAGCTGAGGATTATGTTTTAGTCAGGCAGGCAAAACTGAGGACTTCAAGTCCATGTGGCCTCTCAAGTAGCTCTGAGAGACATCTCTGAAGAGGTAAGGGAGGCACCAAATGATATAAGAGTGTCTGCAAAAGAAAACTCCATGTTGTTGGAACAGCAAAAGATTACAGTTAATTAAAGAAAATCAGATACCCAAAGTTAAGGAACTTAGAACTTTTCTATGTCTGGGAAGATAAAAGATGCAAGTGTGGCTCCATTGAAATCACTCCTATGATATGCACCTCAACAATCTGGGGCTTATATCCTATACATTCTCTTCTTAAGTCTTCTCAGGGTGTGCCATCAGGGGTGGTTGTGGCAGCTGACTGCTAGATGGGGGGTGTTTTGTTCCTATCCTGAGTTCCCTCAGGGCACACTGTTGGGACAACTATAATGTAGTAACTTGAGGACTGCACTATCCTTTGTTTACTGATATGGCAGGCAACTTTTTTTTTTGATAGATATATGGGAACTCTCTGTACTACTCAGTGTTGCTATGACTGTATAACTGTGCTAAAAAAAAAATCTGTAGAAACAAAAAGGGTGTATTACTGAAAGCAAGTTTATGTATGTGATACATGGTGAAACAGTACTGAAATACTGAAGTTTGAGGCAGAGAAAGGTTTACTGCAGGGCCATGCAAAGAGACAGGTGACTTATGCCCCCCAAACCCTAAATTTCCCGGAGTTTAAGCAAAGCACTTTTAAAGGGCAGGTAAGGGAAGGGGCATTGCAGGGTATATAATCAGCTCATGCACAGTTCTCTGGTTGGTTGATGGTGTCACAGATTAACATTATCAACCTTTAAGCTTTAGGAGGCCTGGAGGCTATATGCTCCTAGTATCAAGTAGTTAACATTTTCCTTTGGTGGTGGGGGGTGGTTTTCAAATTTGTAAAACAACTCAGGAATGTACATCAGATACTGTTGTCTAGGTACTTTGTGTGTGAAGTGGCTCAGTCCTATCCCACCCTTTGTGACCCCGTGGACTGTAGCCTGCCAGCTTCTCTGTTCATGGGATTCTCCAGACAAGAATACTGGAGTGGGTTGCCATTTCCTTCTCCAGGGGATCTTCCCAACCCAGGGATTGAACCCGGGTCTCTTCCATTGCAGGCAGATGCTTTATCCTCTGAGCCACTAGGGAAGCATAGAAGTGAAGTCACTCAGTTGTGTCCAACTCCTTGCAACCCCATTGACTATAGCCTACAAGGTTTCTCTGTCCATGGAATTTTCCAGGCAAGAGTACTGGAGTGGGTTGCCATTTCCTTCTCTAGGGGATCTTCCCTACCCAGGGATCGAACCCGGGTCTCCTACACTTTACAGTCTGAGCCACCAGGGAAGCCCCTCCAGGGAAGCATAATGTAAACCAGTTAAAGTCAATTGGGTCCATCGTGATTATCTTGGTCATGAAGATCTTTTTCGTACAGTTCTTCTGTGTATTCTTAACACCTCTTCTTAATATCTTCTGCTTCTGTTAGGTACCTACCATTTCTGTCCTTTATCGAGCCCATCTTTGCATGAAATGTTCCCTTGGTATCTCTAATTTTCTTGAAGAGATCTCTAGTCTTTCCCATTCTGTTGTTTGCCTCTATTTCTTTGCATTGATCACTGAGGAAGGCTTTCTTATCTCTCCTTGCTATTCTTTGGAACTCTGCATTCAGATGCTTATATCTTTCCTTTTTTTCCTTTGCTTTTCACTTCTCTTCTTTTCACAGCTATCTGTAAGGCCTCCTCAGACAGCCATTTTGCTTTTTGGCATTTCTTGTCCATGGGGATGGTCTTGATCCCTGTCTCCTGTACAATGTCACGAACTTCTGTCCATAGTTCATCAGGCACTCTGTCTATCAGATCTAGTGCCTTAAATCTATTTCTCACTTCCACGTATAATCATAAGGGATTTGATTGAGGTCATACCTGAATGGTCTAGTGGTTTTCCCTACTTTCTTCAATTTCAGTCTGAATCTGGCAATAAGGAATTCATGATCTGAGCCACAGTCAGCTCCCGGTCTTGTTTTTGGTGACTGTATAGAGCTTCTCCATCTTTGGCTGCAAATAATATAATCAATCTGATTTTGGTGTTGACCATCTGGTGATGCCCATGTGTAGAGTCTTCTCTTGTGTTGTTGGAAGAGGGTGTTTGCTATGACCAGTGCATTCTCTTGACAAAACTCTATTAGTCTTTGCCCTGCTTCATTCCATATTCCAAGCCCAAATTTGCCTGTTACCCCAGGCGTTTCTTCACTTCCTACTTTTGCATTCCAGTCCCCTATAATGAAAAGGACACCCTTTTTGGTTGTTAGTTCTAAAAGGTCTTCATATAACCATTCAACTTCATCTTCTTCAGTGTTTCTGGTTGGGGCATAGACTTGGATTACTGTGATATTGAATGGTTTGCCTTGGAAACGAACAGAGATCATTCTGTCATTTTTGAGATTGCATCCAAGTACTGCATTTCGGACTCTTTTGTGGACCATGATGGCTACTCCCTTTCTTCTAAGGGATTCCTGCCCACAGTAGTAGATATAATGGTCATCTGAGTTAAAGTTACCCATTCCAGTGCATTTTAGTTTGCTGATCTAGAATGTCGCCATTCATTCTTGCCATCTCCTGTTTGACCACTTCGAATTTGCCTTGATTCATGGACCTGACATTCCAGGTTCCTATGCAATATTGCTCTTTACAGCATTGGACCTTGCTTCTATCACCAGTCACATCCACCACTGGGTATTGTTTTTGTTTTGGCCCCATCCCTTCATTATTTCTGGAGTTATTTCTCCACTCATCTACAGTAGCATATTGGGTACCTACTAACCTGGGGAATTTGTCTTTCAGTATCCTATCATTTTGCCTTTTCATACTGTTCATGGGGTTCTCAAGGGAAGAATACTGAAGTGGTTTGCCCTTCCCTTCTCCAGTGGACTACATTCTGTAAGACCTGTCCACCATGACCCTCCCGTCTTGGGTGGCCCCACAGGGCATGGCTTAGTTTCATTGAGTTAGACAAAGCTGTGGTCCATGTGATTAGATTGACTAGTTTTCTGAGATTATGGTTTCAGTGTGTCTGCCCTCTGATGCCCTCTCACAACACCTACCGTTGTACTTAGGTTTCTCTTACCTTGGACGTGGGGTATCTCTTCATGGCTGCTGCAGCAAAGCACAGCCACTGCTTCTTACCTTGGACGAGGGATATCTCCTCACCGCTGCCTCTCCTGACCTTGAACGTGGAGTAGCTACTCTAGGCCCTCCTGTGCCCATGCAGCCACTGCTCCTTGGATGTGGGTTTGTTCCTCTCAGCCACTGCCCCTGACCTTAGGCATGGGGTAGCTCCTCCTGGCCGCCGCCCCTGACCTCGGATGTGGGTAGCTTCATTCGGCCGCCACCCCTGACCTTGGGCGAGCTCCTCTCGGCCAGGCTTCTGCGCAGTCCATCACAGCCAGAGCACTTTTGTGCGGTCTGGTTAGTGCCTTTGGGATATACCAAAGAGTAGCCTCTTCAGAGTCCCTCAATTGCGCCCACTGCCACCTGTTTGCGGGGGATTCAAGGAAACAAGAAATGAGAGATTGTAAAGGAATTAAGATTTTGTTAGGCATGTCCCTCCAGCCATAGGAGCGAGGACCACCTAAGTTAACCGGAGGTCTTCTGGAATCTGAGACTGAGCCGTGTGAGCTTTCTGCTGAGTTCATTTTTCACTGTCCCGGTTTCCAGCATGATGGGCTTTCCCCTTCGTTGGGTTTTCTTCACATTCTGCTTCTACTGCAGGAGCTTTGCTGAGTTGGGCTCCTGCTGTCCTAGGTACTTTAGAGAGGAGCTAAAGCAGAGGATGGGCTTCCCTTGTAGCTCAGCTGGTAAAGAATCTGCCCTCAATGCCGGAGACCTGGGTTTGATCCCTGGGTTGGGAAGATCCCCTGGAGAAGGGAAAGGTTACCCACTCCAGTGTTCTGGCCTGGAGAATTCCATAGACTGTATAGTCCATGGGGTCGCAAAGAGTCGGACATGACTGAGTGACTTTCACTTCACTTAAAGCAGAGGATATGGGGGAAGAGCTTGCCCCAGGAAGGCCCCATGGATCCTGCTTGATTACAATACCCCTTTTCTCTTCGATACTCCTCAATCTTCAGGAAAACTGGTGTTGGACAAGAAAAAGGAATTATTTTTGGATAAAGAGTTTAATCATAAACTCAACAGAGGAACTAGATTTTAGGGGAACTTGGTTTCAATCTCCAATCCTATCTCATCCCTCCCCAAATCTTTCAGAGAATGAGGCAATAACTGGTCTGGCTACTTGCTGCTGAAATGGGTTGTAGTCCTGCCTCAGTTTGGGGACTGAACACCAAATTGGAAATATTCCCGAGTTTCAAGTTTCTGAGTCTTGTGTGATTAAGATCTCAGTCACTTGGTCTTCCCTTTGTTGCCAAAAGACTCAATTAGAAATAGATGGAGGAGTGACAGCCAGAACAAAATAGATCTCATTCGTTGAGCAATTCAGGGAGAAAAAGTCTAAAGGCCAGTCTGGACCTGGTTCTTTTGGGGAGACTTGTAGCTAGGTAGCTGGTTGTCTATTTTTATCTTCTGTAGGTTTTGACTTCCAATGTGGGATTAACATATACATAATAGGAGATATTGGCTAGTACATATGTATCCTTTTCCTGCTAATATCTGATTTAAGGCAACTGCAGCCATGAAATTAAAAGATGCTTGCTCCTTGGAAGAAAAAAGTATGACCAACCTAGACAGCATATTAAAAAGCAGAGACATTACTTTGCCGACAGAGGTCCGTCTAGCCAAAGCTATGGTTTTTCCAGTAGTTATGTATGGATGTGAGAGTTTGACCATAAAGAAAGCTGAGCGCTGAAGAACTGATGCTTTTGAACTGTGGTGTTGGAGAAGATTCTTGAGGGTCCTTTGGACTGCAAGGGCATCAAACGAGTCAATCCTCAAGGAAATTAGTCCTGAATATTCATTGCAAGGACTCATGCTGAAGCTGAAACTCCAATATTTTGGCCACCTGATGTGAAGAACTGACTCATCTGAAAAGACCCTGATGCTGGGATAGATTAAGGGCAGGAGGAGAAGGAGAAGACAGAGGATGAGATGGTTGGATAGCATAACCGACTCGATGGACATGAGTCTGAGAAAGCTCCGGGAGTTGGTGATGGGCATGGAAGCCTGGCATGCTTCAGTTCATGGGGTTGCAAAGAGTGGGACACGACTGAGCAATTGAAATGAACTGAACTGATAAGTAAGAATTTAAGTTAAGAACTTCTATTAGGTGCAGCCGGGTATATCCACAGGTTATCTGAGTTTGTTTCATACTTATCCTTTTCTTTAAGGGAAATTGTATATTGGTATTGTCCAAAAGATACCCAGCCCAATTTCTTACTATTACTAGGCTGGTTATTCTAGCATGGTTTAAAGGGATTCTTTAAATTTAAATGACCACAGCCATGTGTTAACCACATAAATCCATCCCATAGTTGTGGGAGGTTATTTTCTATGGCTGAACTACTGTTTGTTGGTCTGATGGAGTGCGAGTAACTTTAGAAGAAAACTCATATTTATGTCTGGGTTCAGAGAATTATTATTATTTTTAGTTTTAGTTATTATAAAATTGCCTTAGTTCACTTTTTTCCACATTACAAGCTGGCGGTGAGCAATGGCCTGCTGTGCTCCTAACAACACTGATTGGAGCAGGTATTATTAATTGACCAGGTGAGGGAATCCCACCTGGTAATATCAATAGTGGCCTGAATAGAACTATAATTTCTTCCTTCTAGAATAAATTTCCTAAGGGCCAACGAATAAGAGATTTGGAGTGAAGAAATCCACCAGGGTAACCCAGAAGTACTGAATACAGGTAGTGACTGTAAATCTAAAGTAATTGGATTACTTCAACTCTGCATAAGATTGTGAAATACAGTTGGTTCATAAGAAAGGTACAAGCAATTATCAAAGTAATTGGTATACATACCTGTTCCGCATCTTACATCTGTTGTCCACTTAAACTGTTGTCTTCTTCTTATCCTGGTATGGTAGTTTCCCCTCTGAAAAAGAAAGAAAGAAAAGAAAGTTAGTCACTCAATCGTGTCCAACTCTTTGTGACCCCATGGACTGTAGCCCATCAGGCTCCTCTGTCCTTGGATTTCTCCAGGCAAGAATACTGGAATGGGCTGCCGTTTCCTTCTCCATCAGGTCTTCCAAACCCAGGGATCAAATCTAGGTCTCCCACACTGCAGGCAGACTCTTTACCATCTGAGCCATCAGGGAAGCCAGTTTTCCCTTTGAGTGTTATTTAAAGGTAATTTTGAGATCAGCAGTCCTCTCTATAGGCCAGTCCAGTATACAGCCCCGTATAAGTTGAAATGTTAATCCAAGAGTCAATTCTCTTCAGTTCCATTGCGTATGAGCTAGTTAAGTGTGCCTGATAAGGGTCTTTTTAAAATCTGGTTTGGAAATAGCCCGTTAAATGATGCTCCTTGCACTATGTATAATCCCTGGCTGCAGGTCATAAGGCATCTGATACTCATCCAAAGGTAGATTAAGCCTCAGAAATATAGACTTAGAATGTCTTTAATAATTCAATTAAACTTTACAATTATGTAGGATGACAGCAAGGAACTATCTGGGAAGTGAGTCTTAGACAGTACACGCAGACCTCAGTTAATGGAATCAGAATTTGACACCCACTGCAACATAATCTTTCTCTAAAACCCTAATTTTTTATCAAAAACAGCTAAATTAAGACTAGCTTGTTTGCAAAATGAGTCTGGTTAATTGAGCATGTTGGTTCCTTTAAATTGGCTGTGCTGCAACTTTTCATAAGGAGTCTCAGACTGAAATTTAAAGGGCCTTTCAGGGTTAGGAAAGCCATACCAAGGACTTGCCATATATTTTACCTTACAAATTTAGGTGAATTTCTCCCTTTTTGAGGTCCCCAAAATACTTTATGATTTTTTTCACCTGTTCGGAAGTGGCCTTCCTAATTTACCTGATAAAGCTGTTGGGAACCTGAGAGTTTCCAATCTCTGGAGAGATCAGATAAACAGAAAAGATAAATGTTTCAACTGTGCTTACAAAGGTATACTTTACCAAATTGATAGAAGTCATAATTGGCTTAAGAGGAAAGTTTCCTTTTGGGTATGGTTCTTTTTCCTTGGTCTTTGTCTTGTCATAGTGAAAAATTAAAATGACAAACCATGAAAGCTCACACAGGCAGGATTTATTAAACAAGCAACATGAAATATGCTCCTGAGATGTGAGGGTGGGCTGACCCTCATATAAGTGATCCCACCCTGTTTCAGGCTTTCCTTTCTATGTCCTTTGTCCCCCAAACAGATCCCAGAACCTGATTTTTTTCTGCCCCATGTCAAAGCAGGGAGCTTCCCAGGTGGAACTAGTGTTAAAGAACCTGCCTGCCAGTGCAGGAGATGTAAGAGATGTGGATTCAATCCCTGGGCTGGGAAGATCCCCTGGGGGAGGGCATAGCAACCCACTCCAGTATTCTTGCCTGGAGAGTTCCATGGACAGAGGAGCCTGGTGGGCTACAGTGCATTGGGTCGAAAGAGTCGGGCACCACTGAAGTGACTTAGCATGCACTTATGCATGTCAAACAGGCCTTGTACTTAGGCCAACCAGAGAAGGGGGAGTGTTGGGTGTGTTTTTCCTGCCAAATGTTTTTACTCCATGCTGCGGATTTTCCCTTTGTTCTGTTTTTTGAGGGCTATTTCATATCTTTGTTTGCCTTTTAGCTGCCACTGTTTAACTGCCATTCTGGACTCTTTATTCTAATTACCTAAGATTCCTCCCTCAAGAGATGGGAGGCCCAGTTCTTTGGGAATAGGGACACTGATGTCGCTCTGGCTACTGCTTCCTGAGTTGGGACGGCAAGGAGTGTTGGGCCTTTCCCTCTTGTTAGCCTCAAGCTTCAGGGACCTTATGGTGGTGTCTGGTTAAGGGTGAGTGATAGATATTTTCTGTGGTCAGGTGTAGTTCTACATATCCTTGTTGAATTAACTGCATTTTGTAGCTTGCTGACCTGGGCAGAGACAAAACAGGTTAAACAATTGATAACACATGAAGCAATCACAAATAGTATTAATATGGTGATAACGGGTTTTAATAGGGGCATCAGCCAATTTCAAATCCTCCTTTACCAGGAGAAGAATTCCCCAAAGAGAGATTGTAGCCATCCTGAGGACTCTCTAGCTCATTCTTTTTTTTTTTTTTTTTTTACAAAGATAACGTTGTATTTAATTTTCACAGCACTTGAACCAGGTAAGTGAAAGTGAAATCGCTCAGTCGTGTCCGACTCTTTGCGACCCCATGGACTGTAGCCTATCAGGCTCCGGTGTACATGGGGTTTTCTAGGCAATAGTACTGGAATGGATTGCCATTTCCTTTTCCAGGGGATCTTCCCAACCCAGGGATCGAACCTGGGTCTCCCCCATTGTAGACAGACGCTTTACCGTCTGAGCCACCAGGGAAGCCCTCTAGCTCATTCTTTAAGATCCTGTAGGATCTAAATGGTTTCCTTGAGGACTGTGAGACTTTTTTCGACTTGGCTGGAGATGTTTACCCCAAAACAACACGTGTCATTTAAGATGGCGCAAGCCCCTCCTTGTTTAGCCTTCAGGAGATATGCTGCCCTTCTATTTTGGAGTGCAACCTCTGTCAAGCTGTTGATGGATTTTGTTGGGCCTCTAAGGCCAATACTGTGGCTTTTTATCCCTGCTGCATTATCACTGAAAAATTTATGATTTGTCTTTCCAAGTGAGGTATTTCCCTAGACCAGATAAAGCCCTGAATAATATTGTGTCCAATTCTGGGGTCCTTCAATATAGGGCTATATTGGTAATTGAGGTGTCCAGATCTCTCAGGAGAGAGGTTATATGAAGGGAAATTCTGCCTTGCTGTTCAGTCACTCAGTTGTGTCTGACTATTTGCAACCCCATGGACTGCAGCACACCAGGCTTCCCTGTCCTTCACCATCTTCTGAAGCTTGCTCAAACTCATGTCCATTGAGTCAGTGATGCCATCTAACCAACTCGTCCTCTGTCATCCCCTTCTCCTGCCTTCAATCTTTCCCAGCATCAGGGTCTTTTGCAATGAGTTGACTCTTCCCATCAGGTGACCAAAGCACTGGAGCTTCAGCTTCAACATCAGTCCTAATGAATATTCAGGATTGATTTCCTTTAGGATTGACTGGTTTGGTCTCCTTGCAGTCCAAGGGACTCTCAAGAGTCTTCTCCAACACCACAGTTCAAAAGCATTAATTCTTCAGCATTCAACCTTCTTTATGGTCCAACTCTCACATCTATACACGACTACTGGAAAAATCACAGCTTTGACTAGACTAGACCTTTTGTAGGTAAAGTACTGTCTCTGCTTTTTAATATGCTGTCTAAGTTTGTCATAGCTTTTCTTCCAAGGAGCAAGTGTCTTTTAATTTCATCACTGCAGTCACCATCTGCAGTGATTTTGGAGCCTAAGAAAATAAATTCTGTCACGGTTTCCTTTGTTTCCCCATCTATTTGCCATGAAGTGATGGGAGCAGATGCCATGATCTTTGTTTTTTGAATGTTGAGTTTTAAGTCAGCTTTTTCACTCTCCTCTTTCACTTTTGTCAAGAGGCTCTTTAGTTCCTCTTGGCTTTCTGTCATAAGGGTGGTGTCATCTGCATATCTGAGGTTATTGATATTTCTTCTCGCAATCTTCATTCCAGCCTGTGTTTCCTCCAGCTCGGTATTTCACATGTTGTACTCTGCATATAAGATAAATAAGCAAGGTGACAATATACAGCTTTGATATACTAATTTGGAACCAGTCCATTGTTGCAAGTCCAGTTCTAACTGTTGCTTCTTGACCTGCATACAGGTTTCTCAGGAGGCAGGTAAGGTGGTCTGGTATTCTCATTTCCTTAAGAATTTTCCAGAGTTTGTTGTGATCCACACAAAGGCTTTAGCATAATCAAGGAAGCAGAGGTAGATGTTTTTCTGGAATTTTCTTGTTTTTCCTGTGATCCAACGGATGTTGGCACTTTGATCTCTGGTTCCTCTGCCTTTTCTAAATCCAGCTTGAACATCTGAAAGTTCATGATTCATGTACTGTTGAAGCCTGGCTTGGAAAATTTTGAGCATTACTTTGCTAGTATGTGAAATAAGTACAATTGTATGGTAGTTTGAAAATTCTTTGGCATTGTCTTTCTTTGTGATTGGAATGAAAACTGACCTTTTCCAGTCTTGTGGCCACTCCTGAATTTTCCATATTTGCTGGAATATAGAGTGCATCAGTTTAACAGCATCATCTTTTACGATTTGAAATAGCTCAGCTGGAATTCCATCACTTCCACTAGCTTTGTTCGAAGTGATGCTTCGTAAGCCCCATGTAACTTCACACTCTAGGACTTTGCATTCTTCTTAGAACAGCTCAAAGCATCATCTCATAAGGCCTGCTCTAAGAAGGAGCCTAGGTTTGGAATTTCTCCCAAGGTGGCCTTAATTTCTTGGGTTGTGGAATCTTACTCGTGGAGCAACTTTAACAATTGAACAGTCTTGGCCATTTAGTTAGAAGTGTGATATACAAGTTTTTCCCACATGGGAAATAGTATTCAATCCCTATTAAGGATACTGTGGTAGGAGTCTGGCAGGCAGGATAAGTGATGACCACCAACAGAGGATGTTTCAAAAGGCCAGAGATAAACTGCTGTCTTTTATAAGCGTATACTTGACTAAGTAGGTTGTCCAGGTGGTCTTAGTTGAGGAGGCTGGGGACTTAGTTGAGGTAATAAGGACTCCTCGGATTATAATTTTAAATTCCATCTGATCTTCCTCCCAAGGTCAGGTTACTTGTGGGAGAGAGGTTTATATATCTACCCGTAAACCAGGTTAGGTTGTTGTTGTTTGGGAAGCTGTATTATTGATAATATGCTCTAAGCTATAGAGTATATTTGTTTTATTTCTATTTGGTCCCAGGTTCAGATCTAGGAGATCTCAGCTAAGAGCTTGTCCAAACAGATGAGGACTATTAATTGAATCCCTGAGGTAATACTGTCCAGGTCATTTGTTGGCGTTTTTTTCCTGGAGCCTCCCACTAGAAGGCAAATAGTATTTCTCAGCCAGTGGTGTGCAAAAGAATGTGTCCTTCAGATCCAGGAGAGTAAACCACTTGAAATTGTGTGGGATTTCTCCCAGGATTACATAGGAATCAGGCACTGAGGGGTGGAGGGGGCCTACAGCCTCATTTATGATCTGCAGATCTTGAACCACACACCAGATTCCCTCCTTTTTCTTTACAGGGAGGATCGAGGTGTTACATGCTGAATTGGTGGGGACCAATAGCCCACAGGCAAGGAATTTATTTATTAGAGGCTTTAGTCCTTCCTGAGCTTCTCTTCTGAGGGGGTATTGTTTCTGATTTGGAAACTAAGTGGGGTCTCAGGACAATGACAACCAGTCCAGCTCAGTGAACTCATCCAGGAGTCCCCTGATCCCACACCTAGGGGTTAATTTTGTCCTCTCAAAGTTTTTTTGCCCAATTGGAGAGGCTATAATGGATTCCTCAGCAGTAACCAGGAGCTGCAGAGCCCCAGGGGCTGAAAGCTTCTAATCATAAATATGGTTCCCAGCTTGATGAGTATATCTCTTCCCAATAAGGGGGTAGGGCACTCAGGGACCACAAGAAACTAATGGGAAAATATTTATCCACCCCAGCAACAAAAAAGTGCTCAGATGAATCTTTTTCTCATTGTTTTTCCCATAGCACTCAAAATGGTACAGGTTTGGGAGGAGAAGGCTCCAGAGTAGGAGGTCAGGACAGAGGAGGTAGCCCCTGTGCCAACCCAGAAATTCTTGGACCTACCTGTCACATCCACTTGCACTCTGGGCTCCAGCCCCATGATGGTTATATGTGACAGTGGCTGGCTGGAGCAGGCTGCTTCAGTCCTGTTGAACCATCATGAGGGACGGTTTGGTAGTTGACCTTGAGGCTCTTGGGTCCCCAGGGCAGAGTGCCGCCCAGTGTCCTGACTGATGGCATTTGTGGCAAGCTGTTTTAGGAGGCTTGTCATGATTTGGACACTTTGGCCCAATGTCCTGCCAGGACAGATTAGGCATTTGTTTCATGCCCTGTCATTTAAGGATTCAGGGTTTGCCATAGGGCTTCCCTGAAGGGCAGCCAGGGTCTAGGCATGCTTTATCTCTTTACTTCTCTCCCTTTCCTGGGTCTTGGCTTTCCTCTCCTGTTCTCTGTTATAAAAGGTTTTGGTGGCTGTCTGGACCATCTTGTCTAAGGAGGCAGTAAGGCTATGTTGCTATAGCTATTGTTACTTTATATCTGATGCACATTGGGACAGGAATTTGTCATTTAAAATCACCTGCCCCTCATAAGAGTCAAAGTTCAGACAGGTAAACTTTTGAAGGGCCTCTTTTAACCTTTCCAGAAAAGTAGTGAGCTCCTAATTAGTGCTGAGACCTGGGCATAGTTGGTTACTTTTTATTGGGCTGTCTTTAATCCTGAAAGTGAAAGTGAAAGTTTCTCAGTCGTCCCCGACTCTTTGAGGCCTCATAGACTATACAGTCAATAGAATTCTCCAGGCCAGAACACAGGAGTGAGTAGCTGTTCCTTTCTCCAGGGGATCTTCCCAACCCAGGGATCGAACTCAGGTCTCCTGCACTGCAGGTGAATTCTTTACCAGCTGAGCTACCGGGGAAGCACGTCTTTAGTCTTGCCTTTACACAAATCAGAAAATGTTCCTTTTCCCAGTTATACTCAGGGTCATTAGAGTTTCAGCTGGGATCTGAGGAGGGAACTGCAGTTTACCCCTTGACATGTAAAGTCCTGTAGCGTGTTTTTGGGCTTCTTTAAAGACCCTAGTGTCCTTGGGGTCAGATAAAGTTTGATCAAATAAAACCATGATGTTCACATCAAGTCAGAGGCCAAAGTCATGTGGTAGCATGTGTCTATATATTTGCCTGGGTCATCTATATAGCTTCCCAGGTCTTCCCTGAGTTGTCTTAATTCTAAGAGGGAGAAGGGCTTATGGACCTGGGTTGGTCTGAATTTCCCTCTGATTTCAAGTAAGGATGTACTCAGGCTGGCTCTTGTGGTCGGAATTCTCCTCCAGTTTCAATCAAAGGACATACTGGGGCTGGCTCTTGTGGAGGGAGTGCACCAGGGTATGGGGCCAATTTTGGATATAAGGGAAAAGGAGCACCAGAAGACTCAAGCCATGAGATAAGCCTTCATGGGGGACTTCTTCCCTTGGTTGTCTGTGACTAACACTATTTGCCTAGTAGGCTAGCTTTTAGGGCATTCATCAATCCCACACTTAAGACAGAGTCCCTTCATGTCCCTTAGCTGAGAGAAAATTTGGACATAGGTGATCTCTGTCCATTTCCCTTGCTTTTTGCAGAGAAAGTTTAGCTGCAGGATGGTATTGTAATTTAAACTCCAATCCTCAGGTCAGTGTTCCCCATCCCCCAGTGAATATAGCAGCTATGCAGTGGTTTTTTTTTTTTCCCCTTTTCAATCTTTTTCCTCTATATCTTTTTAAAATAAAATTAATTTATTTATTTTAATTGGGGGCTAATTACTTTACAATATTTGATGGTTTTTGCCATACATTGACATGAATCAGCCATGGGTATACATCCTGAACCCCCCACCCACCTCTCTCCCCATCCCCTCCCTCAGGATCATCCCAGTGCACTGGCTTTGAGTGCCCTGTTTCATGCATTGAATTTGGACTGGTGATCTATTTCACGTATGGTAATATACATGTTTTAGTGCTCTTCTCTCAAACCATCCTACTCTCATCGTCTCCCACAGAGTCCAAAAGTCTGGTTTTTTTTTTGTATCTGTGTCTCTTTGCTCTCTCACATATAGAGTCATCGTTACCATCTTTCTAAATTCCATGTATATGCATTAATATACTGTATTGGTGTTTTTCATTCTGACTTACTTTACTCTGTATAATAGGCTCCAGTTTCATCCACCTCATTACAACTGATTCAAATGTGCTTTTTAATAGCTGAGTAATATTCCATTGTGTATATATACCACAGCTTTCTTATCCATTCATCTTCTGATGGACATCTAGGTTGCTTCCATGTCCCAGCTATTGTAAAAAGTGCTGCGATGAACATTGGGATACACCCATCTCTTTCAATTCTGGTTTCCTTGGTGTGTATGCCCAGCAGTGGGATTGCTTGGTCGAATGGCAGTTCTATTTCCAGTTTTTTAAAGGAATCTCCACACTGTTTTCCATAGTGGCTGTACTAGTTTGCATTCCCACCAACAGTGTAAGAGGGTTCTCATTTTTCCACATCCTCTCCAGCATATATTGTTTGTAGACTTTTTGATAGCAGCCATTCTGACCAGCATGAGATGATACCTCATTGTGGTTTTGATTTGCATTTCTCTGAAAATGAGTGCTGTTGGGCATCTTTTCATGGGTTTGTTAGCCATCTGTATGTCTTCTATGGAGAAATGTCTGTTTAGGTCTTTGGCCCATTTTTTGATTGGGTCATTTATTTTTCTGGAATTGAGCTGCAGGAGTTACTTGTATATTTTTGAGATTAGTTGCTTGTCAGTTGCTTCATTTGCTATTATTTTCTCCCATTCTGAAAGCTGTCTTTTTACCTTGCTTATAGTTTCCTTTGTTGTGCAGAAGCTTTTAAGTTTAATTAGGTCCCATTTGTTTATTTTTGCTTTTATTTCCAATATTCTGGGAGGTGGGTCATAGAGGATCCTGCTGTGATGCATGTCGGAGAGTGTTTTGCCTATGTTCTCTAGGAATTTTATAGTTTCTGGTCTTACATTTAGATCTTTCATCCATTTTGAGTTTACTTTTGTGTATGGTGTTAGAAAGTGTTCTAGTTTCATTCTTTTACAAGTGGTTGGCCAGTTTTCCCAGAACCACTTGTTAAAGAGATTGTCTTTTCCCCATTGTATATTCTTGCCTCCTTTGTCAAAGATAAGGTGTCCATAGGTGCGTGGATTTATCTCTTGGCTTTCTATTTTGTTCCATTGATCTATATGTCTGTCTTTGTGCCAGTACCATACTGTCTTGATGACTGTGGCTTTGTAGTAGAGCCTGAAGTCAGGCAGGTTGATTCCTCCAGTTCCATTCTTCTTTCTCAAGATTGCTTTGGCTATTTGAGTTTTTTTTTTTTTTTTGTATTTCCATACAAATTGTGAAAGGATTTGTTTGAGCTCTGTGAAAAATACCATTGGTAGCTTGATAGGGATTGCATTGAATCTATAGATTGCATTGGGTAGTATACTTATTTTCACTATATTGATTCTTCCAATCCATGAACATGGTATATTTCTTAATCTATTTGTGTCCTCTTAGATTTCTTTCACCAGTGTTTTACAGTTTTCTATATATAGGTCTTTGGTTTCTTTAGGTAGATTTATTCCTAAGTATTTTATTCTTTCGTTGAAATGGTGAATGGGATTGTTTCCTTAATTTCTCTATTTTCTCATTATTAGTGTACAGATATGCAAGGGATTTCTGTGTGTTGATTTTATATCCTGCCTTTACTACATTCATTGATTAGCTCTGGTAATTTTCTGGTGGAGTCTTTAGGGTTTTCTATGTAGAGGATCATGTCATCTGCAAACAGTGAGAGTTTTACTTCTTCTTTTCCAATTTGGATTCCTTTTATTTCTTTTTCTGCTCTTATTGCTGTGGCCAAAACTTCCAAAACTGTGTTGAATAGCAGTGGTGAAAGTGGGCACCCTCGTCTTGTTCCTGACTTTAGGGGAAATGCTTTCAATTTTTCACCATTGAGGATAATGTTTGCTGTGGGTTTGTCATATATAGCTTTTATTATGTTTTTATCATAAATGAATGTTGAATTTTTTCAAAGGCTTTCTCTGCATCTATTGAGATACTCATATGGCTTTTATTGTTCAATTTGTTAATGTAGTGTATTACATTGATTGATTTGCGGATATTGAAGAATCCTTACATCCCTGGGATAAAGCCCACTTGGTCATGGTGTATGATCTTTTTAATGTGTTGTTGGATTCTGATTGCTAGAATTTTGTTAAGGATTTTTACATCTATGTGCATCAGTGATATTGGCCTGTCGTTTTCTTTTTTTGTGGCATCTTTGTCAGGTTTTGGTATTAGGGTGATGGTGGCCTCATAGAATGAATTTGGAAGTTTACCTTCCTCTGCAGTTTTCTGGAAGAGTTTGAGTAGGATAGTTGTTAGCTCTTCTCTAAATTTTTGGTAGAATTCAGCTGTTAAGCCGTCTGGACCCGGGCTTTTGTTTGCTGGAAGATTTCTGATTACAGTTTCAATTTCCAATCTTGTGATGGGTCTGTTAACATTTTCTATTTCTTTCTGGTTCAGTTTTGGAAAGTTGTACTTTTCTAAGAATTTGTCCATTTCTTCCAAGTTGTCCATTTTATTGGCATACAATTGCTGATAGCAGTCCCTTATGATCCTTTGAATTTCTGTGTCTTCTGTTGTGATCTCTCCATTTTCATTTCTAATTTTACTCATTTGATTTTTCTCCCTTTGTTTCTTGATGAGTCTGGCTAATGGTTTGTCAATTTTATTTATCCTTTCAAAGAACCAGCTTTTGGCTTTGTTGATTTTTGCTATGGTCTCTTTTGTTTCTTTTGCATTTATTTCTGCCATAATTTTAAAGATTTCTTTCCTTCTACTAACCCTGGAGTTCTTCATTTCTTCCTTTTCTAGTTTCTTTAGATGTGGAGTTAGGTTATTTATTTGACTTTTTTTTTGTTGTTTCTTGAGGTATGCCTGTATTGCTATGAACTTTCCCCTTAGCACTGCTTTTACAGTGTCACACAGGTTTTGGGTTGTTGTGTTTTCATGTTCATTCATTTATATGCATTTTTGGATTTCTTTTTTGATTTCTTCTGTGATTTGTTGGTTATTCAGCAGCATGTTCTTCAGCCTCCATATGATGGAATTTTTAATAGTTTTCCTCCTGTAATTGAGATCTAATCTTTCTGCATTGTGGTCAGAAAAGATGCTTGGAAAGATTTCAACTTTTTTGAATTTACGAAGGCTAGATTTTTGTCCCAGGATGTGATCTATCCTGGATAAGGTTCCATGTACACTTGAGAAAAAGGTGAAATTCACTGTTTTGGGGTGAAATGTCCTATAGATATCAATTTGGTCTAACTGGTCTATTGTATCATTTAAACTTTGTGTTTCTTTGTTAATTTTCTGTTTAGTTGATCTATCCATAGGTGTGAGTTGGGTATTAAAGTCTCCCACTATTATTGTGTTATTAATTTCTCCTTTCATACTTGTTAGCATTTGTCTTACATAATGTGGTGCTCCTATGTTGGGTGTATATATATTTATAATTGTTATATCTTCTTGGATTGATTCTGTGATCATTATGTAGTGTCCTTCTTCGTCTCTTTTCACAGCCTTCTTTTTAAAGTCTATTTTTTCTGATATGAGTATTGCTACTCCTGTTTACTTTTGGTCTCTATTTGCATGGAATATCTTTTTCCAGCCCTTCACTTTCAGTCGGTATGTGTCCCCTGTTTTGAGGTGGATCTCTTGTAGACAACATATATAGGGGTCTTGTTTTTGTATCCATTCAGCCAGTCTTTGTCTTTTGGTTGGGGCATTCAACCCATTTACGTTTAAGATAATTACTCGAGATCAGTGGAGAAATAACTCCAGAAAGAATGAAGGGATGGAGCCAAAGCAAAAACAATACCGAGTTGTGGATATGACTGGTGATAGAAGCAAGGTCTGATGCTGTAAAGAGCAATATTGCATAGGAACCTGGAATGTTAGCTCCATGAATCAAGGCAAATTGGAAGTGGTCAAACAAGAGATGGCAAGAGTGAACGTTGACATTCTAGGAATCAGCGAACTAAAATTCACTGGAATGGGTGAATTTAACTCAGATGACCATTATATCTACTACTGTGGGCAGAAATCCCTTAGAAGAAAGGGAGTAGCCATCATGGTCCACAAAAGAGTCCGAAATGCAGTATTTGGATGCAGTCTCAAAAACGACAGAATGATCTCTGTTCGTTTCCAAGGTAAACCATACAATATCACAGTAATCCAAGTCTATGCTCCAACCTGTAATGTTGAAGAAGCTGAAGCTCAACGGTTCTATGAAGTCCTACAAGACATTTTAGAACAAACACCCCCAAAAGATGTCCTTTTCATTATAGGGGACTGGAATGCAAAAGTAGGAAGTCAAGAAACACCTGGAGTAACAGGCAAATTTGGCCTTGGAAATGGAATGAAGCAGGGAAAAGACTAATAGAGTTTTGCCAAGAAAATGCACTGGTCATAGCAAACACCTTCTTTCAACAACACAAGAAGAGACTCTGCACATGGACCTCACCAGATGGTCAACACTGAAATCAGATTGATTATACTCTTTGCAGCCAAAGATGGAGAAGCTCTATACAGTCAACAAAAACAAGACCAGGAGCTGACTGTGGCTCAGATCATGAACTCCTTATTGCCAGATTCAGACCGAAATTGAAGACAGTAGGGAAAACCACTAGACCATTCAGGTATGACCTCAGTCAAATCCCTTATGATTATACAGTGGAAGTGAGAAATAGATTTAAGGCACTAGATCTGATAGACAGAGTGCCTGATGAACTATGGACTGAGGTTCATGACATTGTACAGGAGACAGGGATCAAGACCATCCCCATGGAAAAGAAATTCAAAAAGCAAAATGGCTGCCTGAGGAGGCCTTACAAATAGCTGTGAAAAGAAGAGAAGCAAAAAGCAAAAGAGAAAAGGAAAGATATAAGCATCTGAATGCGGAATTCCAAAGAATAGCAAGAAGAGATTAAAAAAGCCTTCCTCAGTGATCAATGCAAAGAAATAGAGGCAAACAACAGAATGGGAAAGACTAGAGATCTCTTCAAGAAAATTAGAGATACCAAGGGAACATTTCATGCAAAAATGGGCTCGATAAACGGCAGAAATGATTGGGACCTAACAGAAGCAGAAGATATTAAGTAGAGGTGGTAAGAATACACAGAAGAACTGTATGAAAAAGATCTTAGCGACCTAGATAATCACGATGATGTGATCACTGACCTAGAGCCAGACATCCTGGAATGTGAAGTCAAGTGGGCCTTAGAAAGCATCACTATGAACAAAGCTAGTGGAGGTGATGGAATTCCAGTTGAGCTATTTCAAATCCTGAAAGATGATGCTGTGAAAGTGCTGCGCTCAATATGCGAGCAAATTTGGAAAACTCAGCAGTGGCCACAGGACTAGAAAAAGTCAGTTTTCATTCCAATCACAAAGAAAGGCAATGCCAAAGAATGCTCAAACTACCGCACAATTGCACTCAGATCAGATCAGATCAGATCAGTCACACTGTCGTGTCCGACTCTTTGCAACCCCATGAATCACAACACGCCAGGCCTCCCTGTCCATCACCAACTCCCGGAGTTCACTCAGACTCACGTCCATCGAGTCAGTGATACCATTCAGCCATCTCATTCTCTGTCGTCCCCTTCTCCTCCTGCCCCTAATCCCCCCCAGCATCAGAGTCTTTTCCAATGAGTCAACTCTTCGCATGAGGTGGCCAAAGTACTGGAGTTTCAGCTTTAGCATCATTCCTTCCAAAATAATCCCAGGGCTGATCTCCTTCAGAATGGACTGGTTGGATCTCCTTGCAGTCCAAGGGAGTCTCAAGAGTCTTCTCCAATACCACAGTTCAAAAGCATCAGTTCTTCGGCGCTCAGCCTTCTTCACATCCATACTCTCACATCCATACATGACCACAGGAAAAACCATAGCCTTGACTAGACGGACCTTTGTTGGCAAAGTAATGTCTTTGCTTTTGAATATGCTATCTAGGTTGGTCATAACTTTCCTTCCAAGAGTAAGCGTCTTTTAATTTCATGGCTGTACTCACCATCTGCAGTGATTTTGGAGCCCAGAAAAATAAAGTCTGACACTGTTTCCACTGTTTTCCCATCTATGTCCCATGTAGTGGGACCAAATGCCATGATCTTCGTTTTCTGAATGTTGAGATTTAAGCCAACTTTTTCACTCTCCACTTTCACTTTCGTCAAGAGGCTTTTGAGTTCCTCTTCACTTTCTGCCATAAGGGTGGTGTCATCTGCATATCTGAGGTTATTGATATTTCTCCTGGCAATCTTGATTCCAGCTTGTGTTTCTTCCAGTCCTGCGTTTCTCATGATGTACTCTGCATATAAGTAAAATAAACAAGGTGGTAAAGTAATGCTCAAAATTCTCCAAGCCAGGCTTTAGCAATACATGAACCGTGAACTTCCTGATGTTCCAGCTGGTTTTAGAAAAGGCAGAGGAACCAGAAATCAAATTGCCAACATCCGCTGGATCATGGAAAAAGCAAGAGAGTTTTGCCAAACAATGTTTGGCAAAACTAATACAATATTGTAAAGTTTAAAAATAAAATAAAATTAAAGAAAAAAAAAAAAAGCAAGAGAGTTCCAGAAAGACATCTATTTCTGCTTTCTTGACTATGCCAAAGCCTTTGACTGTGTGGATCACAAGAAACTGGAAAATTCTGAAAGAGATGGGAATACCAGACCACCTGACCTGCCTCTTGAGAAACCTATATGCAGGTCAGGAAGCAACAGTCAGAACTGGACATGGAACAACAGACTGGTTTCAAATAGGAACAGGAGTACATCAAGGCTGTATATTGTCACCCTGCTTATTTCAGTTTTATGCAGAGTACATCATGAGAGGCGCTGGTCTGGAGGAAGCACAGACTGCAATCAAGATTTCTGGGAGAAATATTAATAACCTCAGATATGCAGATAACACCACCCTTATGGCAGAAAGTGAAGAGGAACTAAAATTCCTCTTGATGAAATTGAAAGAGGAGAGCAAAAAAACGGCTTAAAGCTCAACATTCAGAAAACGAAGATCATGGCATCTGGTCCCATAACTTCATGGGAAATAGATGGGGAAATAGTGGAAACAGTTTCAGACTTTATTGTTTTTGGCTCCAAAATCACTGCAGATGGTGACTGCAGCCATGAAATTAAAAGGCCCTACTCCTTGGAAGAAAAGTTATGACCAACCTTGATAGCATACTTGATAGCGTACTATGGGATTTCTTTGGAAGGAATGATGCTAAAGCTGAAACTCCAGTACTTTGGCCACCTCGTGCGAAGAGTTGACTCATTGGAAAAGACTCTGATTCTGAGAAGGATTGGGGCAGGAGGAGAAGGAGACGACAGAGGATATGATGGCTGGATGGCGTCACTGACTGATGGACGTGAGTCTGAATGAACTCCAGGAGTTGGTGATAGACAGGGAGGCCTGGCGAGCTGCAATTCCTGAGGTCGCAAAAGTCGGATACGACTGAGCGACTGAACTGAACTGAACTGAACTGATGATACCGTTGTCTTTGACTTTATTGTTTTGGGTTCCAGTTTATACACCCTTTTTGTGTTTCATGTCTAGAGAATATCCTTTAGCATTTTTTGGAGAGCTGGTTTGGTGGTGCTGAATTCTCTGAACTTTTGCTTGTCTGTAAAGCTTTTGATTTCTCCTTCATATTTGAGTGAGATCCTTGCTGGGTACAGTCATCTGGGCTGTAGGTTATTTTCTTTCATCGCTTTAAGTATGTCTTGCCATTCCCTCCTGGCCTGAATAGTTTCTATTGAAAAATCAGCCGTTATCCTTATGGGAATCCCCTTGTGTGTTATTTGTTGTTTTTCCCTTGCTGCTTTTAATATTTGTTCTTTGTGTTTGATCTTTGTTAATTAATATGTATCTTGGGGTGTTTCACCTTGGGTTTATCCTGTTTGGGACTCTCTGGGTTTCTTGGACTTAGGTGATTATTTCCTTCCCCATTTTAGGGAAGTTTTCAACTATTATCTCCTCAAGTATTTTCTCATGGTGTTTCTTTTTGTCTTCTTCTTCTGGGACTCCTATAATGCGAATATTGGGGCATTTAATATTGTCCTGGAGGTCTCTGACGTTATCCTCATTTCTTTTAATTGGTTTTTCTTTTTTCCTCTCTGATTCATTTATTTCTACCATTCTATTTTCTACTTCACTAATCCTATCTTCTGCCTCCATTATTCTACTATTTGTTGCCTCCAGAGTGTTTTTGATTTCATTTATTGCATTATTCATTATGTATTGACTCTTTTTTATTTCTTCTAGGTACTCGTTAAACTTTTCTTGCATCTTCTCAATCCTCATCTCCAGGCTATTTATCTGTGATTCCATTTTGATTTCAAGATTTTGGATCCTTTTCACTATCATTATTCAGAATTCTTCATCAGGTAGATTCCCTATCTCTTCCTCTTGTTTGGTTTGGGTGGCATTTATCCTGTTCCTTTGCCTGCTGGGTATTACTCTTTCTCTTCATCTTGTTTATCTTGCTGAGTTTGGGGTGTCCTTTCTGTATTCTGGCAGTTTGTGGAGTTCTCTCACTGTGGGTGGGGTTGTATGGGTGGCTTGTTAAGGTTTCCTGGTTAAGGAAGCTTGTGTCGGTGTTCTGATGGGTGGAGCTGAATTTCTTCTCTCTGGAGTGCAATGAAGTGTCCAGTAATGAGTATGAGAGATCAATGGGTTTGATGAGTAACTTTGAGCAGCCTGTATATTGAAGATCAGGGCTGTGTTCCTGTGTTGCTGGAGAATTTGCGTGGTATATATGGCTCTGGAACTTTTTGGCCCTTGGGTGGTGCTTGGTTTTAGTGTAGGTATGGAGGCATTTGATAAGCTCCTGTTGATTAATGTTCCCTGGAGTCAGGAGTTCTCTGGTGTTCTCAGGATTTGGACTTAAGCCTCCTGCTTCTGGTTTTCAGTCTTATTTTTACAGTAGCCTCAAGACTTCTCCATCTATACAGCACAGTTGATAAAATATCTATGTTAAATATGAAAAGTTTATCCACATTGAGGGACACCCAGAGAGGTTCACAGAGTTTCATGGAGAAGAGAAGAGGGAGGAGGGAGATAGCGGTGACCTGGTGGAGAAAAAAGAGAGTCCAAAGGGGGAGAGAGCAGTCAAACCAGTAATCTCACTCCCAAGTAAAAATGGGTACTAAAGATTGGGTTCTTAAAGGTACAAAATTGATAATAAATACCAAAAAGCAAAGATTAAAAATCTAGAGTAAAGGTTGTGTTTTCAAAAATACAATATTAAAGAAAAGAAGGAAAAAAAACATAAGAAAACAAAACAAAGTCACAAAATTATATTAAAAAATACATATATGAAGTTTGCTTTAAAAAAATAGGGTCTTTTTTTTTTTTGCAAAGTAATAGTAGGTTATAAAAATGAAAAAGTAATAGAGGACTTAAAAATTAAAAAAAAATTAAAAAAAGAATAATCATGAAAATAGTAAAAATATATCTAGGACTATCTCTGGTGTTGTTGTGGGCAGTGTGGGGTCAGTTCATTTTTGAATAGTTCCTTGGTCTGGATTATATTTCTCAAAATCTATAGGCCCCTTCCTAGGTAGTTGGTACTAACGCCAGGGTTTTAATCTTTTGCACCTGTCGCTTCCAAGCTGGTTCCCTCTGTTTTAGCTTCTTCTGTTTGCTGGTCTCTTCAGTGTCTGATTTCCGCCCTGACACAATGGGGGCGGTGTGGACACTTTTTTTAAGCTCACTTGTTCAGTCGCTCTGTGGGGAGGGAGGGACGCTGCAAACAAATAACACTGGCATGTGGTTGCAGTGTTTCAGCCACACTGGGCCTGCTCACTGTGCATGTGCCCTCCCTGCCCACACTGCTCAGGCTCTAGGTTGCTCTGCCATGAACTGTCCAAGGCCGGCCCTGGGCTGCATGCACCTCCCAGGTCTATGCCGCTCAGGTTCAGACACTCAGGAAGTCCTCAAAGGCGCAGACTCAGTTGGGCCTGCGTTTTGTGCCCTTCCCAGATCCGAGCAGCTCAGGTGATGAGGTGTTTGGTGAGCGCGGTCGCTGAGACTTATCGCCTCCTCCATCCCTGCTGCTTGGTTTTCTGGGTGTACAACCAGCACACCTTCTCAGATGGATGTTGACTGTCCAGAACCCCAAGAAGTCTTAGTTAACAAAGAAGCCTGCTTGTGGTTTGGTGGATAATGTCTCTCTGGGGCTGCAATTGTCCCCTTCTCGCTCTGGCTGCCTGTCACCGGAGGGGGATGGTCTGCAGCAGAGTAACTCTGTATAGTCCTTTGTTCTGTAGCGGGCTTAGTTAGGGCTTTTCACGTGGTAGCTATCCCACAATCTGGTTTGCTAGCCCAAGTTAGTTCTCTCAGATTGCTCTTGGGGCATTCAGGCCTGGTCCTTACTCTAAGCAATGCAGCCCATGCCTCCTTGCCCAGCCCCCGCTTGCTAGTCGGGGGTGGAGGGGAGGGGTTTGCAGGTGTCTGTGCTGCTTCTCCACTGGGGGAGTTACTGTTGGGCATGTAATCTGTGGGTTTTAATTATTTATTTATTTTTCCTCCCAGTTATGTTGCCTTCTGTGGTTCCAAGGCTTGCCACAGACTCGGCAGTGAAAGTGTTTCCTGGTGTTTGGAAACTTCTCTCTTTTTAAGACTCCCTTCCTGGGACAGAGCTCCGTCCCTACCTCTTTTGTCTCTTTTTTTGTCTTTTATATTTTTTCCTACCTCCTTTCGAAGACAATGGGCTGCTTTTCTGGGTGCCTGATGTCCTCTGCCGGCATTCAGAAGTTGTTTTGTGGAATTTACTCAGCATTTAAATGTTATTTTGATGAACTTGTGGGGGAGAAAGTGGTCTCCCCATCCTATTCCTCCTCCATCTTAGGACCGCCCCCTGTTTGTATTTTTAATAGTTTTTTTCCCCTGTAGTTGACATCTAATCTTACTGCATTGTGATCAGAAAAGATGCCTGAAATGATTTCAATTTTTTTGAATTTAACAAGGCTAGATTTATGGCCCAGGATGTGGTCTATCCTGCAGAATGTTTTGTGTGCACTTGAGGAAAGGTGAAATTCATTGTTTTCGGGTGAAACGTCCTATAGATATCAATTAGGTCTAACTGGTCCACTGTATAATTTAAAGTTTGTGTTTCCTTGCTAATTTTCTATTTGGTTGATTTATCCATAGGTGGGGTATTAAAGTCTCTCACTATCATTGTGTTACTGTTAATTTCCCCTTTCACCCTTGTTAATATTTGCCTTATGTATTGAGGTGCTCTTATGTTGGGTGCATATATATTTATAATTGTTATATCTTCTTCTTAGATTGATCCTTTGATCATTATGTTGTATCCTTTGTCTCTTTTCATGGCCTTTATTTCAAAATCTATTTTATCTGATATGCATATTGCTACTCCTGCTTTCTTTGGTCTCAGTTGCATGAAATATCTTTTTCTAGTCCTTCACTTTTATGTCCCTTGGTTTGAGGTGGGTCTCTTGTAGACAGCACATATAGGGGTCTTTCTTTGTATCCATTTGGCCAGTCTTTGTCTTTTGGTTGGGGCATTCAACCCATTTACATTAAGGTAAGTATTGGTAAGTATGATCCCATTGCCATTTACTTTGTTGTTTTGGGTTTGAGTTTATAAACCTTTTCTGTGATTCCTATCTAGAGATTAATAATAAAAGAAAATTCCTTTAGAATTTTGTTGAAGAGCTGGTTTGGTGGTGCTGAATTCTCAGCTTTTGCTTGTCTGTAAAGCTTTTGATTTCTCCTTCATATTTGAATGAGATCCTTGCTGGGTACAGTAATCTGGGTTGTAGATTTTTCTCTTTCATCACTTTAAGTATGTCCTGCCATTCCCTTCTGGCCTGAAGAGTTTCTATTGAAAGATCAGCTAGTATCCTAATGGGGATGTTATTTGTTGCTTTTCCCTTGCTGCTTTTAATATTTGCTCTTCGTGTTTGATCTTCATTAGTTTGATTAATATGTGTCTTGGGGTCTTTATCCTTGGGTTTATCCTGTTTGGGACTCTCTGGGTTTCTTGGATTTGGGTGGCTATTTCCTTCCCCATTTCAGGGAAGTTTTCAACTATTATCTCCTCAAGTATTTTCTCACAGCCGTTCTTTTTGTCTTCTTCTTCTGGGACGCCTATGATTTGAATGTTGGGATGTTTAACATTGTTCCAGAGGTCTCTGAGGTTGTCCTCATTTCTTGTGATTCTTTTTTCTTTTTTCTTCTCTGCTTCATTTATTTCCACCATTTTGTCTTCCACCTCACCTATCCTATCTTCTGCCTCAGTTATTCTACTGTTGGTTTCCTCCAGAGTACTTTTGATCTCCATTATTGTATTATTCATTGTTCTATGTCTTTGTTAATCATTTCTTGCATCTTCTCAATCCTTGTCTCTAGTCTATTTATCTGTAACTCTATTTTGGTTTCAAGATTTTGGATCATCTTTACTATCATTATTCTGAATTCTTTTTCAGGTAGACTCCCTGTCTCCTCTTCTTTTGTTTGGCTTGGTGGGCATTCATCATATTCCTTTTCATGCTGTATATTTCTCTGTGCCTTTTCATTTTGTTTAGATTGCTGTTTTTGGGGTGGCCTTTCTATAGGCTGGAAGTTTGTGGTAGCTCTTAATTGTGGAGCTTGCTGTCTGTGGGTGGGGAGGACTAGTGGCTTGTCAAGGTTTCCTAGTTAGGGAAGCTTGTTTCTGTATTCTGGTGGGTGTATCTCTGTCTCTTGTCTTCTCTCTGAAGTGCAGCGAAGTGTCCAGTAGTGAGTTCTGGGGTGTCTATGGGTTTGGTATGGCTTTGGGCATCCTGTCTTTTAGTCCTCAGTGCTGTGTTCTTGCTTTGCTAGATAATTAGCATGGTATATCTTGCTCTGGAACTTGTTGACTCTTTGTTGGAGTTTGGTTTCAGTGTGGGTATGGAGGCTTTTGGATGAGCTCTTGTCAAATTAATTAATGTTCCCTGGAATCAGGAGTTCTCTGATGTTCTCAAGTTTTGGAGTTAAGCCTCCTGCCTTTGGCTCTCAGTCTTATTCTTACAGTAGCCTCAAGACTCATTTTGAAGAGAATGGGCTGCCTTTCTGGGTGCCTGGTGTCCGCCACCAGTGTTCAGAAGTTGTTTCGTGGAAGTTGTTCAGCATTCAAACGATCTTTTGATGAATTTGTGGGGGAGAAGGTGGTCTCTTGGTCCTATTCCTCTGCCATCTTGGGACTACCCTCTGCAGCTATGCAGTTTTACAAAATAATCTCAAGCATCTTAGCCTTAGAGTCTGAGGGTCGAACAGCTCCCAGTTATCAAGGATGTATCTCAAGGGCATCTGTGCGGGAGTGGATTTTTTTTTTTTCCCATCTGGAAGTAATGACAGGAAAAGCTAATAGGATCCCATGGGTGGACTTCCCTGGGCTAACGCTTATCCTTCCCAGCACTGGGGCAACCTGAGAGCTGAGCGTCCTTGTGTCAAGATGCAGATCCCTGGGAAGGTGAAGGCAGGTCAAACTCCTGGGATCCCAGAAGTGGAGTTAGGCATTCCCAAGGCCTCCAGCATGACTAGTGCTGAGTAGGATTAAGACATTGTGTTCTGAGAGCCAAGCATCCATCCCTCGGTCAGGACATGGATGCCAAGGGAGCTTGAGAGACTTGTTGGGATCCCCTTTACTGGAATTGGGTGTCCCCAGGGTTTCCAGTAGAGGAGTGTCACATGGACCTGAATGGAAGAAGTGGTCAGACTTGTTGTCAGTTTGTCCACCTCAGTTGGAAATAAATAGCATGATGAAGAGCAATCCAAGCCTATGCCCTGAAACTGGGAACTTGGTGGAATAGCTGCAAATTTAATTTTGTATTGTCCTGAGGGTTGTAGTCATTTGGTTTTTAATTTTTTAAGAAAAGTTTTCTGAGTCAACCAATTAGAGCCTTGGAATGGAGAGATCCACCAAGGTAGCCCAGAAGTGCTAGACATAGATAACTGGCCACAAACCCAACAATTTGGTTGATTTTTTAAATTAGCATAGGATCATGTCTATGATAGAAAAATATTTGATTTAAATGCAAAGATCTAAAAAATCAAGTAATCATTATAAAGAAAACATGATGAATCATACGAATCAAGGCTCTTGGATGAGTTGTCCTACTTCTGATGTCATCTTTTTATCTTTGTGTGAGTGTAATTTTTCCCCGTTTGAGCATTGTTTTAAGGTGATTTTGAGGTCGCAGTTCTCTCTATAGGCCACTCCAGTGCAGGGACCCTTTGTCAGTGGAAGCTAACCCTAGAGTTAATTTTCTTTTAGTTTCACTGTACATGAGCCAGTTAATACCTGATAAGGGTCCTTCTATCCAGGTTGGTGATAGTCCTTTGCATTGTGTCTTTTCTAGAACCTATAATCCTCTGGTTGTAGGCCACAGAGCATCTGATTGCCCTCCAAAGACACATTACTGAGATAAGCTTTAGAAACAAACTTAGAGTATCTCTTAATAACTCAATTAAAGTTTTTAGTAATATGACAAAACAGCAAAGGAAGACCTGGGAAGTGAGCCTTGGCAAACATAGACCTTAATTAACAAAACTAGAATTTAATATTTAGTGAAACATAAAGAAAATTTTCCTTCATGAGGACATATTAACTCTGCAGCCAGGCAAGGCTTTATTCCATCAAATAAAAATGAGATTTGTTACAGAGCTGGGGAAAGCCAAGTGACCATCTTGTGTTTCCCTCAACCCTATTTGATTTATAGTTAGTTTACCCATTTTAATTTCCCCAATTTAGGAGTAGACTGTTGCCATGTTTTAAGGACATCAGGATAGCAAGCGTCTGACAATAAGGGGTTAATTTTTGTAAAAGCAAAATAAAGACTCTGGTCAGTTCAGTTAGTCAGTTCAGTCGCTCAGTTGTGTCCAACTCTTTGAGACCCCATGAATCTCAGCATGCCAGGCCTCCCGGTCCATCACCAACTCCCGGAGTTCACTCAGACTCACGTCCATCGAGTCAGTGATGCCATCCAGCCATCTCATCCTCTGTTGTCCCCTTCTCCTCCTGCCCCCAATCCCTCCCAGCATCACAGTCTTTTCCAGTGAGTCAACTCTTCACATGAGGTGGCCTAAGTACTGGAGTTTCAGCTTTAGCATCATTCCTTCCAAAGAAATCCCAGGGCTGATCTCCTTCAGAATGGACTGGTTGGATCTCCTTGCAGTCCAAGGGAGACTCAAGAGTCTTCTCCAACACCACAGTTCAAAAGTATCAATTCTTCGGCCCTCAGCTTTCTTCACAGTCCAACTCTCACATCCATACATGACCACAGGAAAAACCATAGCCTTGACTAGACAGACCTTTGTTGGCAAAGTAATGTCTCTGCCTTTGAATATGCTATCTAGGTTGGTCATAACTTTCCTTCCAAGGAGTAAGCGTTTTTTAATTTCATGGCTGCAGTCACCATCTGCAGTGATTTTGGAGTCCCCCCAAAATAAAGTCTGACACTGTTTCCACTGTCTCCCCATCTATTTCCCATGAAGTGATGGGACCGGATGCCATGATCTTCGTTTTCTGAATGTTGAGCTTTAAGCCAACTTTTTCACTCTCCACTTTCACTTTCATCAAGAGGCTTTTGAGTTCCTCTTCACTTTCTGCCATAAGGGTGGTGTCATCTGCATATCTGAGGTTATTGATATTTCTCCCGACAATCTTGATTCCAGCTTGTGTTTCTTCCAGCCAGTGTTTCTCATAATGTACTCTGCATATAAGTTGAATAAGCAGGGTGACAATATACAGCCTTCACGTACTCCTTTTCCTATTTGGAACCAGTCTGTTGTTCCATGTCCAGTTCTAACTATTGCTTCCTGACCTGCATACAGATTTCTCAAGAGTCAGGTCAGGTGGTCTGGTGTTCCCATCTCTTTCAGAATTTTCCACAGTTTATTGTGATACACACAGTCAAACGCTTTGGCATAGTCAATAAAGTAGAAATAGATGTTTTTCTGGAACTCTCTTGCTTTTTCCATGATCCAGCGGATGTTGGCAATTTGATCTCTGGTTCCTCTGCCTTTTCTAAAACCAGCTTGAACATTACGAGGTTCATGGTTCGCATATTGCTGAAGCCTGGCTTGGAGAATTTTGAGCATTACTTTACTAGCGTGTGAGATGAGTGCAATTGTGCAGTAGTTTGCGCATTCTTTGGCATTGCCTTTCTTTGGGATTGGAATGAAAACTGACCTTTTCCAGTCCTGTGGCCACTGCTGAGTTTTCCAAATTTGCTGGCATATTGAGTGTAGCACTTTCACAGCATCATCTTTCAGGATTTGAAATAGCTCAACTGGAATTCCATCACCTCCACTAGCTTTGTTCGAAGTGATGCTTTCTAAGGCCCACTTGACTTCATATTCCAGGATGTCTGGCTCTAGGTCAGTGATCACATCATCATAATTATCTGGGTTGTGAAGATCTTTTTTTGTACAGTTCTTCTGTGTATTCTTGCCACCTCTACTTAACATCTTCTACTTCTTTTAGGTCCATACCATTTCTGCCCTTTATCGAGCCCATCTTTGCATGAAATGTTCCCTTGGTATCTCTAATTTTCTTGAAGAGATCTCTAGTCTTTCCCATTCTGTTGTTTTCCTCTATTTCTTTGCATTGATCGCTGGGGAAGGCTTTCTTATCTCTTCTTGCTATTCTTTGGAACTCTGCATTCAGATGGTACATGTAGATTAAGCTCAGCCTTATTTACTTTAACAGAGTAAGAAAAGCTTTTAAAAACAAATATAAACCAGTTAAAAGCAAAGAAATTCACACTGTGTTATTAAATACCACATTCCTAGATAACTTTGTTTTCTTAACAGAGAGGAAAAAAAAAAAAAAAAACGAAAAACAGTCTGGCACCAGGTTACTATTAATTATAAAATTTGTTTATCTGGTTCATCTTAAAAAATGTTTACCATAAACCTTAAAGAAGCAGCGGTATTTTTGCAAAAGCATCAAAATGAAACCATGGAAGACACATTTAGAATCTGATTACATTGCAGTTGACAAAGCAACCTGGTTATTGCTGTGTCATGTAACACTTTAATATGATAATTAGAATCACAACTGACAATATTTTTGCAGGACATATCAGATCTTTATGAATTTCACATAATTTTTAGACTACCTGCATTAGTGTCATTTACCATATAATATAGCCTAAAAAGATTTGTTAGTTATTTACAGTACTTCCCATGTACCTTTAACATATTAAATGAACATAATTAGTTTAATATCCTTCTTTGGGATGCCTCAGGGCCCCTCAGAAACACCTCAAAGTTAGCTAGAAGTCAAAACAACTTCATTTGACTTTAAGGAAGTTTTCCCCAAAATATCTAAAGGGTTTATAACATTCAGTGAGATAGGATCATGCAGTTCACTGTGAAACAACAGTTATTCACTTAGCAATAGTAACAAGAGATTTCAAAGGTAAACACAGAACAGATCATTTCAAAGGAAAATAAACAATATCCATTATCAAAGGCAATTTAACATTTTAAGAAAACTTGTACGACGCACCCTATATTTCTTAAGCAACCATGAAGTATCCTTTATATCAGTACAGTACTCTATAGATTGGTAAATATAAATCACTTAAAGCTCTTACCTCATTTGCATTTTCTTTCCTTTAAAGTTTCTTTGCATCGTCACTTTCCTTGCTGACAATTTGCAACAGATATAAACCTATGCACAGTAAAAGTATTACACAATGTCAATGACTCAAGACACGTCTCTGTTAATTAGATCAGCAAACAAACACAAACAGTTCACATGAAACTGAAATTCATTTAGTTTAATTTTTTTGAATTTAGAGTTATTTGATTTGTAAGCACTTACTTTTCTTTAGGCCAACTAAATTAGAGCTCATTTATAAATTAGCCTCAGTAATATTATCCAGAGACAAAGATACACACTGAGACATACATATATATCCAGATAGAGACTTTATAATTTTTTTGTTTGATCAGAAGAACCAGACAGGGTAAAGAAACTGGGTAGGGGAAGGAGTGAGGGAATCTGGGCTCTCCTTCCCCCTGAGAGATAGGAGAATTTAGATGGGAATTCTTTATGATGTTAGGAGAGTTTTCTGATTTTTTAGGCTATGGGTTATAGGATAAAGTCCTAGTATTTTAACAGAGGATTTTTGAACACAGAGTAAGGTGGGAGATTGTTCTTCTCAAGTACAGTGGGTGAGAAAATCCAAGGAAAAAGTAAAGAGCAGAGCACGCTGGCTGGTGAGATGGTACGAGGACTAGCAAGCTGCTCAGGAAGAAAGATTCTGAGAGGCAGCAGGACCTGGGGGAGGTAAATTTTTTTTTTATCCCAGGAAAACAAGTTTATCATTCAGTGGTGCAGATTTGTTGCAGCAGGCACCAAGTTCCAACTCCCAGCACACTGTTTGCCCTGTTGAGAAAAACACAATCCTAGTGCATAAGGCATACTGGGGGTTGTAGTTTAGGCAGAGTGAGAGAAAGAGAGAGAAAAGTCACAAGTCTCCAGCCGAGGTTTGGGCAAGACCTGCAGTTTACCTTACATCTGAGGCATGGCACCAAATTGTCAGGTGTGGTTCTTTTCCTCCATCCTTGTCTTGTAGAAAAAATTAAAATTACAGATCAGGAAAGCTCATGCAGGCAGGATTTATTAAACAAGCGACATGAAACACACTCTTGAGTTGTGAGAGCAGACCGACCTCTGTAAGAGTGGTCCCACCCTGTCTTAGGCTTTCTTTTAATGTCCTTTGTTCTGTCTCCTAAGCAGTCCCCGGAGTCTGATTTGTTCTGCCACATGTCAAACAGCTAGTTGTGATTTTGGTGTTCTTGTAGAAAATGAGCGCATGCCCTTCTATTCTGCCATCTTAAAGATATTACTAGCAATATCACAAGGTTGCCAGGGGGAGTGTCAATAACCTCAGATATACAGATGTCACTACTCTAATGGCAGAAAGCAAAGAAGAACTAAGGAGCCTCTTGATGAAGGTGAAAGAGGAGAGTGAAAAAGCTGGTTTAAAACTCAACATTTAAAACACGAAAATCATGGCATCTGGTCCCATCACTTCATGGCAAATAGATGGGGAAACAATGGAAACAGTGACAGACTTTATTTTCTTGGGCTCCAAAATCACTGTAGATAGTGACTGCAGCCATTAAATTAAAAGATGCTTGTTCCTTGGAAGAAAAGCTATGACAAACCTAGACAGCATATGAAAAAGCAGAGACATCACTGCCATCAAAGGTTCATATAGTCAAAGCTATGGTTTTTCCAGTAATCATGTCTGGATGTGAGACTTGGACTATAAAGAAGGCTGAGCACCAAAGAATTGATGCTTTCAAACTGTGGTGCTGGAGAAGACTCTTGAGAGTTCCTTGGACTGCAAGGAGATCAAACCAGTCAATCCTAAAGGAAATCAATCCTGAATATTCATTGGAAGGACTGATGTTGAAGCTGAAGCTCCAATACTTTGGTCACTTGATGTGAAGAAGCCAATTCATTGGAAAAGACCCTGATGCTGGGAAAGATAGAGGCCAGGAGGAGAAGGGGATGACAGAGGATGAGATGATTGGATGGCATCATCCATTAAATGGACATGAATTTGAGCAAGCTCTGAGAGATGATGAAGGACAGGGAAGCCTGGTGTGCTGCAGTCCATGGGGTTTCAATGAATCAGAAAGGACTGAGCGACTGAAGAACAACAGCAGGGTCAATCAGGGCTTATACCTGAGACCAACCAGGGAAGGGGTCATGATGGGTGTGTTTTTCCCACCAATGATTTTTACTCCAGGCTGCAGAGTTTTCCTTTGTTTTATTTTACTCTGGCTTTTTTATTTCTTTGTTTGCCTTTTAGTTGCCACTGTTTAACTGCCATTTTGGACTCCTTTCTCAAACCACCTAACATTTCCTTATATCTGTAGAAACACAGATTAAGGACTGGTAGTATTTCAGACAAAACCTCAAAATTATAACCCATATGTATCAGTTTGTGTGAATGTGTGTGTTCAGTGAAGTCCGACACTTTTGCAACCCTATGGACTGTAGCCTGCCAGATTCCTCTGTCCATCCAATTTTCCAGGGAAGAATACTGGAGTGGGTTCCCATTTTCTACTCTAGGGGATCTTCCCGACCCAGGGATTGAACCCACATCTCCAGTGAGTTCTTTACCACTGTACCACTTGGGGAGCCCATTCATTAGTTTACTCAATCTTATAGAATTAATCATTTTTACTAGCATTTTCATGAAGTGAGAAATTCTGTTAAATTTTAAATATCTTACCTGGTTCAGCAGCATGATATGAAAGTTTTCAGAAACCTGTTCTTGTCAGAAGTCCTTCCTGTGACTCTTCTTAAAGATGGAGCAATTTGGAAAGCCTCAGCTTAAACTGTCTGCAGATGATTAAAGACTTAAAAAAGCAAAGTTAGAGATCTGATTACAGTGTTTTTTGACAAGGAAGTTTAACCAAGTTGTTGGGGCATCCAGTATTTTAAGATAACAACTAGAATTATGACTGATACAATTATACCAGTACATATCCAAATTTCAGAAACTTTAACTTTTACCATGTCTGTGTTAATAACATTCATTCATAAAGTATACTCTAAGTAGCTTTATCACTCATGTGATAATGCTGTCCAGTAATTTTATGTACCAAATAATATTAGTTAAGAATTTCTCTTAGATGCATCAGGGGCTCTCTAAAGCATTTTAAAGCTGTCTGGAAATCAAAAGAAGTTTAATGAAAATTGTATATTTGAAAAGTTTGTGAAAAATTTTCAAAACACTTGGTCAAATAAGGTCATAGATCACTGTGAAACATTACTTTTTTCTTAACCAAAGTGAGAAGACATCTCAAACGCAAATACAGATCACTTCAAGGCACAGAAGTTCACACAATCTGTTATCAAAGTCAGCATTCCAGGAGAACTTTGTCCTTCTAATAGAAAGAGAAAACCAAATCTAGTCTTGTACCAGTTTGCTTTTAATAATAAAAGTCATTTACTTAATTAAATTCAGTATAAACTTAGCCCATCTGTACCACACACAAAGTTCTTTTTTCAGTGTTGCCTTTCTACAAACCTTTCATCATTTTCTGTATCTATGTTATTTTGTTCTTAAATTATCCCGTGTTGAAACAACTGCATAAACTTCCATCATTTAACTTGATTTAGCACAACTCTAAAATTTTACATTACCAAATATCTGTAGAGATCATTTATATCTAAAAGGCACAAAAAGAGAAATGCAAATTTCTCTTCTAACTCATTATACAAAACTCAATCATCTTGGCTATTTTCAGGAATTTTTTTTCTCCAGTTCTCAAGTATCCATTTAAGTTTTAAAAAACAGATAAAAAAAAAAAAAAAAACAGATAATAGTAATAGACAGTAATGTATATCATTTGCTCACATTCACATGGCTCACTTAAAACCAGAAAGAGGGAACAGGATTTGGACTCAGGCAGGAAGATAACACAGACACCCACACACATATCCTCCAATATAAGCCAAATTGCAAAAGGCCCATTTTGATACAATAGCAGAGCCATTATGGGTCATTGTTCTCCAGATCTTAGAGAGTACTGAGCATACACAGTGTTACAATAAAAATACAGTTTTCTTTCATTTACATGAACATAGCTGAAGATCTCCCAGTTTTGTAACATATACCCTAGTGGAACTGTAAGATGGAGCAGAGCTCTGATCATCCATTATTCATGGCTGGTGTCATCAAATATCAAGCAAACAACAATTTAAAATGTTCTCTCAGGATCACAGTTCCCTAGCCCCAAACAGGGAGATTCCAAAACCATGTCCCTTTAGTCAAAATGGGGAGAATCTCAACCAACATCCCATCAGAAATAAAACTGAATGAATGACCAAGGCTAGTCCAAAAGGGAAAATGCTAAGCAGTGCTGCACCACAGGCAAAGCCCAACTCAATGCATCATCACACATGAGCTGCACTATTCACCAAAGACATCTCAGTTGGCCAGTGCAAGTACTGACGCACATACAAACAACAAACGTATGGTCCCACATACAAAGAATCAGCCCAGGTAGAGCCCCCAAATTCCACCTCCATTTCCAGATGGAGGCCGCAGAGTGACCTGGCTCCCAAAAGAGACTGGACACAAGTGACTCACCCCAAAATGATACAAAAGCATATGAAATACAGTTGCACAGACAGAAATTCAGAGGAGGTGTAAAAATTTTTATATCCATACCCAGATAGAGGCCTCTAAACAGATTGGCCCAGTTCTCTAAAGAGAACAGACCCAGAGTGGCTCACTTCCTGTAAGAGAAGCAGCCCAAATGGAGTAGAGGGAGTTCCCAGCCTGCACAGGCTGGAATGACTTAACTTCCAAGCAACACTGAATGTGAACTGCAGCTCTGGACATTTCTTTGCTCCAAACAGTCTTGTGCCATGAGGCAGTTGGTACCTCTCAAGGACAGTGCCTCCCAGTTCCTTGGAGCAAATGAGCTCCAGCAGCCTCTGGGGACTCAGAGAAGGGGCTTTCTGTGGCTGGAGTTGACCTACTGTGGGCACAGACTCTGGGCTGCCTTGCCAAAATTGTAACTGAAAGCAAGTTCATGTGCCTGATGTACAGTGAAGCCAAACAGTAAGGAAATGTCAGAGTTTGGAGGAGAGCAAGGTTTATTGTAGGGCCATGCAAGGAAATGGGTGGCTTATGCCTCCAAAACTCCAAAATCACCAAGGGATTTCAGGAAAGTATTTTTAAAGGCTAGGTAAGGGAGAGGGGTCACAGGGTATGTGATCAGCTCATGTACAATTCTCTTGATTGGTTGATGGTGAGGTAAAAGGACAGTGTCACAGGGGTTAACATTATCAATCCTTAGGCTTCAAGGGGCCTGGGAGCTATATGCTCATGATCATCAACTAGTTAACATCTTCCTTTAGGTGGGGGTTTTCATATCTGTAAAACAACTCAGGAAATATGATTCAAATACTGTCATCTAGGTGCTTCAGAGAGGAGTTAAAACAGGATATGGGGAAGGGATCTGTCTTGGGAAGACCCCATAGGGTCCTGCTCAGTTACAGATAAAGGCCTATGAGGGACTGGGGTGGATGCAGGGTGGGAGGATAAAGGTAGGCATGTCAGTGAGTGTTCAGGAACAAGATGGAAACCAACCTGGCTGTGAGAAAAGATTCCTGTTGGGACAGAGGGATATATGATGGGAAAAGCAGGTTGGGGCTATTGCAAATATGCAGGCACTCACATTGGTCCTGATTGTACTGAGGCAGGAGGCTTGGCTTTGCAAGCTGCATAAGATGATATATCTCCTAAATTCACCAAATGCACCGATGTTTATTTCTCAGGGACTGATAAACTGAGCAATCTGTTAAAGCACCAAGATAACTCACAAGATTCTATCAGTTCTTTGGTCTTGAGTTGTGTCCTTTAATTAAGAAAATATGAATTGCATGTTCATGTGCATTTAATTCAGGTTCTGGAATGATTATTTGATCCAAGTAAAGTAGTTTCTTTCCTATGCTTTGGTTTCTCAAATCCCAGTGAGTGGCATCAAAGGCTTGCTTGGGTAGTCAGATATACTCCCTACTTTCAGGAAGGATACCTGGAACTTGGAAGCAAGAGCTCTGTCCTTCCTCAGGGGGAAGAATTTTAATAGTTTAGAAGAAAGTGGTTGATTGGAACAGATACTAAAGACCAAATATTCTGAGGTGAGTCAGAACTAGGCACTTGGAGGGACTTTGGTGATGATTGAGTCCTGTACCTAGTGGTGGCTGTACACCTGTTACATGCAGGTAGGGCATCATCTGCTCGTTGCTTACTGGTTCCAATCCCCATGGACTGCAGCCCACCAGGCTCCTCCGTCCATGGGATTTTCCAGGCAAGAGTACTGGAGTGGGGTGCCATCGCCTTCTCCAAGCAGTACTTTAATCCTATCACAACGTTGGGAGTTGGTCAGCGAGAACAGTATTTTAGTTGTGACTCCTCATTTTTTACTCTCACTGTTGCTGAATTTTTGCAAATGTATCAAATGTGTGTGTCTTTTTGTTTCTCTTAAAGAAGAGGATTTAAAACAGTTATCTGTGTGTAATAGTAGATTCTTGGTGTTAGCTGTAGTGTGGGAAAAAGTGTTGGGAATATGTGTGTTGATAAGACAAGGGACACTGAAGAAGTAAAGTCTTTGATTACCTGATAGGAAAGAAGGGAGACAAAAGGCCAGGCATGAAGCAGAAAAGGCCTAGAAGTTCTGAGGCAGGAAGGCTCTGCAGTGCCCACAGCCTGGTGGACCCCAGGGCAGAGGGTGTGGAGAAAACTGGAGAGCCTTGGGGAGGGTGGGGCATGCAGCCTGCACTGCTGCTTCAATTATTTTGAAGTGGAAAGAACAGAGAGTTGATGAAAGGGGAAGGGATGAGAAAATGGATTTTGAGCAAGTTTTAGGAACCAAGGCAAGTCTCAGAGGAAAGGAGAGAAGATTCTAGCTTGAGCATTGACACTCATGACTAATTGGATTTGGCTTGGGTCACTCTGAGAAAGCCAGGGTGGTGCCCCATAGCTCAACAGCAATGTGGGTGTTCTGATATCCTCCTGGATGGGTTCCAGTGACATCTATGCTAGGTGCTGTGCTTGGTCATGGAGATTCCATGTAGTATGTAAGTAGTCATTGCCCTGAAGGATTGTGGTCTCTGGTGGGACAGTTAGTGGGAAATACTGCTGCTGGATGAAGAGTTGTAGGAGGAGAGGGAAGGAGAAAGGATCATGGTGGAGAGGATAATTCTTGGAGTGGAACTGGGTTGGGGGATAGCTCATTCAGCATTGGTTGAATTGTTGAGTATATGCCCTCAGGGATAAATTGGAATTAAGGAGTCAGGTCTGCAGGTCCAAATCCTTATTTAGGTGGTGACATGTGATTTAGGTTCCTGTCAGTCATCTAAAGGAGGTGAAAATCTTCATCCCTTGATGGTGTCCAGAGGGCTCTGTCTGGAATTTTGAGATTTGGCAGCAAAGGAATTTGTGAAAGTTCTTAAATCAAGAGCCATGGGGAAAGAAATTTGCCTAATTGAGCAAATTAATTTCTTTTCTGCATGGGATTACTCAAGAGTGGTGTCGTGGTGACAGCTGCTCTTTGTCTGACTTTGTCCTGTTCAGAGCAACATTGATCCTTTCAGTTAACTCAACAGCCCAGGTGGGTGTTATTATCTCCAGGTGTTCTCCCCACTTTCCAGAGACTGATACTGAAAGGTTACTTGACTAGTTCAAGGTCATACAACCAGAGAGTGGTAAAACCTAGACTCTAACACAGGAAGATTTCCGCCTGAGGTATACCAAGTACAATTTTTTTTATCTTTAAATTTTAAAAAGTAGTGGTAAAATGCAAAAACCATAAATTTACCATCTTAACTACTTTTAAGCATTTGATTCAGGGTTGTTATGTACATTCACATTATAATACAACTTATTTTCAGAACCCTTTTCATCCTGCATTAGTGTGCCATTAAACACTAACTCCCCAGTCCCTTTCCAGCCGCTGGGAATCACAGGGCCACTTTGTTTCTCTCTAAATTTGACTGCTCTGAGTACCTTCATGTAAGTAGAATCATACAGTATTTTTCCTGTGTCCATTTTACACCCCCTCCCTCACCATCAGTGTGTAAGGGCCCAGTTTCTTCACATCCTTGCTAAACCTTCTCTTTTCTTCTTTGTTTTCCCCATATTAGTTCCTCTAAAATGTGTGAGGTAGTGTCTCATTTCCCTGATGGTTAGTGATGTTGAACATCTTTCCTGCTCAAGCAGAATTTTACAGAGGACCTCTCAGGCAGGGTGTCATTATCTGGGTAAGTCCCAGTGCTAATTTCCTGAGTGATTTCTGTAGGGAATAACTGTAGGATAAATGACCCAACATCTTTTAAGCCAGTTTGGTAATAAAACTCATAGATTTATACTTTTGTTTTGGAAGGAAATTGAGACCTAGAAATATTAAGGGTCATGAATGTACCGAACTGGAATGGAGTAGGGGAGCAGTGGGGAGGTGGACCTTTAAGGCCCTGGGTCCTCATTACCACTGCTGGGAGTAGAATCCAGTCTTCTGACTCCTGGACCAGGGTCCTTTAGGCATGCCAGGCAGGGTTTACACAATCTGAAGCTCAGTCTCTTATTGCTTATTTAATAATTCATAGACATTCATTTATTTAACATGTAATTCTTAAGCATCTTCTCTGCACTATATATTGTGCTAGAAATAAAGCAATAGGTATAAGAAATCTGATCTCCACTTTTACAGGTTATTATTATTTCACCTTGAAAATTTCCTAGCTCTGGCAAAATCAGTAAATTGATCTTAGTCTTTGGGCTATCTCTGCATATTAATTATTATCACTTACACAGTGCATACTGGATTTGAATGGGGTTTTGTGGGGTGATCTTCTATTTAGTTACTGTTTTCTCCTGTTAAAATTAATAAATAATTTGCAGAGAAATAATTTGAGATTATATAAATATCATACTCCACATCAAACTTTTACCCATTAGTTTTAAGTTCCATGGATAATTTTCTAACTCCATTGTTGCTTCTATGTTTGTTTGCATTCTAGAATGGAAAAGCTTTCCCTTCTCTCTTGTTTATGTTACAGTAAGGATTCGTGGATTCATTCATTATTTAGTGGGTTATGATTCATTGCCATATATTTTAATTTTTTTTTTTTTCTAAAGGCAAGATTGTTTCTTTATTATTTCTGGCTGTGCTGAGTCTCTATTGCTGTGTGTGGGCTTTCCTTGTGAAGAACAGGGGCTACTTTCTAGTTTGGTTTGTGAGCAGTGGTCTCTCTTGTTTCAGAGCATGGGCCCTAGAGTGAGTGGGCTTCAGTAGTTTCAGTTCTTGGGCTCAGCAGTTGTAGCTTATGGGCTCTAGAGTGCTGGCTGAGTGGTTATCCTGTGACATGTGGGATCCTCCTGGACCAGGGATCAAAGCTGTCTTGCCTGCATTGGCAGACAGATTCTTTACTACTGAGCCACCAAGGAAGCCCCATTCATTTATTTCTGTGCTTGAAGTATCCCAGGTTTGTCTAGTGAGAGCCCTGCGAGTTGACTTCTCTGTCCTTTCTACACATCCTCATGATTCTGTTGAAAAAAATTTCACAACATGAAAGTTGGGAATTACAATTTATTTGCCAGCAAATTTGGAAAACTCAGCAGTGGACACAGGACTGGAAAAGGTCAGTTTTCATTTCAATCCCAAAGAAAGGCAATGCCAAAGAATGCTCAAACGACTGCACAATTGCACCCATCTCACACGCTAGTAAATTAATGCTCAAAATTCTCCAAGCCAGGCTTCAGCAATACATGAACCATGAACTCCCAGATGTTCAAGCTGGTATAGAAAAAGCAGAGGAACCAAAGATCAAATTGCCAACATCTGCTGGATCATGTAAAAAGCAAGAGAGTTCCAGAAAAACATCTATTTCTGCTTTATTGACTATCCCAAAACCTTTGACTGTGTGAATCACAATAAACTGTGGAATATTCTTAAAGAGAGGGGAACACCAGATCGCCTGACCTGCCTCTTGAGAAACTTATATGCAGGTCAGGAAGCAACAGAACTGGACATGAAACAACAGACTGGTTCCAGATAGGAAAAGGAGTATGTCAAGGCTGTATATTGTCACCTTGCTTATTTAAAGTATATGCAGAGTACATCATGGGAAATGCTGGGCTGGAAGAAGCACAAGCTGGAATCAAGACAGCCGGGAGAAATATCAATAACCTCAGATATGCAGATAACACCACCCTTATGGCAGAAAGTGAAGAGGAGGTAAAAAACCTCTTGATGAAAGCATATTAAAAATTAGAGACATTACTTTGCCAACAAAGGTCCATCTAGTTAAGGCTGTGGTTTTTCCAGTGGTCATGTATGGATGTGAGAGTTGGACTGTGAAGAAAGCTGAGCGCTGAAGAGTTGATGCTTTTGAACTGTGGTGTTGGAGAAGACTCTTGAGAGTTCCTTGGACTGCAAAGAGATCCAACCAGTCCATTCTAAGAGAGATCAGTCCTGGGTGTCCTTTGGAAGGACTGATGCTGAAGCTGAAACTCCAATACTATGGCCACCTCATGGGAAGAGTTGACACATTGGAAAAGACCCTGATGCTGGGAGGGATTGGGGGCAGGAGGAGAAGGGGACAACAGAGGATGAGCTGGCTGGATGGCATCACCAACTCGATGGACATGAGTTTGAGTAGACTCCGGGAGTTGGTGATGGACAGGGAGGCCTGGCGTGCTGCGATTAATGGGGTCGCAAAGAGTCTGACACGACTGAGCGACTGAACTGAACTGAACTGAACTGATCTGAATTGAGGCAAAATGAGGACTGTGGCCCGGGAGACAGCTTTAGAGAAATGGCTCAACGGAGGCAAGAGGAGGAGCTAGGATATATAGGAGTTTTGAAACAAAGGGCAAGTAGCCAGGAACATCAAAAGATTACTGTAAATTAAAGTAAATCCAATATCCCAAGTTAAGGAATTTAGTGCTTTTATATATATGGGAAGACAAGAGTCTGGGCTCACTGAACATATTTCTTTGCTGTATATCTCTGTTATCTGGAGCCCGTATCCTGTGTTTTCATGTGCTGAGTTTCCTTAGGGCTCATCACAGGGAATGGCTGCAGAGAGTGGCTGAGGTCTAATGGCTACTAGATGGCAGGTATTCTTTTCCTTCCTGAATTTCCTCAGGGCTCACCAGTTCCTGCTGATGTTTGTGACATCCTTGTTTACTGATATTGCAGGAAATATTTAATTTCTTAAAATAATTTCATCTCTCAATTCCTTGCTTCCTTATTTTATGGTGCAAGGTGTTCCAGGCCCAGCTTGTACTTTCTCTGGCTGTTGTTTTTCACCTACTGATAGTGGTTCTGCTACTGGAAATGCCTGGGACTTTGCTCACCTGAGTTCATACTAGTTATAGCAGCACCCACAGATGTTCCTTTTTTGGAACCAGTCTTGTGACCTGACCTGTACTTGAGTTCTTAGGATTGTGAGACGAGTCTCAGCAAGAACCATTAGGGAACTTTGAAAAGGCAAGGTTTATCACTCACATGTACACGTTGGGTGACAGAGTGATGTCCTGGATGAAAGAGAGAGAGTTCAGTTCAGTTCAGTTCAGTTTACTCAGTCAAGTCCGAGTCTCTGTGACCCCATGGACAGCACGCCAGGCTTCCCGGTCCATCACCAACTCCCAGAGCTCACTCAAACTCATGTCATCGAGTTGGTGATGCCATCCAACTATTTCATCCTCTGTCGTCCCCTCCTCCTACCACCTTCGATTGTTCCTAGCATCAGGGTCTTTTCCAAAGAGTCAGTTCTTTGCGTCAGGTGGCCAAAGTATTGGAGTTTCAGCTTTAGCGTCAGTCCTTCCAATGAATATTTAGGACTGATGTCCTTTAGCATGGATTGGTTAGACCTCCTTGCAGTCCAAGGGACTCTCAAAAGTCTTCTCCAACACCACAGTTCAAAAGCATCACTTCTTCAGCACTCAGCTTTCCTTATAGTCCAACTCTTACATCCATACATGACTAATGGAAAAATCATAGCTTTGACAAGATGAGCCTTTGTCAGCAAAGTAACGTCTCTACTTTTTAATATGCTATCTAAGTTTGTCATAGCTTTTCTTCCAAGGAGCAAGCATCTTTTATTTACAGATAGCTGCAGTCACCATCTGTAGTAATTTTTGAGCCCAAGAAAATAAATTCTGTCACTGTTTTCATTGTTTCCCCAACTATTTGCCCATGAAGTGATGGGATTGGATGCCATGATCTTTGTTTTCTGAATGTTGAGTTTTAAGCCCACTTTTTCACTCTCCTCTTTCACATTCATCAAGAGGCTCTTTAGTTCTTCTTCAATTTCTGCCATAAGGATAGTGTCATCTGCATATCTGAGGTTATTGATATTTCTCCCAGTAATCTTGATTTCAGCTTGTGCTTCATCCAGCCGAGCAATTCTCATGATGTACTCTGCATATAAGTTAAATAAGCAGGGTGACAATATATAGCCTTGACGTACTTTTTTCCCAATTTGGAACCAGTTCGTTGTTCCATGTCTGGTTCTAACTGTTGTTCTTGACCTGCATACAGATTTCTAAGGAGGCAGGTAAGTTGGTCTGGTATTCCCATCTCTTGAATAATTTCCCACAGTTTGTTGTGATCCACACAGTTAAAGGCTTTAGCGTAGTCCAGGGAGAGAGTATTTGGATCTGGACTTCTGCCTCTTTGGGGTTGAGAGTGTGGTGTCTAGTATTCAACAGGTTCACTCTTTATTGGTTAATTAAAACATGAGAGTGGGACTTAAAAAAAACAGGAAGGGAGGAGCAAGCAAGCAGTGAGATAGTCTGTTATCATGTCAATGTGAGCTTTCTACAAAAAGGAACTTCGTGGATAAGCTGGCCTGGCTCTTTATCTAGTCGTGTAGTTGGCATGTGTTCACTGGAGGTGAATGTTTTTGTAATGGATGTCTCCATAGCTTGATGTTAGGAAATTACATTATAATCAAAACAGCTAATTGTCAGGTGTTTGCATACAGTTTCCCAACCCTGGAGTTAGCCATTGCTTCAAGGAGCCTGGTTCCTTTTAGGAAAAAATGTATTAAAAACCAGGATCTAGGTGAAGAGGAACAAAAGGCACAAAATTCCAGTTACAAATAAATCATGAAGACTTAATGTCCAGGTTAGTAACTGTAGTTAATAATACTGTATTGCAGACTTTCCTGGTGGTCCAGTCATAAAGAATCCACCTGCCAATATAGGGAACACAGTTTCAGTCCCTGGTCTGGGAATACCTCACATGCTGCAAGGCAACTAAGCCCATGCAGCATGGAGCCCATGCTCCCCAATAAGGGAAGCCATCACAATGAGAAGCCTGAGCACCACAACTAGAGAGTAGCCCCTGCTCGACACAACTCAAGAAAGCCCATTCGTAACAATGAAGACCCAGTGCAACCATAAATAAACAAAGTTAAAATTACCTCCCCCAAACTACTAATACATTGAAAAATTACTATATTGCATATTTGAAAGCACTGGCACCCCACTCTGGTACTACTGCTTGGAACTCCCATGGACAGAGGAGCCTGGTGGGCTGCAGTCCATGGGGTCGCTAAGAGTTGGACACGACTGGGCGAATTCCCTTTCACTTTTCACTTTCATGCACTGGAGAAGGAAATGGCAATCCACTCCAGTATTCTTGCCTGGAGGATCCCAGGGACAGAGGAGTCTAGTGGGCTGCTGTCTATGGGGTCGCACAGAGTCGGACGCGACTGAAGCGACTTACCAGCAACAGCAGCAAAGTGCCTAAGGGAGAAGGCAACGGTAACCCACTCTAGTACTCTTGCCTGTAAAATCCCATGGGTGGAGGAGCCTGGGAGGCTACGGTCCATGGGGTCGTGAAGAGTCGGACACGACTGAGCGATTTCACTTTCACTTTTCACTTTTATGCATTGGAGAAGGAAATGGCAACCCACTCCAGTGTTCTTGTCTGGAGAATCCCAGGGACGGGGGAGCCTGGTGGGCTGCCGTCTATGGGGTCAGACTGAGTCGGACACGACTGAAGCTACTTAGCAGCATCAACAACAGCAAAGTACCTAAGAGAGTCGATTGAGAAAAAATTGCAGAGCCTAAATATTGACAGTTATGTTTTATTCAGTAGATATTCTTAAGACTTCAAGTCTAGGAGGAAGCATCTCAAGTAACCCTGAGAAAAGTGTTCTGAGGAGGTGAGGGTGTAGAGCCCAGTTATATAGGAGTTTTCCCCTAAAGGACAGGTAGTCTGAACGTCAAAATATTCTTAATGAAAGAAAACCAGATATCTCAAATTGAAGAATTTAGTGCTTTCCTTTGAATGGGAAAATGCAGGAATCTGGGCTCATGGAAATTATTCCTTTGATATGCACCTCAGTTATCTGGGGCCAGTATCTAGTGTTTTGTCATCCTGTGCTCCCTCTGGGGTCATTATTGGGGGTTGCTGCAGTTTGACTGTTGCTGGGAAGGATTGAGGGCAGGAGGAGGAGGGGCAACAGAGGATGAAATGGTTATATGGCATCATTAGCTCAATGGGTATGAGTTTGAGCAAACTCTGGGAGATCGTGAAGGGCAGGAAACCCTGGCATGCTGCAGTCCATGGGGTCCCAATGAGTCAGACCTGACTGAGCGACTGAACAGCAACAACATATAGCATGGTTTTTTGTTTGTTTGTTTGTTTCCTTCCTGTGTTCCCAAAGGACTCACCAGTTCACTCACTCAGAGGGAGGTGGCTGCAATTATTGATGACTCTGATATCCTTTGTTTACTGGTATGGGAAGCAGTATTTTATTTCTCAACTGTGAAAGTTCTCATCATGAGAAAAATATTTTGTAATTGTGTAGGTTAAAGAAACAAAACCCCTAACATTTGGGAGCTGGAATGCTCTTTGCAACTGGTATGTCTTTGCTTTTAGGACCCCTTCAGTGTGTAGAGCTAGGGCATATATATGAATGTATTGTTGTTTAGTCATTAAGTTGTGTCTGACTCTTTTGTGACACCATGCACGTTAGCCCACCAGGCTCCTCTGTGCCTGGGATTTCTGAGGCAAGATGCTGGAGGGGGTTACCACTTCCTTCTCCAGGGGATCTTTCTGACCCAGGGATCGAATCCGTGTCTTCTGCATTGGCAGGTGGATTCTTTACCACTGAGCCACCAGGGATGCCCATATATTCCCCCCACTCATGTCTCTATATATTTCAAATGTAGAATTTTCTTTTTAATAAAGCCCATTAATATAGGGTTCTAATTAGAGATTGTTACCGAGTCCAAGCTCACTATGCTCACCTCACAATAGGCTGATGAATCTGACAGATGAGCTGCTGATGCAAGGTAGAGACTTTAATTGGGGAACTGACAGACAGAGAAGATGGCAGGCTCAGTTCAGTTCAGTTGCTCAGTTATGTATGACTCTTTGTGACCCCATGAACTACAGAATGCCAGGCCTCCCGGTCCATCACCAGCTCCTGGAGTTTACCCAAACTCATGTCAATTGAGTCAGTGATGTCATCCAACCATTTCATCCTCTGTCATCCCCCTCTCCTCCTGCCCTCAAACTTTCCCAGCATCAGGGTCTTTTTAATGAGTCAGTCCTTCACGTCAGGTGGCCAAAGTATTTGTACTTCAAATGAACACCCAGGACTGATCTCCTTTAGGAGGGACTGGTTGGATTTTCTTGCAGTCCAAGGGACTCTCAAGAGACTTCTCCAACACCACAGTCCAAAAGCATCAATTCTTCGAAGCTCAGGTTTCTTTATAGTCCAACTCTCACATCCATACACGACTACTGGAAAAACCATGGCCTTGACTAGACGGACCTTTGTTAACAAAGTAATGTCTCTGCTTTTCAATATGCTGTATAGGTTGGTCATAACTTTCCTTCTAAGCAGTAAACTTTCTTTTAATTTCATGGCTGAAATCACCATCTACAGTGATTTTGGAGTCCTAAAAAATAAAGTCAGCCACTGTTTCCACTGTTTCCCCATCTATTTGCCATGAAGTGATGGGATCAGATGCCATGATCTTAATTTTCTGAATGTTGAGCTTTAAGCCAACTTTTTCCACTCCCCTCTTTCACTTTCATCAAGAGCCTCTTTAGTTCTTCTTCAATTTCTTCCATACAAGTGGTGTCATCTGCATATCTGAGGCTTTTGATATTTCTCCCGGCAATCTTGATTCCAGCTTGTGTTTCTTCCAGTCCAGCGTTTCTCATGATGTACTCTGCATATAAGTTAAATAAGCAGGGTGACAATATACAGCCTTGACATACTCCTTTTCCTGTCTGGAACCAGTCTGTTATTCCATGTCCAGTTCTAACTGTTGCTTCCTGACCTGCAAATAGGATTCTTAAGAGGCAGGTCAGGTGGTCTGGTATTCCCATCCCTTTCAGAATTTTCCACAGTTGATTGTGATCTACACAGTCAAAGGCTTTGGCATAGTCAATAAAGCAGGAATAGATGTTTTTCTGGAACTCACTTGCTTTTTCGATAATCCAGCGGATGTTGGCAATATGATCTCTGGTTCCTCTGCCTTTTCTAAAACCAGCTTGAACATCTGGAAGTTCGTGGTTCACATACTGCTGAGGCCTGGCTTGGTGAATTTTGAGCATTACTTTACTAGAGTGTGACATGAATGCCATTGTGTGGTAGTTTGAGCATTCTTTGGCATTGCCTTTCTTTGGGATTGGGATGAAAACTGACTTTTCCAGTCTTGTGTCCACTGCTGAGTTTTCCAAATTTTTGGCATATTGAGTGCAGTACTTTCACAGCATCATCTTTCAGGATTTGAAATAACTCAACTGGAATTCCATCACCTCCACTAGCTTTGTTCATAGTGATGCTTCCTAAGGCCCACTTGACTTCACATTCCAGGATGTCTGGCTCTAGTTGAGTGAACACACCATCATGATTATATGTGTCATGAAGATCTTTTCTGGTGGAGTCTTTAGGGTTTTCTATGTAGAGGATCATTTCATCTGCAAACAGTGAGATTTACTTCTCCTCTTCCAATTAGAATTCCTTTTATTTCTTTTTCTGCTCTGATTGCTGTGGCCAAAACTTCCAAAACTGTGTTGAATAGTAGTGGTGAAAGTGGGCACCCTTGTCTTGTTCCTGACTTTAGGGGAAATGCTTTCAATTTTTCACCATTGAGGATAATGTTTGCTGTGGGTTTGTCATATATAGCTTTTATTATGTTGAGGTATGTTCCTTCTATTCCTGTTCTCTGGATAGTTTTTATCATAAATGGATGTTAAATTTTGTCAAAGGCTTTCTCTGCATCTATTGAGATAATCATATGGCTTTTATTTTTCAATTTGTTAATGTGGTGTATTACACTGATTGATTTGTGGATATTGAATAATCCTTGAATCCCTGGGATAAAGCCCACTTGGTCATGGTGTATGATCTTCCTAATGTGTTGTTGGATTCTGATTGCTAGAATTTTGTTAAGGATTTTTGCATCTATTTTCATCAGTGATATTGGCCTGTAGTTTTCTTTTTTTGTGGCATCTTTGTCAGATTTTGGATTAGGGTGATGGTGGCCTCATAGAATGTGTTTGAAAGTTTACCTTCCTCTGCAATTTTCTGGAAGAGTTTGAGTAGGATATGTATTAGCTCTTCTCTAAATTTTTGATAGAATTCAGCTGTGAAGCCATCTGGACTTGGGCTTTTGTTTGCTGGAAGATTTCTGATTACAGTTTCAATTTCCGTGCTTGTGATGGGCCTGTTAAGATTTTCTATTTCTTCCTGGTTCAGTTTTGGAAAGTTGTACTTTTCTAAGAATTTGTCCATTTCTCCATGTTGTCCATTTTATTGGCATATAATTGCTGATAGTAGTCTCTTATGATCCTTTGTATTTCTGTGTTGTCTGTTGTGATCTCTCCACTTTCATTTCTAATTTTATTGATTTGATTTTTCTCCCTTTGTTTCTTGATGAGACTGGCTAATGGTATGTCAATTTTATTTATCCTTTCAAAGAACCAGCTTTTGGCTTTGTTGATTTTTGCTATGGCCTCCTTTGTTTCTTTTGCATTTATTTCTGCCCTAATTTTTAAGATTTCTTTCCTTCTACTAACCCTGGGGTTCTTCATTTCTTCCTTTTCTAGTTGCTTTAGGTGTAGAGTTAGGTTATTTGTTTGACTTTTTTCTTATTTCTTGAGATATGCCTGTATTGTTATGAACTTTCCCCTTAGCACTGCTTTTACAGTGTCCCATAGGTTTGGGGTTGTTGTGTTTTTATTTTCATTCATTTCTATGCATATTTTGATTTCTTTTTTGATTTATTCTGTGATTTGTTTGTTATTCAGCAGCATGTTGTTTAGCCTCCATATGTTGGAATTTTTAACAGTTTTTCTCCTGTACTTGAGATCTAATCTTTCTGCATTGTGGTCAGAAAAGATGCTTGGAATGGTTTCAATTTTTTTGAATTTACCAAGGCTAGATTTATGGCCCAGGACGTGATCTATCCTGGAGAAGTTCCGTGTGCGCTTGAGAAAAAGGTGAAATTATTTATCCTTTTCCTTTACCTGCTGGGTATTCCTCTGTCTTTTCATCTTGTTTGTATTGCTGAGTTTGGGGTGGCCTTTCTGTATTCTGGCAGTTTGTGGAGTTCTCTTTATTATGGAGTTTCCTCACTGTGGATGGGGTTGTACAGGTGGCTTGTCAAGGTTTCTTGGTTAGGGAAGCTTGTGTCGGTGTTCTGGTGGGTGGAGCTGAATTTCTTCTCTCTGGAGTGCAATGAAGTGTCCAGTAATGAGTTATGAGATGTCAGTTGTTTGGAGTAACTTTGTGCAGCCTGTATATTGAAGCTCAGGGCTGTGTTCCTGTGTTGCTGGAGAATTTGCATGGTATGTCTTGCTCTGGAACTTGTTGGCACTTGGGTTGTGCTTAGTTTCAGTATAGGTATGGAGGCCTTTGATGAGCTCCTATCGATTAATGTTCCCTGGAGTCAGGAGTTCTCTGATGTTCTCAGGATTTGGACTTAAGCCTCCTGCTTCTGGTTTTCAGTCTTATTTTTACAGTAGTCTCAAGACTTCTCCCTCTATACAGCACTGTTGATAAAACATCTAGGTTAAAGATGAAAAGTTTCTCCACAGTGGGGGACACCCAGAGAGGTTCACAGAGTTACATGGAGAAGAGAAGAGGGAGGAGGGAGTTAGAGGTGACCCGAATGAGATGAGGTGGAATCAATAGAGGAGAGAGCAGGCTAGCCAGTAATCACTTCCTTATGTGTACTCCACAGTCTGGACCGCTCGGAGATGTTCACGGAGTTATACAGGGAAGAGAAGAGGGAGAAAGGCGACAGAGGTGGCCAGGAGGATAAAAAGGGAGAATCAAAAAGAGAGAGACCTATCCAGCTAGTGATCAGTTCCCTAAGTGTTCTCCACCGTCCGGAACACACTGGTGATTCACAGAGTTGGGTAGAGAAGAGAAGGGGGAATTAGGAGACAGAGGCGACCTGGTGGAGACAAAGGAGAGTCCAAAGGGGGAGTGAGTAGTCAAGCCAATAATCTCGCTCCCAAGTAAAAATGGGGACTGAAGATTGTGTTCTTAAAAGTACAAAATTGATAACATACCAAAAAGCAAAGATTAAAAATCTAGAGTAAAGGTTGGATTTTAAAAAATAAAATATTAAAGAAAAGAAGAAAAACAAAACAAAACAAAGTCACAGATATTAAAAGAAAAAAAATATAAGTTTTTAATAGTTCTTCTGTGTATTCTTGCCACCTCTTCTTAATATCTTCTGCTTCTGTTAGGTCCATACCATTTCTGTCCTTTATTGAGCCCATCTTTGCATGAAATGTTCCCTTGGTATCTCTAATTTTCTTGAAGAGATCTCTAGTCTTTCCCATTCTATTATTTTCCTCTATTTCTTTGTATTGATCCCTGAGGAAGGCTTTCTTGTCTCTCCTTGCTATTTTTTTGGAACTCTGCATTGAAATGGGTATATCTTTCCTTTCTTCCTTTGCTTTTCACTTCTCTTCTTTTCACAGCTATTTGTAAGGCCTCCTTAGCCATTTGGCTTTTTTGCATTTCTTTCTTGGGGATGGTCTTGATCCCTGTACAATGTCACACTAATGCCTCAAAATAACCATCTTATTGGGGTCTGGATACCAGATTCTCTTATAGATCACAGAGAGAAAAACAATCAGTAGCTAAAGTCAAAAGGCAAAATAGAGAGGGAGAGGCAGTAAAGTAAAAGGGTCTTCAGTCTTTCAAAACATCTCCAAGGGAATGACCAGCCTTTGAAGTGGGTGTGTCAAGCTCTTCTACTCACAGGTAGGGAGGGACAAACTCTGTCTCAATGAGCTGAACAAAGGCACTGTAGTTTACAGTGAAGCAGAAGGGCAAGGGTTCTTTTAGGAGGCCCTTGTGTATGATTTTACTAATAAAAGCAAGTCAAAGAAACAGTTTTCAACATGGAGTCAGAATTGGCTTCTTCTCTGCGACAAGATGTGTAGTTTGAATTTACATCTGTCTTCTTTTCTCTTAATTTTTAACAGGTGGATAAATCCCTTGTTTAAAATTGGTCACAAACGGAGATTAGAAGAAGATGACATGTACTCGGTGCTTCCAGAAGATCGCTCCCAGCACGTTGGAGAAGAACTGCAAGGGTAAGCACAGGCAGCAGGGAGAAGGGGAGGAGAGTGAGAATTTCCACATGGGGCTAAAGGTGTGTATGTGGGGGGCTTTGTCTTCCTCTGGGTTCTTCTGAGACTCCTCCCCTGACTTCACATGCTCACCTATCTCAGGCTAACCCTGGTCTTAGCCCACTTTGGAGGTTCAGGGAATCTGTGTTCCCTGTGCATCTGTGCAAGTGGAGGGAGCCCACAGTCGAGGCCTTGGAGGCTGAGCTCTGTCCTGGGAGGTGGGGTCCCTGGAGTGTTACTGAGTCCAAGCTCACTCTGCTCACCGCATGACAGACCAATGAATCTGAGAGACAAGGTATTGAGGCAAGGAATATGACTTTATTCAGAAAGCTGGCTGACCCAGAAGGTGGCAGACTGGTGACCCAGAGTAACCATCTTGTGGAGGTCTGGATGCCAGGTTCTTTTGTAGAGTCAGAGAGAAGGAAGCAATGGGGAACTAAAGTCAAAATGCAGAATAGAGAGGGAGAGACAATGGGGAAGTAAAGTGAAAAGATTTTCAGTCCTATAATACACCTCCAAGGGAATGGCCAGCCTTTGGAAGGGGAGTGTTAATCTCTTCTATTCACAGGTGGGAGGTCAGATTATCTACAAACTGAACAAAGGCACTTTAGTTTACAGTCAGGCAGAGTGGCAGGGTCCTCTGAGGCAGGCCATTACCTATGACTGTAATAACAAAAGCAACAAAAAGCAAGTCAGAAAAACAGTTTCCAACATGTAGTCAGGATTAGCTTTTTTTTTTCCTGCAGCAGGAGGAAGGTGTCTGCCCTCTTGAGCTGTTCATGGTGCTGTGAATCCAGCAAAGTTGGGCAGGAACTCATTTCCTGAGACTAGGACTTTTCTCTTCAAGGCTTGTTGAAGGGAAACACACCTGGTACTTCAGGGTCTGCACCGTTTATCTTTGCTTACAGAAGCCCTATGGGCAGTTAGCCAGCATCTATAGGGTAGCCACAGGGCGCCTTGTAGTGAAGGCTCATCTTCCACTCCGTCCCTCCCCTGTTTTCCCTTTGTGGACATGCTGTTCTTTACTGTGCTTTGTTTCTTATCACAGGTACTGGGATCAAGAAGTTAAGAGAGCTGAGAAAGATGCACGGGAGCCTTCTTTAATGAAAGCAATCATAAAGTGTTACTGGAAATCCTATTTGCCTTTTGCAGTTTTTAAGCTTTTTGAGGTAAAAGCTTTTATATACAGTGCATTATTGTATACATGCAGATCAGTACTGAGATGGATGCAACTGGTAGGGAAAGAGGCCAGAGGTTTAAGATCAGAGGATAAAATGTCTAGGAAACATGATGTAGCTCAATGGTTGTATTTATCTTTAGAATACAAAGATAATTAAAGGACTGGACCTCTGGTGGTTACTCTTTTCCTTTTAACTGATTAAAATGTAGTATCCTGGAATGAAGGGCTGAAAAGAAAAGACATTTTATTCCAAGTTAAGATATTGTTCAGTTCAGTTCAGTCGCTCAGTTGTGTCATACTCTTTGTGACCCCATCAACTGCAGCATGCCAGGCCTCCCTGTCCATCACCAACTCCTGGAGTTTACCCAAACTCATGTCCATTGAGTCGGTAATGCCACCCAACCATCTCATCCTCTGTCGTCCCCTTCTTTTCCTGCCTTCAATCTTTCCCAGCATCAGGGTCTTTTCAAATGAGTCCACTCTTTGCATCAGGTGGCCAAAGTATTGGAGTTTCAGCTTCAGCATCAGCCCTTCCAGTGAACACCCAGGACTGATACCCTTTAGGAGGAACTGGTTATATCTCCTTGCAGTCCAAGGGACCCTCAAGAGTCTTCTCCACCACCAGAGTTCAAAAGCATCAATTCTTCAGTGCTCAGCTTTCTTTATAGTCCAAATCTCACATCCATACATGACTACTGGAAAAACTATAGCCTTGACTAGACGGATCTTTGTTGGCAAAGTAATGTCTCTGCTTTTCAATATGCTTTCTAGGTTGGTCATAACTTTCCTTCCAAGGAGTAAACTTTCTTTCAATTTCATGGCTGCAGTCACCATCTGCAGTGATTTTGGAGCCCGCCAAAATAAAGTCTGACACTGTTTCCACTGTTTCCCCACCTATTTCCCATGAAGTGATGGGACCAGATGCCATGATCTTAGTTTTCTGAATGTTTAGCTTTAAGCCAACATTTTCACTCTCCTCTTTCACTTTCATCAAGAGGCTCTTTAGTTCTTCTTCAATTTCTGCCATAATGGTGGTGTTATCTGCATATCTGAGGTAATTGATATTTCTCCCGGCAATCTTGATTCCAGCTTGTGCTTCTTCCAGCCCAGCGTTTCTCATTATGCACTTTGCATATAAGTTAAAAAAGCAGGGTGACAATATACAGCCTTGATGTATACCTTTTCCTATTTGGAACCAGTCTGTTCTGTGTCCAGTTCTAACTGTTGCTTCCTGACCTGCAGACAGGTTTTTCAAGAGGCAGGTCAGTTGGTCTGGTATTCCCATTTCTTTCAGAATTTTCCACAGTTTATTGTGATCCACACAGTCAAAGGCTTTGGCATAGTCAATAAAGCAGAAATAGATGTTTTTCTGGAACTCTCTTGCTTTTTCAATGATCCAGCAGATGTTGGCAATTTTTCTATGGTTCCTCTGCCTTTTCTAAAACTAGCTTGAACATCAGGAATTTCACGGTTCACGTATTGCTGAAGCCTGACTTGGAGAATTTTGAGCATTACTTTACTAGCGTGTGAGATGAGTACAATTGTGCAGTAGTTTGAGCATTCTTTGGCATTGCCTTTCTTTGGGATTTGAATGAAAACTGACCTTTTCCAGTCCTGTGGCCAATGCTGAGTTTTCCAAATTTGCTGGCATATTGAGTGCAGTACTTTCACAGCATCATCTTTCAGGATTTGAAATAGCTAAACTGAAATTCCATCACCTCCACTAGCTTTGTTCGAAGTGATGCTTTCTAAGGCCCACTTGGCTTCACATTCCAGGATGTCTGGCTCTAGGTGAGTGATCACACCATCGTGATTATCTTGATCGTGAAGATCTTTTTTGTACAATTCTTCTGTGTATTCTTGCCACCTCTTCTTAATATCTTCTGCTTCTGTTAGGTCCATACTATTTTTGTCCTTTATCGAGCCTATCTTTGCATGAAATGTTCCCTTGGTATCTCTAATTTTCTTGAAGAGATCTCTAGTCTTTCCCATTCTGTTGTTTTCCTCTATTTCTTTGCACTGATCACTGAGGAAGGCTTTCTTATCTCTCCTTGCTATTCTTTGGAACTCTGTAGTCAAATGGGTATATCTTTCCTTTTCTCCTTTGTTTTTCACTTCTCTTCTTTTCACAGCTATTTGTAAGGCCTCCCCAGGCAGCCATTTTGCTTTTATGCATTTCTTTTCCATGGGGATGGTCTTGATCCCTGTCTCCTGTACAATGTCACGAACCTCAGTCCATAGTTTGTCAGGCACTCTGTCTATCAGATCTAGTCCCTTAAATCTATTTCTCACTTCCACTGTATAATCGTAAGGGATTTGATTGAGGTCGTTAAACAAATCCATTTAAGTCTGAATTTGGCAATAAGGAACTCATGATCTGAGCCACAGTCAGCTCCCTGTCTTGTTTTTGCTGACTGTATAGTGCTTCTCCATCTTTGGCTGCAAAGAGTATAATCAATCTGATTTCGGTGTTGACCATCTGGTGATGTCTATGTGTAGAGTCTTCTCTTGTGTTGTTGGAAGAAGGTGTTGTTGGAAGAAGGTGGCCAGTGTGTTCTCTTGGCAAAACTCTATGAGCATTTGCCGTGCTTCATTCCATATTCCAAGGCCAAATTTGCTGGTTACTCCAGGTGTTTCTTGACTTCCTACTTTTGCATTCCAGTCCCCTATAATGAAAGGGACATCTTTTTTTGGGTGTTAGTTCTAAAAGGTCTTGTAGGTCATCATAGAACCGTTCAAATTCAGCTTCTGCAGTGTTACTGGTTGGGGCATAGACTTGGATTACTGTGATATTGAATGGTTTGCCTTGGAAACGAACAGAGATCATTCTGTCATTTTTGAGATTGCATCCAAGTACTGCATTTCAGACTCTTTTGTTGACCATGATGGCTACTCCATTTCTTCTAAGGGATTCCTTCCCTCAGTAGTAGATATAATGGTCATCTGAGTTAAATTCACCCATTCCAGTCCATTTTAGTTTGCTGATTCCTAGAGTGTTGACATTCACTCTTGACCACTTCCAATTTGCCTTGATTCATGGACCTAACATTCCAGGTTCCTACGCAATATTGCTCTTTACAGCATCAGACCTTTCTTCTATCACCAGTCACATCCACAACTGGGTACTGTTTTTGCTTTGGCCCCATCCCTTCATTCTTTCTGGAGTTATTTCTCCACTCATCTCCAGTAGCATATTGGGCACCTACTGACCTGGGGAGTTCCTCTTTCAGTATCCTATCATTTTGCCTTTTCATACTGTTCATGGGGTTCTCAAGGCAACAATACTGAAGTGGTTTGCCATTCCCTTCTCCAGTGGACCACATTCTGTCAGACCTCTCCACCATGGCCCTCCTGTCTTGGGTGGCCCCACAGGGCATGGCTTAGTTTCATTGAGTTAGACAAGGCTGTGGTCCTAGTGTGATTAGATTGAGTAGTTTTCTGAGATTATGGATTCAGTGTGTCTACCCTCTGATACCCTCTTGCAACACCTAACATCTTACTTGTGTTTCTCTTACCTTGGGCATGGGGTATCTCTTCATGGCTGCTCCAGCAAAGTGCAGCCGTTGCTCCTTACCTTGAAGGAGGGGTATCTCCTCACCACCGCCCCTCCTGACCTTGAACGTGGAGTAGCTCCTCTAGGCCCTCCTGCACCCGCGCAGCCACTGCTCCTTGGATGTGGGGTAGCTCCTCCCAGTGCTGCCCTTGGCCTCGGATGTCGGTTAGCTCCTCTGGGCCATGCTTATGCTCCCGTCACAGTCACTTGTGTTTGTGCCATATCTAGGCTCATGTGTCATAAGCCTAGATATTTAAACAGTGGACATTTATCAATAGGCCTGTGGTCATATCCTGATAAACATAATGGGATTTATGACTTTGTTCTGTTACAGAGATAATTAGCACATTCTTTTAGGTGACTGGAGAGTCTAGGTACAAATCCTGAGGCTCCTTCCTCTGGGGTGGGGGGGAAGTGGTGTCTGGTTTTCCATTAGTATGTTGTTTCCATAGATACTGGGCATGAAGCTCAAAGTTCACAGTCCAGCCCAAGATGGAGTCTTGTTCTCAAGATGGAGCCTGTTCTGTTTCCTCCTTCAATAAATGAAGGTTATCTTTTCAATCCACTTTCGTTTTCTTTTTAAAAGCATGTGTAAGTTTTTATTATAGCATTAAAAATTAAAATAAATTAAGTATAATTGACTTACAACATTGTATTATTTTCAGGTGTGCCACATAGGTTTTCAAGAATATTTCAAAAATACAAAAACAGTATAGGATTATAGGGCAGCAGAATATGTCACCCCAGAACATGCATCTTTGGATTGTTTTGAGCTGATTTTTTTTTTTTTTTTTTGAGACTAGACACAGGAGAAGATCTGAAGACAGAGTATAAACTAACCTTCCGTGAGGGACATTTACATTGATAAAGGAAATCTCCATTTGTAAGAGTGTCTCCCTCTTTGTACCAGAAAGATGGCTCTAAATCACATAAGAATCCTGTCAATGGAAAAGTCTTCCAGAAGCCTTAATTATGCATGACACACCCAGTCCCATGGTGTTGCTTTTCCTATTAATCTCTTATAAGTACTACCTCACTTTTTTGTTTGTCTTGAGCTCAAGATGGTATTTAAGGTAGTGAATTGAGCCAGGAGATACCTGAGTATCTCCCAGGTATATAGGAGGTCTGCATATTAATAAACTTCTGTTTCTTTTTCTCTTGTTATTCTGTCTCTTATTACAGGGAGTGTTAGTTAAGAACTCAGAGGGTAGGGGGAAAATAAGCCTCTATGTCATCCTAAGTCAGCTTCAATAGTTCCCAACTCATGAGCAGTCTTGAATCATCTGAACCCCTACTCTCACTTCCCCAAATTATTTTGAAGCAGTACCTAGATATCGCATCATTTTTATTCTGTAAATATTTTAGTCTGTATCTTTAAAAGATGTAGAATTGTCCCTTTATATAACTCTATTCCCATTATTATGCCTAAACATTAACTTTCGGTTCAGTTCAGTTCAGTCACTCAGTCGTGTCCGACTCTTTGCAACCCCATGAATTGCAGCATGCCAGGCCTCCCGGTCCATCACCATCTTCCAGAGTTCACTCAAACTCACGTCCATTGAATCAGTGATGCCATCCAGCCATCTCATCCTCTGTCGTCCCCTTTTCCTCCTGCCCCCAATCCCTCCCAGCATCAGAGTCTTTTCCAATGAGTCAAATCTTCGCATGAGGTGGCCAAAATACTGGAGTTTCAGCTTTAGCAACATTCCTTCCAAAGAGCACCCAGGGCTGATCTCCTTTAGAATGGACTGGTTGGATCTCCTTGCAGTCCAAGGGACTCTCAAGAGTCTTCTTCAACACCACAGTTCAAAAGCATCAATTATTTGGTGCTCAGCTTTCTTCACAGTCCAACTCTCACATCCATACATGACCACTGGAAAAACCATAGCCTTGACTATATGGACCTTTGTTGGCAAAGTAATGTCTCTGCTTTTCAATATGCTATCTAAGTTGGTCATAAACATTAACTTTAATATCATCAATATTGAGCCATTGCACACATTTGTCCTATTTCCCCCTGCCTTGTAGTCTGAAGCAGAATCAAAAAAGGTGCATTTGGTTGACAGAGGTTGCATGGGTTACTTTCTATTCCCCTCTACCTCCTGTCTCTTTCCTCTCAGCTATTTATTTTACTTATTATTATTTTTTAAAGTTATTCCTCTTTGGTTATTTATTTATTTTATTATTATTATTTTTTACTTTACAATATTGTATTGGTTTTGCCATACATCAGCATGCATCTGCCATGGGTGTACACGTGTTCCCCATCCTGAACCCCCCTCCCACCTCCCTCCCCATACCATCCCTCTGGGTCATCCCAGTGCACCAGCCCCAAGTTTCCTGTATCCTGCATCAAACCTGGACGGGCGATTCGTTTCTTATATGATATTATACATGTTTTAATGCCATTCTCCCAAATCATCTCCCCCCCACCCCCCATAGAGTCCAAAAGACTGTTCTATACATCTGTGTCTCTTTTGCTGTGTCGCATAACGACAACCCTGTATGCGAGACAGCAAAAGAGACACAGATACATAGAACAGTCTTATTATTATTTTTTAAATGGAAGAAACCAAGTTGTTTGTCCTGGAGAGATTCCCACAGTCTGGATTTGGCTGACTGCTTCTCTCGCTGTGTCATTTAACACGTTCCTCTGACAGCCTACAGTCCATGGGGGTCACAGAGTTGAACACGATTGAGCGACTAACACTTTCACTTTCTGGCACCTTAAGTTAGTGGTTAGAAGCTGATCTGACTCATTCAGGATTTCTCTGCCCCTCCTTTATATAGGAGGTAGGCTTGTAGGGTTGTGCACCTCCCTTATAAAGTAGATAAAGTCTTCTCTTTTTGTGTGTGTGAGATGTTAGGAACTATTCATAATCATTACTCAAGTTTCATTAACTCATTAAGAATTACAAAATGTTGACGTTCTAATTCTCATTTTTACCTTTTTCATTTATTAGCTAAAATAAAGAGCCACTTTGTCATTGTTAACTCTTTGGTTACCCCGAGCTATAGTATGCATAGGCATGTCAGGGGAAATTCTTATTTTTTTAACTTAAAGCATTTTTTTCCCCCTTCTTTGTTATTTTTGCCAAGCCAAGTGACATGTGGAATCTTTGTTCCCTGACCAGGGATCAGACCCATATTCCCTGCATTGAAAGTGTGGAGTCTTAACCACTGGACCACCAGTAAAGTCTCTTTTTTACTTTTTTTTCTTAATATATGTGCTTTGTTGTAGTGTAGTTGACTTACAATGTTTCAGATGTACAGTAAGGTGATTCAATTATATATAGTAGTATTAGTCACTCAGTCCTGTCCAACTCATTGTGACCCCATGGACTGTAACCTGCCAGGCTCTTCTGTCCATGGAATTCTCTAGGCAAAAATACTGGAGTGGGTTACCATTCCCTTCTCCAGAGGATCTTCCCAATGCAGGGATCGAACCCAGGTCTCCCACATTTCAGGCAGATTCTGGGCCACAAGGGAAGACTCCAATTATACATATATGCATATATTATTTTTAAATTATTTTCTATTATAGGTTATTATAAGATATTGATTATAACTCCCTATGCTGTACAGTAAACCTTTGTTGCTTTTCAGGTATTTATTTTTTTAAAATTAGGAATCTAGCATTCTATCCATACTAAGTCAAACAAGTAGAATCAAAATGTCATAAAATTTTTATCTAGGTAAAAGCTCATGTTTTCTAAAATATATATATTATATATATTATTTATTTATACAAAAGCTTTCCTACTGCACTTGATAAAGGCTTGAGGAAGAACATCAAAAACAAAAGAAGAGATGGAGAAATTGGAAAATACAAACTAAATAAAATTGGAGCACTGAATATGAAATAGAAAAAGTGAAACAAGTTAGATAAAAGTAAAAGATCATCATATAGTCCAGTTATTTTTATTTTATTTTTCTTAAAGTGTTTACCAAATTTTATTTTATTTTTATTTTTTTAAATTTTATTTTTAAACTTTACATAATTGTATTAGTTTTGCCAAATATCAAAATGAATCCATCACAGGTATACATGTGCTCCCCATCCTGAACCCTCCTCCCTCCTCCCTCCCCATACCATCCCTCTGGGTCGTCCCAGTGCACTAGCCCCAAGCATCCAGTATCGTGCATTGAACCTGGACTGGCATCTCGTTTCATACATGATATTTTACATGTTTCAATGCCATTCTCCCAAATCTTCCCACCCTCTCCCTCTCCCAGAGTCCATAAGACTGTTCCATACATCAGTGTCTCTTTTGCTGTCTCGTACACAGGGTTATTGTTATCATCTTCCTAAATTCCATATATATGCGTTAGTATACTGTATTGGTGTTTTTCCTTCTGGCTTACTTCACTCTGTATAATAGGCTCCAGTTTCATCCACCTCATTAGAACTGATTCAAATGAATTCTTTTTAATGGCTAATACTCCATTGTGTATATGTACCACAGCTTTCTTATCCATTCATCTGCTGATGGACATCTAGGTTGCTTCCATGTCCTGGCTATTATAAACAGTGCTGTGATGAACACTGGGGTACACGTGTCTCTTTCCCTTCTGGTTTCCTCAGTGTGTATGCCCAGAAGTGGGATTGCTGGGTCATAAGGCAGTTCTATTTCCAGTTTTTTAAGGAATCTCCACACTGTTCTCCATAGTGGCTGTACTAGTTTGCATTCCCACTAACAGTGTAAGAGGGTTCCCTTTTCTCCACACCCTCTCCAACATTTATTATTTATAGGCTTTTGGATCGCAGCCATTCTGACTGGTGTGAAATGGTACCTCATAGTGGTCTTGATTTGCATTTCTGTGATAATGAGTGATGTTGAGCATCTTTTCATGTGTTTGTTAGCCATCTGTATGTCTTCTTTGGAGAAATGTCTATTTAGTTCTTTGGCCCATTTTTTGATTGGGTCATTTATTTTTCTGGAGTTGAGCTGTAGGAGTTGCTTGTATATTTTTGAGATTAGTTGTTTGTCAGTTGCTTCATTTGCTATTATTTTCTCCCATTCTGAAGGCTGTCTTTTCACCTTGCTGATAGTTTCCTTTGATGTGCAGAAGCTTTTAAGTTTAATTAGGTCCCATTTGTTTATTTTTGCTTTTATTTCCGATATTCTGGGAGGTGGGTCATAGAGGATCCTGCTGTGATGTATGTCACAGAGTGTTTTGCCTATGTTCTCCTCTAGGAGTTTTATAGTTCTGGTCTTATGTTTAGATCTTTAACCAATTTTGAGTTTATTTTTGTGTATGGTGTTAGAAAATGTTCTAGTTTCATTCTTTTACAAGTGGTTGACCAGTTTTCCCAGCACCACTTGTTAAAGCGATTGTCTTTAATCCATTGTATATTCTTGCCTCCTTTGTCAAAGATAAGGTGTCCATATGTGCGTGGATTTATCTCTGGGCTTTCTATTTTGTTCCATTGATCTATATTTCTGTCTTTGTGCCAGTACCATACTGTCTTGATAACTGTGGCTTTGTAGTAGAGCCTGAAGTCAGGTAGGTTGATTCCTCCAGTTCCATTCTTCTTTCTCAAGATCACTTTGGCTATTCGAGGTTTTTTGTATTTCAACACAAATTGTGAAATTATTTGTTCTAGCTCTGTGAAGAATACTGTTGGTAGCTTGATAGGAATTGCATTGAATCTATAAATTGCTTTGGGTAGTATACTCATTTTCACTATATTGATTCTTCCAATCCATGAACATGGTATATTTCTCCAACTATTAGAGTCCTCTTTGATTTCTTTCACCAGTGTTTTATAGTTTTCTATATATAGGTCTTTAGTTTCTTTAGGTAGATATATTCCTAAGTATTTTATTCTTTCTGTTGCAATGGTGAATGGAATTGTTTCCTTAATTTCTCTTTCTGTTTTCTCATTATTAGTGTATAGGAATGCAAGGGATTTCTGTGTGTTGGTTTTATATCCTGCAACTTTACTATAGTCATTGATTAGTTCTAGTAATTTTCTGGTGGAGTCTTTAGGGTTTTCTATGTAGAGGATCATGTCATCTGCAAATAGTGAGAGTTTTACTTCTTCTTTTCCAATTTGGATTCCTTTTATTTCTTTTTCTCCTCTGATTGCTGTAGCCAAAACTTCCAAAACTATGTTGAATAGTAATGGGGAAAGTGGGCACCCTTGTCTTGTTCCTGGCTTTAGAGGAAATGCTTTCAATTTTTCACCATTGAGGATAATGTTTGCTGTGGGTTTGTCATATATAGCTTTTATTATGTTGAGGTATGTTCCTTCTATTCCTACTTTCTGGAGAGTTTTTATCATAAATGGGTGTTGAATTTTGTCAAAGTCTTTCTCTGCATCTATTGAGATAATCATATGGTTTTTATTTTTCAATTTGTTAATGTGGTGTATTACATTGATTGATTTGCGGATATTGAAGAATCCTTGTATCCCTGGGATAAAGCCCACTTGGGCATGGTGTATGATCTTTTTAATGTGTTGCTGGATTCTGATTGCTAGAATTTTGTTAAGGATTTTGGCATCTATGTTCATCAGTGATATTGGCCTGTCATTTTCTTTTTTTGTGGCATCTTTGTCAGGTTTTGGTATTAGGGTGATGGTGGCCTCATAGAATGAGTTTGGAAGTTTACCTTCCTCTGCAATTTTCTGGAAGAGTTTGAGCAGGATAGGTGTTAGCTCTTCTCTAAATTTTTGGTAGAATTCAGCTGTGAAGCCGTCTGGACCTGGGCTTTTGTTTGCTGCAAGATTTTTGATTACAGTTTCAATTTCCGTGCTTGTGATGGGCCTGTTAAGATTTCCTATTTCTTCCTGGTCGAGTTTTGGAAAGTTGTACTTTTCTAAGAATTTGTCCATTTCTTCCATGTTGTCCATTTTATTGGCATATAATTGCTGATAGTAGTCTCTTATGATCTTTTGAATTTCTGTGTTGTCTATTGTGATCTCTCCATTTTCATTTCTAATTTTATTGATTTGATTTTTCTCCCTTTGTTTCTTGATGAGTCTGGCTAATGGTTTGTCAATTTTATTTATCCTTTCAAAGAACCAGCTTTTGGTTTTGTTGATTTTTGCTATGGTCTCTTTTGTTTCTTTTGCATTTATTTCTGCTCTAATTTTTAAGACTTCTTTCCTTCTACTAACCCTGGGGTTCTTCATTTCTTCCTTTTCTAGTTGCTTTAGGTGTAGAGTTAGGTTATTTATTTGACTTTTTTCTTGTTTCTTGAGGTGTGCCTGTATTGCTATGAACTTTCCCCTTAGGACTGCTTTTACCATGTCCCACAGGTTTTGGGTTGTTTTGTTTTCATTTTCATTAGTTTCTATGCAAATTTTGATTTCTTTTTTGATTTCTTCTGTGATTTGTTTGTTATTCAGCAGCGTGTTGTTCAGCCTCCATATGTTGGAATTTTTAAATTGTTTTTCTCCTGTAATTGAGATCTAATCTTACTGCATTATGGTCAGAAAAGATGCTTGGAATGATTTCTATTTTTTTGAATTTACCAAGGCTAGCTTTATTGCCCAGGATGTGATCTATCCTGGAGAAGGTTCCATGTGCGCTTGAGAAAAAGGTGAAATTCATTGTTTTGGGATGAAATGTCCTATAGATATCAATTAGGTCTAACTGGTCTATTGTATTATTTAAAGTTTGTGTTTCCTTGTTAATTTTCTGTTTAGTTGATCTATCCATAGGTGTGAGTGGGGTATTAAAGTCTCCCACTATTATTGTGTTATTGTTAATTTCTCCTTTCATACTTGTTAGCATTTGTCTTACATACTGCGGGGCTCCCGTGTTGGGTGCATATATGTTTATAATTGTTATATCTTCTTCTTGGATTGATCCTTTGATCATTATGTAGTGACCTTCTTTGTCTCTTTTCACAGCCTTTGTTTTAAAGTCTATTTTATCTGATATGAGTATTGCTACTCCTGCTTTCTTTTGGTCCCTCTTTGCTTGGAAAATCTTTTTCCAGCCCTTCACTTTCAGTCTGTATGTGTCCCCTGTTTTGAGGTGGGTCTCTTGTAGACAACATATGTAGGGGTCTTGTTTTTGTATCCATTCAGCCAGTCTTTGTCTTTTGGTTGGGGCATTCAACCCATTTACGTTTAAGGTAATTACTGATAAGTATGATCCCGTTGCCATTTACTTTATTGTTTTGGGTTCGAATTTATACACCGTTTTTGTGTTTCCTGGCTAGAGAATATCCTTTAGTATTTGTTGGAGAGCTGGTTTGGTGGTGCAGAATTCTCTCAGCTTTTGCTTGTCTGAAAAGCTTTTGATTTCTCCTTCATACTTGAATGAGATCCTTGCTGGGTACAATAATCTGGGCTGTAGGTTATTTTCTTGCATCACTTTAAGTATGTCTTGCCATTCCCTCCTGGCTTGAAGAGTTTCTATTGAAAGATCAGCTGTTATCCTTATGGGAATTCCCTTGTGTGTTATTTGTTGTCTTTCCCTTGCTGCTTTTAATATTTGTTCTTTGTGTTTGATCTTTGTTAATTTGATTAATATGTGTCTTGGGGTGTTTCGCCTTGGGTTTATCCCTTTGGGACTCTCTGGGTTTCTTGGACTTGGGTGATTATTTCCTTCCCCATTTTAGGGAAGTTTTCAACTATTATCTCCTCAAGTATTTTCTCATGGTCTTTCTTTTTGTCTTCTTCTTCTGGAAGCCCTATGATTCGAATGTTGTAGCGTTTAATATTGTCCTGGAGGTCTCTGAGATTGTCCTCATTTCTTTTAATTCGTTTTTCTTTTATCCTCTCTGATTCATTTATTTCTACCATTCTATCTTCTAATTCACTAATCCTATCTTCTGCCTCTGTTATTCTACTATTTGTTGCCTCCAGAGTGTTTTTAATTTCATTTATTGCATTATTCATTATATATTGACTCTTTTTTATTTCTTCTAGGTCCTTGTTAAACCTTTCTTGCATCTTCTCAATCCTTGTCTCCAGGCTGTTTATCTGTGATTCCATTTTAATTTCAAGATTTTGGATCAATTTTACTATCATTATTCGGAATTCTTTATCAGGTAGATTCCCTATCTCTTCCTCATTTGTTTGGATTGGTGGGCATTTATCCTGTTCCTTTATCTTTTGGGTATTCCTCTGTCTCTTCATCTTGTTTAAATTGCTGATTTTGGGGTGTCCTTTCTATATTTTGGCAGTTTGTGGAGTTCTCTTTATTGTGGCTTTTCCTCGCTGTGTGTGGGTTTGTACAGGTGGCTTGTCAAGGTTTCCTGGTTAGGGAAGCTTCTGTCGGTGTTCTGGTGGGTGGAGCTGTATTTCTTCTTTCTGGAGTGCAATGAAATGTCCAGTAATGAGTTATGAGATGTCTATGGTTTTGGAGTGACTTTGGGCAGCTTGTATCTTGAAGCTCAGGGCTGTGCTCCTTTGTTGCTGGAGAATTTGCTTGGTATGTCTTGCCCTGGAACTTGTTGGCCCTTGTGTGGTGCTTAGTTTCAGTGTCGGTATGGAGGCGTTTGATGAGCTCCTGTCAATTAATGTTCCTTGGAGTCAGGAGTTCCCTGGAGTCAGGGTTTGGACTTAAGCCTCCTGCTTCCAGTTATCGGTCTTATTTTTACAGTAGTTTCAAAACTTCTCCTTCTATACAGCACCATTGATAAAACATCTACGCTAAAGATGAAAAGTTTCTGTACTGTAAGGGTCACTCAGAGAGGTTCACAGCATTACATGGAGAAGAGAAGAGGGAGGAGGGAGTTAGAAGTGACCCAAATGAGATGAGGTGGAATCAATAGTGGAGAGAGTGGGGTAGCCAGTAGTCACTTCCTTATGTGCACTCCACAACTGGACCACTCAGAGATAATCACGGAGTTATACAGAGAAGAGAAGAAGGAGGAAGGAGACAGAGGTGGCCAGAGGGATAAAAGGGGGGAATGAAAAGGAGGGAGACAGATCCAGCCAGTAATCAGTTCCCTAAGTGTTCTCCACCATCTGGAACACACATAAACTCACAGAGTTGGGTAGAGTAGAGAGGGGTTAGGGAGGAGACACAGGCGACCTGGTGGAGAAAAAGGAGAGTCCAAAGGGAAAGAGAGCAGTCAAGCCAGTAATCTCGCTCCCTAGTGAAAAATGGGTCCTGAAGATTGGGTTCTTAAAGGTACAAAATTGGTAACAAATACATAAAAGCAAAAATTAAAAATCTAGAGTAGAGTTTGGAATTTCAAAAATGCAATGTTAAAAAAAAAGGAAGAAGAAACATAAAGAGAGAAAACAAACAAACAAAAACAATGTCGCAAAATTATAAAGAAAATACAGGTACAAATTTGATATCAAATACAAAAAAGCATAAATTAAAAATCTAGAGTAGAGTTTGGAATTTCAAAAATACAATGTTAAAAAAAAAGGAAGAAGAAACATAAAGAGAGAAAACAAACAAACAAAAACAATGTCGCAAAATTATAAAGAAAATACAGGTACAAATTTGATATCAAATACAAAAAAGCATAAATTAAAAATCTAGAGTAGAGTTTGGAATTTCAGATATACAATGTTATATAAAAGAAGAAGAGAATGAAACAGAAAAAAGAAAAAAAGTCACAGAAATTATAAAAAAAACTGTAGGTACAAAATTGATAACATATACCAAAAAGCTAAAATTAAAAAACTAGAGTAGAGTTTGGAATTTCAAAAATACAATGTTAAAGAAAAGAAGAAGAAAAAAAAAGGTCAAAAAATTATAAAATATATATATATGAAGTTTGCTGAAGAAGAAAAAAATAGGGTCTTTTTTTTTTTTTTTTTGCAAAGCAATAGGTTATAAAAGTGAAAATTAAAGGAACAATAGAGGACTTAAAAATTTTTTTTAATTAAAAAAAAGAAAGAAAGAAAGGAAGGAAGAAAGAAAGAATGATCGTAAAAATAGTAAAAATATATCTAGGACTTTCTCTGGTTTTGTTGTATTGTGGGTTCAGTTCATTTTTGGCTAGTTCCTTGGTCCGACTTATATTTCTCCAGATCTATAGGCCCCTTCCTATGTAGTCCGTAGTAACCACGGGGTTTTAATCTATTGCCCGTAGCTTCCAAGGCGTTTCCCTCTGTTAACTTCGTCTGTTTGCTGGTCTCTTCAGTGTCTGACTTCCGCCCTGACACAAAGGGGACGGTGGGGGAAACTTTTTTTTTTTTAGGCTCACTTGTTCAGTCGCGCTGTGGGGAGGGAGGGAGGGATGCTGCAAACAAATAACACTGGCTTGTGCTCACAGTGCCTCAGCCACACTGGGTCTGCCCCCACTCACGGCGCGTGTAGCCTCCCTGCCCACACTGCTCGGGCTTTAGGTTGTTCCGCCGAGAACAATCCGAGGCCAGCCCTGGGCTGCATGTACCTCCCAGGTCCAAGCCGCTCAGGTTCAGGCACTCGGGTAGTCCTCAGAGGCGCAGACTCAGTTGGGCCTGCTTTTTGTGCTCTTCCCAGGTCCGAGCAGCTCAGGTGATGAGGTGTTTGGCGAACTCCAATGCTGCGACTTATCGCCTCCCCGCCACTCAGTTATCTGGGTGTAAAACCGGCACACCTTCTCAGGCAGATGTTGACCGTCCAGACTCCCAAGAAGTTTTAGTTAGCAAAGAAGCCTGCTTACAGTTTTATAGATAATGTCTCTCTGGGGCTGCGATTGCCCCCTTCCTGCTCTGGCTGCCTGTCACCAGAGGGGGAAGGTCTGCAGCCGGCTATCTCTGTTCAGTCCTTTGTTCCGTGCGCGGGCCTGGCGGTGTCTTAGGTTGGGGCTGGCTTTTCGCGTGGTAGATATCCCACAGTCTGGTTTGCTAGCCCAAATTATTTCGCTCAGATAGTGCTCAGGGTATTCAGGCCAGATTCTTACTCTAAGCGATGTAGCCGGCGCCGCGCCTCCCTGCCCAGCCCCTGCTTGCTAATGGCGTGTGCAGGCGTCTGTGCTGCTTCTCCGCTGGGGAAGTTACCGTATGGCTCGCAATCTGCGAGTTTTACTTGTTTATTTTTTCTCCCTGTTATGTTGCCCTCTGTGCTTCCAAAGCTCGGCACAGATTCGGCAGTGAGAAGGTTTCCTGGTGTTTGGAAACTTCTCTCTTTTTAAGACTCCCTTCCCGGGATGGAACTCCGTCCCTCCCTCTTTTGTCTCTTTTTTTGTCTTTTATATTTTTTCCTACCTCCTTTCGAAGAGTTGGGTTGCTTTTCTGGGTGCCTGATGTCCTCTGCCAGCATTCAGAAGTTGTTTTGTGGAATTTACTTGACGTTTAAATGCTCTTTTGATGAATTTGTGGGGGAGAAAATGTTCTCCCCGTCCTACTCCTCCACCATCTTGGCTCCTCCAGTCCAGTTATTTTTAAACATGGCTGTTCATTAGAGATATATCTAAAGCTCTGGAGAAAAAAAAGCAATACCTATACATTTATATTTTTCGAAAAATTCCAAGATAATTCTGATATGCATCTGGATTTAAAAAAAGGATACAGGAAGCTTGGGGCTGGTGCACTGGGATGACCCAGGGGGATGGTATGGAGAGGGAGGTGGGAGGCAGGGGTTCAGGGTGGGGAACACATGTACACCCATGGTGGATGCATGTTGATGTATGGCAAAACCAATACAATATTGTAAAGTAAATAACAATAATAATAATAAAATTAAAAACAAAACAAAACAAAAGTGGTAACAAGTTTTTCTATTAAATTGTAGTTTTCATGATATAGAGTATTATTTTTCTGTAGACCAATCATGACAAAATGGTATTAAGTGAGTGAGGTGAAGTGAAGTGAAGTCGCTCAATCATGTCCGACTTTTTGCGACCCCATGGACTGTAGTCTACCAGGCTCCCCTGTCCATGGGATTTTCCAGGCAATAGTCCTGGAGTGCATTGCCATTTCCTTCTCCAGGGGATCTTCCCAACCCAGGGCTCGAACCCGGGTCTTGCTTTGTCTTTGGATGTGGGGTATCTTTTTTTTTTTTTGGTATGTTCCAGCATCCTCCTGTCAATAGTTGTTCAGCAGTGAGTTGCAATTTTGGTGCTCTTGTAGGGGAAGATGAGTGCATGTCCTTCTATTCTGCCATCTTGAACTGCCTGTTTTTACATTTTAAAAACTAGTTTTCAAAATAGTGAGTTGCTTCTCCTCTGGAGATAATGAATTTTGTGCCATTGTTATTTATTTTGTTGTTTTGTGAAGCCCCAGAGTATTTAAGCATTTCTGATGTGCTTCAGTTGTTATGATGATTACAGTTGTTATGCTTAAGCCAAACTTTGGCCATCTTTGGCCAGTGGGAGTCCATCCAGGTTGGGTCCTAAGTCTTTTGTACATATTCTAGTAGGCTTAGCTAGCCTTTTTTCCTTTCTGGTGTGACAAGATATTTCTAGTTCATCTTGTACAGCTTTCCCCCCAGCCCTGGTATCAGAATTTCTTCAAGCAACTCTGGCTCCTTTTGGTGGGAAATGGTATCTAAAGTTTATAGTCTGAGCACTAGAGTTGCTCCTTGCTGCTTAGTTGTTTATTGCTTCTCAGCTTTTTGATTGGACAAAGAGAGAATACATTTAACAGTTTTTTAATTTGGTTTATTTTTATTTTTGGTTGTGCTGGGTCTTTGTTGCTGTGTGGGCTTTTCTCTGGTTGCTGCTAATGGGGGCTACTCTCTGGTTGTGGTGTGTGGGCTTCTCACTGTGGTGGCTTCTCTTGTTGCAGAGTACAGGCTCTAGGGCACTCAGGCTTCAGTAGTTGTGGCACATGGGCTTAGTTACACTCTGGCATGTGGAATCTTCCTGGGTCAGAAATAGAACCAGAGTCTCCTGTATTTGGCAGGTGAATTTCTAACCAGTAGACCACCAGGGAAGCTGTAGAATACATTTTTTTTTTTTTTAAGGTAAACATATCATGAGTCTACATGAGTATTTCCAATTCAAATCAGATTCAGGACATTAGTGTTTTTTCTTCATCTCATTTCTCTTAAATCTATAATATATCTCTTTTTTCCTGTCATCTATTCTCTGTTGTCCCATATCTAATCCCAGTTTTCAATGATAGCAATATAATTATATTCAAGTGTTTTACCTTATGATATGAACACTATCACCCATAATGTGACTTCTCAAAAGAGTTTTAGAATTTTTTTTGCAGTTCATATTCTCTTTAAGTAGATATCTCACACAGAGGGTACATTTTCAAATTATTTTGTTTTAAAATCATTTAAAAATAGTTCTTTTTAATATGGCTCTGCCAACCAATTGGATGAGTATATATTTAGTTACTTTTGTTTCACTTTACTCTGAGATTTTAGGAGTTGCTTTTTAAAAAATTAGTTGTTTTGTAACTATAATTCTGTATAATGGTTTCATGCTTCCAAAGTTAAATCAGCAGAAGAGCTACTTTTTTTTAAAAAAGGTGATATCCTTGTTCCATTCTAATTCCTTCTCCTTTTAGAGGCAACTTAACAAACCCATTTGGATTCATCTTTTCATTTTGTGAATGTAGTGTTTTCTGAACACTCAATTTTTCCTACTGTGCAGAAAGGTCTTAATTTCATCATTGGAACCTCAGGATTTGGGGTCATAAAGATTTTTCTGGAAGTATGATATGTCATATTGAATTCTGATTAAAACCCTTTGTGGTAGACATCCCTGGCATTCCAGTGGTTAGGAATCAGCCTGCCAATGCAGGGGACACTGGTTCTATCCCTGGTCTGGAAAGATTCCACATGCTACAAGGTAATTAAACCCCACTGCACCACAACTACTGAGCCTGTGCTCTAGAGGTTGGGAGCCACAACTAAGGAAACCCACGTGCAAAGAGCCCGTGCTAGGCAACATGAGAAGCCACCACAATTAGAAGCCTGGGCACTATAACTACAGACTAGCCCCTGCTTGCTGCAACTAGAGAAAGCTTATTTTCAGTAATGAAGACCACGCACAGCCAATCAATCAACCAACCAATCAACCCACCTACCAATTCAGTCAGCCTTTGTGGTACTTGTAAGTAGGTCTGTAGCTTTTCCAGGCTCAAATGCCATGACATTGTGGGAGAGGAGGATAGCAGATACTTACATGGGATTAGTTCCTGTACCCAGAATTGTCCATGGAGAGGGAACTTCAGGATCCATCCTTAACCAGTTGAACCTAAAGCAGATTCTGGAGGCAGGTCTCAGTTCTTTGAGTGCTCTTAACTGCATTGCTCCCCTAGGTGATGCTAAGGTGCAGTCAGGATGAAGACCACTGTGTAAAAGAGGAGTGAAAGTATATCTAAGGTCCTGATGGTTGTTATTTCCCCAGATTCACTGCTTTTCCTCCTTAGTTCTGGATCTTTCTAAACTCTACTCTTGTCACATTTTCCCCATTTCTAAAGATTAACTACCTGTTCATTTTCCCACAAACTCACTCTTTTCTGCCTATGTTTGACTCAAGCAGTCTTTCTTTGCCTGATTTCTTATTTCTATATCCTGTGTTTTCTTTCTTTCTTCTTTTTTTTTTTTTGATCATGGAATTGGGCAAGAAATGTTTCAGGGGGAAACACTGAGGAGGCATTGTACCCTCTGAGGAAATTCTAGCACCAAACGTGTAAGAAGTTCCCCTGAACCAAGACATGGGGTCAAACAGATGATGCTTTTAGAAGGCTGAATACGAAGGACTCCATCAAGAAATGTCTGCCTCAGAGACTCTGAGACTCTCAGAGAACTTTGAATGATGAGCATTGTGGAATTAAGTTGGGCTCTTTAAAAAAATCTTGTATGGTTTTACAGTTGTGAAGAATACTTGTGAAGGAATAAAACTATTTTTAGTTGGTTTGTGGAAAGAATTTTCATTGGGTCATAGATTCGTGTCAAAAGTGAAGGATTTATGAGGATGATTTTTGTCCTTGTTCCTACTTATCTGGTTAGTTTCAGGTCTGATAGTGACTATTTTCTCAGCTGTTGTATTTCTTACTAGTTGAGGTTCAGGATCAAGAATAGACAGAGGAGTTCAAGCTATGGGACATGAACTAGCATTACTCTTTAATAAGACTGTTTTTTAAACTGGATTATTAAATGATACCTTTTAGTATAAAAATCCTGACACTTAAGCAGTAATGACGTACCTTTATTTGCACCCCCCCCCCCAACCCCCGAATTTGTTGCATATGTCGGTATGCTCTTTGGTGGGTGATATTGCTCTTACTTTCTTTTATAATTACACCAAAGTTAGGCTAAATCAAAGAGCTGAGTAACAGGCAACAGTGACTCCCAGAGACAATCATAAGTTTCAGGACAGTTTGGGAAGGCAGGTGTTAGTGCTGGGCTTCTGGTGGAGAGCCCCAGGTTTGCAGGCTGCAGCACTGGGCTGTCCTTGGCCATACCTGGGCTGCAACTGTGCATGTGTCCAGTCTGACATTCTTGCTTCTCTGTGCAAGCCTCCCATTCCACCTCAGTAAACTCTATAAAAAGTGTGTTTTATCATCTATTGTATGAGGGGCTCTTTTAAGCTCTTCATGCCCCTTGGAATGAATGATGAAGCATGCTGGAAAGGTAATAGTGAGCCTTTGTGCTTTTGAGAACTGAGCATCTTGCTCTGATTTGATCATCTTACCCATATTTAACTAAGCATTATTTGCTTACTTCTCTATTGTTGCTGTTTAGTTGCTAAGTTGTGCCTGACTCTTGCAACCCCATGGATGGTAGCCTGCCAGGCTTCACTGTCCATGGGATTCTCTAGGCAAGACTACTGGAGTGGGTTGCCATTTCCTTCTCCAGGGGATCTTCCTGACCCAGGGATCGAACCTGCAGCTCCTGCTGCATCTCCTGCATTACAGGCAGATCCTTTAACGCTGAGCCTTTGGGGAAGCCCTACTTCTCTATAGTAGATGAAAACTTCTGTGACCTCTTGGAAAACAAAGCAGTTGATACAGGGTGTGAACATGTGTGTGCAACAAAACAGGAGTGTTGGGGTTCAGTGTCACACCCATCTGAGGGATGAGGATAGCTTTCTGTACATATCCTGATTGGGTACTAGTTGGCTGAGCAGAAAATGCTCATTAGTTTTATCTTATGTTTGGTGTTTTGGATTCTGCTTTCCCTTCCTCTTGTGCATGGGTTCCCCAACTTCAGATAACAGAAGAGAACTATCAAAGCAGGCCTGCCAGTTGTTTACCTTGTCTGTGTTAGTAAGGAGATTGCTTAAAGGAAAAATTTATCTCAAAATGGAATTCCAGAAAGATTTCCAAGCTTTTGGCATTTTGTCTTTTGATAAGTCTGTGGAGGAAATGATGTTGAGGGCCTAAGTGTTTACTTTTTGTGACTTGAATTCGTGTTGAGAGTTTGATTTTCCTTCCTGGGGAAAAAGGGTACTTTCTCAAGGTGTGACTACAGGGAGGAAGTAGTAGGATGTTTGGTGGAGTGGCTATTTGGCAGGGTGGGCAAGTGTTGCTATTTCTTTGGGGAAAGACAATTGTTTTCTGTAAGTCTTATTCAGGAGTTAAGCCCTAATGCCTCCCAACTTATTGGTTTAGTATTTTAAATTTTTGCTCTGGGGAAGAAATAATTTCTTCCAAACCAACACCTGCAGTGTGTGGCTGATGGAGAACCACGGATGTTTTATTTTTAGCTTGTCTTCTGCTGTGTTTAACTTTTAACTCCAAGGAACATCCCAGCTTCTAAGGTCTAGAGATATATTGATGCAGTGCCACCTGGAGTTGAGAGTTTGGGAATCTCCCAAGCCTGGTTTATTTGTGATACTCCAACAAAAGCTAAAGTCTGATATCTTGATCTGCGGACATGTGGAATTCTGGCTGGGAAAGATTGGATCTGTTTTTTTCCAATGTGTCAGTTCATAAAAGCTCTTAAAGCAAAAGATGATAGCAGGAGTGTGTCATGCCTACATGTGCCATCTTGACTTTTCTGTCGGGCTGGGATGTTGAGACTACAGGGGACAGGGGCAGGCTACCAGCAGGGCTTGCTCATATGGAAGCAAATCTCTTATCCTTCTGTCACCTTTTCCTCATTCATCTTAGGCAAAGACTCACTTGGTGTTTTACTAAATGTGTTCTAAAACACTGGATGTAATATTTATTGAGCATCCACAGTGTGCCAAACACAGTGTACCAAGGATTTATTACCTTGGAAAATTTTGGCTTAAGTTTAAAGCTATTGTCTGCTTGTCTTATAGAAGAGAGTAGATCTGTATATTTTTCTTTTAGATTAGCCATGAGTGTAGCATTTTGTGAAAATGCCATTTTAATATGCTAATAATAAAGGTGAAGCTGGTTTGTGTATAGAAATGCAAGAGACTTATGGGTATTGATTTTGTTTCTTGAAAGCTTACTGAATTCATTGATGAGCTTTAGTAGTTTTCTGGTAGCAGCTTTAGCAATTTCTATGTATAGTATCATGTCATTTGCAAACAGTGAAAATTTTACTTCTTTTCCAATTTAGATTCCTTTATTTCTTTTTCTTCTCTGATTGCTGTGGCTAGGACTTTAAAAACTATGTTGAATAAGAGTGGCAAGAATATACATCCTTTTTTTGTTCTTGATCTTAGAGGAAATACTTTCAACTTTTCACCATTGAGTATGTTAGCTGTGGGTTTGTGGCATATGGCCTTTATTTTGTTTAGGTAAGTTCCCTTTATGCCCACTTTCTGCAGAGTTCTTACCATAAATGGGTGTTAAATTTTGTTGAAAGCTTTTTCTGCATCTATTGGGATGATCATATGGCTTTTATTCTTCAATTTGTTAATATAATATATCACATTGATTGATTTGCATATACGGAAGAGTCCTTGCCTCCCTGAGATAAATCCCACTTGATCATGGTGTGTGATCTTTTTAATGTGTTGTTGGATTTCATTTGCTAGTATTTTGTTGAGGATTTTTGTTTCTATGTTCATCAGTGAGATTGGCTTGTAATTTTCTTTTCTTTTTTTTTTGTGGTATCTTTGTCTGTGAAGCCATCGGGTCCTGGACTTTTGTTTTTTGGGAGGTTTTTACTCACAGTTTCAATTTCAGTACTTATGGTTAGTCTGTTCATATTTTCTACTTCTTCCTGGTTCAAAATTCAATCTTGGAAGGTTTTATTTTTCTAAACACTTGTCCATTTCTTCGAGGTTGTCCACTTTATTGGCATATATTTGCTTATAGTAGTCTCTCATCTTTCTTTGTATTTCTTTAGTGTCCATTGTAATGTCTCCTTTTTCATTTCTAACTTTGTTGATTTGAGCCCTCTTCCTTTTTTTCTTGATAAGTCTGGTTAAAGGCTTATCAATTTTGCTTATATTTTTGATGAACCAGCTTTTAGTGTCATTGATCTTTTCTATTATTTTCCTTATCTCTATTTAATTCATTTCTGCACTAATATTTATCATTTTTTCCCTTCTCCTAACTTTGAATTTTTTTTTTTTTTACTTCTTTCTCTAGTTGCTTGAGGTGTAAGATTAGGTTGTTTATTTGAGATTTTTCTTGTTTCCTGAGATAAGATTGTATTAGTATAAACTGCCCTCTTAGAACTGCTTTTGCTGTATTCCATAGGTTTAGGATCATTTTGTTTTCATTTGTCCCTAGGTATTTTTTGGTTTCCTTTTTGATTTCTTCAGTGATGCATTGGTTGCTTAGTAAGATATTATTTAGCTTTCATATCTGTTTTTTTTTTTTTTTAAAACAGTTTTTCCCTTGTAGTTGATTTGTAATCCATAATGTTGTGGTTGGATAAGATGCTTGATATGATTTCAGTGTTCTTAAATTTATTGAGGGTTGCTTTGTGGCCCAGCATGTTAGCTATCCTGGAGAATGTTCCATGTGCACTTGAAGAGAATGTGTATTCTGCTGCATTCATATAGGATGTCATATAAATATCAATTATGTCCATATGGTCTAATATGTCATTTAAGGGCTCTGTTTCCTTATTGATTGTTCTGTCTGTATGGTTTGTCCATTGATGTAAGTGGAGTGCTAAAGTACCCCACTTTCTTGTGCCAATGTTGATTTCTCCTTTTATGAAAAGACAACCCACAGAATGGGAGAAAATATTTGCAAATGAAGTGATTGACAAGGGATTGATGTTCAAAATATATAACAGCTTATGCAGCTCAAAATACATATATATATATATATATATATATATATACATATATACATATATATATATATACATACACCCAATCAAAAAATTTGCAGAAGGTCTAAATAGACATTTGTCAAAAGAAAACATACAGATGGCCAAAAGGCACATGAAAAGATGCTTAACATTGTTAATTATTAGAGAAATGCAAATCAAACTATGAGTTGTCACCTGACACCAGTCAGAATAACCATCATGAAAAAGTCTGCAAATAATAAATGCTGGAGAAGATGTGGAGAGAAAGGAAACCTCCTACACTGTTGGTGAGATTGGAGGTTCCTCAAAAAAACTAAAAAAATAGAACTACCACATGATCCAGCAATCCCTCTACTGGGCATGTATCTGGAGGAAACCTTAATTTGAAAAGAGACATGCACCTCAGTGTTCATTGCTTCACTATTTACAATAGTCTGGAAGCAATATAAAAGTCTATTGACAGAGAAATGGATAAAGAAGATGTGGTATGTATATACAATGAAATATTATTCAGTCACCAAAAAGAATGAAATAATACCATTTGCAACCACACGGTTGGGCTTAGAGATTATAACACTGAGTGAAGTAAGTCAGATAGAGAAGGACAAATATCATATGGTATCAATTATATGTGGAATCTAAAAAAATGATACAAATGAACGTTGTTCCAAACAGACTTCAAGCACGGTTTTCAAAGGGGAAAGGCATGGGGAAGAATAAATTAGGACTTTGAGGTGAATATATACACACTACTATATATGAAATTGATACTAATAGTTAACAAGGACCTACTGTGTAGCATGGGGCTTCCCTCGTGGTTTAGTAGTGAAGTATCCACCTGCTAATGCAGGAGATGCAGGAAATGTGGTTTTGATCCCTGGGTCAGGAAGATCCCCTAGAGGGGAAGTGGCAACCCACTCTAGTATTCTTGCCTGGAGAATCCCATGGACAGTGGAGCCTGGCAGGCTACAGTCCATAAGGTTGCAAAGCATCACACAGTGAGCAGACAGCACTGTGTAGCACAGGGACCTCTACTCAATAATCTGTGATAGCCTATATGGGAAAAGAATCTGAAAAAGAATAGATATATGTATATGTATAACTGAATCACTTTGCTGTACACCTGAAACTAACATAGCATTGGAAATTAACTATACTTTACTGTGCCAGTAAAGGTCCACATAGTCAAAGCTTTGGTTTTTCCAGTAGTCATGTATAGATGTGAGAGTTGGACCATAAAGAAGGTTTAGCACTGAAGAATTAATGCTTTCAAACTGTGGTGCTGGAGAAGACTCTAAAGAGTCCCTTTGACTTCAAGGAGATCAAAGCAGTCAATCCTAAAGGAAATCAATCCTGAATATTTATTGGAAGGACTGATGCTGAAGCTGAAGCTCCAATTCTTTGGCCACCTGATGCAAAGAGTCAACTCACTGGAAAAGACCTTGGTGCTAGGAAAGATTGAGGGCACAAGGAGAAGGGGGCGACAGAGGATGAGATAGTTAAATGGCATCACTGACTCAATGGACATGAGTTTGAGCAAACTCTGAGAGATAGTTAAGGGCAGGAAAGCCTGGCATGCTGCAGTCCATGGGATTACAAAGCAATGGACATGACTTAGCAACTGAACCACAGAAAAAATTAAATTAAAAAAAGTGAAGCTTGTGATAAGAAAAACTGATATGGCTTGTATTTCTAATTAAGGTTTCTTTTCCTTTCCTTTTAGGAAACCTTCAGAGTACTATTACCGAGATATTTTGAGGACTTACTTACTCATTTTCAAAAGTTTGATCCCTCTGATTCTGGGGTTTTGTTCAAAACCTATGGCTACACTGCTGTACTGAATCTCTGCCTTTTCATTTGGTCAATTCTGGTGCACTTTTGCTTCTATTACGTTCAGCGTGTAGGAATGAGATTAAGAGTAGCCATGTGCCATATGATTTACTGCAAGGTAAGTGTCATTTGGTACAAAAGTTTGTACCTCCTCTGGAGAATCAGAAACATTTGGGGAAAGTTCTCTGTAGATTAAAAATTTTGTAACTGGTGTCATTTACTCCTTGCCAGAGATACTCGATATTTGTTTCAAGCCAATTTGTTGTTGTTTGAGCAAACTTTACCAATATATAATGAAAAGTTTTGTTTGGAGATCAGACCAGGGCTGCCTTTGATAACTTTATGCATAGGCTGGTGCATAATACCCATTAAACTTATATTGAAACTAATTAAAAAATAGGTATCAAAATTATCAAACTGATTTTCAATGTTTTCTTGCCTAAATCTTATTGTGGTATTCATGGAAATTTTGTTGTTTTTCATTTAAACCTTCATTTACATCAAAGTTGTGTTTAAAAGTGACTTCAGTGATTGTATCTATAACATTAAATTTAGGAGAAAAATATGTTTTTAATAAAATAAATGATTATATTTTACATGATGCATCTAGTCATGTTTAATATAATTGTGCTTACTAAATAAAAATATAAGTGAAATCTGTGCCAAATTAGACTCACTCATGATCTTCTGTAGTTCTGATTGTTTTTGATAATATTAAAGAAAATGGCTGTTTGGGAGAAAACTTGAAATTTTAATTTGTTTTTAGCAATTTTAGAGGGCATTTATGTTGCTATTCATTGAAGTTATTTTCTTAATACAATATTTGCTTTTTTTTTAGTATGCATTATAGCAGCTTTAATAAAATCTGGTTTGATGTTTCTAGTGTTTTTGTATTGAGAAATGCTGTAAAATTATTCTATGTTTTACTCTAGTCTTATCTAGTATAAAAGGAGTTAAGTATTTCAATGTCTTTACAAATGAACTGCCACAGATACATCAGTGTCATGTGCTGGAAAGCTCTTGATAAATGAGATCTTAGATATCTCTTTGTCCTGGGCTGTTTCATTAAAAAAAAAAAATCCTTATTTAACCATGTTGTATATTTGAAATATTCTGAGAGAGAAATTATAAGTGTTTTCACTGCACACAAAAAAAGATAAGTACATGAGGCAATGGATATGTTAACTGTTTTAACTATAGTAATCATTTCCCAGTGTACATTTATGTCAAACATCTTGTTGTGCACATTTATATATATATATATTTTTTTTCATTAAAAATAAACAAAATCCTCATTGAAAGATAAAACCAAGCAATTTAAATGAAAACAAGCACTTCTTTTACTTGGTTGCTACTTATCTGAAACTTCTATTTTTTAGGAATACTTTTCTTAGCAAATTAAAGATATCTTTCCTCAGCCTTTTTTGAGCAGAGTCTTGTTAATCTTTGGGCTATGTGAACCCGATTCATGGACCTAACATTCTAGGTTCTTATGTAATATTGCTTTTTACAGCATTGGACTTTCCTTTCACCAGTAGACACATCCACAATGGGGCTCTGTTTTCACTTTGGCTCAGCCTCTTCATTCCTTCTGGAGCTATTTCTTCGCTCTTCTCCAGTAGCATGTTGGGCATCCACTGACCTGGGGAGTTCATTTTTTAGTGTCAAATCGTTTTGCCTTTTCATACTGTTCATGGGATTCTCAAGGCAAGAATGCTGAAATGGTTTGCATTTCCTTCTCCAGTGGACCACTTTTTTCCAGCTGAGCTGTTTCAAATCCTAAAAGATACTGCTGCTAAAATGCTGCACTCTGTATGCCAGCAAATTTGGAAAACTCAGCTGTGGCCATAGCACTGGAAAAGGTCAGTTTTCATACCAATCCCAAAGAAAGGCAATGCCAAATAATGTTCAAACTACTGCACAATTGCACTCATTTCACATGCTAGCAAAGTAATGCACAAAACTCTCCAACCTAGGCTTCAACAGTACATGAACCAAAAACTTCCAGATTTTCAAGCTAGAGTTAGCAAAGGCAGAGGAACCAGAGATCAAATTGCCAACATACGTTGAATCATAGAAAATGCAAGAGAATTCCAGAAAACATCTACTTCAGCTTCATTGACTACACTAAAGCCGTTTACTTTGTGGATCACAACAAACTCTGGAAAGTTCTTAAAGTGATGGGAATACCAGAACACCATACCTGCCTCCTGAGAAACCTGTATGCAGGTCAAGAAGCCACAGTTAGAACTGGACATGGAACAATGGGCTGATTCCAAATTGGTAAAGGAGTACGTCAAGGCTGTATATTGTCACCCTTGTTATTTAACTTCTATTTAGAATACATCCAGAGAAGGCAATGGCACCCCACTCCAGTACTCTTGCCTGGAAAATCCCATGGACGGAGGAGCCTGGTAGGCTGCTGCCTATGGGGTCGCTAAGAGTCAGACACGACTGAGCGACTTCACTTTCACTTTTCACTTTCGTGCATTGGAGAAGGAAATGGCAAACCACTCCAGTATTCTTGCCTGGAGAATCCCAGGGACGGAGGACCCTGGTGGTCTGCTGTCTATGGGGTTGCACAGAGTCGGACATGACTGAAGCGACTTAGTAGCAGCAGCAGCAGCAGGGCACATCATGGAAAATGCCACGCTGAATGAAGCACAAGTTGAAATCAAGACTTCTGGGAGAAATATCAATAACCTCAAATATGTAGATGACACCACCCTTATGGAAGAAAGCAAAGAGAAACTAAAGAGCCTCTTGATGAAAGTTAAAGAGGAGAGTTCAAAAGCTGGCTAAACCTATTATACAGAATGAAGTAAGCCAGAAAGAAAAACACCAATACAGTATACTAATGCATATATATGGAATTTAGAAGATGGTAACAATAACCCTGTATACGAGACAGCAAAAGAGACACTGATGTATAGAACAATCTTTTGGACTCTGTGGGAGAGAGAGAGGGTGGGATGATTTGGGAGAATGGCATTGAAACATGTATAGTGTCATATATGAAATGAGTCGCCAGTCCAGGTTCGATGCACGATACTGGATGCTTGGGGCTGGTGCACTGGGACAACCCAGAGTGATGGTACGTGGAGGGAAGAGGGTTCAGGATGGGGAACACGTGTATACCTGTGGCGGATTCATGTTGATATATGGCAAAACCAATACAATATTGTAAAGTTAAAAAAAAAAAAAAAGCTGGCTAAAACTCAGCATTCAAAAAACAAAGATCATGGCATCCAGTCACATCGCTTCATGACAGATAGATGGGGAAACAATGGAAACAGTTTCAGACTTTATTTATTTATTTATTTTTTTGGGTGGGGGTCTCCAAAATCACCACAGATGATTACAACCTTGAAATTAAAAGGCACTTGCTCCTTGGAAGAAAAGCTATGGCCAACCCAGACAGCATATTGAAAAGCAAAGACATTACTTTACCAACAAAGGTCTAGTCAAAGCTATGTTTTTTTTTTTTTTTTCCAGTAGTCATGTAGGTATATGAGAGTTGGACCATAAAGAAAGCTGAGCGCCAAAGAATTGATGCTTTTGAACTGTGGTGTTGGAGAAGACTCTTGAGAGTCCCTTGGACTGCAAGGAAATCAAACCAGTCAATCCTAAAGGAAATCAATCCTGAATGTTCATTGGAAGGACTGATGCTAAAGCTGAAACTCCAACACTTTGGCTACCTGATGCGAAGAGCTGACTTGTTGGAAAAACCCTGTTGTTGGCAAAGACTGAGGGCAGGAGTAGAAAGGGGTGACAGAAGATGAGATGGTTAAATGGCATCACCAACTCCATGGACATGAGGATGAACAAGCTCCGGGAATTGTTGATGGACAGGACAGCCTGATGTGCTGCAGTCCATGGGGTTGCAAAGAGTCTGACATTACTGAGCAATTGAAGAACAACAACAAGTGTGAAACTGGGGGTCTGGCATGTCACTCTCAGTCATAGACTGTAGAACATAAGCTAATTTGTTCCTAGTTGATGTGGAAATGCAACGATGCCCATACACTCCAGTCAAGCATCTTCCTTGTCCTCAATCATCATGTTTGTTATTCTGTTGCACCTCCTTCTATTTAGAAGACGAATACTCAGGTTTCCCTACAAATTGTCTAGAAGTTTGTCTTTGCAGATCATGTTTAACTCCTATAAATAAATAAATAGGAAATTTCACCAGAAGTACACTATGAAACTCTTATATTAGTTGTGAGGTGATGTTTTACTCAAAGTTTACTCTTTGTTCCACATGTAAGCCATTGTCCAACTGGTTTCCTTTCTTACCCACTAGTTCTTTGGAATATTGCCTTTGAGAAATTGGACCCTTCCTGGCATGCTGCTTGAAAGTGAAAGTGACAGTCTTAGTTGCTCAGTCATGTCCAACTCTTTGCGACTCCATGGACTGTAACCTGCCAGGCTCCTCTGTCTATGAAATTCTCCAGGCAAGAATACTGGAATGGGTTGCCATGCCCTTCTCCAGGGGGGCATGTTTCTTACATGAAAGTAAACATTTTCCAAAGGCATTAATTTGCCTACTTGATTAGCCTTAAGGAATTGTTTCTTTTTCCATTTTTTAGAAAATTTTATATGATATTTAAAGATTACACTCCATTTAGAGTTATTATAAGATATTGGCTGCATTCCCTGTGTTGTACTATATATCATTGTAGGCTACCTTACTCCCAATAGTTTGTACCTCCCACTCCCCCATCACTATATGGCTCTCCCACTTCACTGGTAACCACTAGTTTGTTCTCTGTATCTGTGAGCCTATTTCTCTTTTGTTTTATTCACTAGTTTATTGTATTTTTAGGCTCCACTTATAAACAATATCATACAGTATTTATCTCTCTCTCTCTCTGACTTGTTTCATTTAGCATCAGTTCCATTCAGTTCAGTCACTCAGTCGTGTCTGACTCTTTGTGACACCATGGATTGCAGCACTCCAGGCTTCCCTGTCCATCACCAACTTCTGGAGCTTGCTCAAACTCATGTCCATCGAGTTGGTGATGCCATACAACCATCTCATCCTCTATCATCCCCTTCTCCTCCCGCCTCCCATCTTTCCCAACATCAGGGTCTTTTTCAACGAGTCAGTTCTTGGCATCAGGTGGCCAGAGAATTGGAGTTTCAGCTTCAGCATCATTCCTTCTAATGAATATTTAGGATTGATTTCCTTTGGGATTAACTGGTTTGATCTCCTTAGTGTCCAAGGGACTCTTAAAGGTCTTCTCCAACACCACAGTTCAAAAGCATCAATTCTTTGGTGCTCAGCTTTCTTTATAGTCCAACTTTCACATCCATACATGACTACTGGAAAACCTATAGCCTTGACTAGAAGGACCTTTGTTGGCAAAGTGATGTCTCTGCTTTTTAATATGCTGTCTAGGTTGGTCATAGCTTTTCTTCCAAGGATCATGTTTCTTTTAGTTTCATGGCTGCAATTACTATCTGCAGTGATTGGATGTCTGTGTATGGATGCTTAGGTTGCTTGCATATCCTGAGAACTGTAAATAATGCTTATATGAACATTGTGGTACATGTATCTTTTTTGAAGTAGTGTTTTTGTTTTTGTTGGATATATCACAGGAAGTTGAATTGCTGGGTCATGTGGTAGTTCTCTTTTTAGTTCTTTGACAAGCCTTCATACAGTTGTTCACAGTGGTTGTCCAATATACATTTCCACCAATAGTGTATGAGTGTTACCTTTCCTCCACATCCTTACCAGAATTTGTTATTCGTGTTCTTTTTGATTAAAGTCATTCTGACAGGTGTGAGGTGATATCTCATTGTGGTTTCGATTCAAATTTCCTCATTGGAAAAATGTCCATTTAATTCTTTATGTCCATTTTTAATAGGGTTGTTTGTTTTTATGATGTTGTGTTATATAAATTGCTTGTATACATAGGATATTAATCCCATATAGGTCATATCATTTACAAATATTTCCTATGATTCAGTATCTTTTCTTTTCATTTGGTTGATGATTTCCTTCTCCATGCAAAAGTTTTTAAGTTTAGTTCTTTTCTATTTATTTTTGCTTTCATTTCTTTTACTTTGAGAGAACCCCAAAATACACTGCATTGGTTTATGTCAAAGAGTGTTCTGCCCATGTTTCCCTCTAGGAGTTTTATAGTATCTGGTCTTACATTTAGGTCTTTAATACATTTTGAGTATATTTTTGTATATGGTATTAGAGAATGGTTTAATTTCATCCTTTTAAATGTAGCTGTCCAGTTTTCCCAGACCTTTGTTGGTAAAGTAATGTGTCTGCTTTTTAATATGCTGTCTAGGTTTGTCATAGCTTTTCTTCCAAGGAGCAAGCTACATTTAAAAATAGCCAAACTGATCACTTGAATCACAGCCTTGTCTAACTCAGTGAAACTATGAGCCATGCCATGTAGGGCCACCCAAAATGGATGGGTCATGGTGGAGAGTTCTGACAAAATGTGGTCCACTGGAGAAGGAAATGGAAAAATCACTTCAGCATTCTTGCCTTGAGGACTCCATGAAGAGTATGAAAAGGCAAAATGATAGGACACTGAAAGATGAGCTTCCTAGGTCGGTAGGTGCTCAATATGATACTGGAGAAGAGTGGAGAAATAGCTCCAGAAGGAATGAAGAGGCTGAGCCAAAATGAAAATGACACCTAGTTGTGGGTGTGACTGGTAATAGAAGTAAATCCTGATGCTGTAAAGAACAATATTGCATAGGAACCTGGAATGTTCCATCTATGAATCGTGGTAAATTGGAAGTAGTCAAATAGGTTATGGCAAGAGTAAACATCAACATTTTAGGAATCAGTGAAATAAAATGAGCTGGAATGTGTGAATTTAATTCAGATGACCATTATATCTACTACTGTGGACATGAATTCCTTAGAAGAAATGGAGTAGCCCTCATAGTCAACAAAAGAGTCTGAAATGCAGTACTTGGATCCAGTCTCAAAAATGACAGAATGATTTCTGTTTGTTTCCAAGGCAAATCATTGAATATCAGAGTAATCTAAGTCTATGCCCCAACCAGTAATGCTGAAGAAGCTAGAGTTGAATGGTTCTATGAAGACTAACAAGAACTTCCAGAACTAACAGCCAAAAAAAGATGTCCTCTTCATTATAGGGGACTGGAATGCAAAAGTAGGAAGTCAAGAGATACCTGTAATAACAGGCAAACTTGGCCTTAGAGTACAAAATGAAGCAGGGCAAAGGCTAACAGCATTTTGCCAAGAGAATGCAGTGGTTATAGCAAACACCCTCTTCCAACAACACAATAGACAACTCTACACAAGGACATCACCAGATGGTCAATACCAAAATGAGATTGATTATATTCTTGGCAACGGAAGATGAATAAGCTCTGTACAGTCAGCATAAACAAGACTGGGAGCTAACTGTGACTGAGTTCATGAACTCCTGATTGCCAAATTCAGGATTAAATTGAAGAAAGTAGGGAAAACCACTGTGCCATTCAGGTATGACCTAAATCAAATCCCTTATGATTATGTAGTAGATGTGGCAAATAGATTGAAGGCATTAGATCTGATAGATACAGTGCCTGAAGAACTATGGATGGAGGTTCATAACATTGTACAGAAGGAAGTGATAAAAACCATCTCCAAGAAGAAGAAATGCAAAAAGGCAAAATGATTGTCTGAGGAGAGCTTTCAAATAGCTGAGAAAAGAAGAGAAGTGAAAGGCAAAGGAGAAAAGGAAAGATATACCCATTTGAATGCAGAGTTACAAAGAATAGCAAGGAGAGATGAGAAAGCCTTCCTTAGTGATCAATGCAAAAAAAAAAAAAAATAGAGGAAAACAATAGAATGGAAAAGACAGAGATCTCTTCAAGAAAATTAGAGATACCAAGGGAATATTTCATGCAAAGATGGGCTCAATAAAGGACAGAAATAATATGGACCTAACAGAAGCATAAGATATTAAGAAGAGGTGGCAAGAATACACAGAAGAACTATTCAAAAAAGATCTTAATGACCCAGATAATCATAATGGTGTGATCACTCATCTAGAGCCAGATATCCTGGAGTGTGAAGTCAAGTGGGCCTTAGGAAGCATCACTATGAACAAAGCTAGTGGAGGTGATGGAATTCCATTTGAGCTATTTCAAATCCTAAAAGATGATGCTGTGAAAGTGCTGCACTCAATATGCCAGCAAATTTGAAAAACTCAGAAGTGAACACAGGATGGGAAAACTCAGTTTTCATTCCAATCCCAAAGAAAGGCAATGCCAAGGAATGTTCCAACTACTGAGCAATTGCACTCATTTCACATGCAACCAAAGTAATGTTCAAAATTCTCCAAGCTAGGCTTCATCAGTACACGAACCGAGAACTTCCAGATGTACAAGCCAGATTTAGAAAAGGCAGAGGAACCAGAGATCAAATTGCCAATATCCGTTGGATCATAGAAATAGCAAGAGAATCCAGAAAAACATTTACTTCTGCTTCATTGACTACACTCAAGCCTTTTACTTTGCTTGTTGTGGGTCACAACAAACTCTGGAAAATTCTTGAAGAGATGGGAATACCAGACCACCTTACCTGCCTCCTGAGAAACCTGTATGCAGGTTAAGAAGCAACAGTTAGAACCAGACATGGAACAATGGAATGGTTCCAAATTGGGGAAAGAGTGCATCAAGGCTGTATATTGTCACCCTGCTAATTTAACTCATATGCAGAGTACATCATGCGAAATGTTGGGCTGAATGAAGCACAAGCTGTAACCAAGATTGCAGGGAGAAGTATCAATAACCTCAGATATGCATATGACACCACCCTTATGGCAGAAATCAAAGAGAAACTAAAGAGCCTCTTGATGAAAGTGAAAGAAAAGTGTAAAAGCTGGCATAAAACTTCAAAACAAAACAAAACACGAAGATCATGGCATTTGGTCACATAATTTCTTGGCAAATAGATGGGGAAACAATGGAAACAGTGACAGACTTCATTTTCTTGGGCTCCAAAATCACTGCAGACGGGGACTGCAGCCATGAAATCAAAAGATGCCTACTTCTTGGGAGAAAAGCTATGACCAATCTAGACAGCATATTAAAAAGCAGAGACAGTACTTTACTGACAAAGGTCCATCTAGTCAACTATGGTTTTTCCAGCAGTCATGTATGGATATGATAGTTGAACCTTAAAGAAAGCTGAGTGCCAAAGTATTGGTGCTTTTGAACTATTGTGTTGGAGAAGACTGTTGAGATTTCTTTGGATAGCAAGGACATCAAACCAGTCAATCCTAAAGAAAATCAGTCCTGAATATTCACTGGGAGGACTGATGCTGAAGTTTAAGCTCCAAAACTTTGGCCACCTGATGTGAAGAACTGATTCATTGGAAAAGACCCTGATACTGGCGAAGTTCGAAGGCAGGAAGAGAAAGAGACAAGAGAGGATGAGATGGTTGGATGACATCACTGACTTGATGGACATGAATTTAAGCAAGCTCTGAGAGTTGGTGATGGGCTAGGAAGACTGGTGTGCTTCAGTCCATGGGGTCACAAAGAGTTGGACATGAGTGAGTGACTAAACTGAACTGTGCATTTTTTCAGCACCAGTTATTGAAGAGACTGTGCTTTCTCCATTGTGTATTCTTGCCTCCTTTGTCTTAAATTAGTTGACCCTAAGTGTATGGGTTTATTTCTGGGCTGTCTATACTGTTCCATTGATCTATGTGTCTGTTTTTGTGCCAGTATCTACTCTCTTCCCTTGGACTTCCCTTGTGGCTCAGCTGGTAAAGAATCGCCTGCAATGTGGGAGACCTGGGTTTGATCCCTGAGTTGGGAAGATCCCCTGGAGAAGAGAAAGGCCACCCACTCTAGTATTCTGGCCTAGAGAATTCCATGGACTGTATAGTCAATGGGGTCACAAAGAGTTGGACACAGCTGAGTGACCTTCACTTCACTTTCATACTATTATTTTGATTACTGTAGCTTTGTACTATGGTCAAAGTCAAGGAGTGTGATTCCTCCAGCTTTGTTCTTCTTCATTTTTTTTTTTTGACTATTTGTGTCATTTGTTTTTCCATACAAATTTTATATTTTTTTGTTCTAGTTCTGTGAAAAATGCCATTGGTAATTTGATAGGTGTTGCATTGAATCTGTAGATTGCCTTGGGTTGTACGGTTATTTTGACAATACTAATGTTTCCAATCCAAGAACATGGTATATCTTTCCATCTGTTTTGTCATCTTCAATTTCTTTCATCAGTGTCTTATAGTTTTGGTGGTACAGATCTTTCGCCTCCTTAGGTAGGTTTATTCCTAGGCATTTTAGTCTTTTTGATGCAATGGTAAATGGGATTGTTTCCTTAATTTCCCTTTCTGATACTTTCTTAATAATGTATAGAAATGCAGCACATTTTTGTATATTAATTTTGTATCCTGAAACTTTACCGAATTCATTGATGAACTCTAATGGTTTTCTGGTAGTGTCTTTAGGATTTCCTATGTATGCTGGGAGGGATTGCGGGCAAGAGGAGAAAGGGACAACAGAGGATGAGATGGCTGGATGGCATCACTGACTCGATGGACATGAGTCTCAGTGAACTCCAGGAGTTGGTGATGGACAAGGAGGCCTGGCATGCTGCGATTCATGGGGTCACAAAGAGTCGGACATGACTGAGCGACTGACCTGATCTGATCTAATGTATAGTATCATGTCATCTACAAGTAGTGACAGTTTGACTTCTTCCTTTCCAATTTAGAGTCTTTGTATTTAAAAGAATTGTCTTTTTACAAAGTTAGGAATTGCTGAGGTAAAACCACAGAGGTAACGTGGATTTCAAGAAACATCACTCAGTTGTGTCTAACTCTTTGCGACCCCATGGACTATACAATCCATGGAGTTCTCCAGGCCAGAATACTGGAGTGGGCAGCTGTTCCCTCCTGCAGGGGATCTTTCTAACCCAGGGATTTAACCCAGGTCTCCCCACATTGCAGGCAGATTCTTTACCAGCTGAACCACGAGGGAAGCCCAAGGATACTGCAGTGGATAGCCTATCCCTTCTCCAGGAAATCTTCCTGACCTAGGAATTGAACTGGAGTCTCCTGCATTGCAGGTGGATTCTTTACCAGCTGAGCTACTAGGGAAGCCCCTCCAGACACAGGAGAGACAGTTTCCTCATGCACTTTCATGCATCTAGAATCCTGCTGAGGTGAAGAAATAAGATGTTTCTTTTTTGTAGGTTACAGGTGGGCTGACTCTTTAGGGCAAAAGCTGGTGCTGCAGAACGGCTCTAAAAGGCCCATCTGAATGTTCCTGGTTTATGCTGAGGCCCTACTTGCTCATCTCTAGTCCTGGAAAGAAATCAGATTGAGCGTTAGAAATGGGATGGCTGATAAGCTTATAGTCATAGTTTGTATTGTTGAGTGATTTGTGGCATGTATGATATATAGAAAATGACTTGTCTTTTAATTACCTTTCCACAACTGTGGTAAAATACCTTTTGGCTTTTGATCATTGATTTTTTTAAAAGTTGCAACAAAATATACACAACAAAATTTACAGTTTTAACTCTTTTTAAGTGCACCATTTAATGACATCAGGTACATTCATATTGTTGTGGAGTTATCATCATTATGCATCTCCAGAACTTTTTCATCTTCCCAAATTGGCACCCATTAAACACTGTTTCTACTCCCATCCCTTCACCACCATCACCATTCTACTTCTCTTAATGAATTTCACTACTCCAGGTGCCTCATATAAGTGAAAGCATATGATGTCTGGATTATGTCACCTAGCATAATGTTTTCAAGGTTTATCCATGTTGTATCAGGTGTCAGAATGAAATTCCTTTTTAAGACTGAGTGATATTTCATGGTAGGTATGTACAATATTTTGTGTATTCATTCATCTGTTAATAAATGTTTGGGTTGTTTCAATCTTATATCTATTGTGAATAGTGCTGCTATGAACATAGGTAAACAAATATCTGTTCAAGGTTGTCCTTTCAGTTCTTTAGAGTACATTCCCAGTAGTGGAACTGTTGTGCTATATACTAATCTTATGTTTAATTTTTTGAGAAACTGCCATACCCTCTTCCATCATGGCTACATCATTTTATATTTTCTACTTGATCACTGATTTTTCTCTTTAACTTGAGAACTAAATGAAAAATTTTCATGAATCCTGACATTTTGTTTGGATCCATGGCTCCAGTTGGTAGTCCACTGAAACATCTTACAGTGGTCACTTCAGATTCCTGATCTCTAGGGCATATTTTGGAACTTTTTACCAAATAAAGGGATTGTGTAAAACAGGCTATTTTTTGTAAAGTCAGACATTAAAGGCCACAGATTCCTCATGAGAATATTATTTTGAACATTATTCTCTGCTCATTTTATTGTATATTATTTTAAAACATTTTTAAAAAGAATTTAATAAGTATTTATTTTTGTCTGTGCTGGGCCTTTGTTGCTTTGTATGGGTTTTCTCTTGTTTCCTTGTTGAGGGCTGCTCTCTAATTGCAGTGTGCAGATGGTTTCTCTTATTGTGGAGATGGCTTCTCTTATTGCAGAACACAGGCTGTAGGGTGCTCGGGCCCAGTAATTGTGGTGCACAGGCTTAGTTGCCCTGCAGCATGTGGGATCTTTCCAGATGAGGGATCAAAGCTGTGTTTCCTGCATTGGCAGGCAGATGCTTAACCACTGAACCACAAGGGAAATTCTCTGCTCATATTGGAATGAGGAAACTAAGGTCAAAGTTCTTAAATGATTTCACATACAGTGTGATTGATTCCAAGTCTCCTAATTTCTAGTCCAAGTCCTCTAATTTCTTGCTTTAAGGCAGTTTCTCCACTTTCATCTAGTTAGGCTCACATTTACTTTATTTTGCTTCTAAATCTAAACCTACATCCTTTACACTCTGGGCAGACCCAATTTAATTGCGAAACAGGGTGGTGGATTTTTTTTTCCCCTACCTCCTACTCCTCCCTTTGCTGTCCTTCTGGGCGGGGCTTCTGCCACATTGAGGAGATAAAGGATGAACACGGGTCCCTAGAGCCCTGCTGTCAGGGGTTATCCTGCTCATCCTGATACCATGGATGATCCCAAGAAAGTGTTATCCAGTTTGCTATGTTTTAAGTGTGAATTTGTATCAACATGGGAATCCAATTCTCTGTCTCCCTCTCTTATTTCAGACCCTTCGCCTGAGTAACTCAGCCATAGGGAAGACTACCACAGGCCAGATAGTCAACATGATGTCTAACGATGTGAACAGGTTTGACAGGGTAAGTGACCAAGGGATCCTCTTCATTTCTCACTGGGTTCAGCTTTTTGGGAGCCAAGTGCCAGGGTTTGGTGTCAGCCAGGGTTCTGTTGAGAACCTAAGATAAGGAAGGGTTGTTGTTATCCAACTCTCATCTCCTGTGTGCAACTTACATGTAAAAAGATGTATTGACCTGTGGATTGGAATTTTGTTTTTCTAATACTAGATAGGCAGCGGTGTTCTATCCCAGCTCGGTTAGTGTCCCTAAAGGTCCTCCTGGTTGTAGCCCTTCTTGGCACATGCTGTCAGTGTTGCTGAACTGTCTTCCTCCTCCTCTGGATGATGAAGGCTTGATGGTCAGGGATTGTTATTTCCCCTGTGCCCTGTTCAGTGCTGCTGCACAGGGAGCCTGTGAGGAATATGCCAAGTAGGTTTTCTCCAGCCAGACTCAACTTCCTCTCAGCTGCCAACTCAACACTCTTTTTTCTTTTTACACTTACCTTATGACTATGCAGTACTTGTTTCCACTGTTTCACATCAATTTGCCATGAAGTGATGGGACCAGATGCCAAGATCTTAGTTTTCTGAATGTTGAGTTTTAAGCCAACTTTTTCACTATCTTCTTTCACTTTCATCAAGAGGCTCTTTGGATCTTCTTCACTTTCTCCTTAATTGTGGTGTCATCTGCATATGTGAGGTTATTGATATTTTCCCCAGCAATCTTGATTCAAGCTTGTGCTTCATCCAGTCCAGCATTTCTCATGATGTACTCAGCATATATTTTTGGGCTCCATAATCACTGCAGATGGTGACTACAGCCATGAAACTAAAAGATGATCGCTCCTTGAAAGAAAAGTTATGACCAAACTAGACATCATATTAAAAAGCAGAGGCATTACTTTGCCAACAAAGGTCCATCCAGTCAAGATTATGGTTTTTCCAGTAGTCATGTATGGATGTGAGAGTTGGACTATAAATAAAGCTGAATGCCAAAGAATTGATGCTTTTGAACTGTGGTGATTGAGAAGACTCTTGAGAGTCCCTTGGACCACAAGGAGATCCGACCAGTCCATCCTAAAGGAAATCAGTCCTGAATATTCATTGGAAGGACTGATGCTGAAATTCTAATACTTTGGCTACCTGATGGGAAGAACTGACTCATTTGAAAAGACTGTGATGCTGGAAAGATTGAAGGTGGGAGCAGAAGGGGACAACAGAGGATGAGATGGTTGGATAGCATCACTGACTCAATGGACATGAGTGTGAGAAAACTCCAGGAGTTGATGATGGACAGTGGGGCCTGGCATGCTGCAGCACATGGGGCCACAAAGAGTTGGACATGACTGAGAGACTGAACTGAACTGAATGCAGTACTAGGATACAATCTCAAAAATGACAGAATGATCTCCATTCATTTCCAAGGCAAACCATTCAATATCACAGTAATCCAAGTCTATGCCCTGACCAGTAATGCTGAAGACGCTGAAGCTGAATGGTTTTGTGAAGACGTACAAAAACTTCTAGAACTAACACTCAGAAAGATATCCTCTTCATTATAGGGGACTGAAATGCAAGAGTAGGAAGTCAAGAGCTATCTGGAGTAACAGACAAATTTGGCCTTGGAGTACAAAATGAAGCAGGGCAAAGGCTAACAGAGTTTTGCCAAGAGAACACATTGGTCATAGCAAATACCCTCTTTCAACAACACAAGAAAAGACTCTATACGTGGACATCACCAGATGGTCAATACCGAAATCAGATTGATTATATTCTATGCAGCCAAAGATGGAGAAGCTCTATACAGTCAGCAAAAACAAGACTGGGAGCTGACTGTGGCTCAGATGATGAACAACAACAACTTCTCTTTCAGTTATTCATTCATCAGACATGAAATCAGGTACCTCTTCAATTTCAGGGATAAATAAGGCTTAGTTTCTGCCCTGGAGAAGTCAAAGCCCATCAGGGAGGTAAATATACAAGTCATTACTGGAGAGAGTGGTAGGTACCATAATGTAGACTTTCCTGGGGTTGCAGGGAGCCCCAGGGAAAAAGGCGTCTGAATTTTGGGACAGAGACTTTAGGGATTCCCTGAGACCATCTGCATTGTTGACAAAATCATTTTCCTTCCAGTGTGCCTGTCTGCTTCTCCCTGGATGTCCTAAATCCAGCCTTGTGCTGCCCCAGAACAGCATCATCTGGGGAAGATGCTTCGATTTCTGCTTCAGCAGGTTTAAAACCCACTGAGATCATTTCTATTTAGGCTCCCGTCTCTTCCTTCAGAGCAGATTGTTTCTAAATTGTGTGCTTATGGTTTTGCTTTTATACAGTTCTAAGAAGACTTTGTCTTTTTCTTTTAAGGTAATGATACGCTTGCACATCCTGTGGATTGGGCCACTTAATGCTATCACAGCGATTATCCTGCTCTGGATGGAAATAGGAATATCGTCTCTTGCCGGGATGGCACTCCTCATTATTTTTATGCTTTTGCAAAGCTTCTCTGGGAAGTTGTTTTTATCACTCCGGTAAGAGAAACACTGGTTTAAAAAAACAGATGATATGTACTTGGTGAATCCACAGTCTACTCTATCCTTTTGTTAAAACAATAACAACAACAACAACAACCTTCTCTGATCTCTTTTTTTGCACGTCTTGTAGACCCTTCAGGCTTAGCTAGTGGAGGCCCCATCCTTAAACCAAAGACTGATCTTGAAGGGGGAAAGGTGAAGCCATTTCCTGGCTCTTCTTGGAATTGTACTTGAATAAGTATAGTGTCTGTAAGCAGAATTTACCTAAGTCCAGGTTATTTAAACATTATTAAATAGTAATCATCCTATAGGCCCAATCCAAGCTGCATATATTTTTGCTATGCTTGTTTTAGGATCATTTTCAATTATTTAAGTTCATGTCTTGTTTTTAATTCACTGTTTGCATTAAGTTATCAGAAGTCCAAGGGCATAAAGACATAAATTTCTAAAGCCCCACAGTTTGTTTGTTCCCCACAGTACCAGCAGCTTATGTGGTAAAAGAGTGTCTAGTGATGAAGGGTCTAATGGTGATGAGTTAGACTCGAAGCATATATCAGGGGATTGGAAGTGTGTTGTTCAGATTGTCAGGTGATGGAGATGTACTGTTTGAAGCACATTGAGCTCTTTTCCTTTCTTTTTTTTGGTGACTTTATGCATATTATTTTTCTCTACTTGGAATTTCATTTCTTATCTTTACCACAGAGAGATGTTCCTTATCCTTTGAAGCCCTGTTCAAGTGCTACTATGTCTCTGAAGCTTTTCTTGCTCTGCTTTCCCAGTGGTATTCACAGCCCCATCTTTTCTGATTCCCAGCACCTTAATCCTATTTTATTATAGCACATTGTCTCAATTAGATTCGGGTGTCTTCTGCCTTCCCTACCAGACCACAACTTCCTTGGGCAGGTGGATTGTACCTGACTTACTTCAGGTCTTCCTTAGCCAATACTGCAAGTTCTCCAAGTTATTTGTTGAATTGGGCTGCATGGTTGACTTCCTAATTGAAGTCCTCCTCTGTTTGTTCTTTGAGTAGGACCTGCCTGTGTTGTCAGCTTAGGGGAGCTGTAGGAAATCATTTGATCCCTGGTCTCTGACTGTGCCAATGCTGCTGTTGGGAAGGAAATTTTTGTTGTGATCACTAAGGCTCATCTCTCATGTTTGTTCCCTTAGGAGTAAGAGTGCAGCCTTCACAGACACCAGGCTCAGGACCATGAATGAAGTTATAACTGGCATCAGAACAATAAAAATGTATGCTTGGGAAAAGTTATTTGCTGAGCTTATTACCAGATTGAGAAGGTAACTTTCTGTATATGTCAAACCACAGTTTGTACTTTTTTATTTCCTGTTTTTACTGAATGGTTTAAAAGTATTACTGTTCTTTTATTTACCATCCTCCTAAAGGAAAAATATATGTGCTTCTTTCTTATATAGAAATGAAATTTCACATATTAATACCCAAATCTCAAGGAAGCAATGATCCTAAGATGTTCGTATTTGAGTTGATGACGTTTAAACTAAAACTACAATTTATGTTAATATAGAACAAATGGGAAGATTGTAGAGATTGGGTATATTTGTATTGGGCCAAACTTTATGAATCAGTATTTTTTATTCCAAACAGAGCCATGAAAATACCTTTCCTTTTGAATTTGCTTTAGGTTTATAGAAATTTTGTCCATCTTTCATTTAAATATCTGATGAGTGTTTATACTCCAGCACAAGCTATTCATAATTCTCTGGCTGCATCCTGTTACCTCTCACCTTCACACCTTTGTAAGGGCCCCTCCCTCTGCTGGGAATACACCCTCTCATCTTCCTTCTTCTCTGGCTTCCACCAGCCCTAACTGACTCCCACTCATCTTCTCAGGGTCCATGTATTTGTGAATTGCCTCTGGGTTACAAATCTCTGTTCTGTGCTCCCATGGGGGCCATGCTGGCTGCCTCTGTCTAATGTCTTGGTGGACATGTGAAATCTTAGTTCCCTGACTGGGGATCAAATCTATGGCCGCTGCGTTAGAAACATGGAATCTTAACCACTGGACCACCCATCTTCTTTTCTAAGTTCATGAACTCCTGGAAGGGACAAGTTCTCTCTTTCTGCCATCCTCAAGGTACCCTGCACAGGACTTGTGATTACAAATGCTTGTTGAATGAATGTTCAAACTCAAGTGTTATTGACCCAAAATGTTTAAAAGTGTGATATTAAGCCTCCATTTAGTTGGGAGAGTGAAGCGATGATGAAGTGTGTGGTCCTTGGGTCGGGGCAGAGCCCCAAGTGTGCACTGTATAGTGTCTCCATGATGTGAGGGATGGTTCATCTTAATCTGTGTCCACTCCCTAGAAAGGGGCCACTCACACAGGGCATTTGAATTCATAGCTTGGATGTTGATGCTTCTTTTAAAATCTATTCCCTTCTCTCTTTTACAGGAAGGAAATTTCCAAGATTCTGAGACGTTCCTACCTTGATGGAATGAATTTGATATTCTTTGACACTGCAAGCAAACTCATCCTTTTCATCACCTTTACCACCTACGTGCTTCTTGGCAACACGATCACAGTTAACCAAGTGTTTTTGGCCATAACACTGTACCAAGTTGTGCAGTTCACAGGCATCCTCCTCTTCCCCACAGCCATCGAGAACATAGCAGAAACAGTCGCCAGTGTCCGAAGAATCAAGGTTTGGTGACAGATAACTTTTTAAAGTTTTAGGTAGATTTTAGGTAAATGGTTCCTTTTATTTGGTGTCACTGTGTGCCAGTTAGGTGAGATTTAATGCTTTTGGACATAACTGGTAGCTGTTCCAAAATGTCATACATACTCCCCTCTCTTCTTTGGTAGAATAAATTACAAATAATGTAAGATCACTGCTTATTTATGAGCAGCAGTAGCAGTGGCACAGGGTTCTTGATGTACAAGTGATGGCTGCAGGGCAACTAAAATGTCTAAAAGCAAAAGAAGTAAATAGATTGCATCTCCTGTGTTAACTTTAATGACTAGCACCTGTGTCCAGCCCTGGGGTGAAGTGGATTCCTCTCTGAATCTGGAGGGAAAGCACTTGCTGAGAGGTCCTGCTCCTTGGACAGGAAGAGTGGCCTCAGATTCACTTAATTCACTGTTTAAAAATGGTTTCTTTCCTCCACAGATGGCTTGCTTGTTGATTTCTGAACATGTCTTTTGGATCTGACTTGTCCTCTTTACCCTTACTCTTTAATCCTATCTCTAATTGGCTTCTTCCTTTCAGATTTGTGATTTCCACCATATCCACTGTCTCCTTTTTTTCTGTCTCTGTATTGCCAAGGGCAAATAATTTACGTCACCAAAATAAGAGCCTGGCATACAGTAGGCTCTAAAGTACTTGCATGTTTATGAGTAGGTCTAAAATGAAGGTAAACTGGCTCTGTGAGCCAGCCTGGGCATGACTGAATATCTGGGCTTTATAAAATATTTAATTGCTTTTGTCCTTCTCCTCAGTGATGGACAGACAGTAACAGATCTATAGTGAAGTTAGATAGGTTTGGGTGCGATTTTATTTTATTTTTGGGTCTTATCATAAAAGTTGTGTTTTTTTATGATGAAGTTTCTATATACTATAAAAAAAATGATTACTCACAAAGCAGATCAGTCATACAGGGTTAGTTCTGGTCCCTGAGTTTTGTCATTCTTTCTGCCTGGGGCTTCTAGCAACACTGTTAAGGGATGGTCCATTCAGTTCAACAATTTTTTTTTTTTTTTCCCTTAGCTTTTGCATCTTGAAAGAAAACACTTAGGAATATTCCTGGGCCATAGTCACATTGTCAATGACAGGGTAATGTGTCCAGATGGAGGCTTCATACATGTGCTGTACTGCTGTGATTTTGTTACAGCGCTGTGATTTTGACACAGCCACTATCTTTGATCGCTGTTGCCAGGGCTCACTGTGTGGTCTGGGTACACGCAAAGTCTTACAGGGTTTCTCATTTAATCCTGACAGCAACTGAATGAGATTAGCATGTGTCCCTGCTTTACAACTAAGGAAACAGTTTTCTGTATCAGGTGAAACAATACACCATCCTCAAATAGCCTGTAAATGACATTCTAGGATTCTACCCAAAGCCTGGTTTCTTAGCCATTGTTACATTATTGTCTTCTTTGTACCTTCTGCCAAGTGGAGTAACTCCTTAAGTGTGATTTACATCAACTAGTCTCACTCTGAAAATATGCAAAGGTTCCCTGCTTCCTGAAAAATTAAACATTTTAACTGTTAGCTCCATTGGCCATTCTGTGTTTCCCAGCACTTTGACAAGTGAGGAGGGAGGGAGGTGGTGAGGTTGTCTCTGTGACTGCCACAGTCACCCCCACTTTGGGGTCTTGGCTTACTCTGTTGGGCCCCCTGGGTTGCCTTCTCTTCTCTCGTTGATTTAAGCAAATACTGTTGAGTCTCCAGTAGCCCCACGAGCCTCTCTCAGCACTTTCATTCACACTGATCCAGGGCTTCCATTTATGTATACAGCCAGTCCCGCGCCACCTAGCATCATGTCAGGTGGGCTGATGTTGACTCCCTGGTAGTGTTCCAAGCCCTGTGACAGCTGACTGTGTCTGGTAGACTGTGTCTGATTCTTTAATGTAGTGCCTGGACCATACTGGACATACCATGGGCATCAAATACATACTGGATTGACTGAAACAACAATTACAGGAAATGGCTGGGAGCCTACAGAGGCCCAGGGTGGCTCAACCTGCACTAGAAGCTGGAGAAATGCAGAGGGAGGGAGCAGACTGGGGTTAGCATTCCTGGAACATTGATCTTTGGTGTGTATGTGTGGTAGTGTGTTTCAACTTAGGGGAGCTGGATCTTATCAAGTGGAAATAGATCCGAATCTTCCCTTTGTTTTCTGTGTCTGTCAGTGGGCCTGCTCTCTAAAGAGAGGAGTTGTGGCTAACACATCCTGGTGTTCATGTAGACTCTGCTGGCCTGACTCCTGGTCTGGGCTCTTGAGTCTTGTAGATAAATAGGAACACTCAGTCTTGATTAACAAACTTAGTCTGAAAGTCTTGCCAGCCATCATGAGATAAAAGAAGGTTAAAACTATCAGACTTTATGCTAAAATGTATCTGGAGTCCAAAGATGATCTTGACACAGAATTTCCTCCTGTTTGGAGTTGGTCAGTCTTTTTTCTCTTTTTTTCTTATTTTCATTTTATTTATTTATTTTTAATTGGAAGATAATTGCTTTACAATGTTGTGTTGATTTCTGCTGTACAAGATAGTGAATCAGTCATAATTATACATATATCCCCTCTTAAACCTCCAACTCTTTTCACTCCTGTGGATTGTAGCACACCAGGCTCCTCTGTCCGTGGAATTCTCCAGGCAAGAATACTGGAGTTGGTTGCCATTTCCTTTTCTAGCAGTTCTTCCCAACCCAGGGATCGAACCCAGGTCTCCTGCATTGTAGTCAGATTCTTTACCATCTGAGCTACCAGGGAAGCCCTATTTTCATTTTATTTATTTATTTTTAATTGGAGGATAATTACTTTACAATGTTATGTTGATTTCTGCCATACAATGTCATGAATCAGTCATAATTATACATATATATCACTTCCCTCTTAAACCTCCCTCCCCTCCACATCCCACCCCTCTAGGTTGTCACAGAGCACCAGGTTGAGCTCCCTGTGTTGCACAGCAACTTCTCTCTAGCTAAGTTGCTCAGTCATGTCCAACTCTTTGCAACCCCCTGGACTGTAGCCCACTAGGCTCCTCTGTCCATGGGACTCTTCAGGCAAAAATACTGGAGTGGGTTGCCATTTCCTACTCCAGGGGATCTTCCCAACCCAGGGACTGAACCTGTGTCTTCTGCATTGGCAAGTTGATTCTTTACCACTGAGCCACCTCTGTTTTAACATGATAGTGTATATATGTTAGTGCTATTTTTCTCTCTCAATGTATGTCCCACCCTCTCCTTCCCCTGCTATGTCCACAAGTCTGTTCTCTACATCTGCTTCTCCATTCCTTCCATGCAAATAGATTCATCAATATCATTTTTCTAGATTCCATATTTATACATTAATTTATGATATTTATTTTTCTTTTTCTGACTTACTTCTCTGTATATAACATGCTGTAGTTTCATCCACCTCACTATAACTGACTCAAATTCATTCCTTTTTATGGCATTGCCAAATTTCGTTGGATCTTAGAGAAAGCAAGGGAATTCCAGAAAAACATTTATTTCTGCTTCATTGACTATGCCAAAGCCTATGACTGTATGGATTACAACAAACTGGAAAATTCTTAAATAATTGGGAATACCAGACCATCTTACCTGTCTCCTGAGAAACCTGTATGCAGGTCAAGAAACAACAGTTAGAACTGGACATGGAACAATGGACTGGTTCAAAATTGGGAAAGGAATACAACAAGGCTGTATATTGTCACCATGTTTATTTAACTTATATGCAGAGTACATTATGAGAAATGCAAGACTGGCATTTGTGAGTTGCAAACAGGGATCAAAGAATGCTGGGAGAAATATCAGCAACCTCAGATATGTAGATGATACTACTCTAATGGCACAAAGCAAAGAAGAACTAAAGAGCCTCTTAATGAGGGTGAAAAAGTAGAGTGAAAAAGCTGGTTTAAAACTCTGTATTAAAAAACTAAGATCATGGCATCTGATCCCATCACTTCATGGTAAATAGAAGGGGAAAAGTTTTAAACAGTGACAGGTTTTCTCTTCTTGAGCTCTAAAATCACTGCAGATGGTGACTGCAGCCTTGAAATTAGAAGACACTTGTTTCTTGGCAGGAAACTATGACAAACCTAGACAGCCTAACGTGTATAATATCATGTATGAAATGAGTCGCCAGTCCAGGTTTGATGCACGATACTGGATGCTTGGGGCTGGTGCACTGGGACGATCCAGAGGGAGGGTATGGGGAGGGAGGAGGGAGGAGGGTTCAGGATGGGGAACACAGGTATACCTGTGGCAGATTCATTTCGATATTTGGCAAAACTAATACCATATTGTAAAGTTTAAAAATAAAATAAAATTTAAAAAAATAAAAAATAAATAAAAATAAAAAGGAAAGACATCATCTTGCTAACAAGATGTAAGGTCTGTATAGCCAAAGTTATGGTCTTTCTAGTAGTTGTATATAGATGTGAGAGCTGGACCATAAAGAAGGCTGAGCACCAAAGAATTGATGCTTTCAAATTGTGGTGCTGGAGAAGACTCGTGAAAGTCCCTTGGACAGCAAGGAGATCAAACCAGTCAATTCTAAAGGAAATCAACCCTGGATATTAATAGGAAGGACTGATGTTGAAGCTGCAGCTCCAATAATTTGGCCACCTGATGTGAAGAGCTAACTCAATGGAAAAGACTCTGATGCTGGGAAAGATTGAGGGCAGGAGATGAAGCGGGCAACAGAGGATGAGATGGTTGGATGACATCACTGATTCAACAGACTTGAATTTGTACAAACTCTGGGAGATGATGAAGGACACGGAGGCCTGGTGTGCTGCAGTCCATGGGGTTGCAAAGAGTCAGACACGACTTAGTGATGGAAAAACAACAACAAATATTCCGTTGTATATATATACACCACGATTTCTTTATCCATTCATCTGTCGATATATATCTAGATTGCTTCCATGTCCTGGCTATTGTAAATAGTGCTACAGTCAACACTGAGGTACACATGTCTTTTTGCATTATGATTTTTCTCAGAGTCAGTGCTCAGTGGTGAATTTCTGGGTCATGTGGTAGTTTTATTCCTAGAATTTTAAGGACTTCCATACTGTTCTCCATAGTGGCTTGTATGGATTTACATGCCCACCAACAGTGTAAGAGAGTCCCCCCTTTTCCACATCCTCTCCAGAATTTATTGTTTGAAGGTTTTTTGATGATGGCCAATTTGAGTGGTATGAGGTGATATCTCATTTAGTTTTGATTTGCGTGTCAAAAAGAAATGCAAAAAAAGCAAAATGGCTGATTGGGGAGGCCTTACAAATAACTGTGAAAAGAAGAGAAGTGAAAAGCAAAGGAGAAAAGGGAAGATATAAGCATCTGAATGCAGAGTTCCAAAGAATAGCAAGAAGAGATAAGAAAGCCTTCCTCAGAGATCAATGCAAAGAAATAGAGAAAAACAACAGAATGGGAAAGACTAGAGATCTCTTCAAGAAAATTAGAGATACCAAGGGAACATTTCATGCAAAGATGGTCTTGATAAAGGACATAAATGGTATGGACCTAACAGAAGCTGAAGATATTAAGAAGTCGTGGCAAGAATACACAAAAGAACTGTACAAAAAAGATTTTCACAACCAAGATAATCACGATGGTGTGATTACTGACCTAGAGCCAGACATCCTGGCTTAGAAAGCATCACTACAAACAAAGCTAGTGGAGGTGATGGAATTCCAGTTGAGCTATTTCAAATCCTGAAAGATGATTCTGTGAAAGTGCTGCATTCAATATGCCAGCAAATTTGGAAAACTCAGCAGTGGCCACAGTACTGGAAAAGGCCAGTTTCATTTCAATCCCAAAGAAAGGCAATGCCAAAGAATGCTCAAACTACCACACAATTGCACTCAGCTCACATGCTAGTAAAATAATGCTCAAAATTCTCCAAGCCAGGCTTCAGCAATACGTGAACCGTGAACTTCCAGATGTTCAAGCTGGTTTTAGAAAAGGCAGAGGAACCAGAGATCAAATTGCCAACATCTGCTGGATCATGGAAAAAGCAAGAGAGTTCCAGGAAAACATCTATTTCTGCTTTATTGACTATGCCAAAGCCTTTGACTGTGTGGATCATAATAAACTGCGGAAAATTCTAAAAGAGATGGGAATACCAGACCACTTGACCTGCCTCTTAAGAAACCTATATGCAGGTCAGGAAGCAACAGTTAGAACTGGACATGGAATAACAGACTGATTCCAAATAGGAAAAGGAGTCTGTCAAGGCTGTATATTGTCACCCGGCTTATTTACCTTATATGCAGAGTACATCATGAGAAATGCTGGGCTGGAAGAAGCACAAGCTGGAATCAAGATTGCTCAGGGAAATATCAATACCCTCAGATATGCAGATGACACCACCCGTATGGCAGAAAGTGAAGAGGAACTAAAAAGCATCTTGATGAAGGTGAAAGAGGAGAGTGAAAAAGTTGGCTTAAAGCTCAACATTCAGAAAACTAAGATCATGACATCCAGTCCCATCATTTCATGGCAAATAGATGGGGAAACAGTGGAAAGAGTGTCAGAGTTTTTTTTTTTGGGGGGCTCCAAAATCACTGCAGATGATGATTGCAGCCATGAAATTAAAAGACACTTACTCCTTGGAAGGAAAGTTATGACCAACCTAGATAGCATATTCAAAAGCAGAGACATTACTTTGCCAACAAAGGTCCATCTAGTCAAGGCTATCGTTTTTCCAGTAGTCATGTGAGAGTTGGACTGTGAAGAAAACAGCACCGAAGAATTGATGCTTTTGAATTGTGGTGTTGGAGAAGACTCTTGAGAGTCTCTTGGACTGCAGGGAGATCCAACCAGTCCATTCTAAAGGAAATCAGTCCTGGGTGTTCTTTGGAAGGAATGATGCTGAAGCTGAAACTCCAGTACTTTGGCCACCTCATGCGAAGAGTTGACTCATTGGAAAAGACTCTGATGCTGGGAGAGGGGGCAGGAGGAGAAGGGGACGACAGAGGGTGAGATGGCTGGATGGCATCACCGACTCGATGGATATGTGTTTGAGTGAACTCTGGGAGTTGGTGATGGACAGGGAGGCCTGGCGTGCTGCAATTCATGGGTTCGAAAAGAGTCGGAGACAACTGACTGAACTGAACTGAACTGAACTGAATAATGAGTGATGTTGAGCATCTTTTCATATGTTTATTGGCTATCTGTATGTCTTTGGAGAAGTGTCCGCTTAGATCTTCTGCTCATTTTTTGATTGGGTTGTTTGTTTTTCTGATACATTTCATGAGCTTATATATTTTGTAGACTAATCCTTTGTCAGTTGTTTCATCTGCAATTATTTTCTCCTATTCTGATGGTTGTCTTTTCATCATATTTATTGTTTCCTTTGCTGTGCAAAAGCTTTTAAGTTTAATTATATCCCATTTGTTTATTTTTGTTTTTATTTCCATTACTCTAGGAATTGGGTTAAAGAGAATGTTGATGTGATTTTTGTCAAAGAGTGTTCTGCCTACTTTTCCTCTAAAAGTTTTGTAGTTTCTGGCCTTAATTTAATCCGTTTCAAGTTTATTTTTGTGTGTGGTGTTAGGAAATGTTCTAATACCTTTCTTTTACAAGTAGCTGTCCAGTTTTTTCATCATCACTGATTGAAGAGGCTGTGTTTTCTCCATTGTATGTTAGTCTTTTTTCTCTTAAGGCCTTTGACTAATTGCATGAGGCCCACCCACATTATACAGGTTTCTCGCTGGTCTCTGACCCTAGGGTAGACAAAGTGTGAGTCGGAAAGCTGGATGAAAGTGTGAGGAGCCATAGGAACTGCTGCTGCTAAGTCACTTCGGTCATGTCCGACTCTGTGCGACCCCATAGAGGGCAGCCCACCAGGCTCCCCCATCCCTGGGATTCTCCAGGCAAGAACATTGGAGTGGGTTGCCATTTCCTTCTCCAATGCATGAAAGTGAAAAGTGAAAGTGAGGTTGCTCAGTCGTGCCCGACTCTTATCGACCCCATGGACTGCAGCCGAGCAGGCTCCTCCGTCCATGGGATTTTCTAGGCAAGAGTACTGAAGTGGGTTGCCATTGCTGGAGTGGGGTGCCATTACCTTCTCCAATAGGAACTACAGGCATGCTTTATTTGCTAGTGGCTGATACAGCAGCAGCAGGGATTTTCAGGTGGGCTTATAAGGTATACATGAACAGAAGTGGCAAGTGGCCAAGCTATTACTTTGTATTGTTCCTGTGCAGTGCTATAGATGATCTCAGCCATTACAGAATCATGTAACACCATTGTTTCTAGAAGTGGGGCAAAAGAGCCAGACCATTTCCATCTTGGCTACTTAGTATTCTTCTACAAGAGGATAATCTGCTTTACTGAGTCTACTGGTTTTAATACTAATCTCATCTAAAAATACTTTCACTGTAATAACCAGGTGTGTTTGAGCAGGTGTCTGAAGACTGTGGTTTAGTCAAGTTGACATAAAATTAACCATCACACCCTCTTTAATCCCCATCTCTTCCTTTGAGCTCATGGATGTGACTTTGCACTCACTAAACCATGTGTTTGTGGATTTCTTTCCTTCCCTGAACTGCAGACTTATCTAAAGGGCAGATACAGTGCCTCATTCGTCTTTGTAGTCCTCAAAAATAGCAGGTGCCCAGAAAGTATGTAACTGATGGAACCATCCAGCTCCATCATATCTGGGAGGGATTCTGCAAATGCCTAACCATTAAGCGTGGTTTTAGTGGGAAAAATGTTAACTCTTATTCTTTGGTGGATTATGTGGTGCACCAAAGAGTGTAGCACAAAAGAGGTGCTAAATAAGATTTTTATGGAATTGTGCTCAAATATTTGGGTAGGATTTTTTTTTCCATCAAAATTCAACTGAACTGTGTCTGAGGCTTGAAATTCCTTCCTATGTAGGTGTGTGCAATAACATTAACATTATGACCTGCTGAGAACTTTGAATTTTCCTGGTGCTGACTTTGTCAGGTTTCTTTGTGTCCTGGTAAAGGAAGCACATTTGATTTGGGCAAGAAACACCAATTTTCCCTCATGTACATAAAATTTCTGGCTGGAAGATAGTCTAGGAATTGACATCTTTTTGACAGTCATTTTCAGTAAATGTGGGACAAATGGCCAAGAATAGAGTGATGAGAAGGGTTAGTGTCAGAATGGCAAACTGCTTCCTGGTGGGTTGAAATCATTATTGAAACATATATAATTTAAAATTTTAGATTTTAGCCTCTTTTTGAGTTCATTTGATTTCTCTAACCCTTAAAAAGGTTAGTTCTCTAGTTTATCAGAATCACCTGTAGTGCTTATTAAAACTAAATGATCACACCTTGGAGATTCTGATTCACTAGGTGTTGGCTGGAATCCGAGGTGTCTATTAATACACCTTTAGTAAATGTCCCTGGGTACCTGAAAATAGGTCACATTTGGGAAACAGTGCCCTAGTTGTGGAAAAGAGCAAACAAATCCAAACTGTGCAAATCCAATAAAGAGGATGTCAAGATCATTTGAAAAGTAAAATTAGTTGAGAGGAAAAACCTGTCTTGGTTTACACTAGATGTTTTAGGGGAAGACTTGGAATTTATTCATCTATTCCATCACCAAGATAATTGAATACATAATTGAAGCCTGGCACAGGCTAGGTGTGTATGTATAATGGCTGGTAAGGAAATACAGAGAAGTCTGTCCTGCTTGGAATTCCTTTCATCAAGTGGAGGGTTAATAACAAACCAAATAGTGAAACTCACTGTGGATGTGTGTTTTTGTGTCATTAGTCCTTGGAAGGAGAAGTCTGAGTTGAAATGAGGTACTTTGTTAGAGATGCTGGTTTAATTTTGGAGATGGTACTTCCTGGGAAGACTGGAGAATTTCATGTGTGGGGGTGGGGGAGGTGGGAAGCTGATACTTTGCATTTTCATGGGGATGGTGACTGTGACAAAGGCTTTTAGTGCATAAGAAGGAAACAAAGATGTTTGAGGCTGCAGAGTAGGAAGTACTGGAGGCCTGAGGAGGGAACTGAAAGGAAATCACAAGTTAAGGTTTTTAGTGTCTCAGAACTCAGCCTGGCTGCAGCCTTGGGAACTGGACAGGGAGGTGGAGTGGGAACCTAGAACAGAGGCAGGGAGATGAGTGGGTCAGGAGCAGTACATGGTCCAGGGGCGAGATGATGTGGTTTGGTTTAGGGTGAAATAGACTTGGCCAGATTTCAGAGCATTCAAGCACAACTCAGCGCATGTCTTGAATTGGGTATGGCAGGAAGGGAGAGGTGAATGCTGGGCTGTTTTGGGTTATGGGGCTGTAAAATACCTGAATTTGTTGAAATATGGAGTTCTAATATGCTGGCAAATTTGGAAACCCAGCAGTAGCCACAGGACTGGAAAAGGTCAGTTTTCATTCCAATCCCAAAAAAGACAATGCCAAAGAATGTTCAAGCTACTGCACAATTGCATTCCTCTCACATGCTAGCAAGGTAATGCTGAACATTTTCCAAGCTAGGCTTCAACAATATGTGAAATGAGAATTTATAGATGTTCAATCTGGATTTAGAAAAGGCAGAGGAGCCAGAGATCAAATTGCCAACATCCGTTGGATTATAGAAAAAGCAAGAGAGTTCCAGAAAAACATCTACCTCTGCTTTATTGACTACGCCAAAGGCTTTGATTGTGTGGATCACAAAAATACTGTTGAAAATTCTTCAGGAGATGGGAATACCAGACCACCTTACCTGCTTCCTGAGAGATCTATAAGTAGGTCAAGTAGCAACTGTTAGAACCAGACATGAAACAATGACTGGTTCCCAATACAGAAAAGAGTACATCAAGGCAGTATATTGTCACCTTGCTTATTTAACTTATATGCATAGTGCGTCATGAGAAATGCTGGACTGGATGAAACACAAGCTGGAATCAAGATTGCAGGGAGAAATAGCAATTACCTCAGATATGCAGATGACATCACCCTTATGGCAGAAAGTGAAGAAGAACTAAACAGCCTGTTGATGAAAGTGAAAGAGGAAAGCAAAAAAGTTGTCTTAAAATTCAACATTCATAAAATGAAGATCATGGCATCCGGTTCCATCACTCCATGGCAAATAGATAGGGAAACAGTGGAAACAGTGAAAGACTTTATTTATTTATTTATTTTTTGGCTCCAAAATCGCTGCAGATGGTGACTGCAGCCATGAAATTAAAAGACGCTTGCTCCTTGAAAGAAAATCTATGACAAACTAAGTTCAGTTCAGTTCAGTCACTCAGTCATTTCTGACTGTTTGCGACCCCATGGACTGCAGTGTGCCAGGACTTCCTGTCTATCACCAACTCCCGGAGTTTTCCCAAACTCATGTCCATTGAGTTGGTGATGCCATACAACCATCTCATCCTCTGTCATCCCCTTTTCCTCCTGCCCTCAATCTTTCCCAGCATCAGGGTCTTTTCTAATGACTCAGCTCTTCATATCAGGTGACCAAAGGATTGGAATTTCAGCTCCAGCATCACTTCTAATGAACACACAGGACTGATTTCCTTTATTTTTTTCTTAATTTTATTTTTAAACTTTACATAATTGTATTAGTTTTGCCAAATATCAAAATGAATCCGCCACAGGTATACATGTGTTCCCCATCCTGAACCCTCCTTTAGAATGGACTGGTTGGATCTCCTTGCAGTCCAAGGGACTCTCAAGAGTCTTCTCCAAAACCACATTCAAAAGCATCAATTCTTCAGCACTCAGCTTTCTTTATGGTACAACTCTCACATCCATACATGACTACTGGAAAAACCATAGCCTTGACTAGACGGGCCTTTGTTGGCAACGTAATGTCTCTGCTTTTTAATATGCTGTCTAGGTTGGTCATAACTTTCCTTCCAAGGAGTAAGTGTCTTTTAATTTAATGGCTGCAATCACCATCTGCAGTGATTTTGGAGCCCCCCAAAATGAAGTCAGCCATTGTTTCCCCATCTATTTCCCATGAAGTGATGGGACCAGATGCCATGATCTTCATTTTACGAATGTTGAGCTTTCAGCCAACTTTTTCACTCTCCTCTTTCACTTTCATCAAGAGGCTTTTTAGTTCTTCTTCACTTTCTGTCATAAGGGTGGTGTCATCTGCATATCTGAGGTGATTGATATTTCTCCCGGAAATCTTGATTCCAGCTTGTGCTTCATCTAGCCCAATGTTTCTCATGATGTACTCTGCATTTAAGTTAAATAAGCAGGGTGACAATATACAGCCTTGATGTACTCCTTTTCCTATTTGGAACCAGTCTGTTGTTTCATGTCCAGTTCTAACTGTTGCTTCCTGACCTGCATACAGATTTCTCAAGAAGCAGGTCAGGTTGTCTAGTATTTCCATCTCTTTCAGAATTTTCCACAGACAGCGTGTTAAAAAGCAGAGACAATACTTTGCTGACAAAGATCCATATTGTCAAGGCTATGGTTTTTCCAGTATTCATGTATGGATGTCAGAGTTGGACCATAAAGAAAGGTGAACACTGAAGAATTGATGCTTTTGAATTATGGTGTTGGAGAAGACTCTTGAGAGTCCCTTGAACTGCAAGGAGATTCAACTAGTCGTTCCTCAAGGAAATCAGCCCTGACTATTCATTGAAAGGACTGATGCTGAAGCTGAAACTCAAATACTTTGACAACCTGATGCTAAGACCTGACTCATTAGAAAAGACCCTGATGCTGGGAAAGATTGAAGGTGGGAGGAGAAGGGGACAACAGAGGATGAGATGGTTGGATGGCATCACTGACGCGATGGACGTGAGTTTGAGCTAGCTGCTGGAGATGGTGAAGTACAGGGAAGCCTGGCGTGCTGCAGTCGTTAGGGTCTCAAAGAGTTAGATTCAACTGAGTGACTGAACAACAAGGGAAAGAGAAGATCATAAACTCGGTTTTGTATTCTGAGAGGCTTTTGAAATCCCCCAGTGTTTGCTATACGATCCACCCCAATGATGAGCCAAGTCTGATTCAACCTCCTTCCTAGTTTCTAAAAGGAAATAGGAAATAAATATAATTATCTGATCTGATGTTCGTTTTTCTTCCTTCCCATGCCTCTCACTTATATGTGTTAATCCCAATTAAAAGGTGAATTTGGAAACAGGAAAGAAAGAAAAGATCAGCTGAGTTTACTGACTAGGTGGTCAAAACTGGGCAAGGTTTGACCGTAGATCACCTGGGATCATTATGAGGTATAGAGTTTAGAAGATAGTATGGTGTTGAGCCCTGCTGCTTCCTGCAGCCTGGTACTTCGTAGACTGTATAGTCATCTCTCATAATTTCCACTTATCATGTCTGGGAGCCCTAGGAAGAAAATCCACCACCCCTGCTCACCTTGGAGGGGGTTTAGTGGTTTTACCTGTGGACCTGCATATGGGTTTCATAGCATTGTATCCTCTTGTTTATACATGCTTTTCAATTTCCTTTTTTCCATGTACATAAAATGAAAATTTATTGATATTATAACCACATACCAAGAAGTCCATCTATTTTTCTTTAAGTGAGGAAAGGGGCCCTGCAGTTTTGGCATTGCATTACTTCAATAGGATTTCAAAAGATCTTGTTTTAACTTCAAAGCACTAAAAATCTTAAATAACTTTTACATCCAGTAAAATGTTTCTCTGAGGTTATATTTTTCACAAAGCTGCTTAGATTTTCCCCTATTAGCCATTGGAAAGTCAATCTTTTTGGCTCTAGTTCTGACCCTGATACTTTCCTGAATGACCTGTGCTTGTCCTGCACTTCATGGTGAGATAGACTGAGATGTGGGATGCTTTACTGGACTGCTTATAGGTGTAAAAACATCTCTTTGAGCAACAAAATATAAAGAAACTATAAGACTAAAGAAACTATAAGACATAAGAAACTATGAGACTAAAAATAACTGCATGCACTGGCAGTTGGGATAAATTATGAGCAATAAGATACAAAAGGCCAAAACCAAACTGCCATTTCTGAGGTACCCAGAGCAAAAGCAATGTACTGCACATGATCCCCGCACATAGCACCATCAAAGGGGTGGGCAGACCACCTAAGCCACCTCTTCAGTCCCATCCACTGATCCGCCTCAATTTTCGCTCCATTTAAGGAACTAGTTTAGCCCCCACCCCAGCCCCCTGTGAGTGAGCAAGGACACGTGTTAGTTGTTTCCACTCCTAAGTCAAAGTGCACTCTGCTTATTACATGGCAGTCCAATATATCAGAGACAATGTGTTGAGGCAAGAAATACAACTTTTTTGGAAAGCTATCTGATCAAGAAGATGGCAGACTACTGTCTCAAAATAACCATCTTATTTGGTCCTGAATGCAGGTTTCTTTTGTAGACTACAGAGCAGGAAGAGGTGAGGAAGTAAAGTAAAAAGGTCATTAATCTTGCAAATATCTCTTGGAATGGCTAGCCTCGGGTAGGGGATGTATTAATTTCTTCTTTTTTGCAGCCGTTCTCAGGTGGACAGCTTCAGGATGTTTCCATGAACAAAGGCATTTTGGTTTAACATTCAGACAGAGAGGCAGGGTTCCTTGAAACCAGGCCATTGTGTATCTTAAAGCTATAGACAATGATTATAATAACCAAAGTTCCAAGGCAAACCATTCAGTATCACAGTAATCCAAGTCTATGCCCCAACCTGTAAGGCTGAAGAAGCTGAAGTTGAACAGTTCTATGAAGACCTACAGACCTTTTAGAACTAACAGCCAAAAAAGGTGTCCTTTTCATTATAGGGGACTGGAATGCAAAAGTAGGAAGTCAAGAAACACCTGGAGTAACAGGCAAATTTGGCCTTGGAATACGGAATGAAGCAGGGCAAAGACTAATAGAGTTTTGCCAAGAAAATGCACTGATCACAACAAACACCCTCTTCCAACAACACAAGAGAAGACTCTACACATGGACATCACCAGATGGTCAACACCAAAATCAGATTGATTATATTATTTGCAGCCAAAGATGGAGAAGTTCTATATAGTCAGCAAAAACAAGACCAGGAGCTGACTGTGGCTCAGATCATGAACTCCTTATTGCCAAATTCAGACTTAAATTGAAGTAGGGAAAGTCACTAGACCATTCAGGTATGACCTAAATCAAATCCCTTATGATTATACAGTGGAAGTGAGAAATAGATTTAAGGGTCTAGATTTGATAGACAGAGTGCCTGATGAGCTATGGACTGAGGTTCGTGACATTGTACAGGAGACAGGGATCAAGACCATCCCCGTGGAAAAGAAATGCAAAAAAGCAAAATGGCTGCCAGAGGAGGCCTTACAAATAGCTGTGAAAAGAAGAGAAGCATAAAGCAAAGGAGAAAAGGAAAGATATAAGCATCTGAATGCAGAGTTCCAAAGAATAGCAAGAAGAAATAAGAAAGCCTTCTTCAGAGATCAATGCAAAGAAATAGAGGAAAACAACAGAATGGGAAAGACTAGAGATCTCTTCAAGAAAATTAGAGATACCAAGGGAACATTTCATGCAAAGATGGGCTCGATAAAGGACAGAAATGGTATGGACCTAACAGAAGCAGAAGATATTAAGAAGAGATGGCAAGAATACACAGAAGAACTATACAAAAAAGATCTTCATGACCCAGATAATCACGATGGTGTGATCACTGACCTAGAGCCAGACATCCTGGAATGTGAAGCCAAGTGGGCCTTAGAAAGCATCACTTCGAACAAAGCTAGTGGAGGTAATGGAATTCCAGTTGAGCTATTTCAAATCCTGAAAGATGATGCTTTGAAAGTGCTGCACTCACTATGCCAGCAAATTTGGAAAACTCAGCAATGGCCACAGGACTGGAAAAGGTCAGTTTTCATTCCAATCCCAAAGAAAGGCAATGCCAAAGAATGCTCAAACTACCGCACAATTGCACTCAACTCACATGCTAGTAAAATAATGCTCAAAATTCTCCAAGCCAGGCTGCGGCAATACGTGAACCATGAATTTCCAGATGTTCAAGCTGGTTTTAGAAAAGGTAGAGGAAACAGAAATCAAATTGCCAACATCCTCTGGATCATGGAAAAAGCAAGAGAGTTCCAGAAAAACATCTATTTCTGCTTTATTGACTATGCCAAAGCCTTTGACTGTGGCTCACAATCAACTGTGGAAAATTCTGAAAGAGATGGAATACCAGACCACCTGATCTGCCTCTTGAGAAACCTGTATGCAGGTTAGGAAGCAACAGTTAGAACTGGACATGGAACAACAGACTGGTCCCAAATACGAAAAGAAGTCTGTCAAGGCTGTATATTGTCACCCTGCTTATTTAACTTATATGCAGAGTACACCATGAGAAACGCTGGACTGGAAGAAACACAAGCTGGAATCAAGATTGCTGGGAGAAATATCAATAACCACAGATATGCAGATGACACCACCCTTATGGCAGAAACTGAAGAGGAACTCAAAAGCCTCTTGATGAAAGTGAAAGTGGAGAGTGAAAAAGTTGGCTTAAAGCTCAACATTCAGAAAACGAAGATCATGGCATCTGATCCCAACACTTCATGGGAAATAGATGGGGAAACAGTGGAAAGAGTGTCAGACTTTAGTTTTTTAGGCTCCAAAATCACTGCAGATGGTAAGTGCAGCCATGAAATTAAAAGACGCTTACTCCTTGGAAGCAAAGTTATGACCAACCTAGATAGCATATTCAAAAGCAGAGACATTACTTTGCCAACAAAGGTTCGTCTTGTCAAGGCTATGGTTTTTCCAGTGGTCATGTATGGATGTGAGAATTGGAATGTGAAGAAGGCTGAGCGCCAAAGAATTGATGCCTTTGAATTGTGGTTTTGGACAAGACTCTTAAGAGTCCCTTGGACTGCAAGGAGATCCAACCAGTCCGTTCTGAAGGAGATCAGCCCTGGTATTTCTTTGGAAGGAATGATGCTAAAGCTGAAACTCCAGTACTTTGGCCACCTCATGCGAAGAGTTGACTCATTGGAAAAGACTCTGATGCTGGGAGGGATTGGGGGCAGGAGGAGAAGGGGACGACAGAGGATGAGATGGCTGGCTGGCATCACTGACTCGATGGACGTGAGTCTGAGTGAACTCCGGGAGTTGGTGATGGACAGGGAGGCCTGGCGTGCTGAGATTCATGGGGTCGTAAAGAGTAAGACACGACTGAGCAACTGAACTGAACTGAAAGTAAAGGAAACAGATCCAACATGGAATCGGACTTTGTTCTTGTCTTTTACACTCCCTCATACTGCAGCATGAGTCCCACTAAAACTTTGCCTGAATTTCTCATCTGATCTCTTATCAATTTCTATTGATTCAAGGGTCCAAGAACCCAGGTCTGTGATAGTGGCTCTAATGGCAGCTTAATTTCAGTTTTTTCATCACCATGGTCGCTAGAGAATTCAGCCAGGACTTCTGACACCTTTACAAGCTGGTCATATATTGACTGAAGTCTCATCTAACCTCTGGAAGATTGTAACTTCCCCCTCAGATGTGTTATTTATAGACAAGTGCTCAACAGATTTTCTTCCTCTTTTAAGGCATAATTCTTATTTTTGAAGGTGGAGAATTCTATATTCTAATATGCATACACTGAATATTAAGTTTTATGTTTTGGCAATATGCTTAAGCTTCAATTGGAATTTCTGCCTTGACAAGATTTATAACATATATAATTTTTTTCTTGTTGCTGTATTAGCTCTGACTATGCAAGGCTGTAGCTTGTCTGTAGTTGGACTGATTTGAACAGCCCTACAGTCTGTTCCTTCCTTTAGCAGATACCCATGATGGGCCGACTCTGTGCAAGATTCAGTCTCATTAGAGTTGGGGCTGTGTCTGTAAATGCTTGAATGACATGGTTATCCACCCTCTATGTGATGTAATGGTAATCCCCCATGGGAATTCAGAGGTAAGGAAGTAAGTGTAAGCTGAAGACATTCTGACTGGCTCCCAGGAGGATTAGTATTTGAGGTGATGCAGAAGAATGGGTGATGTTAGTACTCAGGGTCTCCAGGCAGAGGCCACTTGGGGAGTGTGGATTTAGGTACTGTTGGTCACTGGAGGGTTTTAAGCATGGTGAACACTCCTAGAGGTGTTACATCTAGATCTCTTAGATCTCTCTCTGTAAAGAGATCAGGAGGAAGTGGTGTTGGGAAGAGCTGGGGAAGGAACTGCTACCAGGGTTCTTAGCCTCCTTGAACAATAGAAATTGACTAGAGACCAGACAAGAAATTCAGGCAAGGCTTTATTGGGGCCCCTGCTCCAGCAGTGGGGAGGGAGAACAAACAATAGTTTCCCTTGCTTGCTCGCTCCCCCATGAGGGGCAAGCCTGTTCCTTATATGGGGAGAGGGTAGGGGTGTGTCCAGGGGTCAGGCCACAGGTGTGGTTTAGGTGTGTCATCCACTCCTAAGGTGGTATTGTGTGCAGGGGCATGTGCAGTACCCTGCTTTTGTTTTGACATGCTGCTTTTGCTCCAGGCTTTTCAAAAAGTGGCAGTTTGGGTTTTTGATCTCTTTCTATCTTTTGGGTCCAGAATTTGCCCCAACTGCGCATGCACCCAGTTATTTTTAGTCACATAAGATTTATTTGTAGTTGGTTCCTGGAGGAGAGATGTAAGATTAATAGTGAGAGTCTGAAATTGTGTTGTTTCAAGAAAAAAGCAGAATTGGGAGAGGGTTGAGCTGTGTCAGAATCGATGAGAGCCCATACCTGGCTGACGATGGGAGAGGTGGTGTGGAGAGAGAACTCAGGCTGCGGTGGTTGAGAGTCTGCAGAGGAGTCCTTAGACCACCATCCGTCCATCCTGCCTCCTGTTGAACACAGGCTCAGGGCAGGTAGGAGTAGCCATGCTCAGTGTTAGGGTCTCAGTGAACCTGGGTAAGAGGAAGAGGGAAACAGTTGATCACATCTCCTACCAGTTAGTCTTTGAGAGAAATGCAAGGATCCTGTCTTCCTTTTCCTGCACAGAAGCAGGTTATCATATTCTATTTTTAACTAGTTGTTCTTTGCTTTTCCTTTGAAAAAAATTTATTTCAAATTATACATACATACAGAGAAGGCAATGGCACCCCATTCCAGTACTCTTGCCTGGAAAATCCCATGGATGGAGGAGCCTGGTAGGCTGCAGTCCATGGGGTCGCTAAGAGTCGGACACGACTGAGCGACTTCGCTTTCACTTTTCACTTTCATGCATTGGAGAAGGAAATGGCAACCCACTCCAGTGTTCTTGCCTGGAGAACCCCAGGGACAGGGGAGCCTTGTGGCTGCCGTCTATGAGGTCACACAGAGTCGGACACGACTGAAGTGACTTAGCATAGCATAGCATACATGCATAAAAAAGACTGGGGCAAAGATTTATTTGCCTGACATTTACATCATACATTCTCCCCCAACTGAGAGTTTTGTTATAAAGTAAAGCAATTCTTTATTCTTTGGGGACCCAAAATCACTGCAGATGGTGACTGCAGCCATGAAATTAAAAGACACTTGCTCCTTGGTAGAAAAGCTATCACCAACCTAAACAGCATATTAAAAAGCAGGGACGTTACTTTGCCAACAAAGGTATGTCTAGTCAAAATTATGGTTTTTACAGTAGTCATGTATAGATGTGAGAGCTGGACTATAAAGAAAGCTGAGCACCAAAGAATTGATGCCTTTGAACTGCAGTGTTGGAGAAGACTCTTGAGAGTCCCTTGGACTGCAAGGAGATCCAACCAGTCAATCCTCAGGGAAATCAGTCCTGAATATTCATTAGAAGGACTGATGCTGAAGCTGAAAATCCAATACTTTGGCTACCTGAAGAACTGACTTATTGGAAAAGATGCTATTGCTGGGAAAAATTGAAGGCAGGAGAAAATGACAGAGGATGAGATGCTTGGATGGTATCACCAACTTGATAGGCATGAGTTTGAGCAAGCTCTGGGAGTTGGTGATGGACAGGGAAGCCTGGCATGCTTCAGTCCACGGGGTCTCAAAGAGTCCGACAAGACTGAGTGACTGAACTGAACTGAATTCTCTGTTGTGAATTTCTTCTCTTTCAGGGATTCACAGTCAAAATATCCAAAAATATAGTGTACCTTTCACAGAAAACTTTTATGTAAGCTTATCAAATTGAGTATTTGGTAGTGGGAGAATCCCAGGGAGAGAGAAAACTACTAATGAAAATTACCAGGCAGGTTAAACTCCCACCATGCGATGTTCTAGTGGTTTCAAGAAGGTTCTGCCTCTTATGTTTTCCTTCATGTGTTTCACATTTAGAAAAGCTTTTTCCCCCCTTATTAAACAAAGTAAGTTTAGTAAATTATATTTGTTTGAAATAATTTAAATAATTTAAAGTTTGTTAAATTATTTAATAAACTATTAAATAATTTGCCTCCCTACTTATCAACAATAAATGTGTTAAAGTAGAATACTTATACTTATCAAGAGTAAATGTGTCAAATGATAAACATGAGGTGACATTGATTTCTGACAAAGATTGAACAATGAAACTTTAAGTGGGTAAATATATGATTTTCATTAGTTTTTTTTCAAGTTCTGAATACATACTCCCATTAATGTTTCTTTGCACTCAAGGAGCCTAAGGAGAGACCAGTTGTAAAGAAACTTTCTCACTAAAGCTGTGCTCTACTAGCTATCAAGTTTTGAGTCCATTGTGGTCTGTTAGATCATAACAAACGTCTCTGTGACATCACTGAGCTTATTTGTGATTGGTAACTAGGAGAATGAACTCAGTGTAACATGGAGTTATTCTGGTTCTTTTGCATGGGACTCTGAAATAGCAGAAGTGACATTTTAACTTTTAGAAGGAAAGGAAAAAAGTTCTCATTCATTACAGCTCTATTCTTAGAGAAGTGCTGATATGTTGGTCTCTCCCTAGAGAGAGGCACATGGCTATCTGGTATGACTCTGGGGCCCATCAGGTTGTACTTCCTCCTCTACTCAGAGTTCCTCTTCCACCTGTTCTGCTCAGATTTGGAGATGGATATTACCATTTTACTGTTTTTTTTTTTTTTTTTTGGTGCATTTTTAACATCTGCTGAGGTGACCCCCACTGAACATTGAGTTGCCTGTTCACTGAGCTGTCCAGGTTATCTCTGTAGGTACAGAGATATTTTTGCTTTGGGTTTGGGTTTTTGCTGTACCTCCATTGAGGTACAGGTTATTATTATTTTTTTAACTTATTTATTTTTAACTGAAGGATAATTGCTTTACAGTATTACATTGGTTTCTACCAAACATCAGCATGAATCAGCCATAGGTTTACCCATGCTCCTCCCACCTGAACGTCCCTCCCACATCCCTCTGGATATCACCCCTCTAGGTTGTTACCCAGCCCCTGATTAGAGTTCCCTGAGTCAGACAGCAAATTCCCATTGGCTATCTCTTTTATATATGGTAATGTATGTTTCCATTTTACTCTCTCCATACATCCCCCTCCTTCCTCCCCCACTAGCCTTGTCTGTAAGTCTGTTCCCTATGTTTGTGTCTTTACTGCTGCTCTGCAAATAGGTTAATCCGTATTATCTTTCTAGATTCCACATATGTGCGTTAGTATTTGATATTTGTTTTTCTCTTTCTGACACAATTCACTCTGTATAATAGGCTCTAGTTCATCCACCTCATTAAAGGGAAAGGGAAGTCACTCAGTCATGTCTGACTTTTTGCAACCCCATGGGCTGTAGCTTACCAGGCTCCTCCGTCCATGGAGTTTTCCAGGCAAGAGTACTGGAATGGGTTGCCATTTTCTTCTCCAGGGAATCTTCCTGACCCAGGGATTGAACCTGGGTCTCCCGCATTGTAGGCAGACACTTTACCATTTGAGCCACCAGGGAATCCCATCCAACTCGTTAGGGCTGACTCAAATGCATTCCTTTTAATGGCTGAGTAATATTCCATTGTATATATATACCACCACTTCTTTTTCTTTTTAGTGAATTTATTTATTTTAATTGGAGGCTAATTACTTTATAATATTGTAGTGGTTTTTGCCATACATTGACATGAATCAGCCATGGGTGTACATGTGTTCACCATCTGGAAACCTCCTCCTACCTCCCTCCCCATCCCATCCCTCAGGGTCATCCCAGTGCACCAGCCCTGAGCACCCTGCCTCATGCATTGAACTTGGAATGTTGATCTGTTTCACATGTGGTAATATACGTTTCATTGCTATTCTCTCAAATCATTCCACCGTCACCTTCTCCCACAGAGTCCAAAAATCTGTTCTTTATCTCTGTGTCTCTTTTGCTGTCTCAAATATAGGGTCATCATTACCATCTTTCCAAATGCCATATATATGTATTAGTATACTGTATTGGTGTTTTTCTTTCTGGCTTACTTCACTCTGTATAATAGTCTCCAGTTTCATCTAACTCATTAGAACAGATTCAAATGCATTCTTTTTAATGGCTGAATAATATTCCATTGTGTATACGTACCACAGCTTCCTTATCCATTTGTCTGCTGATGGACATCTAGGTTGTTTCCATGTCCTGCCTATTGTAAACAGTGCTGCGATGAACATTGGAGTACATGTGTCTCTTTCAATTCTGGTTTGTTCTAGTTCTGTGAAAAATACCATTGGTAGCTTGATAGGGATTGCATTGGATCTGTAGATCGCTTTGGATAGAATACTCATTTTCACTGTATTGATTCTTCCAATCCACGAACATTGTATATTTCTCCATCTATTTGTGTCATCTTTGATTTCTTTCATCAGTGTTTTATAGTTTTCTATATACAGGCCTTAGTTTCTTTTGGTAGATTTATTCCCAAGTATTTTCTTCTTTTCATCGCAATGATGAATGGAATTTTTGCCTTAATTTCTTTTTCTGTTTTATCATTGTTAGTGTACAGGAATGCAAGGATTTCTCTGTGTTAATTTTATATCCTGCAACTTTACCATATTCATTGATTAGCTCTAGTAATTTTCTGGTGGTGTCTTTAGGGTTTTCTATGTAGAGGATCATATCATCTGCAGTGAGAGTTTTTCTTCTTTTCCAATCTGGATTCCTTTTATTTCTTTTTCTTCTCTGATTGCTGTGGCTAAAACTTCCAAAACTATGTTGAATAGTAGTGATGAGAGTGGGCACCCTTGTCTTGTTCTTGACTTTAGGGCAAATGCTTTCAATTTTTCACCATTGAGTATAATGTTTGCTGTGGGTTTATCAGATATGGCTTTTATTATTTTGTGGTTTGTTCCTTCTATGCCTGTTTTCTGCAGGTTTTTTTTTTTTTATCATAAATAGATGTTGAATTTTGTCAAAGGCTTTCTCTGCATCTATTGAGATAATTATATGTTTTTTATCTTTAAGTTTGTTAATGTGGTGTATCACATTGATTGATTGTGAATATTAAAGAACCTTGCATCCCTGGGATAAAGCCCACATGATCATGATGTATGATCTTTTTAATGTGTTGTTGGATTCTGTTTGCTAGAATTTTGTTGAGGATTTTTGCATCTATGTTCGTCAGTGATATTGGCTTTAGTTTTCTTTTTTGTGGCATCTTTGTCTAGTTTTGGTATTAGGGTGATGGTGGCCTTATAGAATGAGTTTGGAAGTTTTACCTTCCTCTTTAACTTTCTGGAAGAGTTTGAGTACAATAGGTGTTAGCTCTTTTCTAAATTTTTGGTAGAATTCACCTGTGGAGCCATCTGGTCCTGGGCTTTTGTTTGCTGGAAGATTTTTTTTATTACAGTTTCAATTTCTGTGCTTCTGATGGGTCTGTTAAGATTTTCTATTTCTTCCTGGTTCAGTTTTGGGAAGTTATACTTTTCTAAGAATTCGTCCATTCCTTCCAAGTTACCCATTTTATTGTCATATTGCTGCTAATAGTAGTCTCTTATGATCCTTTGTATTTCTGTGTTGTCTGTTGTAATTTCTCCGTTTTAATTTTGTTGATTTGATTCTTCTCCCTTTTTTCCATGATAAGTCTGGCTAATGGTTTGTCTATTTTATTTATCTTCTCAAAGAACTAGCTTTTAGTTTTGTTGATTTTTGCTATAGTCTCCTTTGTTTCTTTTTAATTTCTTTCTGCCCTAATTTTTATGATTTATTTCCTTCTATTAACCCTGGGGTTCTTCATTGTTTCTTTTTCTAGTTGCTTTAGGTGTAAAGTTAGGTTATTTATTTGATTTTTCTCTTCTTTCTTGTGGTAAGCTTGCATTGCTGTGAACCTTCCCTTTTGCACTGCTTTTACTGAATCCCATAGGTTTTGGGTTGTGGTGTTTTCATTTTCATTTGTTTCTATGAATTTTTTGATCTCTTTTTTTGATTTCTTCCACGATTTGTTGGTTATTCAGAAGCATGTTGTTTAGCCTCATATATTTGTATTTTTAATATTTTTTCCCTGTACTTCACATCTAATCTTACTGCATTGTGATAGAAAAGATGCTTGAATGATTTCAATTTTTTTTGAATTTACCAAGGCTAGATTTATGGCCCAGGATGTGATCTATCCTGGAGAATGTTCTGTGTACTCTTGAGACAAAGGTGAAATTCATTGTTTTGGGGTGAAATGTCCTATAGATATCAATTAGGTCTAACTGGCCCATTGTATCATTTAAAGTTTGTGTTTCCTTGCTAATTTTCTGTTTGGTTGATCTATCCATAGGTGTGAGTGGAGTATTAAAGACTCCCACTATTATTGTGTTAATGTTAATTTCCCCTTTCATCCTTGTTAGCATTTGTCTTACATATTGTGGTACTCCTATTTCGGGTGCATATATATTTACACTTGTTATATCTTCTTCTTGGATTGATCCTTTGATCATTATGTAGTATCCTTCTTTGTCTCCTTTCACAGCTTTTATTTCAAAGTCTATTTTATCTGATATGAGTATTGCTACTCCTAGTTTCTTTTGGTCTCCGTTTGTGTGAAATATCTTCTTCCAGCCCATCACATTCAGCCTGTATGTGTCCCTTGGTTTGAGGTGGGTCTCTTGTAGACAGCACATATAGGGGTCTTTTTTTTGTATCCATTCAGCCAGTCTTTGTCTTTTGGTTGGGGCTTTCAACCCATTTACATTTAAGGTAATTATTGATAAGTATGATCATCTGGTCGCATCACTTCATGGGAAATAGACGAGGAAACAGTGGAAAGAGTGTCAGGCTTTATTTTGGGGGGCTCCAAAATCACTGCAGATGGTGATTGTAGCCATGAAATTAAAAGACGCTTACTCCTTGGAAGGAAAGTTATGACCAACCTAGATATCATATTCAAAAGCAGAGACATTACTTTGCCAACAAAGGTCTGTTTATTCAAGGCTATGGTTTTTCCAGTGGTCATGTATGGATGTGAGAGTTGGACTGTGAAGAAAACTGATCACTGAAGAATTGATGCTTTTGAACTGTGGTTTTGGGGAAGACTTTTGAGAGTCCCTTGGACTGCAAGGAGATCCAACCAGTCCATTCTAAAGGAGATCAGTCTGAGTGTTCATTGGAAGGACTGATGCTAAAGCTGAAACTCCAATACTTTGGCCACCTCATGCGAAGAGTTGACTCATTGGAAAGACTCTGATACTGGGAGGGATTGGGGGCAGGAGGAGAAGGGGACGACAGAGGATGAGATGGCTGGATGACATCACTGACTCGATGGACATGAGTTTGATTAAACTCCGGGATTTGGTGATGTGCAGGGAGGCCTGGCATGCTCCAATTCATGGGGTCCCAAAGAGTCGGACACGACTGAGCGACTGAACTGAACTGAATGATCCCATTGCCATTTACTTTGTTGTTTTGGGTTCAAGTTTATAAACCTTTTCTGTGTTTCCTATTTAAAGAATATCCTTTAGCATTTGTTGAAGTGATGGTTTGGTGGTGCTGAATTCTTAGCTTTTGCTTGTCTGTAAAGCTTTTGATTTCTCCTTCATATTTGAATGAGATCCTTGATGGGTATAGTAATCATGGTTGTACGTTGCCAGAGTCCAGCTCCAGCAGCCAGGGATTCAACCTGAAAAGATGAACGGTGTCAGCGATGAGGAAGCCTCTCTATTTTCTTTTGGACTGCCTGTTTATTTCAAGTTTAAGATTCTCTTTTATACTTTTACAAAAACATTAGGCCAGAGGCTTGACATATTCAGTTCCCCCTCTCCCAGATTTATTATCTCCATAAATCATTGTTGCGCTTCAAACAGAGTTCCTGCTTCAGTGATTCTCTTAGAATCAGCCTTATCATCTATTATATACCTCCTCTAATATGTCCTATAGTTAACTTGTGATTACATTGTAACTCAAGCTACATTCCTCAGTTTACTACTTATCTTCCTAAATCCTGTTTGCCCCTAACATCCTGAGCTCACTATCTCTTAAAAAGGCTTCTAGCTATAGTGTCTCTAAAAATTCCTAAATTCTATAAGCTAGAGTAAAATATGCTAACTTTACAACATTACTTAAATCTTTAACTTCTAACTGTTTTAATTATTTCTAAGCCCTAAAGCCAGTAAACTCCTTTGCCATAAACATTCTCCTCACATATCAGATCAGATCAGTCGCTCAGTCGTGTCCGACTCTTTGCGACTCCATGAATTGCAGCACGCCAGGCCTCCTTGTCCATCACCAACTCCCGGAGTTCACTGAGACTCACGTCCATCGAGTCAATGATGCCAGCCAGCCATCTCATCCTCTGTCGTCCTCTTCTCCTCCCGCCCCCAATCCCTCCCAGCATCAGAGTCTTTTCCAATGAGTCAACTCTTCACATGAGGTGGCCAAAGTACTGGAATTTCAGCTTCAGCATCATTCCTTCCAAAGAAATACCAGGGCTGATCTCCTTCACAATGGACTGGTTGGATCTCCTTGCAGTCCAAGGGACTCTCAAGAGTCTTCTCTAATACCACAGTTCAAAAGCATCAATTCTTCAGCCCTCAGCCTACTTCACATTCCAACTCTCACATCCATACATGACCACAGGAAAAACCATAGCCTTGACTAGACGAGACCTTTGTTGGCAAAGTAATGTCTCTGCTTTTGAATATGATATCTAGGTTGGTCATAACTTTCCTTCCAAGGAGTAAGCGTCTTTTAATTTCATGGCTGCAGTCACCATCTGTAGTGATTTTGGAGCCCAGAAAAATAAAGTCTGACACTATTTCCACTGTTTCCCCATCTATTTCCCATGAAGTGGTGAGACCGGATGCCATGATCTTCGTTTTCTGAATGTTGAGCTTTAAGCTAATTTTTTCACTCTCCACTTTCACTTTCATCAAGAGGCTTTTGAGTTCCTCTTCACTTTCTGCCATAAGGGTGGTGTCATCTGCATATCTGAGGTTATTGATATTTCTCCCAACAATCTTGATTCCAGTTTGTGTTTCTTCCAGTCCAGCGTTTCTCATGATGTACTCTGCATATAAGTTAAATAAACAGGGTAACAATATACATTCTTGATGAACTCTTTTTCCTATTTGGAAACAGTCTGTTGTTCCATGTCCAGTTCTAACTGTTGCTTCCTGACCTGCATACAAATTTGTCAAGAGGCAGATCAGGTGGTCTGGTATTCCCATCTCTTTTAGAATTTTCCACAGTTTCTTGTGATCCACACGGTCAAAGGCTTTGGCATAGTCAATAAGGCAGAAATAGATGTTTTTCTGGAACTCTATTGCTTTTTCCATGATCCAGAGGATGTTGGCAATTTGATCTCTGGTTCCTCTGCCTTTTCTAAAACCAGCTTGAACATCAGGAAGTTCACGGTTCATGTATTGCTGAAGCCTGGCTTGGAGAATTTTGAGCATTGCTTTACTAGCGTGTGAGATGAGTGCAATTGTATGGTAGTTTGAGCATTCTTTGGCATTGCCTTTCTTTGGGATTGGAATGAAAACTGACCTTTTCCAGTCCTGTGGCCATTGCTGAGTTTTCCAAATTTGCTGGCATATTAAGTGCAGCGCTTTCACAGCATCGTCTTTCAGGATTTGGAATAACTCAACTGGAATTCCATTACCTCCACTAGCTTTGTTCGTAGTGATGCTTTCTAAGGCCCACATGACTTCACATTCCAGGATGTCTGGCTCTAGGTCAGTGATCACATCATAGTGATTATCTGGGTCGTGAAGATCTTTTTTGTATAATTCGTCTGTGTATTCTTGCCATCTCTTCTTAATATCTTCTGCTTCTGTTAGGTCCATACCATTTCTGTCCTTTATCGAACTCATCTTTGCATGAAATGTTCCTTTGGTATCTCTGATTTTCTTGAAGAGATCTCTAGTCTTTCCCATTCTGTTGTTTTCCTCTATTTCTTTGCATTGATCTCTGAAGAAGGCTTTCTTATTTCTTCTTGCTATTCTTTGGAACTCTGCATTCAGATGCTTATATCTTTCCTTTTCTCCTTTGCTTTTCACTTCTCTTCTTTTCACAGCTATGTGTAAGTCCTCCCCAGACAGCCATTTTGCTTTTTTGCATTTCCGTTCCGTGGGGATGGTCTTGATCCCTGTCTCCTGTACAGTGTCATGAACCTCATTCCATAGTTCATCAGGCACTCTATCTATCAGATCTAGGCCCTTAAATCTATTTCTCACATCCACTGTATAATAATCATAAGGGATTTGATTTAGGTCATACCTGAATGGTCTAGTGGTTTTCCCTACTTTATTCAATTTAAGTCTGAATTTGGCAATAAGGAGTTCATGATCTGAGCCACAGTCAGCTCCTGGTCTTGTTTTTGCTGACTGTATAGAACTTCTCCGTCTTTGTCTGCAAAGAATATAATCAATCTGATTTTGGTGTTGATCATCTGGTGATGTCCATGTATAGAGTCTTCTCTTGTGTTGTTGGAAGAGGGTGTTTGTTATGATCAGTGCATTTTCTTGGCAAAACTCTATTAGTCTTTGCCCTGCTTCATTCCATATTCCAAGGCCAAATTTGCCTGTTACTCCAGGTGTTTCTTGACTTCCTACTTTTGCATTCCAGTCCCCTATAATGAAGAGGACATCTTTTTTGGGTGTTAGTTCTAAAAGGTCTTGTAGGTCTTCATAGAACCGTTCAACTTCAGCTTCTTCAGCATTACTGGTTGGGGCATAGACTTGGATTACTGTGATATTGAATGGTTTGCCTTGGAAACAAACAGAGATCATTCTATTGTTTTTCAGATTGCATCCAAGTGCTGCATTTTGGACTCTTGTTGACTATGATGGCCACTCCATTTCTTCTGAGGGATTCCTGCCCGCAGTAGTAGATACAATGGTCATCTGAGTTAAATTCACCCATTCCAGTCCATTTCAGTTCGCTGATTCCTAGAATGTCGACATTCACTCTTGCCATCTCTTGTTTGACCTCTTCCAATTTGCCTTTATTCATGGACTTGACATTCCAGGTTCCTATGCAATATTGTTCTTTACAGCATCTGACCTTGCTTCTATCACCAGTCACATCCACAGCTGGGTTTCTTTTTCCTTTGGCTCCATCCCTTCATTCTTTCTGGAGTTATTTCTCCACTGATCTCCAGTAGCATATTGGGCACCTACTGGCCTGGGGAGTTTCTCTTTCAGTATCCTATCATTTTGCCTTTTCATACTGTTCACGGGGTTCTCAAGGCAAGAATATTGAAGTGGTTTGGCATTCCCTTCTCCAGTGAACCACATTCTGTCCAATCTCTCCACCATGACCCGCCTGTCTTGGGTTGCTCCACGGGCATGGCTTAGTTTTATTGAGTTAGACAAGGCTGTGGTCCTAGTGTGATTAGATTGACTAGTTTTCTGTGAGTATGTTTTCAGTGTGTTTGCCCTCTGATGCCCTCTTGCAACACCTACCGTCTTACTTGGGTTTCTCTTACTTTGGGCGTGGTGTATCTCTTCACGGCTGCTCCAGCAAAGTGCAGACATTGCTCCTTACCTTGGACGAGGGGTATCTCCTCACTGCCGCCATTCCTGACCTTCAATGTGGGATAGCTCCTCTAGGCCCTCCTGCGCCTGCGCAGCCTTGGCTCCTTGGACGTGTGGTTGGTCCTCCCGGCCACCGCCCCTGGCCTCAGTCGTGCGGTTGCTCCTCCCCACCGCTGCCCTTGGCCTTGGGCTTAGAGGCGTGGGGTAGATCCTCCCGCCTATCGCCCCTGGCCTCTGGCTTGAGGTGTGTGGTACTTCCTCCCGGCTGCCGCCCCTGGCCTCAGACTTGGGGTAACTCCTCTGGTCGCTGCCCCTGGCCTCAGGTGTGGGTTGCTCCTCCCGGCCGCCGACCCTGGCCTCCGGCGTGGGGGCGTGGGGTAGCTCCTCCGGGCGGCCGCCCCTGACCTCAGACGCTGGGTATCTCCTCTCGGCCGCCCCCCCCCCACCCCCGCCCCGACCTCGGACGCGGGGTAGCTCCTCTTGGCCGTTCGCAGCCGCCTGTGCTATGGTGCACCCGTCGCAGCCGCCTGCGCTATTCTCCTTACAAATAGGCTTCAAATAGCAATCCCTCCCATGGGCCTCAAGCTATGGCCTATGTGCTTATCCTGGAACACTCTTTTGAAAAAATCCTTGAACAAATGACAATGTAACTTTATGAATTATTTTCTGAGCACAGCTGCAGAAGGCTTTGTGCCTTCTCATGCTCCTCTCAAGAACAATAAGCACCTTAATATTCCTTTTCAGTCATCTCAGCCAAGGAGAGGAAAAGACAAGTCAGAATTACAAAGCCTAACTCCTTCATACCGGGGCTGTGCCTGCGGACTGAGGAGAGGGGTCTGTGGCCGTGCCTCCATTTTGTCAGTAATGCCTAACTCAGCTCCTGACAGTACATTTTTCTCTTTCATCACTTTAAGTATGTCCTGCCATTCCCTTTGGAGAAGGCAATGGCACCCCACTCCAGTACTCTTGCCTGGAAAATCCCATGGGCGGAGAAGCCTGGTAGGCTGCAGACCATGGGGTCTCGAAGAGTCGGACACGACTAAACGACTTCACTTTCACTTTTCCCTTGCATGCATTGGAGAAGGAAATGGCAACCCACACCAGCGTTCTTGCCTGGAGAATCCCAGGGACGGGGGAGCCTGGTGGGCCACCATCTATGGGGTTGCACAGAGTCGAACACGACTGAATCGACTTAGCAGCAGCAGCAGCAGCAGCATCCATTCCCTTCTGGCCTAAAGAGTTTCTATTGAAAGATCAGCTGTTATCCTAATGGGGATGTTATTTGTTATTTTTCCCTTGCTGCTTTTAATATTTGCTCTTTGTGTTTGATCTTCATTAGTTTGATTAATATGTGTCTTGGGGTCTTTATCCTTGGGTTTATCCTGTTTGGGACTCTGTTTCTTGACTTGGGTGGCTATTTCCTTCCCCATTTAAGGGAAATTTTCAACTATTATCTCCTTGAGTATTTTCTCATGGCCTTTTTTTGTTTGTTTGTTTCTTCTGGGACTCCTATGGTTCAAATGTTGGGCATTTAACATTGTCCCAGAGGTCTCTGAGGTTGTCCTCATTTCTTGTAGTTCTTTTTTATTTTTTCCTCTCTGCTTCATTGATTTCCATCATTTTATCTTCCACCTCACCTATCCTATCTTCTGCCTCAGTTATTCTACTGTTGGTTTCTTCCAGAGTGATTTTGATCTCAGTTATTGCAATATTGATTGACTCTTCTTTATTTCTTCTAGGTCTTTGTTAAACATTTCTTGCATCTTCTCAATCCTTGTCTCTAGTCTATTTATCTGTAACTCCATTTTGTTTTCAAGATGGCGGACCATCTTTCCTATCATTATTCTGAATTCTTCTCCAGGTAGTCTCCCTATCTCCACCTCTTTTGTTTGGTTTGATGGGCGTTTATCATGTTCCTTTACCTGCTGTATATTTCTCTGCCTTTTCATTTTGTTTAGATTGCTGTGTTTGGGGTGGCCTTTCTGTAGGCTGGAAGTTTGTAGTTCCTCTTTTTGTGAAGCTAGCTCCCTGTGGGTGGGGTTGGACGAGTGGTTTTCAAGGTTTCCTGGTTAGGTGCTGGGACCAGCCCAACAACAAATTGACATGAGGGAGCAGTGCCACAGAAGAATAAAGAAAACTAAGACTCAGAAATAAGGTGAGGATCAGGGGGCTGATGCCATTCGCAGGCAAAAGCCAAGATCCTGATCCTTGCAGGCTTTTTATTGCTAACATCTACTTTCTTGTGTGTGCTCTAAAGACATCTGTTTTTTACAATTTCAGATCAGGGATAAATGATATACAATGCACAGTCTTCAATGTCAAACCTTCAGGCATTTCATAACTATGTTTAGCCCTGCAGCTAGTGACGACCTTTCTCAGCAACTCCCTCAAGGCTCTGGTCAGGAGAACAGTCACTAATATTTTTCCATCAATCACATCACTACTTCAGCATCTTGTTTTCAAGATGTTTTCCCACGATTTACTTTTTACTGCTCCTGGCCCTTTGCCTGGAGGTGATGAGAAAGTCATTCTTATTTTTCAAAGAAGCCTTGTTAATTATAGTACAGGCCTGTGCATAGCATATTCCCTACATATCCCCCCCCCCTTTTTTTAGAAGCTTATTTTTTTATGATTATTGTTGATCATAGAAGCCAAAGCGATAGTCACTAATTGCTGTTGTCCGTTGACTTTCTTGGTGATTCACCACCAGACTATGTAGAAACAGAGAAAAAGACATACGAAAATTAACATAAATTGATTCTCCGTTAGTTGTCAGGGGTGGAATGCGATTTAATTGAGAAATCCCATTGCTGCTGCTTCCAGCAGATTAGATCCTTGCAAAAGGTGTAGTTTCCGAGAGAAAGTTTCCATAATCTCTTGTTGTAAGTTATTAATATCCAGAGATATATTACCTTGACTTAAGCGGTGTTGTTTAACTTTGTCTCAATGAAATGCAGATTCATTATATTTGTGAGGAGTGACACAAAAAGAAGTTATGTTCCAATCACACTTAAGACGAATCTGTTTTTGCATACTATTTACTCGATCACCTCGTAGTATAGCAACCTGTTGTAAATCAGCCATTAGTGCAGCTAATTTTCCATCTGTTTTTCTCTGGGTAGAGCAAAGAACATCAGAGTCTTTATGCCATTCTTGCACAAAGGGCACAGTCTGTTCACTCTGAAGTAATGCCACTCTTTCTACAGCTGCTGTAGTAGCTATAGAAATAATTCCTAAAATGGCAGCAATAAACAGTCCAATAAACCGTTTAGTGTGTTTTAACACTTTCTTAAGGATTTCTTCTACAATATAGACTGTGAGGGTATCATGCCATGGTCTATTCATTTTTACAGGAAGCCATACTCCAGATCTGATTTTTAGAATATATAGAGAATAGTCATTCTGAAACTGGAGAGAAGAATTGATACAAGTGTAAAAGGAACAATTTTGACAAGTAGGTAACCCAGAAGAGGAATTATAAAAAGTAGGTCCTGTCAAAAATACAAAAGGTAAATGAATAGATGCTTTAATCCAATGGGTTGAATTTTTATAAAAATGTAAGGGATGACCAGATGCTATCGAGTTAAATTGCCCCTTCCATGCTGTTATGGGTTGAAAGGCAGCTGATACTTTCCACAATTCTGAATGTAAAGGCAAACAAGGTAATTTAGGTAAGGGAGGGGAGAAACTCCCTCCATGCCAATATATAGAGCTAATAACAATGTTATTGATAGAGTCTAAAGTATTGTTTAACAATATCAGATCAGATCAGTCAATCAGTCGTGTCCGACTCTTTGCGACCCCATGAATCACAGCACGCTAGGCCTCCCTGTCCCTCACCAACTCCTGGAGTTCACTCAGACTCACGTCCATCGAGTCAGTGATGCCATCCAGCCATCTCATCCTCTGTCGTCCCCTTCTCCTCCTGCCCCCAATCCCTCCCAGCATCAGAGTCTTTTCCAATGAGTCAACTCTTCGCATGAGGTGGCCAAAGTACTGGAGTTTCAGCTTTAGCATCATTCCTTCCAAAGAAATACCAGGGCTGATCTCCTTCAGAATGGACTAGTTGGATCTCCTTGCAGTCCAAGGGACTCTCAAGAGTCTTCTCCAACACCACAGTTCAAAAGCATCAGTTCTTCAGCGCTCAGCCTTCTTCACACTCCAACTCTCACATCCATACATGACCACAGGAAAAACCATAGCCTTGACTAGACGAAACTTTGTTGGCAAAGTAATGTCTCTGCTTTTGAATATGCTATCTAGGTTGGTCATAACTTTGCTTCCAAGCGTAAGCGTCTTTTAATTTCATGGCTGCAGCCACCATCTGTAGTGATTTTGGAGCCCAGAAAAATAAATTCTGACACTGTTTCCACTGTTTCCCCATCTATTTCCCATGAAGTGGTGGGACCGGATGCCATAATCTTCGTTTTCTGAATGTTGAGCTTTAAGCCAATTTTTTCACTCTCCACTTTCACTTTCATCAAGAGGCTTTTGAGTTCCTCTTCACTTTCTGCCATAAGGGTGGTGTCATCTGCATATCTGAGGTTATTGATATTTCTCCCGGCAATCTTGATTCCAGCTTGCGTTTCTTCCAGTCCAGCATTTCTCATGGTGTACTCTGCATTTAAGTTAAATAAACAGGGTGACAATATACATTCTTGATGAACTCTTTTTCCTATTTGGAACCAGTCTGTTGTTCCATCCAAATTATTATTTTTGTCTAAAGGATCTCCTTTGGGACTCCAATCAGTAATTTCTCCATCAGAAGTATTGGCCATAATGTGTCCAGTATTAGCTTTCCATAATTTCCATTGTACCCAATGTTCTATTCCAGATTTTATAGAAATAATACATTTCGGTAGATGGGGTGGGAACATAGTAGTATTTTCTCCTGTGATATTAAAGGAAATGTTTCTAGTAAGAAAAAATGAGTTTTGGTCCCTTGAGGTTCTTTAACTATAGATAACCATCTTTGTAATCCTCTTTTTAAGACAATGAATTTCCACTCCCATACATATAGGGGTAAGATCTGTTCCCACAGTATAATTAACACTAACATTTGAAAGTTGTCGGGTCTCTTCTGATTTTAAAGGAAGGCTCAGTCAAAAGATCCGGGTAACCAAGGAGAGTCATTTATGAAAATTGGAAAAGAAGAATCCTCCCACATAATTGGCCTTAATAGGGGAGGATTGGGAACATATGCCCAATAAGTATGATTGGCACCTACTGTGGTAGTTACCACAGATAACATAGCCAGGAACATGGTAGCTGAGGTCAAAGGCTGTCCCTGTTCTTTGACCAGTTTTTCCTATTCAATGGTCAATTTCTTCAATTGACCCCAAGTGGGTGGTTTGGCTTTGTTGGTCCTTGGAGCTGGTTCAGGGCAGTTGCTGATCATCAGTCTTGTTATCCCCATCACTGGTGGCTCTCCAGAAGGATCAATGTCAAACCATGTCCTCTTCTTTCCTTACTTTGACATGCCTTCCTGGTATCCAATGGTGTTGTCCATCATCTGAAATGACAAGAGCATAACCTCATCTTTTCTTAAGTCTAAAGCCCTTACACCAATTGTTCATAGCATTTTCCAACCATACCAGAGTATTATCTGCAATCATTTGACCAGGAATATAATTTTCACTAAGAATGGTATTCTGAAAATGCAGTGTTACTGCTGGCGTTGTATGATCCAATTGTAAATCCAAAAAATTTAAAGTAAATTAGCTTGGGCTAATTTCTCTTTTGGTGTCATCAGTATGCCATACTTTTCTCCCCCTTTCTGTTTAAAAAACATATTTTTCAGAGTATGATGAGTGTGTTCAAGACCACAATGAGTGGTCTTGAGAATTATATGGAATACCTGTAGAATGAGAAATATTCCAATCAGATAAAAATTTTGCAAAACCATGACTCACATATGCAGGGCCATTATCAGTTTTAACATGTTTTGGTAGGTCCATGTAAGAAAAGGCCTTCAAAAAACGTGAGATAACACGAGCAGATGTTTCTTCAGAATGAGCAGAAGCATAAATCATGCCCAAATATGTATCCACAGAAACATGAACAGTTCCCAAATGTCCAAAAGAAGGGACATGAGTAACATCAGTCTGCCACATATCATTGGGATAAAGGCCTCTGGGATTAACTCCTGTAGTTGTAGGAATGTGGTAACTAAGAATATATGTAGGGCAGGCAGAAACAATATTTCTGGCCTCTTATCTGGATAATTGAAATTTATTCATCAAGCCATGTATATTTATATGTGTGAGTTGATGAAATTCATAATGAGTAAGAAAAGCAATTAACAAAGAGTTGATGGAATCATTGCCCTTTGCCAATGGTCTGAGGAATATAGAATGAGATCTGATATGTGTAATGTGAAAAGGGGCAGAATGAAGCCTTACTATATTTTGTAATTGAGATAACATTGTAATAATAGATGATTTAGAAGAAGCCTTTTGTAGAGATATGGTTTCAATGATTTGTGTTATCTGTATAGCATCTTGAGAATCTGATATAATATTTAAAGCTGTAGAAACAGCCTGTAATAAGGTAGCAATAACCTCTAATTCATCTTGTTGAACAGAGGCTAGGGTAGATTGACAAACCTTTGTTGTGGGTACAGTATAATCAGCTTTGAGAGTTTTGTGTCAGTAAAATACATGGGGCATGAGCAAGAGGAATTGTTTTAGTAATAATAGGAATTATCCACTTGTGTTTAGCAGCAATAGTAATCAAAGGTGACTTTGGAAAATGGTTATGAACCTCACCTATGAAATCAGCAATGGCAATTTGCCAATCCATACTGGTAACAAATAATCTATGGATTTGTTCATTAGTGAAAGGAAAAACAATTCATATGGATCATAACCAGAAAGTTGTATACATCTGGATCTCATTTTTGAAATAAGAAAAGAAATAAGCATTATATAAGTAGTCATTATTTTCTTAGGAGTGTGGGATAAAATTCCCCATTCAAGGATACCCTGCAGTTGTCATAATATTCCTGTAGGGGAATCTAAAGCAGGAAGAATAAGTAAAGAAATTGGAACAGTCAGATCTACTTGTTTAAGTTGTCTCTGTTGTATAGCTTGATTTACAAGATTCAATTTCTGTTTAGCCTGTTCTGTTAGTATACGGGGTCTGTTTAAATCAGATTCTCCTTGCAGGATTTGAAATATATGTGTTAAGGAATGATTGGGAATTCCTAAAGATGGTTGTAACCAATTTATATCTCCTAAATAATTTCTTAAAATCATTTAAAATTTTCAAGGAATCAGTTTGAATTTGTATTTTTTTGTGGTTTAATAATATTTATTTGCAATATATATCCTAAATAGGTATATGGTTCCTGCTCTTGTGATTTATCAACAGCAATATATAACCCATATTCTTTTACTTTAATTTCTGTATTTAAGAAAATACATTGAAGTTCCTCAGCAGAAGGAGAAGCTAAAAGAATATCATTCATATAGTGGATAATATAAGCATGAGGGAATTGTTTTCTAATAAATTTAAGTGGTTGGGAGATGTATAATTGACATAATGTAGGACTATTAAGCATTCCTTGTGGCAATACCTTCCAGTCATATCGAGACACTGGTTTTTTTTTTAATTATTATTAATCGATGGTATAGTAAAAGCAAAATGGAGAGCATTAAATTCTTGTAGAGGAATAGTATAAAAACAATCTTTAAGATCAATGATTTTTATTTTCCAATTTCGTGGTATCATAGAAGGTGACAGAATGCCTGGTTGTAAAGCACCCATAGGTTTGATTAAGCATTAATTTTTCTTAAATCAGTTAACATTCTCCATTTCCCAGATATCTCCTTAATAACAAAGACAGGAGAATTCCAAGGACTGGTAGTTGAAGCAATATGATTAAGAGACACTTGTTCCTCTACTAGCTGTTCAAGAGCCTGTAACTTTTCATGTGATAGGGGCCACTGGTCTGTCCAAGTAGGCTCATCAGATTTCCATGTCAACTTAAGTGCTGTTTTTTGTTGTTTGCCAGTTCAGTTAAGTTCAGTTCAGTCACTCAGTTGTGTCTGACTCTTTGCGACCCCATGAGTTGCAGCACGGCAGGCCTCCCTGTCCATCACCAACTCCTGGAGTTCACTCAGACTCATGTCCATCGAGTCAGTGATGCCATCCAGCCATCTCATCCTCTGTCTTCCCCTTCTCCTCCTGCCCCCAATCCCTCCCAGCATCAGTCTTTTCCAATGAGTCAACTCTTCGCATGAGGTGGCCAAAGAAATCCCAGGGCTGATCTCCTTCAGAATGGACTGGTTGGACCTCCTTGCAGTCCAAGGGACTCTCAAGAGTCTTCTCCAACACCACAGTTCAAAAGCATCAGTTCTTCAGCGGTCAGCTTTCTTCACAATCCAACTCTCACATCCATACATGACCACTGGAAAAACCATAGCCTTGACTAGACAGACCTTTGTTGGCAAACTAATGTCTCTGCTTTTCAATATGCTGTATAAGTTGGTTATAACTTTCCTTCCAAGGAGTAAGCATCTTTTAATTTCGTGGCTACAGTCACCATCTGCAGTGATTTTGGAGCCCAAAGAAATAAAGTCTGACACTGTTTCCACTGTTTCCCCATCTATTCCCATGAAGTGATGGGCCAGATGCCATGATCTTTGTTTTCTGAATGTTGAGTTTTAAGCCAACTTTTTCACTCTCCTCTTTCACCTTCATCAAGAGGCTTTTTAGTTCCTCTTCACTTTCTGCTATAAGGGTGGTGTCATCTGCATATCTGAGGTTATTGATATTTCTCCCGGCCATCTTGATTCCAGCTTGTGCTTCCTCCAGCCCAGTGTTTCTCATGGTGTACTCTGCATATACATTAAATAAGCAGGGTGACAATATACAGCCTTGATGTACTCCTTTTCCTATTTGGAGCCAGTCTGTTGTTCCATGTCCAGTTCTAACTGTTGCTTCCTGACCTGCATACAAATTTCTCAAGAGGCAGGTCAGGTGGTCAGGTATTCCCATCTCTTTCAGAATTTTCCACAGTTTCTTGTGATCTACACAGTCAAAGGCTTTGGCATAGTCAATAAAACAGAAATAGATGTTTTTCTGGAACTCTCTTGCTTTTTTGATGATCCAGCAGTGGCCTCCACTAAAAAGCCTGTGTATTTTGAACAGGACTGTATCCCATATTTTCCATAATTTGTTTAGCTTGAGAAGATATAGTAAGAATTGTTACATAAGCTGTCCATTGCATCAGTAGATCTCGTCTCCATAAATTAATAGGGATATCTGCAACTAAAGGTTGTAAAGTAGCATGTTGTTGTTTGGGGCCTGAACGGGTCAAAATATTAGTACTTTTTTGAATATTTTCCATAGTTCCAACTCCTGATGCTGGGAAAGATTGAGAATAGGAGGAGAAGGGGACGACAGAGGATGAGATGCCTGGATGGCATCACCGACTCGATGCACATGAGTTTGGGTGAACTCCGGGAGTTGGTGTGGGTCAGGGAGGCCTGGCGTGCTGCGATGCATGGGGTTGCAGAGAGTTGGACACGACTGAGCGACTGAACTGAACTAAATAATGAATGATGTTGAACATCTTTTCATGTAATTATTAGCCATCTATATCTTTTCTTTGGAGAAATGTCTGCTTTGGGCTTTTGCCCACTTTTTGATTGGGTTATTTGTTTTTCTGGTATTGATTTGTACAAGCTGCTTGTATATTTTTGAAATTAACCCTTGTCAGTTCTTTCATTTGCTATCATTTTTTCCCATTCTGAGGGTTGTCTTTTCACCTGTTTACAGTTTCCTTTACTGTGCAAAAGCTTTTAAATTTACTTAGGTCCCATTGTTAATTTATTTTTTTATTTCCTTTACTGTAGGAGGTGGGTCATAGAGGATCTTGCTGTGATTTATGTCATAGTGTTCTGCCTATGTTTTCCTCTAAGATTCTATAGTTTATGGTCTTATATTTAGATCTTTAATCCATTTTGAGTTTATCCATTTTGAGTTACATTCTTTTTCATGTAACTATCCAGTTTCCCCAGCAGCACTTATTGAGGAAACCGTCTTTGCCCCATTGTGTGTTCTTGCCTCCTTTGTCAAAAATAAGCGTACCAGTGATTTTGTTAGTGCTTTGGTTGCAAAGATGTAGGCGTTTTGAAAGATTTACTCCTAAGCTTACTTGTACTGTAAGCAGCGTTGTTTTTAATGATCATTTTTGCTGAATGCATCATTTTTCAGGAACAGGTATATTGTATTATAATAGAAATCCTATACTTTGTTTATACTTAGTGGATGCTAAATAAATTCTGACAGATTTTTTATAATTAACTACATCACAAGAATTTTAAAAAGTGATTTCAAGCAATGACTGTACTGACAATGAACCAAATTACAAGATCACTTGAATTGTCTAGAATATAAAAGCTTTAAAAGTCATAATAATTTGCATGGTATAGTTATTACTACTATTTTAGAGAAGCAGAGATAACGTTTAATTTTCACAGTTTGATGAACAATCATCCATTAGTTTGATAAGTTGAGTAACAGGAAACAGTACTTGTTTTTCAAACCATTTGCAAACTGTAAAAAAGCAGCTGGTCACAAAATGTACAACCATTAAACTGCAGTCCTATTGACAATCCTTGGCTTGACAGGGCTGTAGGGACACTCACCACTGGCAATTCTGCCATATTACAGTCTGTGTAAAAATATCACCCTGGGCAATTCATGTTCTGTTGTCTTCTTTGATGCACTTTGTGTATGGCACTGCCTCACTCAAGGCAGTGGAAGTTAGCAAAACATCTACTCCAGAGTTAAAAACATTCACAAAATCATTAGTAATGAGTCATCTCACTTTCTCTGCTTTGATAAAATAGTTCTCATAATTTTCTTTTAATAAGAAAGTTTCCTGAGAGGATTCTTCCCCACACCAAATAATTGAACTCTTCTTGTTTAGTTGCAGCATACATGGCTTCAGTAGACACATCAATGTTAAATCAGTGACCATATTCTAACCTATCAAATCTTGCCATATTTGATGCCACTTCTGATGTACACAGTACATGGTAGCAGACAATTGAAAACTGGTTGGGGCAGGGACACTTCAATTACTTTGGCCCCCTCAGACTCAAAGAGATTAGCAGCTTTGGACCAAAAAGATTGTACTTCACTTGACAATTCTGGTATAAGATATTCCTTTGGAATTCCTATACATCGTTTGCTCATATCTGTTAAACTGGGAAGCATAAATGGTTTTAACAGGATCTTGAATTGTGGTAGAATCTTAGAAATCCTGCCCAGCTAGTATACTCAACACATTGGTGCATCATCCACACCTCTAGTTAAGATTCTGGGCACATCATTGAATTCACCAGGGGAATGAGGCCATGACAAGAAACTAAGTCATAGCTGGATTTTAAACCAACAATCTCATAGTGGGCAGCTGGATTGCTGGTTGATCCTCTGGAATCTGGTCCTAAAGCAATGAAGCAAGTGAATGCTGACACAGCCACTGCACTCCCTCCTGAGCTTCCTCCAGTTATAAGCCAATTTGAATCCTTATTCTCACCATGAGACTTCTGCTTCCTCTTTTCTCTATATTGTTTGAATAACTCCATGGGTTTATAACTGGTCCAAAAATTCCATCTGTGCTTCTGTATCCCATAGCAGACTCATCTAAGTTTGTTTTTACCATTAACAGAGCTCCCTGATCCAACAACCTCTGTGGAATTTAAGGTGATACTTAACTTTTCAGTATGTTTGATGCACATGTTGTCTCAATGCCAGATGTGCTAAAGTTGTCTTTTACTGCAATAGGAATTTCATCTAAATTCCACAGTGAGTGACCTTATATCTTTTCTCTGATTCTTCAACTTGCTTTAAGACCACCTCTTCTGATACAGTAACTTGGTCTTCTTGATAAAGGAGAGCTATCCTTGACAGAGCTCAGTTGGAGTAACTTGGCCTTGTTCTAGTGCCACAGAAACTTCTTGGAGGGTCCAACCCAACGTGGTCCTTGTGCCCTGCCTGCCACCACCAGGGCCTGGTGACAAAGGAGGAAGAGGAACAGTTGTTCTTTTGAAGTAGAAGGTGTTATCAAATTTGTAGCTTTATGGCACAATAGATAAGGGTGTCAAGGACTTGAAGGCTATTTATGAGGTTTAGGGTAGTAGGTTACTATTCACGTCCATTTCCTTTTTCGAACATCATCACATGTTTGTTTCAGTTGCCCCCTGTGTTGGTTAAGATTCTGTGCCTATAGGTCCTAGAATTACGCATGGCAAAGCCACTTTTCACAGAAATATAGTTTGTTTTTCACTCATGCAAGAAACCTTGTAAGGCTTTGTATCTGTTTTCTGGGGCTGCCATGACCAAGTACTACAAACCAGATGTTAAAACAATAGAAATTTACTGTTTCCCAGTTGTGGAGGTTGGAAGTCTGAAATCAAGGTGTCAGCAGGGTCACTGATCCCTCTGAATTCTGGTCACAGGGAGAATCTTTCTTTGCCTCTTCTAGATTTTGGTGGTTGCAGGCAAACCTTGGGTTCCTTGGTTTTTAACTGCCACCACTCCAGTTTCCGTTTTCTTCAGGTGGCTGTTTTCTGACTGTGTTTGTCTCCTTATAAGGACATCAGTCATATTGGATTTAGGGCCAACCTGACTCCAGTATGATTGCATATTAATCAGACCCTAATTCCAAATTAAGTCATGTTTTGATGTAACTGGAGTTCCTAGATAGGACTTCAGTGTATCATTTGGGAGAGGGATATAATTTAACCTGTAACAAGCTCCATGGCTAGTATGATCCTCCATGATGTTAAATGCATTGACCTTGACCATGCTGGCAGCCTCCAAGGCCCAGGCCATGGGGTGGAGAAAGAGCCTGGTTGTTGTCACCCTCCACTGACCTGGATTTAGTCACGTGGCTGCTCCTATTTGCTCAGAAGGCTGGAGAGAGAGAGGGCCTCTTTTCAGGTTGTCATGTGGAGCTAAAATCCAAGGTTTTGTTAGCATGGAAGAAAGAGAGCAAGAAAGAGAGGACAGCCAGTAGTCTCTGCCACATGTTCATAGTACTTGGGGTTGGGGGTGGGAGTGGTCTCAGTTGTTCATTTTCTTTCCCACTGTGTCTTTTCTCATTGAATTATTTTTAGCATTTAAAGGGTAAGAGGGAGTTTCCTGTATATGATTATATTAGATTTCTAATGATTTTCAAGACTTTATTTTATTCAGCTAAATTGCACTGAATAGTTCCTATTAATAATTGTGCAGAAAATAGCAAGAAGTGGAAGATGTGATCATTCTGTTGAGGAGGAGAGGACTTTGACTAAGGAGCAGAGACAAGTGTTTGTCAAAAGATGCTTGTGAAAAGTAAGAAAGAGATAGCGACTTAATAGCATTATCTTTTAAGAATGATGATTTTAATGATAGTTAATGACAACCAGTGATAGGGATTTGATACACAGGAGGAGGAAAGCAGAGTAAGGCTTTCATTCGGAGTTTCTTCCAAAGGTCTTATGTTCCCAGCCTGTCCTTTGCCACCTGACTGCTGAAGGCCTGGGAATGACCTTCCTCTCTGTGTTCCCAGCAGTGTTGCATGGTGCTTGGAACCTGGTGGGATTCAGTAAATATTTATGAAATTATTTTCTGTCAAAACCCGTTTGTATTATTAATGACACAAGAAAAATATCCCGCTTCTTGATGTGTTCAAATTTGGAGACATATTTGTTCTTTAAAGGGGAGCCAGTATACTTGTTAAGAAAGTTACAAAGATAGTTCCATGGCCTGAAACTATTTGTGTGTGTGTGTGTACCTATATACACACTGTAAGCTATATGTGTATACTGTATGTACTATACTATATGCTATAATACTTTATACTACAGATTATTTAGTATTTCTAATGACCTAACATTGGACTCACCTGGTGGCTCAGATGGTAAAGCATCTGTCTAGAATGTGGGAGACCCTGGTTCGAGCCCTGGGTTGGGAAGATCCCCTGGAGAAGGAAATGGCAGTCCACTCCAGTACTACTGACTGGAAAATCCCATGCACAGAGAAGCCTGGTAGGCTACAGTCTATGGGGTTGCAAAGAGTCGGACACGACTGAGCGACTTCACTTCACTTCAATGACCTAACATAATGAAATACAGTTTTAAAATATATTGCAAATTTCATGGAAGCAATTATTTTGCTTGTGCTTTGTTCCTACAGTTTAAACAATCTGTGTTTTTCCTTTTTCTGTAGAACTTTCTGTTACTTGATGAGCTACCACAGTGTGATCATCAGCTGCCATTAGATGGTAAAACAGTTGTGAACGTGCAAGATTTCACTGCTTTTTGGGATAAGGTAACAAATCCTTAATTTCACAATTGTGACTGCTAAAGGACAACTGTAACATAGATTTATTGGAGGATTTTGAGATTTTACACATGATACAAAATGTGACTTGCCCATTTACTATGGAAGTATGTTATAAAAATTCTGAATCAGGAATGAGGTTTACAATTAACAGAGGTTAAAAATAAAGATGGTTGTTTTGAGGCATTAGCCTGTAGTCTTCCTGGTCTACCACCTCCCCAATTAAGGTCTTTTCCTTGCCTCAAAACCTTGTCTCTCAGATTCATTACCTGTCATGCAGTGAGCAGAGCAAGGTTGGACTCGGTAAAAATTTGGCTTAGTCAGCCAGGAGCCTTGCTGCTTGTGGCTAGCCGACATCAATCAGGGAATACTGGAGCAAGACCCTAGCAGCTGCTGGGATCATTTGTCCTGAGGTTCTTTCCTTCAAGATTCCCTGAATGGGTACTGGCTTCCCTCAGCTTGACAATTGAGACAAGGAACTGACAAACTTCTAGAGTCAACAGACTTGATTTCGGTTGTAGGGTAAGTCTACCCAATTTGATAGCTGATTCAACCGGTTCACTTGTTTTGTGTGTCGTTTTGTGTTAAGAGCTGACAGGCTTGATTTTGAAGGGTAAGTCGCTCCAATGTGCACACCGGGAACATTTTTTCCCCTCAATCTGGGCTTTTCCTTTACAGGACAAGCTAATTTGGTTGGGTACCTGTTTACAGAGGGGAGGTGTTGTTGGACTCTACCCTGAACCAGTTCATTGGGAACTAGTTCTCATGGGGCAAGCCCACCATAGCTCATATGTAGGGTACATTTATTTACCTGATTTGGGAACTGGTTCAGTTGGAACCGGTTCATTTGGGAGCTAGTTCTTGTGGGAGTGGGTAACCTAGATAGAATTAGTCCATTTGTTTTATAGGGTAAATGTATTTACCCTGTTGGTGGCCAGTTCATCTGTGTGCATTGATGCTGGAATCTGTCTTGTACCATTTTTGTTGGAAATTGCCTGCATCTTTTGTGTTTTGGTGTTTTGTGTTTTGCAAAAATGGTAAAGTTGCAGGATATAAAAATGGGAAATATTTCATCTGTCCTGAAGGAAAGATCTTTGGGGTGCATATTGGATATGTTAAGATCAAAAGAGCAATGGCCTCTGTATGGCTCACAATTAAACAATCTGGCACTCAGAAGTGCTTTACAAAGCACTTCTTTGTAAAGAAGTATAAAGCACTTCTTTGTAAAGAAAAAAATTCCTCTCTTTACACAGGAGAGGAATGCTCTGGTAATGAACATGCCCGGGGTGGGGTGGGGGGTTCCCTTGGACTTGAGGCATCCAATTGTAATTTCCCCTACAGGAACTCCAGAGAAAGAAATGGCAAACCACTGTGGTATTCTTGGTTGGAGAATTTCATGGACAGAGAAACCTAGCCGGCTACAATCCATGGGATCACAAAGAGTCAGACACGACTGAGAAACTAACACTTGCTAACACTAAAAATAAAGTCAGCCTGAGGCATTTGATGTATTATTATTTATCTCACTTTCAAGAGAACCTTCAAAGGGTTATCATATTTTGAACTTGAAGTAAGTGCATTTATAATATTAGAATTTGTAGAATTGGAGAGCCACAATGCTGCAGTATAGAAAGGGTTAACTAACAAATACACAATCAGTTGTTAGAGACCAGAGACTTTGGATGCAATCAGTATATGCTTTTTGCCTTAATGTTATCAAATATCTTATTACATAGTGTGAGTGAGTGCATCTTTGCTGGGGTAGGGTGGGGCTCCTCTATGCTAAGCTTCTGGATGGTTCTGGCTACTTTTGTGGCAGCCAGGGGCAGGAGGAGAGAGCAGGTGGGCATAGTGAGTACCAGTGATTCCAAGTTGAAGGGTTGTACTGTGTGACAAGCTGACAGGAAGAACTGGTGATATCACAAAGATTTTCCCAGCACTTGGTTTATTTCTGAAATTTAGCAAATAGGAAAAACAATAGGGACCACTCTCCAAAAGGTCTCAAGTTTGCACTCCCAGTGCAACCCCATTACAGACAACTGAAAGTCTCCTCCTGCCTCCAGCTTTATAGTTCTTTGTGCATATCCTCCTGTATCAGTGTGGATTAATCAGGAGAACCTACAGCAGGGGCGAGGGGATTCCATGCAGGAAATTAGTTACATAGGAGATGAAAGAACAAAAAAGGGCAAGGCAGTGGTGGATGAGGCAGCTCAGCGATTAGCAAAGGCAGGAAGCTGCTCCCAACCCAGGACAGGAAGGAGTTAGGGAGGAGACACCTCTACCAGAGGGTCTCCCCTCCAGATCAGAGTCCGGGAGCCTGGCTGCTGCCAGAGTGGGGACCACAGAGCAAATGTCCAGACTCTGTAGACTCCTCCTGTCTTTCATGCCTGTGACTCTGTTGTGCCACCTGCATTGTGTTCACCTACTTCTGACTCAGCACCTTTCATCTCCACCAGCAAGACAGTAGTATGTTCTATATAAATATATAGAAAATATATAAACCACATCCCTACACCTTTTGCACATGGGAACTCATACAAGGTGGCTGACCTACCCTACCTTAATAGAATAGATTTGCCTCCTGCTTGGTATTTTTTTTGTCATAATCCACTTGAAGCATTTATGGAAAGCACCACTAAAATTCCATTATGATGTTAACTTTATGTGAATGTTGACACATACTTTGTATGTTGTTTTTCAGTTGCTAAGTTGTGTCTCTTTGTGACCCCATGGACTGTTGCTCACCAGGCTCCTCTGTCTGTGAGGATTCTCCAGGCAAGAATACTGGAGTGGGTTTCCATGCCCTCCTCCAGGGGATCTTCCCAACCCAGGGATCAAACCTCGGTCTCCTGCATTGCAGGTGGATTCTTTACCTTCTGAGCCACCATTTGACAAATTACCAAATTTCTCTTATATCAAACTATGCAACATTATAAACTAAGATGTTTTGTTTTTCTTCAAGAACTTCCAAGAACATGTTCTTAGACTTCTGTACAACTTGCATAATTGTACAGAACACTCTATTGTGTTGTCCTGGACTTGCCTATGGAAAGACTGCACCTTGGCAGAGTCATTAGTAGTTCAGTTCAGTTCAGTCGCTCAGTCGTGTCTGACTCTTTGCGGCCCCATGAATCGCAGCACGCCAGGCCTCCCTGTCCATCACCAACTCCCAGAGTTCACTCAGACTCACATGCATCGAGTCAGTGATGCCAGCCAGCCATCTCATCCTCTGTCGTCCCCTTCTCCTCCTGCCCCCAATCCCTCCCAGCATCAGAGTCTTTTCCAATGAGTCAACTCTTCGCATGAGGTGGCCAAAGTACTGGAGTTTCAGCTTTAGCATCATTTCTTCCAAAGAAATCCCAGGGCTGATCTCCTTTAGAATGGACTGGTTGGATCTCCTTGCAGTCCAAGGGACTCTCAAGAGTCTTCTCCAACACCACAGTTCAAAAGCATCAATTCTTTGGTGCTCAGCTTTCTTCACAGTCCAACTCTCACATCCATACATGACCACTGGAAAAACCATAGCCTTGACTAGATGAACCTTTGTAGGCAAAGTAATGTCTCTGCTTTTCAATATGCTGTCTAGGTTGGTCATAACTTTTCTTCCAAAGTGTAAGCGTCTTTTAATTTCATGGCTGCAGTCACCATCTGCAGTGATTTTGGAGCCCCCAAAAATAAAGTCTGACACTCTTTCCACTGTTTCCCCATCTATTTCCCATGAAATGATGGGACCAGATACCATGATCTTTGTTTTCTGAATGTTGAGTTTTAAGCCAACTTTTTCACTCTCCTCTTTCACCTTCATCAAGAAGCTTTTGAGTTCCTCTTCACTTTCTGCCATAAGGGTGGTGTCATCTGCATATCCGAGATTATTGATATTTCACCCCTCAGTCTTGATTCCAACTTGTGCTTCTTCCACCCAGTGTTTCTCATGATGTACTCTGCATATAAGTTAAATAAGCAGGGTGATAATATACAGCCTTGATGTACTCCTTTTCCTATTTGGAACCAGTCTGTTGTTCCATGTCCAGTTCTAACTGTTGCTTTCTGACTTGCATACAAATTTCTCAAGAGGCAGGTCAGGTGGTCTGGTATTCCCATCTCTTTCAGAATTTTCCACAGTTTATTGTGATCCACACAGTCAAAGGCTTTGGCATAGTCAATAAGGCAGAAATAGATTTTTTCCTGGAACTCTCTTGCTTTTTCTATGATCCAGCGGATGTTGGCAATTTGATCTCTGGTTCCTCTGCCTTTTCTAAAACCAGCTTGAACATCTGGAAGTTCACGGTTCACGTATTGCTGAAGCCTGGCTTGGAGAATTTTGAGCATTGCTTTACTAGCGTGTGAGATGAGTGCAATTGTACGGTAGTTTGAGCATTCTTTGGCATTGCCTTTCATTAGTAGTTAGGGGCTGTCAAGTTAGGTCATGGGTGAGAGGGCCCTTGGGAGGGAGAAAGGCAAAGACATTGGAAGTTTTGAAGAGAAACTAAGTCTTAATGAAGCCTCTGCTGGGTTGGGAGGCAAAAGATAGACATGAGCTCTAACTGGCTCCTCTGGACAGCCAGGTGGACAGGTTGGAGATGGTCTCATGGACGCAAGTCTCATTCATGAAATGATGGGAATTGATCTCAATCTCTAATCTTTAAAGTATATTTGGGGGTATCTCTAAATCTCCACAGGGCAGGGGTTTCAAACTGTTTTCACACAGAGTGGGGACTCAGCTGATGATCTTTGTTGAGTCCGTGGTCCCCTGAGCCTGAATAACCAAGAGGGAACATACCCAGGACCCATGGGCTGTCGAGTGCTGCCCCCTTCTGGTTGTGGCAGAGCAGTGCTTGATCCCGAAGCCTGAACTGGGAGGGAACTCTGTGTGGCCTTGATAGACTTTGAGATCTGCAGACAGGAATCTGATGTTTGTATTTTGTAGTCTTAACCAAGTGAAAAGTAGTAAAATAGGAACCCTAAGTGTCAGGCAAGAAGAAAGGAGTGGATAAGCTTAAAAATGTTTCTCATGTATTAAAATTTAGTTTCTTCTTGATCAGTTCTGTTCAGAGGCTCAGTCATGTTGGACCCTTTGTGACACCATGGACTGCAGCATGCCAGGCCTCCCTGTCCATCACCAACTCCCAGAGCTTGCTCAAACTCATGTCCATTGAGTCGGTGATGCCATGCAGCCATCTTATTCTCTGTCGTCCCCTTCTCCTCCTGCCTTCCTTCTTTCCCAGCATCAGGGTCTTTTCCAGTGAGTTCTTCCCATCAGGAGGTCAAAGTATTGGAGCTTCAGCTTCAGCATCAGTCCATCCAATGAATATTCAGGACTGACTTCCTTAGTCTGGTTGGATCTCCTTACAGGCCAAGGGACTCTCAAGAGTCTTCTCCAACACCACAGTTCAAAAGCATCAATTCTTTGGTGCTCAGCTTTCTTTATAGTTCAACTCTCACATCCATACATGACTACTGGAGAAACCATAGCTTTGACTATATGCATCTTTGTTGACAAAGTAACATCTCTGCTTTTTAATATGCTGTCTAGGTTTTTCATAGCTTTTCTTCCAAGGAGTAAACTCTATTCTTGACACTGTTCATAATACCTATAAAATCTGGTATAATTTGATGATTAAAAGTAATTGTTGTTTTAGTAAGTGACTGTTCCATAATCAGTTCAGTTATTTCTAGAGGAATTTTTACTTAGAAGATTTTCCAAACTGTTAATTTAGATCCTGTTCCTTTAGCCTTTCAGGCATTTTGCTAATCACAGGTGATCACTCTCTTAAGAAAAAGAAAAAACTAGCAGTTATTGAGAAGTTTTCTTAATACTTAGTATATGTAAATGTATGTGTATGTATATATACACACACACCCTTAAATCTCTTTACCTTAGAACTTACAGATTACTCAGAAATACAACTTGTGAATGGCATGATGAGCGCTCTGTCATTTGCTCTTGTGTTGGATTGTACATGCTATAGCACATCTGATTTTTTTTTCTTTAAACAGAAGTACTTTGTTATCCCTGTTTAGCCAGGGCAGATTATGCATGTAATAAGTGTAAAATATAGGGGTATCACTGTAACCCATAACGTCATGCTTTACATCTATTTCCTTTTTTGTTTTTGTTGGTTTTGGTGTTAAGTTAGAGCTCTAGTGAGATTAGAGTCTTGACTGCCTTTTGCAGGAAATTTTTTTATGGTTGGCTAAAAAGTTTCTTTGGTTTTTAAGTAAAAATAAAAGACATAGTTTTAATTTTCACTAAGAACTTTTCAATTTTTCACAATTTTGGGTTGAATTTTTATTTGCTATTTGCCAAAGAATGCTCTAGTACTCTTGCCTGGAGAATCCTAGGGACGGAGGAGCCTGGTAGGCTGCCGTCTATGGGGTCACACAGAGTTGGACACGACTGAGTGACTTAGCAGTAGCAGCAAAGAATGCTCAATCTACTGCACAATGCACTCATCTCACACACTAGTAAAGCAATGCTCAAAACTCTCCAAGCCAGGCTTTAGCAATACGTGAACCATGAACTTCCAGATGTTCAAGCTGGTTTTAGAAAAGGCAGAGGAACCAGAGATCAAATTTCCAACATCCACTGGATAATGCGAAAAGCAAGAGAGTTCAGCTTTGTTGACTATGCCAAAGCCTTTGACTGTGTGGATCACAAGAAACTGTGGAAAATTCTGAAAGACATGTGAATACCAGAAAACCTGACCTGTCTCGTGAGAAACCTATATGCAGGCCAGGAAGTAACAGTTAGAACTGGACATGGAACAACAGGCTGGTTCCAAATAGGAAAATGAGTACATCAAGGCTGTATATTGTCACCCTGCTTATTTAATGTATATGCAGAGTACATCATGAGAAACGCTGGGCTGGAGGAAGCACAGCTCGAATCAAGATTGCCAGGAGAAATATCAATAACCTCAGATATGCAGATGACACCACCCTTATAGCAGAAAGTGAAGAGGAACTAAAAAGCCTCTTGATGAAAGTGAAAGAGGAGAGTGAAAAAGTTGGCTTAAAGCTCAACATTCAGAACACAAAGATCATGGCATCTGGTCCCATCACTTCCTGGCAAATAGGTGGGGAAATAGTTGAAACAGTGTCAGACTTTATTTTTTTGGGCTCCAAAATCACTGCAGATGGTGACTGCAGCCATGAAATTAAAAGATGCTTACTCCTTGGAAGGAAAGTTATGACCAACCTAGACAGCATATTGAAAAGCAGAGACATTACTTTGCCAACAAAGGTCCATCTAGTCAAGGCTATGGTTTTCCAGTGGTCATGTATGGATGTGAGAGTTGGACTGTGAAGAAAGCTGAGCACTGAAGATTCATGCTTTTGAACTGTGGTTTTGGAGAAGACTCTTGAGAGTCCCTTGGATTGCAAGGAGATCCAACCAGTCAATCCTAAAGGAGATCAGTCCTGGGTGTTCATTGGAAGGACTGATGCTGAAGCTAAAACTCCAATACTTTGGCCACCTCATGCGAAGAGTTGACTCATTGGAAAAGACTCTGATGCTGGGAGGGATTGGGGGCAGGAGGAGAAGGGGACGATAGAGGATGAGATGGTTGGATGGCATCAACCGACTCGATGGACATGAGTTTGAGTGAACTCCTGGAGTTGGTGATGGACAGGGAAGCCTGGCGTGCTGTGATTCATGGGGTCGCAGAGTCGGACACGACTGAGCGACTGATCTGAACTGAACTGATTGCCATGTAAATATCATTAACTGCTAGGAAAAGTAGTGTGTAGTGTTCACTTTTTCTTTTTTTCATGAAAGTTCCTCCTACCCTTCTGAAATTTATCCATTTTCATTTGATTAGTTTATGTATATAAATCCATCAATAATTCTTTCCTTATTCAGCTGCTTGTCAGTACTATTTTCTATGTGGACAAAGGGCATGGGTAGTCTTCCTAGCATAACTTTTCCTGGAGCCCTCTCTCAGAGTTCTTGTTGCTCTGGTTGATTGTCACCAAGAACTTCATTGAACAACATACTCACTGTTTTGTTCCACTACCTTCTGCCATTTTCCAGGGAACTGCATAATTCCATCTTTTCAAAATTTTTTGATTTTTTTTGAGCAAAGAACTTTTCCAGATACCTTTTACAGTTTTCCAGGGAATTGAATTTTTTCCATTAAGAGAATTTTGTAAAGACTGAAATAAATGGAAGTCCAAAAGTACAATGTCTGGTGAATACGGGGGATCAGTCAGAACTTCCCAGCCAATCTGTAACAGTTTTTTGCCTGGTCATCAAAGAAACATGCAGTCTTGTGCTATCCTGATGGGAGATTATGCATGTTCTGTTGACTAATTCTGAATGCTTTTCATAGAGAGCTACTTTCAGTTGATCTAATGGGAGCAGTATTTGTTGGAATTAATCACTTGGTTTTCCTGAAGGAGCTCATAATAGAGCATTCCATTGCAATACCACCATATACACAATATCACCTTCTTTGGATGAGGACTGGCTTTTGGTTGTGGTTGGTGCTGGTGCATTTCACTTGCCCACAATCTATTCTGTTCCACAGTATTGTACAGTATCCATTTTTCATCACCTGTCACAATTTGTTTTAAAAATGGAATGTTTCTGTTACGTTTAAGTGGAGAACTGCGTGCAGAAATATGGTCAAGAAGGGTTTTATTTGCTTAACTTCTGTGAAACTCAAATATCAAGGTGATTAACATAACCAAGCTGGTGCAAATGATTTCCATTCAATACTTTGCATGAAATATTTGAATACTTTGAGTTGTCAGCTGGTATAGCGTTGTTTGTTCTTGATGTCTTGATGTAATCTCTATCAACTTCAACTGGCATACCTAACAGTAGAGCATTGCCCAAAAAGAAATATCCAGCACAAAACTTTGCAGGCCACTTTTGACACATTTGATCAGTCATAGCACATTCTCCATACACTGCACAAATCTTTTTCTGCCTTTCAGTTGCATTTTTACCTCTTTTTAAATAGTAAAGCAAAAAAAAAAAAAAAAAAAAAGAAATAGTAAAACATAATGCGCCAAAAATGTTGCTTTTCAATTTTAATATTAAAATGGCTACACAAAAATTCACCAATTTTAAAAAGTTTTTTAAAATGCATGCTGATATGACAGCTGTCATAATACAATCTTAATGACATTGTTAATGCTACTAGAGCCATCTTACAGATAAAACTGAACAGACTTTTTGGCCAACCCATATTGAGAATGACTTCTTTATATAAAGTGCTCCTTTGCTTTCTGAGCATTACTGAGATTCTTTCTTTATCAAGTGAAAATGGAGAGATTAGTGGAGATTCAAATTATTTAAAGGGCCAAGTCTGCCATATACCTATGTAGCTCCCTTGTGGAGATTAATGAGATATAGTTAATTAAAGCCAAGGGTCATAATGAAAACTTATAAATGATTAGAAAACTTCACATACTGGATACTCTATAAAGTATATTATTTTAATAAGTTAATATGCATCATGAAGTTTTCACTTCATGTGGGTGCCTTGTCATTTCACCTACTTAAAATCTGTGGGTGTCTAAAGGCAACTAAAGCTGCCTGAAACTCCCGAAGAGATATGATTGGATGAAAAGGCCTCCAGGACAGGATGTCTTAAAATAGGCTGGAGAAAAATGTGGGTTAATTTGCATATCAATGTATATTATATTATTTTCTCCATTTTCTGTAGCATTTGGCATACTTTATTGAAATGGATATGTTTTTATAAACTTTAATTTGCAGGAATTAAGAACCCCAACCCTACAAGGCCTTTCCTTTACTGTCAGACCTGGTGAACTGTTAGCTGTGGTTGGACCTGTGGGCGCAGGAAAGGTAAGTTGTGGTGCCTTTCGGCAGCTTGATGCAACACTACAGTCCCTATTAAATTCTCAGAGTTGAGCCCAAAGCTGTGTGTACAATGTTTTTTTCTTTTTTTTTTTTCAAACAGGATAGTTTATTGAAATTGAATAATAGTAAAATAATTACAGTGAAACCCATCTCTGCATTGCCTCAGTTTTGGCACATCCGTCTTGATTCTCAGAAAGTTTTACGTGTACACATGTGTGTTGATTCCTTAAAATTTATAATGTCATATAAGAGATATTTGGTAAGGATTACAGTGATTGCCACGAAACTTACTGAGAAGAGCATGGAGAAGCCTGCCATAGCTTTCTCATGGACACAGGAGTCCTGGACAGACCCAGGGACCTTCTGAGCCAAAGTGTAAGTTCATTTCACAGAGGGATCTATAAAGATTTACCCTCTTGAGAAGTTTTCGTTGATCTTCACATTTGTGAAATCTCCATGATGATTATAGTCCATATCTTTCAGCTCATTAAAAATACTATTCTATTGTCCTAGGTTTACATTGTTTTAATAAGTCATCCATGGTCATTCTTTTTTTTAAATTTATTTTTCAATTGGAACATAATTGCTTCACAATGTTGTGTTAGTTTCTGCTGTACAACAATATGACTCAGCTGTAAGTATGTGTGTGTATATATATATATATATATGTATATCCCCTCACTTTTGAGCCTCCCACCGACCCTCCCCCCATCCCACCCTTCCAGGTCATCACAGAGCACTGAGTTGAGCTCCTTGTGCTGAGCTGTGCTTAGTCACTCAGTTGTGTCCACCTCTTTGCTACCCCATGGACTGTAGCTTGTCAGGCTCCTCTGTCCATGGGGATTCTCCAGCAGGAATTCTGGAGTGGGTTGCCATGCTCTCCTCCAGGGGATCAAACCCAGGTCTCCCTCCTGAAACAAGAACAATATGATGTTAGGAAGTGTTCTAATTTCATTATTTTACATGTAGCTGTCCAGTTTTCTCAGCATCACTTATTGAAGAGGCTATCTGTTCTCCAATATATATTCTTGCCTCCTTTGTCAAAGATAGGGTGTTCATAGGTGCATGGGTTTATCTCTGGGCTTGCCATACTATTCCATTGATCTGTATTTCTGTTTTTTTGTGCCAGCCCTGTACTGTCTTGATTACTATAGCTTTGTAGTATAGTCTGAAGTCAGAGAGCTTAATTCTTCCAGCTCTATTGTTTTTTTTTTTTCCTTCTCAAGATTACTTTGGCTCTTTGGGGTCTTTTATGTTTCCAAACAAATTGTAAAAATTTTTGTTCTAGTTCTGTGAAAAATGCTATGGGCAATTTGACAGGGATTGCACTGAATCTGTATATTGCTTTGGGTACTATAGTCGTTTTCACAATATTGATTCCTACATTCCAAGAACACAGTGTATCTGTTCATGTCATCTTTGATTTCTTTCATCAGTGTCTTACAGTTTTCTTCATTTTGGTCTTTTGTCTCCTTAGGTAATTTTTTTCCCTAAGCATTTTATTCTTTTTGATACAATGATGAATGGGATTATTTCCTTAATTTCTCCTTCTGACTTTTTGTTGCTAATAACACAATTATTTTTTCCTTTGAGAAAGATCTTTATTAGTTTTTTTGGCAGGAAGACAGAACTTTCCTTCAGCATCCATTGCAAGAATGTCTGCCTCTGGTTTGCTTCTTTGTTTGTTTGTTTGTTTTTGCTGCACCTGTGAGGTATGTGGGATCTTACTTCCCCAACCAGGGATCAAAATCATGCACCGAGCAGTGGAAACACAGAGTGTTAACCACTGTACCACCAGGGAAGTCCTGCCAGTGGTTTCTTATTGGGGAAGGACTTTTCTTTGACTTTTCATGCTGCTATAAGGAAAACAGTTTTAATTAGATGTATCTAGAACAGCATTTATCTAGATGTGTTCCATGGAACATTTATTTTGCAAGATTTCATGGTCACACAGATCTGGGTAAATGCACATTATGTTTTCCTTCTTGGTGCTTCATGTTGTACAGTTGGAAACAGCTTGTTGGGAATTTGGACATCTTATTAAAGGAAACTATTTATGTGACAGCTGTTCAGGATGGACAGAGACATGGGGACTTCCTTTTCATTACAGTGGCCCCTCCATGAAGTCTGCAGGTTGCAAAGGCTCTTCCAGGAAGCTCTGAGCATTTCCTCACGTAACTTGACTTGGTCTCATCAGTGCATGTGTAGTAAAGGTGCAGCCATGTGCTGGAGCAAAATATTTGGATGTGAGCAAGACCCTGATGCCCCTGCCCTCCAGAGGCAAGCAGGGTCCTGGGTGAGACCAATACGCAGGCAGATTATTTCAGCTTAGTGTGATGTGGATATACACATACCACATCTATGTGTTGTTAAACATTTGAAGTAAATATGCAGCTGTCAGTTCAGCTCAGTTGCTCAGTTGTGTCTGACTCTTTGTGACTCCATGGACTGCAGCATGCCAGGCCTCCCTGTCCATCACCAACTCCCGGAGTCCACTGAAACTCATGTCCATTGAGTTGGTGATGCCATCCAACCATCTCATCCTCTGTCGTCCCCTTTTCCTCCTGCCTGCAATCTTTCCCAGCATCAGGGTCTTTTCAAAAGAGTCAATTCTTTGCATCAGTTGGCCAAAGTATTGGAGCTTCAGCTTCAGCATCAGTCCTTCCAATAAATATTCAGGACTTATTTCCTTTAGATGGACTGGTTGGATCTCCCTGAAGTCCAAGACACTCTCAAGAGTCTTCTCCAGCAGCACAGTTCAAAAGCATCAATTCTTTGGAAATCAGATTTCTTTATAGTCCAACTCTCATATCCATACCTGAGTACTGGAAAAACCATAGCTTTGACTAGACAGGCCTTGGTTGGCAAAGTTATGTCTCTGCTTTTTAATAAGCTTTCAAGGTTGGTCATAACTTTTATTCCAAGGAGTAAGTGTCTTTTAATTTCATGGCTGCAGTCACCATCTGCAGTGATTTGGGAGCCCCCCAAAATAGTCTGTCACTGTTTCCACTGTTTCCCCATCTATTTGCCATGAAGTAATGGGACCAGATGCCATGACCTTAGTTTTCTGAATGTTGAGTTTTAAGCCAACTTTTTCACTCTCCTTTTTCACTTTCATTAAGAGGGTCTTTAGTTCTTCTTCACTTTGTGCCATAAGGGTAATGCCATCTGCATATCTGAGGTTATTGATATTTCTGGCAATCTTGATTCCAGCTTGTGGCTCATCCAGTTCAGCAATTCTCATGATGCACTATGTATATAAATTAAATAAGCAGGGTGACAATATACAGCTTTGACATACTCCTTTCCCTATTTGGAACCACAGCTATACTTTGAAAGAACAAAATGTGGAAATCTAGATGTGAGATGTGCACTCAAGAGAGTGATGATTTCCTTTAGGATGGTCTTTTGCTCTTTGGACACAACTCACTTCAGAATTCTTTTAATAATAATCTTTGGATATATTGTTCACATGTAGCTTTTTAATAATAAGTGTTTGTCAAGTAAAGGATACCTGGATACAGGAAGAACTACTTGAAACATTGGATACATGAAATACACATCCTGCTGCACTGCTGTGCTAGTTAAGAATGTTTAACTTTCTTAGCTAGACTTTTCTGAGTATAATTTTTTATTTGGGGGAAAATTCTGAGCAGTTTAGGTTGTTATAGTATTATATTAATGTTTCTTATCAACCATTAGTAGTACGTGGACCAATGGGGTTCTTTTCTTTTCTTTTTTTTTTCGCAATTGCCAGGGATCTACTTCATCCTGTTATAAATGAAAGGGTTCTATATTGTACCAAGGGCAACGGTGGGGTCTGCTGTACTACGGGTCTTGTTCTATCCTGAGTGCTGCCTGTTCACATGTGTGTGTTGCCATCTGTTTCAGTCATCACTGTTAAGCGCTGTGCTGGGGGAGCTGCCCCCAAGCCAGGGACAGGTCAGCGTGCACGGGAGGATCGTGTATGTGTCTCAGCAGCCCTGGGTGTTCTCAGGAACTGTGAGGAGTAACATTTTATTTGGGAAAAAATATGAAGAAGAACGGTATGAAAAAGTAATAAAGGCTTGTGCTTTGGAAGAGGTGAGTAATGACTTTTGAGTTGCATATACTTAAATTTCAAATAATGATAGTGTTGGTTTAAACTACAGAGTTTATTAAAGTTTTGTTTCAAATTTTGAAAGGTTTCTGGGTAAATATACACATGTAACCCAGCTGTTTCAATGGCCAATGTGATAGCAGCACTTACAGAAATGCCTTTAGAAAGTAGTGGGTGGTTGTTTAATTTTATAAGGTTTTATTCACTTTTTAATTTCTTTCTTTAATGAATGATTACAAAAATTTACAGAAATAGTATAGTATAATGAACTCTCATGTACCACCCCCAGCTTTAGCCAAGATCAGCTGGTGGCCAGTTTTGCTGCATCTCTACCCCTGACCCCTGCCAGCCCCACACCCACCCCAGAGTATTCTGAAGCAGATCCTAGACATCAGGTTTGTTCATCTGTAAACATATCATTAGTTTTCTCTACAAGATAGGATAGCCTTTGGGAAAAAATTGCCACATTATTTTACCTGAAAAATAGCTCAAATACTTGAATATCATCAAGCTTCTAGTCTGTGTTTTTTTTTTTTAATTAATTAATTTATTTTAATCAGAGGCTAATTATTTTACAATATTGTAGTGTTTTTGCCATACATTGACATGAATCAGTCATGGATGTACATGTGTTTCCCATCGTGTCCCTCCCTCCTACCTCCCTCCCCATCCCATCCCTCAGGGTCATCCCAGTGCATCAGCCCTGAGCACCCTAATTATAAATCGAACTGCACTGGTGATTTGTTTCACATATGATACTTTACATGTTTCAATGACATTCTCCCATATCATCCCACCCTTGCCCTCTCCCACAGAGTCCAAAAGACTGTTCAATAAATCTGTGTCTCTTTCTCTGTCTTGCATACAGGGTTATCATTACCATATTTCTAAATTCCATATATATGTATTAGTATACTGTATTGGTGTTTTTCTTTCTGGCTTACTTCACTCTGTATAATAGGCTCAAGTTTCATCCACCTCATTAGAACTGATCCAATGTGTTCTTTCTAATGGCTGAGTATATTCCATTGTGTATATGTACCACTGCTTTCTATCTATTTCATCTGCTGATGGAAATCTAGGTTCTTCCCTGCTACTTGCTTACTGCTAAGTCGCTTCAGTTGTGGTCTGACTCTGTGTGACCCCATAGGACGGTCAGCCCACCAGGCCCTCTGTCCCTGGATTCTTCCAGGCAAGACACGAGTGGGGTTGCCATTTTCCTTCTCCAGTGTTATGAAAGTGGAAAAGTGAAAGTGAAGTCGTCTCAGGTCCTTGTCCGATCCCTCAGCGATCCCCATGGACTGCCAGCCTTGCAGGCTTCCTCCTGTCCATGGGATTTTCCCAGGCAAGAGTTACTGGGAGTGGAGGTGCCATTGCCTTTCTCCAGGGTTGCTTCCGATGTCCTGGCTATTGTAAACAGTGCTGTGATGAACACTGGGGTACACGTGTCTTTTTCAATTCTGGTTTCCTTGGTGTGATTGCCCAGCAGTGTGATTGCTGGGTCATAAGGCAGTTCTATTTCCAGTTTTTAAAGGAATCTCCACACTGTTCTCCATAGTGGCTGTACTAGTTTGCATTCCCACCAACAGTGTAAGAGGGTTCCGTTTTCTCTGCACTCTCTCCAGCATTTATTGTTTGTAGAATTTTTGATAGCAGCCATTCTGACTGGTGTAAGATGGTACCTCACTGTGGTTTTGATTTGCATTTCTGTGATAATGAGTGATGTTGAGCATCTTTTCATGTGTTTGTTAGCCATCTGTATGTCTTCTTTGGAGAAACGTCTGTTTAGTTCTTTGGCCCATTTTTTGATTGAGTCGTTTATTTTTCTGGTATTGAGCTGCATGAGCTGCTTGTATATTTTTGAGATTACTTCTTTGTCAATTGCTTCATTTGCTATTATTTTCTCCTAATCTGTGTTTACATGTTGTTAATCATATCATTGAGGAATCTCTTTCACCATTGTTGAAATCAGACTCTGTATGAGGTCTGTCCATTGTACTTGGTTGATGCCTTCTTGCTCCATTTCAGTCTCTAGGTTTCCCTCTCCACTTCATTTTTGACTTGTAGTTTATTCTTTAAAGAAAATCAAATGCTTTAACATTTCCTTTTAATACTGCATCTTTTACTATGGAGAGGTTGTTTTCAGGAATGGCACTGAGTTTCACAGGAAATGGCAAGATGAAATGTTTAACTGTATATTGGGGTATAAATTAGTGAATAATGAAAACTAAACCTACCTGATAGGAGAATATCATTTGGCAAAAAAAAGAAAAAATTAAATACTGGTAAATACTATGTTACTCTCTTGGGTTAGAAAAATCAGTGAATAACAATGTTAAAGGGCTTCCCCTGGGGTCTATTCAGTGCAGTCTGGACATCTGATTTCTTTTATATTGTGAAGAAAAGGATGGGACAGACTTTCAAAGTTGTGGGGTTGAAGGCTTCAGACCCACTTTCTGAGGAAATAGTAATTTTGCTTGAGCAATGGCTTGAGTTTCATAGATTATATCAGGTGAGTACCATTTTATGATGATGTGGACAAACAAAATTGCTTGTTTAACTGTCTTATTTCTTTCTCCTGGGTTATTGTTAATGGATGATTGTGCTTTTGCAGAAATGATGTCGTTAGCAGTAATGAACTAGATTTTTATTAAATGACATACTTACTGTGTAAGAAAATAAGAGGGAAAGCAAATGTAAGACAGTGAGACAATAGCTCTCATTTATTGAGTCCATGTGCCAATCTGCTTTCTGTGTATCACTCACACATGTACACATATACATACATAAAAAAAATACGAGTTATGAATCTTTTACCAGTGTCTTTGATGTTACCACCTCATTTTATAATTGGTAAAACTGAGTCTTGGTGAGAAGAAATGACTCACCTCAATACTGGCAGCTCAGGTTCGGAGCTGTTTCAGCAGCACTCTAGACTCCACAGTGCCATGCTACCTTTCAATTGAGGAAGTTTATAAGGAACAACTTATTTAAAAAATTGGGTGATTTATGAAAGTGGGATGGGAAATAAATAGATTTCGGGCATTTCATAAGAAACAGGTTAATAATTACCTTAATCAAGTTGAGTTTTTGATGTCCAGATCAGGCTCCAAAGACCCAGGCCACTGTGCGGCTGTTTCTTTTATGACCTTGCCTTTCTGGTAAAGCTCAGCATTATCTTTTGCCCCACACTTGAGCATCTCTGAAGAGCAGGTACTGGGACAGTGGCTGTCATTCAGTATTTCCGATGGGAGCTGATGCTTTGCTGCAGCCACATGGGGTGACTGGACCAGTAATGTGGGCGGTGTCCTGGGGCTTCACCCAGCCTAGGGCATGTGTGCAGCACAGACCCTGGTGGGAAGGGGACCTGCAGGACCGGGCTGCACAGTGATTCTTCTGTATGTGATGTGGTGTTTATAAACACGGACTGCTCTCCTGTTTTCTGCATGTTTGGGTTATGGAGTTGGGGCCCCTTGTGTCCATTTCCTCCCTGGCAGGAAGGGAGGGATCAGAGAGCAGAGTCTTGTCCCCAGCTTTGTCACTTGCTCACTGTCACTCTGGACATGTCCTGTTACCTGCCTGGACCTCTGATGTATCTGCAGTAAAACAAGGACTCTGGATCAGAGGGTATCCAGGAGGTTTTGTTACTGCTCTGAAATGTCATCTGTGACTATGATTAGCAAGGGGTCAGCAAGGTTTTTACACCTGGGAACCACCTAATGAGATTCTTTGCTTATCTTTTTTTGAATCCCTATATCAGTGGGTGGGCATAATACTTCCATAGATAATAGGGGTTTCTAGAACTATTTTGACCTATAGTTACAGAAACTGTATGTGTAGTAGAAAAGGCTTGGCTTTTGGAGAGAAACAATCTTAGTTGTTAACTCTGGGTGTTTATCTCAATTTATTTTCTTATTGAATGCAAGGAGAGGTGGAATTATTTTAAAGGCTACAGGCCATGCATGTGGAATGCAAACATGCCAGTGTTTCAGTAAATGGTAGCTATTTTTACTATTATAGCCCTTTCTCTACAAATATACATACATATAAATGAAGATGCCTCCTCACTGTTTTCCCTAACCCCACTGCCCCCAAATCCGGGAGCAGTAAAAAGAGCAAATTTTCTTGTATTACATATGTTAATTACAACATGATATATTATACTAGATTTAATTGAAGTAAACATTTAAGTTCATTGAGCTGAAAACATTTCTATTAATATGATAAAATAGGGAGAAATGAAGTAATCACAGTGGCAAGATCAATTCAGACTGATGACATCAACTTCAAGGCCCAGGAGTCAGAGGCTCAGGAATTGAGTCTGTTTCTGTGTTCGCTAGGTGCATGATCCTTCATCTGTAAAATAGAGAATATAATACTATTAACCTCATAATGTTGTTTTGAGGATGAAATGCAGGAGAGATTTTAAAGCACCTGATTGCTAGGGACATAACAGGCACTTTATAAATGTTAGAATAATTTTGAAAAAATTAGCTGTTAATTTTAAGCTCAGTAAGTTTTTGGTAAAACACATCCATAAAATATGACATGTAAGAAAGAAGGTATTTGAATATTTAACTTCCATTATTTAAGTTTATATTTATGTAGGTGCTCTGTACATAGTACATTATGTAAAGGCATTCCTCAGAGCAGTGATGTGACCTCACTTAGTCTCAGTTTCCTCATCTGTGAAATGGGGCCAGTACTTCCTGTGCAGCTTGTTGTGAGGATTAGAGATAAACAGCATTGTGGTCCACCACAGATCTTACCCTCCAGGAACTGAGAGACACCTTGTGCATGTATACAAATGATGGACCAGAATAAGACAGTCCTTCATGAGAGATGAGAGATGTAAGTAGAACTTTAGGAGACCAGTAGGAAGAGATGAGTCCAGGATGGGTTCATGGGAGAGTGTGTTTTGGCTGAGCCTGGCAAGATGGGCGGGATATTGACAGGATGTGAGAGGAAGGGCGATTCCAAGTGGAAGAAAAGCTGTAAGAAAGACAAGACATCTGCTGTTTGACTCTGGAACCCAGCCTTCCTCTGTCAGGGCCTCATTAACAGTTTCAACAGTCTACTGTGTGGTGTTTCTACACTAAGTCTCCACCATCAGTGAAGGGCTCTTCATGTTCTTCTGGATGGATGGCATCAAGAATCAGCAGCACCATTTCCTAGTTTGCCTCTAGTGTGTGTGTCTGCTGTTCAGTAAGAATTGGTTAAATTTAACTTCGAGGAAAATAACGTGAATAAGAACACCTTCCTGTCAGTGGGAGGAACTGTAATATATGCTCAACTCAGGCTTTTCCCTTTAACCTAATCTGAAAATGGTGGCTGGGAATTAACCTGACTTGGATTTTACTTCAAATACTTTGAAATTGTTTTCCCATCTGTGGTTTGTCCATGAATAATTGTCAGAGCAATTGTCATTCTAGCAAAGTAATGTTCAAAATTCTCCAAGCCAGGCTTCAACAGTATGTGAGCCGTGAACTTCCAGATGTTCAAACTTGATTTAGAAATGGTAGAAGAACCAAAGATCAAATGGCCAACATCTGTTGGATCATCAAAAAAAAAAAAAAAAAGCAAGAGAGTTCCAGAAAAGCACCCACTTCTGCTTTATTGACCACGCCAAAGCCTTTGATTGTGTGGAACACAACAAACTGTGGAAATTTCTTCAAGAGATGGGAATAGCAGACCACCTTACCTGCCTCCTGAGAAATCTGTATGCAGGTCAAGAAGCAACAGTTAGAACTGGACATGGAACAATAGACTGGTTCCAAATTGGGAAAGAAGTACATCAAAGCTGCATATTGTCACCCTGCTTATTTAACTTATATGCAGAGTATATCATGAGAAATGCTGGGCTGGATGAAGCATAAGCTGGAATCAAGATTGCAGGGAGAAATGTCAATAACCTCAGATATGCAGATGACATCACCCTTATGGCAGAAATCCCAGAGGAACAAAAGAGCCTCTTGACAAAAGTGAAAGTGGAGAGTGAAAAAGTTGGCTTAAAGCTCAACATTCAAAAAAAGAAGATTATGGCATCTGGTCCCAACACTTTATGGCAAATAGATGGGGGAAACAGTGAGTAACTTTATTTTCTGGGGCTCCAAAATCACTGCTGATAGTGATTGCAGCCATGAAATTAAAAGACGCTTACTCCTTGGAAGAAAAGCTATGACCAACCTAGATAGCGTATTAAAAAGCAGAGACATTACTTTGCCAACAAAGGTCCACCTAGTCAAAGCTATGGTTTTTCCAGTGGTCATGTATGGATGTGAAAGTTGGACTTTGAAGACAGCTGAGCACCAAAGAATTGATTCTTTTGAACTGTGGTGTTGGAGAAGACTCTTGAGAGTCCCTTGGACTGCAAGGAGATCCAACCAGTCCATCCTAAAGGAGATCAGTCCTGGGTGTTCATTGGAAGGACTGATGTTGGAGCTGAAACTGCAATACTTAGGTCACCTGATGTAAAGAGCTGACTCATTTGAAAAGACCCTGATGCTGGGAAAGATTGAAGGCAGGAGGAGAAGAGGACGACAGAGGATGAGATGGTTGGATGGCATCACCGACTTAACAGACATGAGTTTGAGCAAGCTCTGGGAGTTGGTGAGAACTGAACTAAATTGTCAGAGTCAAGGAGGCACTCAAAGTCCTCCCACCAGACCTGGAGAGAGAGTGCTTGCATCTTATGCTCTGACTGTGCTAAATGAAGGAGTGGATTCAGGTGCCTTTTCTAGAGCATGGTTGAGATTGCTGTGCTACAATGTGGTGCTCTTTTGAGAAAGAAATGAAAACAACATAAAATCAAAGCATAAAAGCTAAGTGGAACAGTTTGTGAAGACTGTCAACAGTGAAACAGAAGCCAGGTAAACAGTTGTGTCTGTGTGTGTGTGTGTGTGTGTGTGTGTGAGGCTGGGAACCTATCTTAAAATGGCCTGTTGTTTTTCTCTAAAGCCAAAAGCATGAGATGATAATTTCTGAGCTCCACAAAGAAAGAAGGTGCAATAATGAATTTCCACAACAGAGCTATTGCTGCCTTTCATTGGATGCACTCCAGTTTAAGCTTTGAATGAGCAGGGAACCTGTGTGCCTGTATGTCTTTGTGGCTGTCAGGGAGGGTTATGATGGAGACAATCTCTTTTTCTTTTGGTCACATGCTTTGCATATTGTGATCCAGACTATGAGCAGGGTCCCATTGTTGGCTTGATGTGAAAATAGGTCTCAGTCACCAATAGCAAGTTACAATCAATTCATGTCCTTTTTTTTATTTATGGAGGGTGTTCATATGTGTGTTTTGATTCTCACAGCATCATTGAGTTTAGTGACTCTTGTTTCTGCAGCACATTCTGTAGAAAAGGAAAGTGAGACTTAGGGAGATCAGACAACTTCTTATCCTGGAGACCCTACTGTGCCACGTGCTTTCTCCCCAAATTTGCTAAAGTAGAGACAAAAGAGGGCTTTATCTGCAGACAGGTACTGCTGGGCATCATAGATTGATGCCTGATGGGTTTAGTAGATAACAAACTCCCCCAAACTCTGTTTGTCTGTGCCAGGATCTGTCCAGTGGTAATTACAGGCAATCTAAGATTTGTAATATAATGCTGTGTAACATAAACTTTGGTTGTTATCTTGTCATTTGGGGATGTTCTTATTATCTCCCCCCCAACCCCCACCAGATACTCTGATTTGTCTACTTAGTTCTTAAATAATGTAAAATTATAACTTTTGATAGATTTCCAGATTCTCAAGTTGAAACTTCATATCCTTCTTAGCTTTGAGTTTTTCCTGCTTCCATGAACAAGAATCTACTTAGTCCAGCAGTTTTTCTTGGTGTCCCTTGAGCACACTGTTTCTTTCCCTTTGATTTTTCATGCAGACTGTTCCATCTTTTTTTTTTTATGCTTCATTTTATAGCAGTTTTAGGTTTATAGAAAAATTGAGCAGGCACTGAAGAGTTCCCATACACTCCATCTTCTGATTACCCCTCCCCCAGTTTTCACTATTATCATCTGCATTAGTGTGGTACATTTGTTACAATAGATGAACCCAAAACAACACATTATTATTAACTAAAATCCACACTTTACATTAAAGTTCATTTTTTATTGTACATTTCTATGGGTTTTGACAAATACGTAATGTCATACATTCGCTAGTACTTTATCATACAGAGGTTTTACTGCCCTAAAAATCTGTGCTCTGCATCTTCATCTTTCCTCCTCACTCAACCATTAGTGGTCACTGATCTTTTTCATGTATTTATAGTTTGCCTTTTTCATAGTGTTTTAGAGTTAGAATCATACATAATGAAGCATTTTCAGACTGGCTTCTTTAATTTAGTCAAATGCATTTAAGATTTCCACACATGGCCTGATAACTCATTCATTTTTATTGCTAAATAATATCCCGTGGTATGGTTGCACCTCAGTTTGTTTCTAAATGCAGCTAGTGAAGGCCATCTTTCTTGCTTCTAGTTCTTAGAAATTATGAAAGATACTGATATGAGTATTAAGGTATAGGTTCCTTTGTGGACATACATTTTCAATTCATATGGGCAAATATCTAGGAGAATGATTACTAGGTCATGTAGTAAGCCCCATGTTAAACTTTGTAAAAAAAAGTGCCAAAATATCTTCCACAATGGCTGTGCCATTTCACATCCTGTTAGTAATGAATTATAGTTCCTGTTGCTCCACACCCTCTTCAACATTTGGTGTTTTCAATGTTTTGAATTTTAGCCAGTCTAATAGGTATATAGTAGTATCTTGTTGTTTTGATTTGTAATTTCCTAATGACATTTCTGTCAAATATCTTTTCATATGCTTATTTTTTTCTGCTTCCATTTCTTGTACTGATCTCATCAGTCTACCACTTGCCTTAAGTATCACTGTGGAAGACACAGGTCAGGTATTATCTCTTCAGAGAGCGTGGGAAGCTGAGGCTGAGATCAGTAAAATGTTTTGTTTAAGACACATTTACTCCTTGATAAAGTAAGACCTGTGCCTTCACCATGGCATCCCACTCCAGTACTCTTGCCTGGAAAATCCCATGGATGGAAGAGCCTGGTAGGCTGCAGTCCATGGGGTCGCTAAGAGTCAGACACAACTGAGCGACTTCACTTTCACTTTTCACTTTGATGCATTGGAGAAGGAAATGGCAACCCACTCCAGTGTTCTTGCCTGGAGAATCCCAGGGATGGGGGAGCCTGGTGGGCTGCCGTCTATGGGGTCGCACAGAGTCGGACATGACTGAAGCGACTTAGCAGCAGCAGCAGCAGCAGCAGTGCCTTCACCTCCTGGGCCACCAGCTCTCACACCTGTGTCTCTAGCACAGACCTTCACACCTGCATGCCCAGCTGCACTGTGACACCACTGGGAGGTCATCTCAGCTTGTCCACAAGAGAAGTCTCCTAAACCTGCCTCCACCATCTTCCCCAACTCAGTAAATGGAGACCCTGTCCTTCCCCTTCCTCACCCCAGACACCACAGTCCTCTTCTCTTACAGCCCACACCTGTCCCATCAGCAGGTCTTCCAGACTCCACATTCCAAGTGTGTCTGGAGTGTGATCCCCTCTCTCCATTCCTGCTGCTTCCACTCTGGTCCTGGCCACTGTAATCTCTCACCTAGATTATTCCAGTAGCCTCCTCACTTGTACTGCCCTCACCTTTCTCCCATTATTGTCTGTTTTCCACAAAGGGCAGGACTGATTTCTTAAAAATCTCAGACCATGTCAATACTCCCCTTACTTCTTTATTGAAGTGACCCCAGGCTCCTCCTGCTCTGTCTCCACCCTCACTCCCCTCATTCTTACTCTGCTCTGCTCTCCTGGCCTCCTTGCTTGTCTTGAACCCCTTGGGCATCTCCCCGTGGCCCCTGCACTTGCCCCTCCCTCTGTGTGGAGCAGCCCCTCCAGGTCTGCCTGAGCCCCTCCCCACCCCAGATCTGCTCACACCCTCTCCGAGCAGAGCCCTCACACCCCAATGTGGACTCACTTCCCCCCTTTACTCCCGATCTGCCTGAGCCGGCTTCCTTTTCCTTCCTGTCCTCAGTACTTGTGCTCAGGTTAATTTTCCATATCATCCGTCTCCCACCATGGAAAGAAATTCTGAGCATTTGTTTCCTCATGGCTGAATTCTTGTGCCCAGAATGATGCCTGCCATATAGTTGATGCTCAATAAATACCTGTTATAATGGTTAAATGCATAAATGCTCTGAAAAAAATATAGAATGAAAACACATTAAAAGCCCTGAGAAGGTTTTTTTTTTTTTTTTCAATGTTCAAAGTTACAATTTAGTTGCTATGAAAAATAAGCACACTGCTGCTGATCAAACACTTGTATGAATTACTAACGCTGAAGGGCTAAGATGGCAGGAGGACAACATTTTCAATTCTTTGTTTTTTTTCCCCTTTTCTCTCTCTATGTAGGATTTACAGTTTCTGGAGAATGGAGATCTAACTGTCGTAGGAGACCGAGGAACCACACTGAGCGGGGGGCAGAAAGCCCGGGTCAGCCTCGCCAGGTATATGGCACTTCAGTTGTCATCCTGCCCCTCCTTCTCCATGGCTCCTAGTGGACATGAGCACACAGACCCTGCTCACCGGGTGGGCCTGTGTGAAGCAGGGTCTTGGCTCTTTCCCTAGGCTCTTGGAATGAACATAAAGAGTTTTCGAACACTGTCTTGGTTTAGAGATGAGACTCAGGGAGTGTAAAGTGTCCTCTCCTGATGTCTCTCTATGTTTTCTAGAGCCCTGTATCAGAATGCAGACATCTACCTCCTGGATGATCCACTCAGCGCTGTGGATGCAGAAGTCAGCAGGCACTTGTTCAAACAGTGAGTTTGCTCCTATTGTCTATCATTTCTGCTTTCCAGGAACTCTGTACAGATCAGGAAAGAGCTCAAGAAAGCCTTTGTACTTTGGGAGACTCAGCTCACTCTGCCTGGTATCTCTCTTTCCCCTCCCTTCCCCTCACAGAAGATCCATCATAGAGAAATTTTGCATCATGCTGAGGTCAGGACAGGAAAATAGAGCAGGTGCTTCCACTGTGTGGAGGACAGTGGGGTCTGTGCTTTAGGCAGTGAGGGATAGATGGCAGATTTCCCCCTGCTACTTGTAGTTGCTGAATCCAGACACCAGGGATAAGAAGGACGATGAATAGGGTGGTCTGGTGGTCTAGTGGTTAAGAATCTGCCTTGCAATGTAGTGGACATGGGTTTTATCCCTGTTGGAGAACTAAGATCTCTTATGCCATGGAGTAACTAAGCCCATGTGTTACAACTGTTGAGCCTGAATGCTCCAGAGCCTGCGCACCACAGCTTGAGAGTCTGCATCGCAACAAAAGATGCTGCATGAAATGACTAAGACCTGATGCAACTAAATAAATAAATAAATATTTAAAAAGAAGAAAGATGATGCATGCTTTTTCTTTTCTTCTTCTTCTTCTTTTTTTTTTTTTTTGTTTATGTGTCAGGGGGAAATGTTCTGCATAATCTTGAGTCTAGAGTGACCTTGTGAAATTACAGGAAGCTCACCCTGCCTCTGGCATCACATGTTCTATACGCACAGCCTGGTGATTTAGACATAGCCTTTTCTTAAAGTTGTCCAGGGAACAAGACCTCAGACTTCCCCCAGTCATCCATGCTGGTCCCACACTCACCTCCAATGCTTGGCTCATGCCGTCCCCTCTGCCTGACATCTCTTTTCTCCTCTCCTCACCTTCTCGTTCTTTTTTTTTTCCCTCTGTGTAACACTTTAGAGGTATTTTTTGACTTATTTTTTTAAAATTTTAATTGGAAACTAATTACTTTACAATATTGTATTGGTTTTGCCATACATTGACATGACTCCGCCACGGGTGTACATGTGTTCCCCATCCTGAACCCCTCTCCCACCTACCTCCCTCCCCATCCCATCCCTCACTGGGATTGACCCAGAGGGATGCATGCTTTTTAAATTGGAGAATGGGACTAGGTGACCTACTACTTGGCTGCCAGTTCTTTTCCTCCATCATTTGTTCAAGGCCCATTAGAAGCCAAGTTTTTAGTACTGGTATATGGCTTCTGTGGAAAGGCCTTGTTGGTTTATTTTGCTTGTCATTCCATTGGTTTGAAATTCTTACTAAAGTCAAGAATTTCAAAGTGATTTATTCCTCACCAGCATATGGCCTCAAACATTAAAATTGCTTCATTGATGCTTAGTAGAATGAATACTTAGACCCACATGTAGGGTTAACTTGAATTTGAAACTAGGTATCTAGAATCTGACTCTTTGTGTCTGGATTTAGTTGTTGGTAGTTCTTGTTTGACCACTGAATCCCTGAGGTAGAAAGACTCTGATGTTTTTCTGTGTATAATGTGTCCTAATACATGCTCACTGAGACCTCTGGTGGAGTCTAGATGGGTCTTTTTGAAAGTCTTCCAAACTTTCTTTTTCTGAAGCAGCATCCACATCTACTCCATCTTGCTGTTGTTCACCTTGGTGAAGCCAAGTCCTTCCAGCTGCACTTATTAAAGCCCTGCTGTGTGCCCTGAGATTGATGCCCTTAGAGATGTCACTGCACAAAACCTCTTAGTTTACAAAGCAAGATGGTCAGCCATGAGAAGGGAAGGACCTACACTGGTCAGTATTAAGGGAGACCAGGATGCTCAGCTCTCATTCCTGCCTGTAAGGAAACCTGTCTCTACGTGGAGCTTGTTAAGACAGAGGGCTGGGAAAAGGTCAGCAGCTCAGTTCAGTTCAGTCACTGAGTCATGTTTGACTCTTTGTGACCCCATGGGCTGCAACATGCCAGGCCTCCCTGTCTATCACCAAATCCCAGAGTTTACTCAAACTCATGTCCATTGAGTTCGTGATGCCATCCAACCATCTCATCCTCTGTCATTCCCATCTCCTCCTGCCTTCAATCTTTCCCAACATCAGGGTCTTTTCAAATGAGTCAGTTCTTTGCATCAGGTGGCCAAAGTATTGGAGTTTCAGCTCCAACATAAGTCCCTCCAATGGATATTCAGGACTGATTTCCTTTATGATGAACTGGTTGGATCTCCTTACAGTCCAAGGGACTCTCAAGAGTCTTCTCCAATACCACAGTTCAAAAGCATCAATTCTTCGGTGCTCAGCTTTCTTTATAGTCCAACTCTCACATCCATATATGACTACTGGAAAAACCATAGCTTTGATTACCTGGACGTTTGTTGGCAAAGTAACATCTCTGTTTTTTAAGAAGCTGTCTAGGTTAGTCATAACTTTTCTTTCAAGGAGTGAGCATCTTTTAATTTCATGGCTGCAGTCACCATCTGCAGTGATTTTGGAGCTCCCCAAAATGAAGTCTGTCACTATTTCCACTGTTTTCCCATCTATTTCCCATGAAGTGATTGGACCAGATGCCATGATCTTCTTTTTCCAAATGTTGAGTTTTAAGCCAACTTTTTCACTCTCCTCTTTCACTTTTGTCAAGAGGTTCTCTAGTTCTTCTTTGCTTTCTGCCATAAGGGTGATGTCATCTGCATATCTGAGGTTATTGATATTTCTCCCTGCAATCTTGATTCCAGCTTGTGCTTCATCCAGCCCAGCATTTTTCATGATGCCCACTGCATACAAGTTAAATAAGCAAGGTGACAATATACAGCCTTGACATACTCCTTTCCTGATTTGGAACCAGTCTGTTGTTCCATGTCCAGTTCTAACTATTGCTTCTTGACATTTAGAGGGTTTTAATACAGAATAGTAAGTGCTGAGTGAAAGCAGAAGTGGCAGCTGGAGGCTTTCACTGAAGTTGGAAAGTTCCCTGTGCCCAGGGCTGGGCAGGAAATGCCCTGGGGGCCTGCAGGCTGGGCTGGTGTGTGGAGCCTGAGAAGAGGACCCAGTTCTTTTTTTTTTTTAAATTAATTAATTAATTAATTTTACTTTACAATATTGTATTGGTTTTACCATACATTGACTTGAATCTGCCGTGGCTGTACATGTGTTCCCCATCCTGCATCCCCCTCCCAATCCCTCCCCATCCCATCCCTCTGGGTCATCCCAGTGCACCAGCCCTGAGCACCTTGTATTATAAATCGAACCTGGACTGGCAATTTGTTTCACATATGATAATTTACATGTATTAATGCCATTCTCCCATATCATCCCGCCCTCGCCCTCTCCCACAGAATCCAAAAGACTGTTCAATACATCTGTGTCTCTTTTGCTGTTGCATACAGGGTTATCGTTACCATCTTTCTAAATACCATATATATGCATTAGTATACTGTATTGGTGTTTTTCTTTCTGGCTTACTACACTCTGTATAGTAAACTCCAGTTTCATCCACTTCATTAGAACTGATTCAAATGTATTCTTTTTAATGGCTGAGTAATATTCCATTGTGTATATGTACCATAGCTTTCTTATCCATTCATCTACTGATGGACATCTAGGTTGCTCCCATGTCCTGGCTATTATAAATAGTGCTGCAATGAACACTGGGGTACACGTGTGTCTTTCAATTCTGGTTTTCTCAGTGTGTATGCCCAGCAGTGATTGCTGGATCATAAGGCAGTTCTATTTCCAGTTTTTTAAGGAATCTCCACACTGTTCTCCATAGTGGCTGTACTAGTTTGCATTCCCACCAACATTGTAAGAGGGTTGCCTTTTCTCCACACCCTCTCCAGCATTTATTGCTTGTAGACTTTTGGATAGCAGCCATTCTGACTGGTGTAAGTTGGTACTTCACTGTGGTGTTAATTTGCATTTCTGTGATAATGAGTTATGTTGAGCATCTTTTCATGTGTTTGTTAGCCATCTGTATGTCTTCTTTAGAGAAATGTCTATTTAGTTCTTTGGTCCACTTTTTGATTGGGTCATTTATTTTTCTGGAATTGAGCTGCACGAGTTGCTTATTTTTGAGATTAATTCTTTGTCTGTTGCTTTGTTTGCTATTATTTTCTCCCATTCTGACGGCTGTCTTTTCACCTTGCTTATAATTTCCTTTGTTGTGCAGAAGCTTTTAATTTTAATTAGGTCTGTTTGTTTATTTTTGCTTTTATTTCCAGTATTCTGGGAGGTGGGTCATAGAGGATCCTGCTGTGATTTATGTTGGAGAGTGTTTTGCCTATGTTCTCCTCTAGGAGTTTAATAGTTTCTGGTCTTATGTTTAGATCTTTCATCCATTTTGAGTTTATTTTTGTGTATGGTGTTAGAAAGTGTTGTAGTTTCATTTTTTTACAAGTGGGGTTTACCAGTTTTCCCAGCACCATTGGTTAAAGAGATTGTCTTTTCTCCATTGTATATTCCTTCCTCATTTGTCAAAGACAAGTGTCCATAGGTGCGTGGATTTATCTCTGGGCTTTCTATTTTGTTCCACTGATTTATATTTCTGTCTTTGTGCCAGTACCATACTGTCTTGATGATGGTGGCTTTGTAGTAGAGCCTGAAGTCAGGCAGGTTGATTCTTCCAGTTCCATTCTTCTTTCTCAAGATTGCTTTGGCTATTTGAGGCGTTTTGTATTTCCATATAAATTGTGAAATTATTTGTTTTAGTTGTCTGAAAAATATCCTTAGTAGCTTGATAGGGATTGCATTGAATCTATAGATTGCTTTGTGTAGTATACTTATTTTCACTATATTGATTCTTCCAATCCATGAACACGGTATATTTCTCCATCTATTTGTGTCCTCTTTGATTTCCTTCACCAGTGTTTTATAGTTTTCTCTATATAGATCTTTTGTTTCTTTAGGTAGATATATTCCTAAGTATTTTATTCTTTTCATTGCAATGATGAATGGAATTGTTTCCTTAATTTCTCTTTCTGTTTTCTCATTGTTCATGTATAGGAATGCAAGGGATTTCTCTGTGTTGATTTTATATCCTGCAACTTGATTATATTCATTGATTAGCTCTAGTAATTTTCTGGTGGAGTCTTTAGGGTTTTCTATGTAGAGGATCATGTCATCTGCAAACAGTGAGAGTTTTACTTCTTCTTTTCCAATTTGTATTCCTTTTATTTCTTTTTCTGCTCTTATTGCTGTGGCCAAAACTTCCAAAACTATGTTGAATAGTAGTGGTGAGAGTGGGCCACCCTTGTCTTGTTCCAGACTTTAGGGGAAATTCTTTCATTTTTCACCATTGAAGATAATGTTTGCTGAGGGTTTGTCATCTATAGCTTTTATTATGTTGAGGTATGTTCCTTCTATTCCTGCTTTCTGGAGAGTTTTTATCATAAATGGATGTTGAATTTTGTCAAAGGTGTTCTCTGCATCTACTGAGATAATCATATGGTTTTTATTTTTCAATTTGTTAATGTGGTATATTACATTGATTGAGTTGTGGATATTGAAGAATCCTTGCATTCCTGGGATTAAGCCTACTTGGTCATGATGTATGATCTGTTAATATGTTGTTGGATTCTGTTTGCTAGAATTTTGTTAAGGATTTTTGCACTTATGTTCATCAATGATATTGGCCTATAGTTATATTTTTTTGTGGCATCTTTGTCAGGTTTTGGTGTTAGGATGATGGTGGCCTCATAGAATGAGTTTGGAAGTTTACCTTTCTCTGCAATTTATCTGGAAGAGTTTTAGTAGGCTAGGTATTAGTTCCCTAAATTTTTGCTAGAATTCAGCTGTGAAGCCGTCTGGTCCTGGGCTTCTGTTTGTTGGAAGATTTCTGATTACAGTTTCAATTTTCATGCTTGTGATGGGTCTATTAAGATTTCTATTTCTTCCTGGTTCAATTTTAGAAAGTTGTACTTTTCTAAGAATTTGTCCATTTCTTCCAAGTTGTCCATTTTATTTGCATATAGTTGCTGATAGTAGTCTCTTATGATCCTTTGTATTTCTGTGTTGTCTGTTGTGATCTCTCCATTTTCATTTCTAATTTTGTTGATTTGATTATTCTCCCTTGTTTCTTGATGAGTCTGCCTAATGGTTTGTCAATTTTATTTATCTTCTCAAGAACCAGCTTTTGGTTTTGTTTATTTTTGTCTCTTTTGTTTCTTTTGCATTTATCTCTGCCATAATTTTAAAGATTTCTTTCCTTCTACTAACCCTGGGATTCATAGTTTCTTCCTTTTCAAGTTGCTTTAGATGTAGATTTAGGTTATTTATTTGACTTTTTTCTTGTTTCTTGAGGTAAGCCTGTATTGCTATGACTGTTCCCCTTAGCACTGCTTTTACAGTGTTCCACAGGTTTTGGGTTGTTGTGTTTTCATTTTCATTCATTTCTATGCATATTTTGATTTCTTCTGTGATTTGTTGGCTATTCAGCAGCATGTTGTTCAGCCTCCATATGTTGGAATTTTTAATAGTTTTTCTCCTGTAATTGAGTTCTAATCTTACTGCATTGTAGTCAGAAAAGATGCTTGGAATGATTTCAATTTTTTTGAATTTACCAAGGCTAGATTTATGGGCCAGGATGTGATCTATCCTGGAGAAGCTTCCGTGTGCACTTGAGAAAAAGGTGAAATTCATTGTTTTAGGGTGAAATGTCCTATAGGTATTAATTAGGTCTAACTTGTCTATTGTATCATTTAAAGTTTGTGTTTCCTTGTTAATTTTCTGTTTAGTTGATCTATCCATAGGTGTGAATGGGGTCTTAAAGTCTCCCACTATTACTGTGTTATTGTTAATTTTCCCTTTCACACTTGTTAGCATTTGTCTTACATATTGTGGTGCTCCTATATTGGGTGCATATATATTTATGATTGTTATATATTCTTGTATTGTTCCTTTGAACATTATGTAGTGTCCTTCTTTGTCTCTTTTCACAGCCTTTGATTTAAAGTCTATTTTATCTGATATGAGTATGGCTATTCCTGCTTTCTTTTGGTTTCTATTTGCGTGGAATATCTTTTTCCATTCCTTCACTTTCAGTCTGTATATGTCCCCTGTTTTAAGGTGGGTCTCTTGTAGACAACATATATAGGGGCCTTGTTTTTGTATCCATTCAGCCAGTCTTTGTCTTTTGGTTGGGGGCATTCAACCCATTTACATTTAAGGTAATTATTGATAAGTATGATCCATTGCCATTTATTTTATTGTTTTGGGTTCGAGTTTATATACCCTTTCTGTGTTTCCTATCTAGAGAAGATCCTTTAGCATTTGTTGGAGAGCTGGTTTGGTGGTTCTGAATTCTCTCAGCTTTTGCTTGTCTGTAAAACTTTTGATTTCTCCTTTATATTTGAGTGAGATCCTTTCTGGGTACAGTAATCTGGGCTGTAGGTTATTTTCTTTCATCACTTTAAGTATGTCTTGCCATTCCCTCCTGGCCTGAAGGGTTTCTATTGAAAGATCAGCTGTTATCCTTATGGGAATCCCCTTGTGTGTTATTTGTTGTTTTTCCCTTGCTGCTTTTAATATTTGTTCTTTGTTAATTTGATTAATATGTTTCTTGGGGTGTTTCTCCTTGGGTTTATCCTGTTTGGGACTCTCTGGGTTTCTTGGACTTGGGTGATTATTTCCTTCCCCATTTTAGGGAAGTTTTCAACTATTATCTCCTCAAGTATTTTTTCATGGTCTGTCTTTTTGTCTTCTTCTTCTAGGACTCCTATGATTCTATGTTGGGGTGTTTAACATTGTCCCAGGGCTCTCTGAGGTTGTCCTCATTTCTTTTAATTCCTTTTTCTTTTTTCCTCTCTGATTCATTTATTTCTACCATTCTATCTTATACCTCATTTCTGCCTCCATTATTCTCCTGTTGGTTCCCTCCAGAGTGTTTTTTATCTCATTTATTGCATTATTCATTATATATTGACTCTTTTTTATTTCTTCTAGGTCCTTGTTAAACCTTTTTTGCATCTTCTCGATCCTTGTCTCCAGGTTATTTATCTGTAACTCCAATTTGTTTTCAAGATTTTGGATCATTTTCATTATCATTATTCAGAATTCTTTATCAGGTAGATTCCCTATCTCTTCCTCTTTTGTTTGGTTTGGTGGGCGTTTATCCTGTTCCTTTACCTGCTGGGTATTTCTCTGCCTTTTCATCTTGTTTATATTGCTGTGTTTGAGGTGGCCTTTCTGTATTCTGGTAGTTTGTGGAATTCCTCTTTATTGTGGAGGTTCCTCGCTGTGGGTGGGGTTGTACGGGTGGCTTGTCAAGGTTTCCTGGTTAGGGAAGCTTGTGTCGGTGTTCTGGTGGGTGGAGCTGAATGTCTTCTCTCTGGAGTGCAATGAAGTGTCCAGTAATGAGGTTTTAGATGTCAGTGTGTTTGGTGTGACTTGGGCAGCCTGTATATTGAGGCTCAGGGTTATATTCCCGTGTTGCTGGAGAATTTGCGTGGTATTAAGACTCTGGAGCTTGTTGGCCCTTGGGTGGTGCTTGGTTTCAGTGTAGGTATGAAGGTGTTTGATGCGCTCCTATCAGTTAATGTTCCCTGGAGCCAGGAGTTCTCTTGTGTTCTCAGGATTTGGACTAAGCCTCCTGCCTCTGGTTTTCAGTCTTATTCTTACAGTAGCCTCAAGACTTCTCCATCTATACATCACCAATGATAAAACATCTAGGGTAATGATGAAAAGTTTCTCCACAGTGAGGAACACCTGGAGAGGTACACAGAGTTACATGGAGAAGAGAAGAGGGAGGAGGGAGAAAGAGGTGACCAGGAGGAGAAGAGGGGGAATCAAAAGGGGCGAGAGCAAGTGAGCCAGTAATCACTTTCCTATGTGCTCTCCACAGTCTCGATCCCTCAGAGATGTTCACAGACTTAAACAGAGAAGAGAAGAGTGAGGAAGGAGACAGAGGTGGCCAGGAGGATAAAAGGGGGAATCAAAAGGAGAAAGACAGATCCAGGCAGTAATCAGTTCCCTAAGTGTTCTCCACAGCCCAGAACACACAAAGAGATTCGAGTTGGGTAGAGAAGAAAAGGGGGAGGGGGAAGATAGAGGCGACCTGTTGGAGAAAAAGGAGAGTCAGAAGGGGGAGAGAGCAATCAGGCCAGTGATCTCGCTCCCAAAGTTAAAGACTGGGTTCTTAAAGGTACAAAGTTGATAACAAATACCAAAAAGCAAAGATTAAAAATCTAGACTAGAGGTTAGATTCTCAAAATTACAATATTAAAAAAGTCACAAAAATTATAAAAAATATATATATATATATACGAAGTTTGCTTTAAAAATAGGGTCTTTTTTTTCTCAAGGTAATAGTAGGTTATAAAAATGACAATTAAAGCTGTAATGGGGACTTAAAAATCAAAAAAATAAAATAAAATAATTTTTTAAATTAAAAAAATGACAATAGTTAAAATATATCTAAGACTTTCTCTGGAGCTATTGCAGTCAGTGTGGGTTCAGTTCATTCTCAGATAGATCCTTGGTCCAGCTTATACTTCTCAAGGGCCATAGGCCCTTTCTTATGTAGTCGGTGCTAACTGTAGGATTTTAATCTGACTGCACCTGTCACTTCCAGAGCAGTTCCCTCTGTTTATTTTAGCTTCCTCTATTTGCTGGTCTCTTCAGTGTCTAATCTCCGCCCTGACACAAGGGGCGTGATGGTGGTCACTTTTTTTTTAGGCTTGCTTATTCAGTCGTGCTTTGGGGAGGGAGGAACACTGCAAACAAATATCACTAGCATGTGCTCACAGTGATTCAGCCACACTGGGTTTGTCCCTGCTCACAGTGTGCGTGCTTTTCCAGTCTGCTCAGACTCTAGGTTGCTCTTCTGGGAACTGTCTGATGCGGGCCCTGGTTTGCATGCACTTCCCAGGTCTAAGCTGCTCAGGTTCAGGTTCTCAGATACTCCACAAAGGTGCAGACTTGGTTGGGCGTGTGTTTTGCTCCCGTCCCAGGTCTGAGCAGCTCAGGTGACCAGGTGCTTGGCGCGCATAGTCTTCCCCAGTTGAAGGCTGTGGCTTATCCCCTCCCCCATCCCAGCCGCTCGGTTTTCTGGGTGTACAATGGGCGTGCCTTCTCAGGTGTGCTGTGTGTCGCTTCTGGGGAGCTAATCTCTGGCTGCGACCCTCCTGGCAGATGTCGACCATCCAGAATCCCAAGAAGTATTGGTTAGCAAAAAAGTCTGCTTGCAGTTTGGTATAGGATGCCTCTCTTGAGCTGCGATTGCACCCTTCTGGCTCTGGCTGCCATCGCCTGCCTTTCTCTGGTGGGGGATGGGCTGGCCCACAGCCAGCTAGCTCTGCTCAGTCCTTTGTTCTGTGAGCATGCCTGGCAGTGTCTTAGGTTAGGGCTTTTCACGGGGTAGCTATCCCACAGTCGGGCGGGTCATGGTGGAGAGGTCTGACAGAATGTGGTCCACTGGAGAAGGGAATGGCAAACCACTTCAGTATTCTTGCCTTGAAAACCCCATGAACAGTATGAAAAGGCAAAATGATAGGATACTGAAAGAGGAACTCCCCAGGTCAGTAGGTGCCCAATATGTTACTGGAGATTAGTGGAGAAATAACTCCAGAAAGAATGAAGGGATGGAGCCAAAGCAAAAACAATACCCAGCTGTGGATGTGACTGGTGATAGAAGCAAGGTCCGATGCTGTAAAGAGCAATATTGCATAGGAACCTGGAATGTCAAGTCCATGAATAAAGGCAAATTGGAAGTGGTCAAACAAGAGATGGCAAGAGTGAATGTCGACATTCTAGGAATCAGCGAACTGAAATGGACTGGAATGGGTGAATTTAACTCAGATGACCATTGTATCTACTACTGCGGGCAGGAATCCCTCAGAAAAAAAGGGAGTAGCCATCATGGTCAACAAAAGAGTCCGAAATGCAGTACTTGATGCAATCTACAAAACGACAGAATGATCTCTGTTCGTTTCCAAGGCAAACCATTCAATATCACAGTAATCCAAGTCTATGCCCCAACCAGTAATGCTGAAGAAGCTGAAGTTGAACGGTTCTATGAAGACCTACAATACTTTTTAGAACTAACTCCCAAAAGAGATATCCTTTTCATTATAGGGGACTGGAATGTAAAAGTAGAAAGTCAAGAAACACCTGGAGTATCAGGCAAATTTGGCCTTGGAATACGGAATGAAGCAGGGCAAAGACTAATAGAGTTTTGCCAAGAGAATGCACTGGTCATAGCAAACACCCTCTTCCAACAACACAAGAGAAGACTCTACACATGGACATCACCAGATGGTCAATACCAAAATCAGATTGAGTATATTCTTTGCAGCCAAAGATGGAGAAGTTCTATACAGTCAGCAAAAACAAGACCAGGAGCTGGCTGTGGCTCAGATCATGAACTCCTTATTGCCAAATTCAGACGTAAATTGAAGACAGTAGGGAAAACCACTAGACCATTCAGGTATGACATAAATCAAATCCCTTATGATTATACAGTGGATGTGAGAAATAGATTTAAGGGCCTAGATCTGATAGATAGACTGCCTGATGAACTATGGAATGAGGTTCGTGACACTGTACAGGAGACAGGGATCAAGACCATCCCCATGGAACAGAAATGCAAAAAAGCAAAATGGCTGTCTGGGGAGGCCTTACAAATAGCTATGAAAAGAAGAGAAGTGAAAAGCAAAGGAGAAAAGGGAAGATATAAGCATCTGAATGCAGGGTTCCAAAGAATAGCAAGAAGAGATAAGAAAGCCTTCCTCAGCAATCAGTGCAAGGAAATAGAGGAAAACAACAGAATGGGAAAGATTAGAGATCTCTTCAAGAAAAATAGAGATACCAAGGGAACATTTCAAGCAAAGATGAGCTCGATAAAGGACAGAAATGGGATGGACCTAAGAGAAGCAGAAGATATTAAGAAGAGGTGGCAAGAATACACAGAAGAACTGTACAAAAAAAGATCTTCATGACCCAGATAATCATCATGGTGTGATCCCTCAACTAGAGCTAGATATCCTGGAATGTGAAGTCAAGTGGGCCTTAGAAAGCATCACTAAGAACAAAGCTAGTGGAGGTGATGGATTTCCAGTGGAGCTATTTCAAATCCTGAAAGATGATGCTGTGAAAGTGCTGCACTCAATATGCCAGCAAATTTGGAAAACTCAGCAGTGGCCACAGGACTGGAAAAGGTTAGTTTTCATTCCAATCTCAAAGAAAGGCAATGCCAAAGAATCCTCAAACTACTGCACAATTGCACTCCTCTCACATGCCAGTAAAGTAATGCTCAAAATTCTCCAAGCCAGGCTTCAGCAGTACGTGAATCATGAACTTCCAGATGTTCAAGCTGGTTTTAGAAAAGGCAGAGGAACCAGAGACCAAATTGCCAACATCCTCTGGATCATGGAAAAAGCAAGAGAGTTCCAGAAAAACATCTATTTCTGTTTTATTGACTATGTCAAAGCCTTTGACTGTGTGAATCACAATAAACTGTGAAAATTCTGAAAGAGACGGCAATACCAGATCACCTGATCTGCCTCTTAAGAAACCTGTATGCAGGTCAGGAAGCAACAGTTAGAACTGGACATGAAACAACAGACTGGTTCCAAATAGGAAAAGGAGTACGTCAAGGCTGTTTATTGTCATCCAGCTTATTTAACTTATGTGCAGAATACATCATGAGCAACACTGGGCTGGAAGAAGCACAAGCTGGAATCAAGATTGCTGATTTTGAGAAATATCAATAACCTCAGATATGCAGATCACACCACCGTTATTGCAGAAAATGAAGAGGAACTAAAAAGACTCTTGATGAAGGTGAAAGAGGAGAGTGAAAAAGTTGGCTTAAAACTCAACATTCAGAAAACGAAGATCATGGCATCTGGTCCCATCACTTCATGGGAAATAGATGGGGAAACACTGGAAACAGTGTCAGACTATTTTTTGGGCTCCAAAATCACTGCAGATGGTGACTGCAGCCATGAAAATAAAAGATGCTTACTCCCTGGAAGAAAAGTTATGACCAACCTAGATACAATATTGAAAAGCAGAGACATTACTTTGCTAACAAAGGTCCGTCTACTCAAGGCTATGGTTTTTCCAGTGGTCATGTATGGATGTGAGAGTTGGACTATGAAGAAACTAAGAGCCAAAGAATTGATGCTTTTGAACTGTGGTGTTGGAGAAGACTCTTGAGAGTCCCTTGGACTTCAAAAAGGTCAAACAAGTCAGTTCTAAAAGAAATCAGTCCTGAATATTCATTGGAAGGACAGATACTGAAGCTGAAACTCCAATCCTTTGGCCACCTGATGCAAAGAGCCAACTCATTGGAAAAGACCCTGACACTGGGAAAGATTGAAGGCAAAAGGAGAAGGGGGCAGCAGAGGATGAGATGGTTAGATACCATCATTGACTTAATAGACATGAATTTGAGCAAACTGTGGAGACAGTGGAGGACAGGGAAGCCTGGTGTGCTGCAGTCCATGGGGTCAAAGAGAGTTGGACATGACTTATGGACTAATTGACAACAATTCCATGAAAAACTTTAATACTAACTGGAGATGGGGTTACTCAGTCAAGAAACTTATGTTCAAAAGCTGAACTAAGACATGTCATAAGGTAAAAATAAATCTGTTTGGAATTAATGAAACGATGCTGAATGTGTCTGCATCCCAGGGTCTTCTTTCTGATCACAGACCCTGTGTCCAGAGGGTCCCCTCAGAGTTTTTCTATTCTGAGTCCAAAGCATATGACCACTTGTGGTTAGGGAGGATTGGGGAAGGGAGCTGGCATTTACTGAGCAGACGGGTGGTTAGACTTCTCAGAACATGTGATTGTCATTGATGTTGTTCTGAGATGAAGAAACTGAGGTTTAGTGGCTTGTCTGATGGAACTGAGCTGCAGTCTACTGCCTCCAGGTTCTCCATCTGACTCATTCAGCAGGTTGAGCTCTGGCCCATGTTCCTGAGATTTGCTTTGTGAGGGTGCAGGGCACTCAGAGTACCTGCCTGGAGCCCTGCCCATGCTCACTGGGGCCTCGGACCTGGCTACTCACTTCTCTGAAGGGGTTGTGGACGCTGTAGGAAGGGACTGGGGCTGAGTTCCTTGGGGTCTGCATTTAAAATGTAGGGGCAGTTTGAGGGGGTTGCTGTGAAAAAAAAAAACACTTAAGTTTGGATAGTTTGGGGGGATCTTGGCTAAGAGAATTGTATGTCTTGAGCTGTTGGATTATTTCCTCTGATTTGGGCCATTTGGACTCTCATCTTTCATTTTCATATTCAGAAAGTTTTTGGTTCAAATGAAACGTTTACTTCCTGGTTGGGATGGAATGTTGCAGAGACGTATGGAGGCCACACTAGCATTCATTTTCTGTCTAATGCTATTTGGGAAGAAGTGTCTAGAAAATGCACTCTGGCAAAGGTTACCAAGAGTCTATTAATTTGTTGTTGTTACTATGTACATTATAAATCATAAACAATCACTTAGAAAACTGCCTGAGAAAAATATAAAGAGTTTTAAATGACATAGATTCCTCTTCTCCCATTCCTGTATAGTGATGAAATAGTATTTTAGTTCAGTTAGTTGTTCAGTATTGGTCAGTTGTTTATCATCATCAAATGTGTAAATAATTGATGAGTTTTTTAAGGAAAAAAAAACCTAGCTGTTGGTGCCTCCTTCACTGGACTGGTTTGTAGAATTTTTGAACAGAGCTGGATTCAGGTTTGCTGCTGATGAATTTGAGGACTTAGTCAGACTTATTGATTTATATTGGTACTTAATTTGTATTATGTATTTGTTATTTAAACCACAAAACTTCAACTCCTGTGTTGTCTTTGTCTCATTATGTTTTCAAAATATGTGTTTTCAATTGGAAGCACCCCCATTCATGTTTTTACATACTGTACCTTTTACGTTTGTAGGTGTATTTGCCAAGGCTTGCATGAGAAGATCACAATCTTAGTGACTCATCAGTGGCAGTACCTGAAAGATGCAAGTCAGATTCTGGTATTGGAAAAGGTAAGTAATTTCTAGAAGTCTGTGGAACTTGCTGACACTCAGGTGTGTTGAAGGTCAGGCCTCCCAACTGGTCACTCTCTTTGGATTAATGGTAAATGCCCTCTTCTCTCTCAGTTGTACACTCCCTTCTTCTCAGAGCTGGTGGTATTCTTACACTTGAGGATGAATCTAAAGGCCTGTAGAAATGTCACTATTATACTGTAAGCCACATGAAGCTTAAAGTGTATAGAAGTACAACCACAAGGCTACTGAATCATCACTGTTCTAGTGAAATTGTTAAGGATAATGATGGCAATGTTTTTTAGAACTTTTTGTTTTCCTTTTCCAGGATTTAAGTCAAATTGTATTATTTGTAAATTAGAGATACTAAGACCTGTTTGTAGTCACATGATTGTCATGCAGTTTGCCTGAAGAGCATATTCCATTAGTACAGGAAGCAAGGTTGGGTAGCCAAGCACCTGGGTCAGAGACACCCTCTCTGCTGGTGTTGCCAGTCGCTGGTCTCCCTGCCCAGGTCTCTATGTGCCCAATACGTGTGGGAGCCTGTGCAGCAGGAGGACAAGGCCCTGCCCTCATGGGTCTCCTGTTCTTATGGGGACGGATATGACAAAGAAGGTGACATCCTGGCTGCCTCCCTGAGGAGCTGGCGCCTCACGAGGTCTGAGTGACATGAAGGTGGGGACCGTGCTGTCACCTGGGAGGGGGAATCTGAGGCAAGGGGGTCTTAAGGAAGGAGCTGACCTGGCATGTTGGAGGAACGTCAGGAAGACCAGCATGTCTGAGGAGAGTGAGCAGGGGGATGTGGAGGGAGCTGGTCTCTGAGCAGTGGGCAGTGAGCCCAGAAGTGAGATGGAAGCCTTGGATGGTCCAGAGCAGAGGAGGATGTGGTCTGATGTGGGAATTTAAAAGATTCCTCTGATGGTCACTGGAGAGGTGACAGCAGAAGCAGTTACAAGGCTTAGTAAAGCTGAGAAGACAGAAGTGTGGGCTCAGGCTAGAGTATCAGTTTCTAGAGCTGCTGTAACAAAGTACTGCAAACTGGGTGACTTCAAACAACAGAAATGTATTTTATTTTCTTGAAATATAGTTGATTTACAATATTGTATTAATTTCTGCTGTACAGTGAAGTGATTCAGTTATACATATACATATATTTATTTTTAAATATTCTTTTCCATTATGGTTTATTATAGGATACTGAATATAATTCTTTGTGTGCTACACAGTAGGACCTTGTTGTTTATCCATTCCATATATAATGCTTATATCTGCTAATCCGAAACCTCGTACTCGAAGTCTCCCCAGCTCCCTCCCTGTTGGGAACTACAGGTCTGTTCTCTCTGTCCTAAAAACAACAGAGATTTATTGTCTCCCTGGTCTGGAGGCTACAGACCAGGCCACAGCCCTGCTAGTCCAGGTGCTGGCAGGGCTGTGTTCTCCCTGAAGGCTGCAGGAGGAATCCTTCTTTCCTGCCACTGGTGTGCGCCAGTCTTCCTTGTGTTCTTTGGCTTCCAGCTGCAGTATTGTGGTCTCTGCTTCTGATACCACGTGGCCATTATCCCTTGTTTGTCTGAATCTCTTCTGTTCTCATAAGGACATCAGTCATATTGGATTTAGGGTTACCCTGCTCCAATGTGACCTCATCTTAGCTTGATTGCATCTGCAAAGACCCTGCTTCCAAATAAGGTAAGTTCACAGGTATCATGTTTAGGGCTTGAACACACCTTTTTAAGGGGCCACCATTAAGTGCACAATACCTCACAAGATTGGGAGTGGGTTGGAGATTAGTGAGAATTTTTCAGACTTGGTAATTGTTTGATGTTTCACCCCTTAGTTTGTCTGTGTCTGTGCCTCAGCACCTCTGTTGTTAACCCTTGTCTCTTTCAACAGACACATGGCAAAATCTCTCACTTATCAAATGAATTTCTGTTCTAAGAAAGATGATTGAAACATAGCATCTCTACCTCTCAAAGCAATTCCATGTGTAGACTGTTCTCCACTCCTCCAGGAATGTGGAGCTCAGATTTCTTAAGCTTGAGACCAGTTAACTTCACATGCAAAGCAGATGATGTGCTGTGCTTGGTAACTCAGTCATGTCCAACTCTTTGTTACCCCAGACTCCTCTGTCCATGGGGATTCTCCAGGCAAGAATACTGGAGTGTGTTGCCATTCCATCCTTCAGGGGATCTTCCATCCCAGGGATTGAACCCAGGTCTTTTGCATTGCAGGCAGATTCTTTACCATCTACGCACCACAGAAGTCCAAGAATACTGGAGTTGGTAGCCTATCCCTTCTCCAGGGGATACTCCTAACCCAGGGATTGAACCAGGGTCTCCTGCATTGCAGGCGGATTCTTTACCTGCTGAGCTACCAGGGAAGCCCACAGAGCAGGTGATACTAGTATGTAAAACCCTGCATTGGCAGTATTGAGTACAGAATGGTGAGAGGCACAATAACATATTTAGCCAGCCCCTAGATGTTTTGGGGCCCCCTTATTGATTCTTTTGAGAATACCATCCTCAATTTTAGAACAACAATTTGTCCGCTAGTGAGCACCCCTGGATGAGTTGGGCGTCCATCCTTTCTATTTGTCTGATCTCTCTCTCACACCAGAGGGGGGATGGCATGCCACCTTGTCCCCTTGGAATTGTCAGGGCTTGGCTGCTGAGTGAAATTACTGTCTTTGTACCACTAGTAATTTCCTTGTGCAGCTTACAGATACTAAGTAGAAAGTGGTAATTTCATTAAGTAAGGTGTATGTATTTTGTCTCTCAAGTGGCACAAGACACAATATATCTTGAATAAAATTCTAATTCTTCAGTATCAGATGGTTCCCAAAGGTTTCATAGGGTTTCTTCAGGGGACCACCTCAGGAGATAGGATGAGAGGGGTCAAAGGTAGGGTCATGGGGCACTTTCTTCTACTTGATCTACCTTAACCAGATTCCCTCTTTTGATTGGTTTTGCATCCTGAAATTTTGGCCTCATATTTTGTTTGCCACTGAGTGAACTAGCTGTGTCTTGTTTCATGGGGCTAGAAAACAGTGAAAGCACCTGCATATGGGAGTTCCAAAGAACAGCAACGAGAAATAAGAAAGCCTTCCTCAGTGATCAATGCAAAGAAACAGAGGAAAACAATAGAATGGGGAAGACTAAGGATCTCTTCAAGAAAATTAGAGATACCAAGGGAACATTTCATGCAGAGATGGGCACAATAAATGACAGAAATGGTATGTACCGAACAGAAGCAGAAGATATTAAGAAGAGATGGCAAGAGTACACAGAAGTACTGTAGAAAAAAGATCTTAATGATTCAGATAACCACAATGGTGTGATCACTCACCTAGAGACAAACAGACTGGAGTGTGAAGTCAAGTGGGCCTTAGAAAGCCTCACTATATAAAAAAAAATAAAATAAAATAAATTAAAAAACAAAACAAAAAAAGAGAAAGCCTCACTATGAACAAAGCTAGTGGCAGTGATGGAATTCCAGGTGAGCTATTTTAAACCCTAAAAGATGATGCTGTGAAAGTGCTACACTCAATATGCCAGGAAATTTGGAAAACTCAGCAGTGGCCACAGGACTGGAAAGGGTCAGTTATCATTCCAATTCCAAAGAAAGGCAATGCAAAGAATATTCAAACTACCACACAATTGCACTTATCTCACACTCTAGCAAAGTAATGCTCAAAATTCTCCAAGCTAGGCTTCAACAGTACATGAACTGAGAACTTTCAGATGTTCATGTTGTATTTAGAAAAGGCAGAGGAACCAGAGATCAAATTGCCAACATCCGTTGGATCATTGAAAAAGCAAGAGAGTTCCAGAAAAACATTTACTTCTGCTTTATTGACTACACTAAAGCCTTTGTCTGTGTAGATCACAACAAACTGTGGAAAATTCTTCAAGAGCTGGAAATACCAGACCACCTGACCTGCCTCCTGAAAAATCTGTATGCAGGTCAAGAAGAAACAGTTAGAACCAGACACGGAACAGAAGACTGATTCCAAATGAGGAATGGAGCATGTCAAGACTTTATATTGTCACCTTATATATTTAACTTCTATGCAGAGTACATCATGTTAAATACTGGGCTGGATGAAGCACAAGCTGGAATCAAGATTGCCAGGAGATTATCAATAACTTCAGATATGCAGATAGCATCACCCATAAGGCAGAAAGCAAAGAAGAACTAAAGAGACAGTCTCTTGATGAAAGTGAAAGAGGAGAGTGAACAATCTGGCTTAAAACTCAACATTCAAAAAATGAAGATCATGGCATCTGATCCCATCACTTTATGGCAAATAGACAGGGAAACAAAGGAAACAGTGACAGACTTTATATTTTTTGGCTCCAAAATCACTGCAGATGGTGATTGCAGCCATGAAATTAAAAGATGCTTGCTCTTTGGAAGAAAAGCTATGACCAACCTAGATAGCATTTTAAAAAGCAGAGACATTACTTTGCCAACAAATGTCCATCTAGTCAAAGCTATGGTTTTTCCAGTAGTCATGTATGGATGTGAGAGTTGGATCATAAAGAAAACTGAGCATGGAAGAATTGATGCTTTTGAACTATGGTGTTAGAGAAGACTCTTGAGAGTCCTTTGAACTACAAGGAGATCCAACCAGTCAATCCTCAAGGAAATCAGTCCTGAATGTTCATTGGAAGGAATGATGCTGAAGCTGAAGCTCCAGTATTTTGGCCTCCGGATATGAAGAACTGACTCATTGGAAAAGGCCCTGATTCTGATAAAGATTGAAGGCGGGAAGAGAAGGTGACAACAGAGGATGCAATGGTTGGATGGCATCACTGACTCAGTGGACATGAGTTTGAGTAAACTCCAGGAGTTGGTGATGGACAGGGAGGCCTGGTGTCCTGCAGTCCATGGGGTCTCAGAGAGTCAGACACAACCAAGCAACTGAACTGAATTGAACTGGAGGGAGGGAAACTGAAGTAAAACGTCATGTATTTTCAAAAAACTTGATTAGATTGGCAGTAGCTTAAGCAGTTACCTGATCTGAGGAGGCCTGGTTATCTGCTTGTGATTGGTTGTTTTTAAGTTTTCCTCTCAAATTTGAGCACACTGATTCTGGGTTAGGTTTTGGTTTGCTGCCAAGGCTTTACAACCACTCTAGTGTCATGGCCTTCTTTTTTAATGACTTGAACAGAAAGAATATTAAATTTGCAGTTGGGAACTTCCTGAGTTTGTGGGGAAGTTATAAAGACAGTGAAGACACAGATAATGGATTCTCTGTCCAGAGCTACTTTTTACAGGTCTTGTCCCAGCTGAACACATGCTTCTGTGATAGTAACATGGTCAGCAAAGATTTGATGAATGACCCTTACCTATGCAGATGTGCTTGTGCCCATCTCTGTGTCAGTCTCAAATTTGTTTCCTGGAATATCTTTTCCAATTGACTTTTTAAAAATTCTGCTTGTCACATGAAATTTATCTGAATTGTCTAAAAAAACTCTTTTGATACTTCTACTGGCGTCTATAGTTTTTGCTTCCCTAAGTGCCCACAGTAGTTATCTCAATGGCCTCCATTTTTAACACATGAGCACACATTTCTTTCTTATCTGCCCGCACCTTACACAGTGTTTGCTTTGGCAGAGGACAGAAGGCTTGTACTGAAATAGATTTGTGAACTATAATTCCAGACCTAAAAAATATTTTCTTAAAAAAGTTATAGTTTAATACCAGTTAACTTTTCTTGATTAGTATTTAAATTAGATTAGTATTATCTAATGCAAGTACATTCATCTCAAGTTTAAAATTTTTATTTTAGGGTGAAATGGTGCAAAAAGGGACTTATGCTGAGTTACTGAAATCTGGGATAGATTTTGCTTCCCTTTTAAAGAAGGAGAATGAGGAGGCTGAACCATCTCCAGTTCCTGAATCTCCCACTATGAGGACTCAGACCTCCTCCGAGTCTTCAGTTCAGTCTCAACAGTCTTCCACACCCTTGTTGAAAGATGCACCTGCAGAAGACCAAGATGTGAGTTTCTCATTCTGCAACATCCCGGTCTGTCTGCTTTTGATGGCCGTTCAGTCTTCTCCTCTCATGACATCTTGTCTCAAAGTAAAAAAGTTTTCAGGGCCTTACTCCATGGAATTGGTAGAATTAAATTGCTCTCTGACCAGGGTTCTCCTCTGGGTATAGGATGATGAATCTTATCAAGATCAGTAGTGGGTACACTGCTATGAATTTCTGGGTGTATGTTTATAATGGCTCCCAGCTTCCCTTTTACATCCAGAGGCTTACTATGAAGACCCTCTCCTATCAAATCCTGCTATGACCACATTAAATCAGCTATTTTTTCCTACATATTGGAATGTTCTGGCACTGCAGATGACTGATTGTCGTATTCTGCCTTGGTGTCAGAAGGTTTGTGATAGACCAGAGATAATGTGTGCTAAGGACCTGACACACAGCAGACACTGGTTAGTCTCTCACATTCCACACTCAGGAATCACTGAAATTCAGGAACCACATAGATTCAGATCATATGCTGTCCTCCTGCTATCCAAACTACCTTACTCCAACTTATTGTGTGAACTCAGCTTATTGTATTTGAATAGTATTTTGAGGCCCAGCTATGTTTTATGTTTTCATCATTGAATGACACAAGTCATCTAGAGGGATACATTAGCTACATATCATTTTGTGTGTTATTTTGGAACAAACTTCTGCATTCATATTTGAATTGGATATGTTTTGCATGTGCTGAAAGTCATAATATCCTACTTTTATTCTTTAGTTATATAATTTATTTTTTAATTGGAGTATAACTGCTTTACAATGTTGTGTTGCTTTCCACTGTGCAATGAGGTGAATCTGCTCTATGTATACATATATCCCCTCCCTCTTGGACTCCCTTTCCCCCTACACCCCTGTCCCAAACATCTAGATCATCACAGAGCACTGCTACTTTAAGCAAAGCCACACAACTATGAATAACCTTGTGCAAATGATATTTCCTTATTTTTTTTTTTATTTCCTTATTTCTAATAGATAACTAGAAGTAGTATGGCTGGGTCCAAGAGCCAATGCATATATGGTTTGGTTAGATATTTTCATACCTTCTCCATAGGAGATAGACCATCTTGCACTCCTACCAGCATGTGAGGTGTGTCTGTTTTCACCACAGAATTGCAATTTAGGGCATTGTTGAACTTTTGTAGTTTTGTAGTTCATTATTTAAAATTTTGTCTTTCACTGCCATTTTTCCCTCCAAGACTGAGAATATACAGCACACACTATCTGAGGAGAGACGTTTAGAAGGAAAAGTTGGTTTTAAGACCTACAAGAATTACTTCAGAGCTGGTGCTCACTGGTCTGTCATCATTTTCCTTATTCTAGTAAACATAGCAGCTCAGGTAAGTAAGGAAATTTGTTTTGGTGTGTTCCCTTAGCTTGATATGCACATACTATTTATACTGTATCTATATTTAATTATTATTATGTTTATGAAGAGATTTATTTAAAAAAAAAACTGGCTTATGAAGCTGTGGGATCTACCTGGGTGAATCTGAAAGCAGAAGAGCAGGCCTGCAGGCTGGAACCTCAGGCAGGAGCTACAGTCTTAAGGCAGAATTTCTTCCTCCCTCCAGGAAGCTTCAGGTTGTGCTCTTACAGCCTTCGACTGACTGGATGGGGCCCACCACATTGTTGATGGTTATTTTTACTTAAGGTGACTAACTATAGATATGAACCACAATCCACAAAATATACCTTCACATTAATATCTAGAGGAGTGTTTGATTAAGTGACCAGAGACTAGAATGGCCAAGATGACACAGAAAACTGACCATCACAGTACTGTAAAGAGTCTTCCTTCAAAACACTGAGCATTTACACTCCTACTTTTTTTTTGACATGTACTTGGATTTGCACTCAAATATGCTATCTTTGGGTAACAAAATAAGTGAGGCTTATTGGTGTGTGTTTGTGACAGAGTCTAGGAAAAAAAAAAAAAGAATGCCTTTAGAGATATTAAAATATAACATACCCTCCCCTGACCTCTCATCATCTGGGATGTGGGGCTTGACACAGACCTGAGTCGGAAGGACCGTCTCCCTGTTCTCAAACCTTTCCATCCCCCATCCTAGTGAGTGGGGTGTGAGGGCTCAGTAACGTCAGTGTGTGAGTGACTGTTGTTTCCTGCTCTAGGTTGCCTATATCCTGCAAGATTGGTGGCTTTTAAACTGGTGAGTGATTCCTGCTCTGGTCCAAAGTGCTGTGAAGTCTACACAGAGCCTCACTTTCCCACAGGGTCAGGGGGAGGGGTGGGGATTGTTCAGCCTCCTCTTCTGACCCTCATGTAGTTTCCCTGAAGAAAAATCACAGTTCCTGCTGGACTGTGACCCTCCCATGGTCTCTCTCCATGTCTCACTCTCAGAAGCTTCCTCACAGACATTTTTGAGAATTGAAAGCTGTGATTCAAGTGGTATCTCTATAAGGTAGAGAGACATAGGGCCCTTAGAGCTGGGAACCATTTTCTAGCATTAAATTCATCTCCTAAATCAAGGTTAATTTTTTTTTTCTGGTATATATGTATATTCTATCTATAGCATAATATTTTTTTCTTCCCTGTTCCATAGGGCAAATGAACAGGATACTCTTAATATCACGGCACATGAAAAAGGAAATATAACAGAGATGATTCATCTGGACTGGTACTTAGGAATTTTTTCAGGTAAAGCCGAATCATCTGGTCTATTATAGTAGAGTCTGAGGTGCTTACAAGGAGCCTGTGTGAGCAACTAGGGCTTCCAGGAGAAATTCAGAAATACATCAACAAATAAGAGTCTGACTCGTATTTACTCTATTAATTAATTGGAATAATTATTTAAAAATCTACTAGAAGAAGATGAATGAAGACTCTTAATTTGCTCTGTATTGGATTTTGGAAGTTAAACTAGAATTGAACATCCAGAAAATCAGCCACTGGAAACGTGCTACTGTCTATTCTAATGGGTGGCTTTATCTAAATCTTATTATATGGATGGACAAGGGGATTAGAAATGGATCCCCACCCAGTGGTTTGAATTTTTCCAGTTCTGTCTGAATAAACCCCTGTCTTTTATTGAACTTAGATGAATTCCTCTGGCAGCAAGGTCCCCCAAGCAAAAGCACTATTTTCTTGCAGGTATGCAAACTCCCCTTTGCCACACTGCTCATCTCTTGGGCTTCACCAATTACTTAAGAGAGAAGCTAAGTGGGGAGAAATCCAGTGTCTGGGAATTAATTAGGATTCCTTCTTTTCTTACCTTGAGATTACAATGTTATTGCACCTCCAATTGTGTGATTAATTTAACATCTGGCTTGCCAGACTAATATTAATTAATATGGCTCTGTTTTCACAAGAGTGCCTAAAATATGTGTAACCTTGCATACTTTCAAAAGGAAATCCTTATCTAAAATTTTAAATTATTTGCACAAGAAACATGCATACTAACTTTCTGCAAAGATACAGTGAATTAGATCTTTGTAAGAACTCACTCATTGAAATTTGGTACTTCTTTTGTTGATCACTTGCTAAGAAACCTAAATCCATTAGTTGTTTACCTTCTGAATTGGTGGACTGTGGGGGCTTAAAGGAAGAAGGAAAAGATTCTGTTGTATATTCATTTAGGATAGTCAGCTAAGGCAGATACCTGTTGATGGAATTCAGGCATTCGAACAGCTTCCAGAGTTGGAATAACAGTGATGTGAAAAGCTGAAGGAGAAAAAATACTTGATGGAATATTTATAACAGAAGTTATTTCCAGTTTCCTTAGTATCATGGGTTCAAGAGATGTTTGGAGGGCTATTTTAATTTTTATATGCATAGTAAACACTTATTTATGTCATAAATAAAACAAATTTCAATAATTATGTGCATTTACAAATGCTTTTTGTTTCTATAAAACAATGAGAATAGATGCTCTTTTAGGTTCATTATCTTGTGTTAAGATATAATTTGTATTTTCTTGCAATTCAACTATTTAAGACATTTTCTACTTGTAACTTAGTATGGTATTTTCCTATTTTTAAAGCTACTGGGTATTTTGTACAATGAAGCGAAATAATTTCTCCTGTTTCCCGTTAATTCACATGCTGGTACCAAAGCATACCACAATTTCACATTATGGAAAATTTTGTAAATAGATTTGAAACATGGAGAAAGAACGATTAACTACTTTTTATAATTAATTTTTCTGCTGAGTTTTTATTCAGTTCAGTTCAGTTCAGTAGCTCAGTCGTGTCGGACTCCTTGCGACCCCATGAATTGCAGCATGCCAGGCCTCCCTGTCCATCACCAATTCCTGGAGTTCACCCAAACTCATGTCCATCGATTCGGTGATGGCATCCAGCCATCTCATCCTCTGTTGTCCCCTTCTCCTCCTGCCCCTAATCCCTCCCAGCATGAGAGTCTTTTCCAATGAATCAATTCTTCACATGAGGTGGCCAAAGTATTGGAGTTTCAACTTTACAATCAGTCCTTCCAAAGAACACCCAGGACTGATCTCCTTCAGAATGGACTGGTTGGATCTCCTTGCAGTCCAAGGGACTCTCAAGAGACTTCTCCAACACCACAGTTCAAAAGCATCAGTTCTTTGATGCTCAGCTTTCTTCACAGTCCAACTCTCACATCCATACATAACTACCGGAAAAACCATAGCCTTGACTAGATAGACCTTAGTTGGAAAAGTAATGTCTCTGCTTTTGAATAGTTTTTATTAGAACTTGCAAATTGAGTTTGGAAAGCCTAGAATGAAATTGTAGCTTACACTTCACTTTTTCTTCGCATGTGGTTTCTATTTAATGAAAGTAAAACACTGATTTTCATATTCTTTTTAATGTCTCTTGTGAATGCATTAAACTCTTACAGAATCCATTCTATATATGTATCTAAACTTATTTATTTCAAATTCTATATATAAAATTTATATGTAAATTCTTTTTATAGTGGAAAATACATAATATCTTTATAAACTGCTTGCTGTACTTCAGTATCGTTGAAGAAAAGACAGAGATTTTATGTTATGAGTGACATTTCTTTATTTCAGGTTTAACTGCATCTAGTCTCCTTTTTGGTGTCACAAGATCTCTCTTGGCATTGTACATCCTTGTTAATTCTTCACAAACTTTACACAACAAAATGTTGAAGTCCATTTTGAGAGTTCCGGTATTGTTCTTTGATAGAAATCCAGCGGGTAAGTCAGACACCAGTTTTCTCAGTAAATATATCTTAACACATTTAGTGCTTTGCCATGTTCTGGTATTTGAAAATGGAAGAGATGCTTGGAAGAAATCACTGTGTGTGTTGATTCATTTTCTACAAAAATCTTCACTGATATATTTCCTCTTACTAGAGAAAATTTGAATATAGGCGCATATAAGCTTTTCATTTATGTGTGTGGGGGAAGGTAAATCAGTGTTCACTTAGCAGAATGATTTAGAATTCCATTTGTTGTATGGCTTATGAAACACCATATATTTGTTTTAAAAATGTATTTATTTTAATTGGAGGGTAATTAATTTATAATATTGTGGTGGTCTTGCCATACATCATCATGAATCAGCCATGGGTGCACAATTGTCCCTTCATCCTGAACCCTCCTCCCACCTCCCTCTCCACCTCATCCCCCAGGATTGTCCCAGAGTACCAGCTTGAATGCCCTGCTTCATTCATTGAACTTGCATTGGTCATCTATTTTACATATGGTAATATACATGTTTCAATTCTATTTTCTCAGATCATCCCACCCTTGCCTTCTCCCACATAGTCCAAAAGCCTGTTCTTTACAGGCTCTGTGTCTCTTTTGCTGCCTTGCATATAGGATCGTCATTACCGTCTTTCTAAATTCCATATATATGCGTTAATATTCTGTATTAGTGTTTGTCCTTCTGACTTACTTCACTCTGTATAATAGACTCCAGTTTCATCCACCTCATTTGAACTTACTAAAATGATTTTTTTTCGAGCTGAGTAATATTCCATTGTGTATATGTATCATAACTTCCTTATCCATTTGTCTGTTGATGAACATCTAGGTTGCTTGCATGTCCTAGGTATTGTAAACAGTGCTGTAAAGGACATTGAGGTGCATGTGTCTCTTTCAATTCTGGTTTCCTCAGTGTTTATGCCTAGCAGTGGGATTGTTGAGTCATATGGCAATTCTATAGCCAGTTTTTTAAGGAATCTCCACACCATTTTCCATAGTGGCTGTACTAGTTAGTGTTTCCATCAACAGTGTAGGAGGGAAATACCCTATATTTGATGTAAACATATTTAAATGTCCTAGACTAGTTGCTAAAACATGGACTCTTAAATAGCATTAAGTTAGGTTGTCCCATATGAAGAACCTTCTTACAAGTAATCTCCCTATAGGACACAGGCTATATATTTCTTTCTTTCATTGCCCTTTCATTCCTGGAATCACACAGCTCTGGCATGTTCTCCAGCTATGAGGTTTTCCTAATAAGGTAATGACTTCCAATTACATATAAGAGGCTTTGTATTATCTAACAGGTGAATCTTCAATAGTAAGTTTCGAATATGAGTGTCCCTGGAGGTTTACCAGTGGTTGATGCCTCCACCTTGAGGCCTTTCACCTGTCTTTGGAAGGTATCCTCCTGACTTGGGTTTCTATGAAGAGTTAGTTCATCAGTTAATTGGACACGTTCAGTCTGCCAGTTAATTAGACTTGTGCTGAGGCCCAGGGCAGCTTTGTTTTTGCAGGTGATGATTGACAGGACCTACTGAGGTACAGAGGTGGGCTGGAGGGAGGATGGAAGTAGTCTTGGACTGGCCATCAACTAGTCGTGTGATGAAGCCCAAAGCAAGTGCATACTACTTGGGCAGCCAAATATCAAGGCATGATATTATCATGATATAAGTATGGACTGTGGAGCCACCTTCCTAGGTTCAGTCCCGGTGCTAGTTCCTAATTGTGATAGCTGATTGTAGTTATGTTAATACTTATGTGTTAATTTCTCTGTGTCATAGTTTTCTCACCTGTAAAATAGAGATGCTGTTCATATCTACCATGTCACAATAACATGAAAATTAAACAGGTTAATATATTCAGAGGGCTTAGCACATGGTTAGTGCCTAATAAACCTTAGTGATGATGATGACATCATCACAAAGTCTGGGAACTTTGTCTTCTGTGGGATGGGAATAATGGCTGCCCTCCTTGTTTCATAAGACTTTTGTGAGAATTAAATAAGACTTTTTAGGGTAGTATCCTGTGAAAATTTATTCAGCACTTGTTTAGTTCAGGCACTGGATAAAACACAGGATAATAACCTGCAAAAGCCCACACAAATCTCATCTTACTATGAAACTGTAGAGAGAAAGTGATTGGAGAAGTCTATGCTATTATGGCTGTGAAGTTGTTCCACTTTGTCAGTTAATGCAAAAACTACAGTCATAAAGTTTGAAGCATTAAGTGGGACTGGATTTATTTCATCACAGCTTCTGAGTGCTCATGACCACAGTTAACCAGGTTCTTCATGTTCAAGACCTGTAGGCTTCTCCACATGCTGATTCATTTATTTTTCAAGGATTTGGGACCAAGTTTAAATTTTTGAGGTTGCTTATCTTAGAGCAGCCGGCACACTCATGTTTATCTTGCTTCCTTTTCCTTGTATCTCTCAGCACGACTTCATTGTTTCAAGAAAATAGAAGTCCAAATAAGTACTGCAAAGACAGGCCTAGTTTGCTCAAAAGGTTTAGGGGCAGAAAATTGTTTATTTTCTCTTTTAATGATGTGTTAAATTAAACTCCTGTTTATAGTTTATTTTCAAAGTAGAATTTGTAATAAATTGTTTGTGGTGGGCTTTCTTTCTTGTATGTGATGGCATGAAGAGCAAACCACATATAGCGATTCTTTGGAACTTCTTTGGAAGTTCATAGATCCAGACTATTCAAGCTTCCAAGTTCTGTTGTCTGTCAATCAAGGAACTGAAACTGTTAAACAACGAATACATTTCCCTGGGGTTTATTTATGCTTTAAAGAAGTTTTGTGGGTTAAATATTTGATATCTGATAGTAGCTTTACCCCACAAACTTAGGCCTTTATGAAGTAAAGAGGAGGAATTATTTTTCACAGAGCTAGAACAAATAATTTCACAATTTTTATGGAAATACAAAAAACCTCAAATAGCCAAAGCGATCTTGAGAAAGAAGAATGGAACTGGAGGAATCAACCTACCTGACTTCAGGCTCTACTACAAAGCCACAGTTATCAAGACAGTATGGTACTGGCACAAAGACAGAAATATAGATCAATGGAACAAAACAGAAAGCCCAGAGATAAATCCACGCACATATGGACACCTTATCTTTGACAAAGGAGGCAAGAATATACAATGGATTAAAGACAATCTCTTTAACAAGTGGTGCTGGGAAAACTGGTCAACCACTTGTAAAAGAATGAAACTAGAACACTTTCTAACACCATACACAAAAATAAACTCAAAATGGATTAAAGATCTAAACATAAGACCAGAAACTATAAAACTCCTAGAGGAGAACATAGGCAAAACACTCTCTGACATACATCACAGCAGGATCCTCTATGACCCACCTCCCAGAATATTGGAAATAAAAGCAAAAATAAACAAATGGGACCTAATTAACCTTAAAAGCTTCTGCACAACAAAGGAAACTATCAGCAAGGTGAAAAGACAGCCTTCAGAATGGGAGAAAATAATAGCAAATGAAGCAACTGACAAACAACTAATCTCAAAAATATACAAGCAACTCCTACAGCTCAACTCCAGAAAAATAAATGACCCAATCAAAAAATGGGCCAAAGAACTAAACAGACATTTCTCCAAAGAAGACATACAGATGGCTAACAAACACATGAAAAGATGCTCAACATCAGTAATTATCAGAGAAATGCAAATCAAAACCACTATGAGGTACCATTTCACACCAGTCAGAATGGCTGCGATCCAAAAGTCTACAAACAATAAATGCTGGAGAGGATGTGGAGAAAAGGCAACCCTCTTACAATGTTGGTGGGAATGCAAACTAGTACAGCCTCTATGGAGAACAGTGTGGAGATTCCTTAAAAAACTGGAAATAGAACTGCCTTATGATCCAGCAATCCCACTGCTGGGCATACACACTGAGGAAAGCAGAAGGGAAAGAGACACGTGTACCCCAGTGTTCATTGCAGCAAAGTTTATAATAGCCAGGACATGGAAGCAACCTAGATGTCCATCAGCAGATGAATGGATAAGAAAGCTTTGGTACATATACACAATGGAGTATTACTCAGCCATTAAAAAGAATTCATTTGAATCAGTTCTAATGAGGTGGATGAAACTGGAGCCTATTATACAGAGTGAAGTAAGCCAGAAGGAAAAACACCAATACAGTATACTAACGCATATATATGGAATTTAGAAAGATGATAACAATAACTCTGTGTACGAGACAGCAACAGAGACACTGATGTATAGAACAGTCTTATGGACTCTGTGGGAGAGGGAGAGGGTGGGAAGATTTGGGAGAATGACATTGAAATATGTAAAATATCATGTATGAAACGAGATGCCAGTCTAGGTTCGATGCACGATACTGGATGCTTGGGGCTAGTGCACTGGGACAACCCAGAGGGATGGTATGGGGAGGGAGGAGGGAGGAGGGTTCAGGATGTGGAACACATGTATACCTGTGATGGATTCATTTTGATATTTGGCAAAACTAATATAATTATGTAAAGTTTAAAAATAAAATAAAATAAATTTCTAAAAAAAATAAATAAATAAATCACAAATAGATCCACTAGTCAATTGTTAAAATCAATAAATGATAAACTAGTACTTTAAAAAAAAATCAGTAGACATTTAAAATATATTATTGGACAGAGAGTTGGGATGTAGGTGAAGATGCTATGACATCCCAGTTCTACTGAAACATAGCTTTGGAACAGCTGTGCCAGTCACTTTTCTTCTCTTGGCCTCAGGTTTTAACATGTAAGAAGTGGGGACCTTTTCACTCTATTGGTCTTCTACTAGTTGTTATTTGTGGACCCAAGCACTAGAGAAAAAGTCCCTGTCTTCCAGGTATTTGAAAACATAAGTAATTGCAGACAATGGATTGATTTTTTTTTTTTTAATGTCATGTCAATATTCTTTGAATCCGTATGGAAAAGATACAGATCCAAAATTTAATATAGCTGTAGATTGGAGATCTCAATTCACACGTACACACAACACAGACACTTATAAGCATAGTCCTGTGGTGTATTTCTTTTTCATAGTCAATTACATAAGTTGTTGCCCTTATTTAAAAAAAAAATTCTGAAAACTGTTCTGGAACTTAAAGATGAACTGTTTTCAAAATGAAATCACACCAGTGGGAATGTGAGAGGAATTTAGGAAACAAAACTGATTAAAAAAACAAAACAAAACAAAACTATCATCTCTAAGCTTACAGCAAACTCAGCTCAGTATCCAGACTCTTGATGATACTGAAATGCTTTCTTGAGCCACCAGGGACAATCTAGGTGCTAAAGCTAATCTCAGACAGTGTGTTAGGGAAAGAAGAGGGAAGCCAGCACTTTCACTGTTGCCCTTGGTAATCTCTACACATGCTTCTCTCTGGGCCTTTTAGAAGCATGTTACAAATGTTTTGACAGTAGGCTGAACATAAGCAATGATGTTTCCTTCATAAATACTGTCATGAAACTAACTGTGATCTGTTGAATGTTTTTTTCATTCTTGGTAACTAGGATTAATTTTCAGAAATTTCTCCCTCAGGTGAAACTCTAATATATAGGAAAAAAGATGACAAACTTCCAAGTACACTTTGAGTGGAAATTTATTAAGAGATTGTTGAGTACAAAGCTATTATAAAATCAAAGTCTGTGTTCTGGAAGTATTTTCCTTTCCTTTCCTTTCTTGCAACTGCATTTTAATAGATTGTATCCCATGGGATTAGTTTTCATTCCAATCCCAAAGAAGGGCAATGCTAAAGAATGTTCAAACTACGGTATTATTGCACTCATTTCATATGCTAGCAAGGATATGCTCAAATCCTTCGAGCTAGAACAACTGACTAAGAATTAATCTCCAAAATATACAAGCAGCTCATGTAGCTCAATACCAAAAAAGCAAACAACCTAATAAAAAAGTGGACTGACTGAAGAACTGAACAGACATTTCTCAAAAGAAGATTTATAAATGGCTAATAAACACATGGGAAAATGCTCACCCTCGGTCATTATTAGAGAAATGTAAATCAAAACCAAAATGAGGTGTCATCTCAAGTCGGTCAGAATGGCCATCATCCAAAAGTCCACAAACGATAAGTGCTGGAGAGGGTGTGGAGAAAAGGGAACCCTGTTGCACTGTTGGTGCGGATGTAAACTGATACAGCCATTATGGAAGACAGTATTTTTGTTGCTGTTCAGTCATTCACTCGTGTCTGACTCTTTGTGACCCCATAGAACACAGCACACCAGGCTTCCTGTCCATCATCAATTCCCAGAGCTTACACAAACACATGTCCGTCGAGTTGGTGATGCCATCCAACCATCTCATCCTCTGTCGTCCCCTTCTCCTGCCTTCAATCTTTCCCAGCATCAGGGTCTTTTCCAATGAGTCAGTTCTTCACATCAGGTGGCCAAAGCTTTGGAATTTCAGCTTCAGCATCAGTCGTTCCAAGGAATATTCAGGACTGATTTCCTTTAGGATTGACTGGTTTGATCTTGCAGTCCAAGGGACTCTCGAGAGTCTTCTCCAACACCACAGTTGAAAAGCATCAGTTCTTCAGCACTCAGCCTTCTTTATGCTCCCAACAGTCACATCCATACATAACTATGGAAAAACCATAGTTTTGGCTAGGCAGACATTTGTTGTCAAAGTTATGTGTCTTCTTTTTAATACACTGTCTAGGTATATCATAGCTTTTCTTCCAAGGAGCAAGCGTCTTTTAATTTCATGGCTGCAGTCACTGTCCATGGTGATTTTGGAGCCCCCAAAAATAAAGTGTGTCACTGTTTCCATTGTCTCCCATCTATTTGCCATAAAGTGATGGGACCAGGTGTCATGATCTTTGTTTTTTGAATCTTGAGTTTTAAGCCTTGAGTTTAAGTGAAAAAGTTTTAATTTTTTTCATTCTCCTCTTTCACCTTTATCAAGAGGCTCTTTAGTTCCTTTTTATTTTCTGCCATAAGGGTGGTGTTATCTACATATCTGAGGTTATTGATATTTCTCCCAGCAATCTTGATTCCATCTTGTGCTTCATCCAGCCTGGCATTTCACATGATGTACTCTGAATATAGGTAAATAAGCAGGGTGACGATATACAGTCTTGAGGCACTCCTTTCCCAATTTGGAACCAGTCCCTTGTTCTGTGTCCAGTTCTAACTATGGTTTCTTGACCTCCATACAGGTTTCTCAGGAGGCAGGTAAGATGGTCTGGCATTCCCATCTCTTGAAGAATTTTCCAGAGTTCGTTGTGATCCACACAATCAAAGGCTTTGGTATAGTCAATGAAGCAGATGTTTTTCTGGAATTCTTTTGCTTTTTCTATGATCCACTGGATGTTGGCCATTTGATCTCTGGTTCCTCTGCCTTTTCTAAATATAGCTTGTACATCTGAAAGTTCCTGGTTCATGTACTATTGAAGTGTAGCTTGAAGTATTTTGAGTATTACCTTGCTAGCATGTGAAATGAATGCAGTTGTGCAGTAATTTCAACATTCTTTGGCATTGCCCTTCTTTGAGACTGGAATGATACCTGACCTTTTCCAGTCCTGTGGTCACTGTTGAGTTTTCCAAATTTGCTGACGTATAGAGTGCACCACTTGCACAGCATCATCTTTTAAGATTTGAAATAGCTCAGCTGGAATTCCATCAAATCCAGCAGTTTTGTTCATAGTAGTGCTTACTAAGGCCCATGTGACTTCACACTCCAGGATATCTGGCTCCAGGTGAGTGATCACACCATCGTACTTATCTGGGTTGTGAAGATCTTTTTTGTACAGTTCTTCTGTGTATTCTTGCCACCTCTTCTTAATATCTTCTGCTTCTGTTATGTCCCTACTATTTCTGTCATTTACTGTGCCCATCTTTGCATGAAATGTTCCCTTGGTATCTCTAATTTTCTTGAAGTGATCCCTAATATTTCCCATTCTATTGTTTTTCCTCTGTTTCTTTGAACTGTTCACGTCATAAGACTTTTTATCTTTTCTTGCTATTCTTTGGAACTCTGCATTCAGATGCATGTATCTTTTCTTGGCTCCTTTAGCTTTTGGCTTCTATTCTTTTCCCAGCTATTTGTCAGGCCTCCTTAGACAGCCATTTTGCCTTGTTGTGTTTCTTTTTCTTGGGGGTCATTTTAGTCACCACTTCCTGTACAATGTTATGAACCTCTGTCTATAGTTTTTCATGCACTCTTTCTATCAGAGATAATCCTTGAATCTATTTGTCACTTCTACTGTATATTCATTAAAGGATTTGATTTAGGTCATACCTGAATGGTCTAGTGGTTTTCCCTACTTTCTTCAATTTAAGTCTGATTTTTGCAATAAAGAGCTCATGATATGAGCCACAATAAGTTCTTGGTCTTGCTTTTGTTGACTATATAGAGCTTCTCCTGCACAAAAGAGCTGGCTGCAAAGGATATAATCAATCTGATTTCAGTATTGGCCATCTGGTGATGTCCATGTATAGAGTCACAGTCTATGGGGTCTGAAAGACATGGACGTAACTTATGGACTAACAGTCCCATAGGGAAATGGGGAAATGTTTCAACTTCTTGAACACTTGGAAAGTCTCTTTTAGACTTGTTATATGTTTAAAAATCTCTATCTATATGTTATTACAAACACAGTCATGCTTCTCATGATGGGAAAATCCTGCCTCCAAACCTGCCATTGAGAGAAGGCAGTGTTATATAGCAGCATGTTGTTAACAATTAAGTAGAAAACAGAGCAACTGCCCTGGGTGATTTTCTGTCTAAGTCCCTGATTTGGGGATTTTTAAGTGAACAATTAGTTAATGATTTCTTTCTGAACTTTAAGTGAATGTTTCTGGAAGTGTTCTTTTGATTCAGTGAGTAATCTTATCCTTCGCTCTGTTTTATTGAAGCATGTAAGCAAAAAGAAGAGAATCTTGAAGGTGTCATAAGAAAAATAATGCGGTCATTTCTTGCCATCCTACACAAAGAAAGATATTTGAACAGGTATTGCAGTGTATGTGGACTAGTACTTAAATACATTTTCTCACATAAATAATTCTATGTATCTAAATAAGCAGCAGTGCTTTGAATTATAGGCAGAATCATGGATTAATTGTTTTTTATTACCTTTATTTATTTTTAATATAAATTTATTTATTTTAATTGGAGGCTAATTACTTTACAACATTGTATTGGTTTTGCCATACATCAACATGAATCCGCCACGGGTATACACGTGTTCCCCATCCTGAACACCCCTCCCACCTCCCTCCCCATACCACCCCTCTGGGTCATCCCAATGCACCAGCCCCAAGCATCCTGTATTATGCATGGAACCTGGACTGGCGATTTGTTTCATATATGATATTATACATGTTTCAATGCCATTCTCCCAAATCATCCCACCATCTCCCTCTCCCACAGAGTCCAAAAGACTGCTCTGTACGTCTGTGTCTTTTTGCTGTCTCGCATATGGGGTTATCGTTACCATATTTCTAAATTCCATATGTATGTGTTAGTATACTGTATTGGTATTTTTCTTTCTGGCTTACTTCACTCTGTATAATAGGCTCCAGTTTCATCCACTTCATTAGAATTGATTCAAATGTATTCTTTTTAATGGCTGAGTAATACTCCGTTGTGTATATGTACCACAGCTTTCTTAACCATTCATCTGCTGATAGACCTCTAGGTTGCTTCCATGTCCTGGCTATTATAAACAGTGCTGTGATGAACATTGGGGTACCTGTGTCTCTTTCAATTCTGGTTTCTGCAGTGTGTATGCCCAGTAGTGTGATTGCTGGGTCATAAGGCAGTTCTATTTCCAGTTTTTAAAGGAACCTCCACACTGTTCTCCATAGTGTACTAGTTTGTACTAGTTTGCATTCCCACCAACAGTGTAAGAAGGTTCCCTTTTCTCCACACCCTGTCCAGCTTTTATTGCTTGTAGATATTTTTTGGATAGCAGCCATTCTGACTGGCATGAAATGGTACCTCATTGTGGTTTTGATTTGCATTTCTCTGATCATGAGTGATGTTGAGCATCTTTTCATGTTTGTTAGCCATCTGTATGTCTTCTTTGGAGAAATGTCTGTTTAGTTCTTTGGCCCATTTTTTGATTGGGTCGTTTATTTTTCTGAAATTGAGCTGCAGGAGTTGCTTGTACATTTTTGAGGTTAGTTGTTTGTCAGTTGCTTCATTTGCTATTATTTTCTCCCATTCTGAAGGCTGTCTTTTCACCTTGCTGATAGTTTCCTTTGTTGTCCAGAAGCTTTTAATTTTAATTAGGTCCCATTTGTTTATTTTTGCTTTTATTCCCAATATTCTGGGAGGTGGGTCATAGAGGATCCTGCTGTGATGTATGTCAGAGAGTGTTTTGTCTATGTTCTCCTCTAGGCGTTTTATAGTTTCTGCTCTTACATTTAGATCTTTCATCCATTTTGAGTTTATTTTTGTGTATGGTGTTAGAAAGTGTTCTAGTTTCATTCTTTTACAAGTGGTTGACAAGTTTTACCAGCACCACTTGTTAAAGAGATTTTCACTTTTCCATTGCATATTCTTGCCTCCTTTGTCAAAGATAAGGTGTCCATACGTGTGTGGATTTAATCTCTGGGCTTTCTATTTTGTTCCATTGATCTATATTTCTGTCTTTGTGCCAGTACCATACTGTCTTGATGACTGTGGCTTTGTAGTAGAGCCTGAAGTCAGGTAGGTTGATTCCTCCAGTTCCATTCTTATTTCTCAAGATTGCCTTGGCTATTTGATTTTTTTTTTTTTTGTATTTCCATACAAATGTATTTGTTCTACCTCTGTGAAAAATACTGTTGGTAACTTGATAGGGGTTGCATTGCATCTATAGATCACTTTGCGTAGTATACTCATTTTCACTATATTGATTCTTCCGATCCATGAACATGGTATATTTCTCCATCTATTAGTGTTCTCTTTGATTTCTTTCACCAGTGTTTTACAGAGGGATTGTGGGCAAGAGGAGAAGGGGACGACAGAGGATGAGATGGCTGGATGGCATCACTGACTCGATGGACGTGGGTCTCAGTGAACTACTGGAGTTGGTGATGGACAGGGAGGCCTGGCGTGCTGCGATTCATGGGGTCACAAAGAGTCGGACACGACTAAGCGACTGATCTTATCTGATCTGATATATAGGTCTTTAGTTTCTTCAGGTAGATATATTCCTAAGTATTTTATTCTTTTCATTGCAATGGTGAATGGATTTATTTCCTTAATTTCTCTATTTTCTCATTATTAGTGTATAGGAATGCAAGGGATTTCTGTGTGTTGATCTTATATCCTGAAACTTTACTGTATTCATTGATTAGTTCTAGTAATTTTCTAGTGGAGTCTTTAGGGTTTTCTTTGTAAAGGATCATGTCATCTGCAAACAGTGAGAGTTTTACTTCTTTTCCAATTTGGATTCCTTTTATTTCTTTTTCTGCTCTGATTGCTGTTGCCAAAACTTCCAAAACTACATAGAATAGTAGTGGTGAAAGTGGGCACCCTTGTCTTGTTCCTGACTTTAGGGGAAATGGTTTCAACTTTTCACTGTTGAGAATAATGTTTGCTATGGGTTTGTCATATATAGCTTTTATTATGTTGAGGTATGTTCCTTCTATACCTGCTTTCTGGAGAGTTTTTATCATAAATGCATGTTGAATTTTGTCAAAGGCTTTCTCTGCATCTATCGAGATAATCATATTGCTTTTATTTTTCAATTTGTTAATGTGGTATATTACACTGATTTGCCGATATTGAAGAATCCTACATCCCTGGGATAAAGCCCACTTGGTCATGGTTTATGATCTTTTTAATATGTTGTTGGATTCTGATTGCTAGAATTTTGTTAAGGATTTTTGCATCTATGTGCATCAGTGATATTGGCCTGTAGTTTTCTTTTTTTTGTGGCATCTTTGTCAGGTTTTGCTATTAAGGTGATGGTGGCCTCATAGAATGAGTTTGGAAGTTTACCTTCCTCTTCAATTTTGTGGAAGAGTTTGAGTAGGATAGGTATTAGCTCTTCTCTAAATTTTTGGTAGAATTCAACTGTGAAGCCATTTGTACCTGGGCTTTTGTTTGCTGGAAGATTTCTGATTACAGTTTCAATTTCTGTATTTGTGATGGGTCTGTTAATATTTTCTATTTCTTCCTGGTTCAGTTTTGGAAAGTTGTACTTTTCTAAGAATTTGTCCATTTCTTCTACGTTTTCCATTTTATTGGCACATAATTGCTGATAGTAGTCTCTTATGATCCTTGGTATTTCTGTGTCTTCTGTTGTGATCTCTCCATTTTCATTTCTAATTTTATTGATTTGATTTTTCTCCCTTTGTTTCTTGATGAGTCTGACTAATGGTTTGTCAATTTTATTTATCCTCTCAAAGAACCAGCTTTTGGCTTTGTTGATTTTTACTATGATCTCTTTTGTTTCTTTTGCATTTATTTCTGCCCTAATTTTTAAGATTTCTTTCCTTCTACTAACCCTGGGGTTCTTCATTTCTTCCTTTTCTAGTTGCTTTAGGTGTAGAGTTAGGTTATTTAATTGACTTTTTTCTTGTTTCTTGAGGTATGCCTTTATTGCCATGGACCTTCCCCTTAGCACTGCTTTTACAGTGTCCCACAGGTTTTGGGTTGTTGTGTTTTCATTTTCATTAGTTTCTATGTGTATTTTGATTTCTTTTTTGATTTCTTCTGTGATTTGTTGGTTATTCAGTAGCGTGTTGTTCAGCCTCCATATGTTGGAATTTTTAATAGTTTTCCTCCTGTAATTGAGAACTAATCTTACTGCATTGAAGTCAGAAAAGATGCTTGGAATGATTTCAATTTTTTTGAATTTACCAAGGCTAGATTTATGACCCAGGATGTGCGCTATCCTGGAGAAGGTTCCGTGTGCACTTGAGAAAAAGGTGAAATTCATTGTTTTGGGGTGAACTGTCTGATAGATATTAATTAGGTCTAACTTGTCTATTGTATCATTTAAAGTTTTTGTTTCCTTGTTAATTTTCTGTATAGTTGATCTATCCATAGGTGTGAGTGGGGTATTCAAGTCTCCCACTATAATTGTGTTATTGTTACTTCCCTTTCATACTTATTAGCATTTGTCTTACATATTGCAGTACTCCTATGTTGGGTACATATATATTTATAATTGTTATATCTTCTTCTTGGATTGCTCCTTTGTTCATTATGTAGTGATCTTCTTCCTCTTTTTTCATAGCCTTTGTTTTAAAGTCTATTTTATCTGATATGAGCATTGCTACTCCTGCTTTTTTTGGTCTCTATTTGTGTGGAATATCTTTTTCCAGCCCTTCACTTTCAGTGTGTATGTGTCCCCTGTTTTGAGGTGGGTCTCCTGTAGACAACATATATAGGGGTCTTGTTTTTGTATCCATTCAGCCAGTCTTTGTCTTTTGGTTGCGGCATTCAACAAATTTACATTTAAGGTAATTATTGATAAGTATGATCCCATTGCCATTTATTTTTTTGTTTTGGGTTCAAGTTTATACACCCTTTCTGTGTTTCCTGTCTAGAGAAGATCTTTAGCATTTGTTGGAGAGCTGGATTGGTGGTGCTGAATTCTCTCAGCTTTTGCTTGTCTGTAAAGCTTTTGATTTCTACTTCATATTTGAATTAGATCCTTGCTGCGTACAGTAATCTGGGCTGTAGGTTATTTTCTTTCATCACTTTAAATATGTCCTGCCATTCCTTCCTGGCCTGAAGAGTTTCTATTGAAAGATCAGGTGTTATCCTTATGGGAATCCCCTTGTGTGTTATTTGTTGTTTTTCCCTTGCTGCTTTTAATATTTGTTCTTTGTGTTTGATCTTTGTTAATTTGATCAATATGTTTCTTGAGGTGTTTTGCCTTGGGTTTATCCTGTTTGGGACCCTCTGGGTTTCTTGGAGTTGGGTGATTATTTCCTTCCCCATTTTCGGGAACTTTTCAACTATTATCTCCTCAAGTATTTTCTCATGGTCTTTCTGTTTGTCTTCTTGTTCTGGGACTCCTATGATTCGAGTGTTGGGGCGTTTATCATTGCCCTGGAGGTCTCTGAGATTGTCCTCATTTCTTTTAATTCGTTTTTATTTTTTCCTGATTCATTTATTTCTACTATTCTATCTTCTACTTCACTAATTCTATTTTTTGCCTCAGTTATTCTGCTATTTGTTCCCTCCAGAGTGTTTTTGATCTCATTTATTTCATTATTCATTACATATTGACTCTTTTTTATTTCTTCTAGGTCCTTGTTAAACCTTTCTTGCATCTTCTCAATCCTTGTCTCCAGGCTGTTTATCTGTGATCCCATTTTGATTTCAAGATTTTGGATCATTTTCACTATCATTATTCGGAATTCTTTATCAGGTAGATTCCCTATCTCTTCCTCTTTTGTTTGGTTTGGTGGGCATTTATCCTGTTCCTTTACCTGCTGTGTATTCCTCTGTCTCTTCATCCTGTTTATATTGCTGTGTTTGGGATGCCCTTTCTGCATTCTGGCAGCCCTTTCTGTATTCTGGTAGTTTGTGGAATTCTCTTTATTGTGGAGTGTCCTCACTGTGGACGGGGTTGTATGGGTGGCTTGTCAAGGTTTCCTGGTTAGGGAAGCTTGTGTTGGTGTTCTAGTGGGTGGAGCTGGATTTATTCTCTCTGGAGTACAATTAAGTGTCCAGTAATGAGTTATAAAATGTCAATGGGTTTGTAATGACTTTGGGAAGCCTGTATATTGAAGCTCAGGGCTGTGTTCCTGTGTTACTGGAGAGTTTGCATGGTATTTCTTGCTCTGGAACTTGTTGGCCCTTGGGTGGTGCTTGGTTTCAGTGTAGGTATGGAGGTCTGGAAGAAATACAAGCTTGAATCAAGATTGCCGGGAGAAATCTCAATAACCTCAGATATGCAGATGACACCACCCTTATGGCAGAAAGTGAAGAGGAACTCAAAAGCCTCTTGATGAAAGTGAAAGTGGAGAGTGAAAAAGTTGGCTTAAAGCTCAACATTCAGAAAACGAAGATCATGGCATCCGGTCCCAACATTTCATGGGAAATAGATGGGTAAACAGTGGAAACAGTGTCAGACTTTATTTTTCTGGGCTCCAAAATCACTGCAGATGGTGACTGCAGCCATGAAATTAAGACTCTTACTCCTTGGAAGGAAAGCTATGACCAACCTGGATAGCATATTCAAAAGCAGAGACATTACTTTGCCAACAAAGGTTCGTCTAGTCAAGGCTATGGTTTTTCCTGTGGTCATGTGTGGATGTGAGAGTTGGACTGTGAAGAAGGCTGAGTGCCGAAGTATTGATGATTTTGAACTGTGGTGTTGCAGAAGACTTTTGAGAGTCCCTTGGACTGCAAGGAGATCAAACCAGTCCATTCTGAAGGAGATCAGCCCTGGGATTTCTTTGGAAGGAATGATGCTAAAGCTGAAACTCCAGTCCTTTGGCCACCTCATGCGAAGAGTTGACTCATTGGCAAAGACTCTGATGCTGGGAGGGATTGGGAGCAGGAGGAGAAGGGGACGACAGAGGATGAGATGGCTGGGTGGCATCACTGACTCGGTGGACGTGAGTCTCAGTGAACTCTGGGAGTTAGTGATGGACAAGGAGGCCTGGCATTCTGCGATTCATGGGGTTGCAAAGAGTCAGACACGACTGAGCGACTGATCTGATCTGATCTGATGGAGGCATTTGATGAACTCCTGTTGATTAATGTTCCCTGGAGTCAGGAGTTTTCTGGTGTTCTCATGATTTGGACTTAAGCCTCCTGCTTCTGGTTTTCAGTCTTATTTTTAAAGTAGCATCAAGACTTCTCCATCTATACAGCACCAGTGATAAGACATCTAGGTTAAAGAAGAAAAGTTTCTCCACAGTAGGGGACTCCCAGAAAGGTTCACAGAGTTACATGGAGATAAGAGAAGAGGGAGGGGGGAGATAGAGGTGACCCAAATGACATGAGGTGGAATCAAAAGAGAAGAGAGCAAGCTTGCCAGTAATCACTCCCTGTGTGCATTCCACAGTCTGGGCCACTCAGAGATGTTCACGGAGTTATACAGAGAAGAGAAGAGGGAGGAAGGAGGCAGAGGTGGCCAGGAGGATAAAGCAGGAGGAATCAAAGGGAGAAAACAGATCCAGCCAGTAATCTGCTCCCTAAGTGTTCTCCACTGTCTGGGTCACAGAAAGAGATTCACAGAGTACAGTAGAGAAGAGAAGGTGGATGGAGGAGATAGAGGAGACCTGGTGGAGAAAAAGGAGAGTCCAAAGAGGGAGAGAGCAGTCAAGCCAGTAATCTCGCTCCTAAGTAAAAATGGGTACTGAAGATTGGGTTCTTAAAGGTACAAAATTGAAACAAATATCAAAAGCAAAGATTAAAAATCAAGAGTAGAGGTTGAATTTTGAAAAATACAATATTAAAGAAAAGAAAAAAAGAAAAGAAAAAACCAAACAAAGTCACAAAATTACTTTATATATATATATATATATTTATATATTTATATATATATATATATATGAAGTCTGCTTTAAAAATAGGGTCTTTTTTTTGCAAAGTAATAATAGGTTATAAAATGAAAATTAAAGGAGTAATAGAGGACTTAAAAATTTTAAAAATTTAAAAAATGATAGTAAAAGTAGTAAAAATATATCTAGGACTTTCTCTGGTGTTGTGGGTAGTGTGGGGTCAGTTCATTTTCAGCTGGTTCCTTGGTCCGGCTTATATTTCTCAAGATCTATAGGCCCCTTCCTATGTAGTCAGTACTAACACCAGGATTTTAATCTATTGCACCTGTCACTTCCAAGGCAGTTCCCTCTGTTTTAGCTTCTTCTGTTTGCTGGTCTCTTCAGTGTCTGATTTTCACCCTGACTGAAGGGGATGGTGGTGGACACTTTTTTAGGCTCACTTGTTCAGTCGTGCTGTGGGGAGGGAGGGATGCTGCAAACAAATAACAGTGGCATGTGCTTGCAGTGTCTCAGCCACACTGGGCCTGCCCCTGTTCACGGCACGTGTGCCCTCCCTGGCCCCACTGCTAAGGCTCTAGGTTGTTCCGCCAGGGACTGTCGGAGGTTGGCCTGGGCTGCATGCATATCCCGGGTCTAAGCTGATCAGGTTCAGGCACTCGGGTAGTCCTCAGAGGCGCAGACTCGGTTGGGCCTGTGTTTTGTGCCCTTCGCAGGTCCGAGCAGCTCAGGTGATATGGTGTTTGGAGAGCGCAGTTGCTGCAACTTATCGCCTCCCTTGTCCCTGCCATTTGGTTTTCTGGGTGTACAACTGGCAAGCCTTCTCAGGCGGAAGTTGACCATCCAGAACCCCAAGAAGTCTTAGTTAGCAATGAAGCCTGCTTGCAGTTTGGTAGATAATGCCTCTCTGGGGCTGAGATTGCCCCTTTTGAATCTGGCTGCCTGTCGCCAGAGGGGGATGGTCTGCAGCTGGCTATCTCTGCTCAGTCCTTTGTTCTGTGAGCAGGCCTGGCGGTTTCTTAGGTTAGGGCTTTTCTCGTAGTAGCTATCCCACAGTCTGGTTTGTTAGCCCAAGTTAGTTCCCTCAGATTGCCCTCGGGGCATTCAGGCCTGGTCCTTACTCTAAGCAATTCAGCCCACGCCTCCCTGCCCAGCCCCTGCTTGCTAGTGGCGGATGCAGGCGTCTGCGCTGCTTCTCCACTGGGGGAGTTACTGTTGGGCACATAATCTGTGAGTTTTAATTGTTTATTTACTTTTCTCCCAGTTATGTTGCCCTCTGTGATTCCAAGGCTCACCACAAACTTGGCAGTGAGAGTGTTTCCTGATGTTTGGAACTTCTCTCTTTTTAAGACTCCCTTCCCCTATGGAGCTCTGTCCCTACCTCTTTTGTCTCCCTTTTTGTCTTTTATATTTTTTCCTACCTCCTTTCAAAGACAATGGGCTGCTTTTCTGGGTGCCTGATGTCCTCTGCCAGCATTCAGAAGTTGTTTTGTGGAATTTACTCAGCGTTCAAATGTTCTTTTGATGAATTTGTTGTGGAGAAAGTCTCCCCATCCTATTCCTCTGCCATCTTAGGACCGCCCCCCTTTTTATTAACTTTTAATATTTAGTTAGTTCAGTTGCTCAGTTGTGTCTGACTCTTTGAGACCCCATGAATCAGAGCAAGTTAGGCCTCCCTGTCCATCACCAATTCCCGGGGTTTACTCAAACTCAAGTCCATCAATTTGGTGATGTAATACAGCCATCTCAACCTCTGTTGTTCCCTTCTCCTCCTGCCCCAAATCCCTCCCAGCATCAGGGTCTTTTCCAATGAGTCAACTCTTTGCATGAGGTGGCCAAAGTATTGGAGTTTCAGCTTCAGCATCAGTCCTTCCACTGAACACCCAGGACTGATCTCCTTTAGGATGGACTGGTTGGATCTCTTTGCAGTCCAAGGGACTCTCAAGAGTCTTCTCCAACACCACAATCCAAAAGCATAAGTACTTCAGCGCTCAGCTTTCTTCATAGTCCAACTCCCACATCCATATATGACCACTGGAAAAACAATAGCCTTGACTAGATGGACCTTTGTTGGCAAATTAATGGCTCTGCCTTTTAATATGCTATCTAGATTGGTCATAACTTTGCTTCCAAGGAGTAAGCGTCTTTTAATTTAATGGCTGAAATCACCATTTGCAGTGATTTTGGGGCCCAGAAAAATAAAGTCAGCCAGTTTCCACTGTTTCCTCATGGATTTGCCATGAAGTGTTGGGACCGGATGCCATGATCTTAGTTTTCTGAATGTTGAGCTTTAAGCCAACTTTTTCACTCTCCTCTTTCATATTCATCAAGAGGCTCTTTAGTTCCTCTTCACTTTCTGCCTTAAGTGTGGTGTCATCTGCATATCTGAGGTTATTGATATATCTCCTGGCAATCTTAATTCCAGCTTGTGCTTCCTCCAGCACAGCGTTTCTCATGATATACCCTGCATATAAGTTAAATAAGCAGGGTGACAATATACAGCCTTGACGTACTCCTTTTCCTATTTGGAACCAGTCTATTGTTCATGTCCAGTTCTAACTGTTGCTTCCTGGCCTGCATATAGGTTTCTCAAGAGGCAGGTCAGGTGGTCTTTCCAGAAGAAGAAAGGTCAGAACTTTCCACAGTTTATTGTGATCCACACAGTCAAAGGCTTTGGCATAGTCAATAAAGCAGAAATAGATGTTTTTCTGGAACTCTCTTGCTTTTTCCATGATCCAGCAGATGCTGGCAATTTGATCTCTGGTTCCTCTGCCTTTTCTAAAACCAGCTTGAACATCTGGAAGTTCTCAGTCATGTATTGCTGAAGCCTGGCTTGGAGAATTTTGAGCATTACTTTACTAGCGTGTGAGATGAGTACAATTGTGTGGTAGTTTGAGCATTCTTTGGCATTGCCTTTCTTTGGGATTGGGAGGAAAACTGACCTTTTCCAGTCCTGTGGCCACTGCTGAGTTTTCCAAATTTTTGGCATATTAAGTGCAGCACTTTCACAGTCTCATCTTTCAGGATTTGAAATACCTCAACTGGTATTCCATCACCTCCACTAGCTTTGTTCATAGTGATGCTTCCTAAGGCCCACTTGACTTCACATTCCAGGATGTCTGGCTCTAGGTCAGTGATCACACCATCGTGATTATCTGGGTCATGAAGATCTTGTTTGTACAGTTCTTCTGTGTATTCTTGCCACCTCTTCTTAATATCTTCTGCTTCTGTTAGGTCCATACCATTTATGTCCTTTATTGAGCCCATCTTTGCATGAAATATTCCTTTGGTATCTCTAATTATCTTGAAGATAATTAGTCTTTCCCATTCTATTGTTTTCCTCTATGTCGTTGCATTGATCAATGAGAAAGGCTTTCTTATCTCTCCTTGCTATTCTTTGGAACTTGGCATTCATATGGGTATATCTTTCCTTTTCTCCTTTTCTTTTCACTTCCCTTCTTTTCACAGCTATTTGTAACGCCTCCTGAGACAGCCATTTTGTTTTTTTGCATTTCTTTTTCTTGGGGATGGTGTTGATCCCTGTCTACTGTAAAATTTCATGAACCTCCATCCATAGTTGATCAGGCACTCTATCTATCAGATCTAGTCCTTTAAATCTATTTCCCACTTCTACTGTATAGTCATAAGGGATTTGATTTAGGTCATACTTGAATGGTCTAGTGTTTTCTCCACTTTGTTCAATTTCAGTCTGTATTTGGCAATAGGAGATCATAATCTGAGCCACAGTCAGCTCCGGTCTTGTTTTTACTGACTGTATAGAGCTTCTTCATCTTCGGATGCAAAGAATATAATCAATCTGATTTCGTTGTTGACCGTCTGGTGATGTCCATGTATAGAGTCTTCTCTTGTGTTGTTGGAAGAGGGTGTTTGCTATGACCAGTGCATTCTCTTGGCAGAACTCTATCAGCCTTTGCCTTGCTTCATTCTGTACTCCAAGGCCTAATTTGCCTGTTACTCCAGGTGTTTCTTGACTTCCTACTTCTGCATTCTTGTCCCCTATAATGAAAGATCAGATCAGATCAGTCGCTCAGTCGTTTCCGACTCTTTGCGACCCCATGAATCGCAGCACGCCAGGCCTCCCTGTCCATCACCAACTCCCAGAGTTCACTCAGACTCACGTCCATTGAGTCAGTGATGCCATCCAGCCATCTCATCCTCTGTCGTCCCTTTCTCCTCTTCCCCCCAATCCCTCCCAGCATCAGAGTCTTTTCCAATGAGTCAACTCTTTGCATGAGATGGCCAAAGTACTGGAGTTTCAGCTTTAGCATCATTCCTTCCAAAGAAATCCCAGGGCTGATCTCTTTCAGAATGGACTGGTTGGATCTCCTTGAAGTCCAAGGGAGTCTCAAGAGTCTTCTCCAACACCACAGTTCAAAAGCATCAATTTTTCGTCGCTCAGCCTTCTTCACAGTCCAACTCTCACATCCATACATGACCACAGGAAAAACCATAGCCTTGACTAGACAAACCTTTGTAGGCAAAGTAATGTTTCTGCTTTTGAATATGCTATCCAGGTTGGTCATAACTTTCCTTCCAAGGAGTAAGCGTCTTTTAATTTGATGACTGCAGTCACCATCTGCAGTGATTTTGGAGCCCAGAAAAATAAAGTCTGACACTGTTTCCACTGTTTCCCCATCTATTTCACATGAAGTGATGGCACCGTATGCCATGATCTTCGTTTTCTGAATGTTGAGCTTTAAGCCAACTTTTTCACTCTCCACTTTCACTTTCATCAAGAGGCTTTTGAGTTCCTCTTCACTTTCTGCCATAAGGGTGGTGTCATCTGCATATCTGAGGGTATTGATATTTCTCTGAGCAATCTTGATTCCAGCTTGTGCTTCTTCCAGCCCAGCATTTCTTATGATGTAGTCTGCATATAAGTTAAATAAACAGAGTGACAATATACAGCCTTGACGTATTCCTTTTCCTATTTGGAACCAGTCTGTTGTTCCGTGTCCAGTTCTAACTGTTGCTTCCTGACCTGCATACAAATTTCTCAAGAGGCAGATCACGTGGTCTGCTATTCCCATCTCTTTCAGAACTTTCCACAGTTTATTGTGATCCACACAGTCCAAGGCTTTGGCATAGTCAAAGCAGAAATAAAGCAGAAGTCAATAAAGCAGAACTATAATGAAAAGGACATCTTTTTTGGGTGTTAGTTCTAAAAGGTCTTGTAGGTCATCATAAAACTGTTCAACTTCAGCTTCCACAGCGTTTCTGGGTAAAAGAGTATTTAGTAATTTGAAATTTTAACTTTACAAAAATCTATCCTTTCCCCAACTAATTTTAGAAAGCAAGTTTAAGAAGTTGGACCTGGATTGTTGTGGGTCAAATTTAAAGAAACCTGCCATTTCTTTTCTCTCTCTCTCTCTCTCTCGTTTTTTCTTCAATTTTCCTTCCCTGATAGCTCAGATGTTAAAAAAATCTGCCTGCAGATTACAGTCCATGGGGTCACAAAGAGTAGGACAGGACTGAGTGACTAACACACAACACTTTCATAGTTGATTTACAATGTATCAAATGTATAGTGGAGTGATTCAGTTATGTCTACATATATAAAATATGTACATGTATGTATCTTTTTAAGATTCTTTTCCATTATATGTTTTTAGAAGTTATTGAATATAGATCCCTGTGCTATATAGAGTAGGTCCTTTCTGTTTACCTATTTTATGTACAGTACTTTGTATCTGTTAATGTCAGATTCCCAATTTATTCCTTCCTTCCCTTTTCCCTTTGGGAACCATAAATTTGTTTCCGATGTTTGTTAGTCTGTCCTGTTTTTTAAATAAATTCATTTGTGTCATATTTTAGATTCCACATGTAAGTGGTACCATAAAGTATTCATTTTTCTCTGTATGATTTACTTCACTAAGTTCACTTAGTTCATCTATGTTGCTGCAAATGGCATTATGTCATTGTTCTTTATGGTTGGGTAATATTCCATTTTGTGTATGCACTGCATCTTCTTTATCCATTCATTTGTCAGTGAACAATTAGGTTGTTTCTATGCCTTGGCTTTTGTAAATAGTGTCACATATCTTTTAGAGTTATTGGATTTCCCGGATATATGCCCAGGAATGGGATATGGTAGTTTTATTCCTAGTTTTTAAAGAAATATCCATATTGTTTTCCAAAGTGGCTATATTAATTTACATTCCCACCAACAGTGTAAGAGGTTTCCCTTTTCATCACACCCTCTCCAGCATTTATTATTTATAGACTTTTTAATGATGACCATTTGACAGGTGTGACATAATAGATTACTGTAGTTTTTATCTACATTTGTATAATAATTAGTGATGTAGAGCATCTTTTCATGTGCTTGTTGACCAATATATGTCTTCTTTGGAGAAAAGTCTATTTAGGTCAGCTGCCCATTTTTTGATTAGGCTGTTTTTTTCTTTATACTGAGATGTATAAACTATATAATATAATTAGGTATAATTAATTTATATTCTGGAAATTAATTTTTCATAAATCTCATCATTTGCAAATATTTTGTCCTATTCAGTAGGTTGTGTTTACATTTTGTTGATGATTTCCTTTACTGTGAAAAAGCCTTTAATTAGATTCCATTTGTTTATTTTTGCTTTTGTTTCCATTACTCTAGGAGATGGATCTAAAGTATATTGATAAATTTATATCAAAGAGTGTTCTGCCTGAGGTATCCTCTAAGAGTTTTATGTTAGCAATATTGATCCTTCCAATTCAAGAATACAGTATATCTTTTTGTCTGTGTGGTTTTCAGTTTCTTTATCAGTGTCTTATAGGTTTTGCCTCCTTAGGTAGATTTATTCCCAGGTTTTTGGATATTGTTTTGATCCTATGGTATACAGAATTGTTTCCTTAATTTTTCTTTCTGATACTTTGTTATTAGTGTATAGAAATGCAGCAGGTTTCTGTATCTTAATTTTGTATCCTGGAACTTTACCAAATTCATTGATTGGCTCTAATAGTTTCCTAGTGGCATCATTATGATTTTTGTTGTTATCTGCAAATGATTAACAGTTTTACTTCTTCCTTTCCAATTTGGGTTCCTTATTTTTTCTTTTTCTTTCCTGATTGCTTGGCTAGGCCTTCTAAAACTGTGTTGAATAAGAGTAGTGAGAGTGAACATCCTTGTCTTGTTCCTAATCTTAGAGAAAATGCTTTCAATTTCACCATTGAATATGATATTAGATGTGGGTTTGTTATATATGGCCTTTATTATGTTGAGGTGTGTACCTTCTATGCCCACTTTCTGGGGAGTTTTTCTTTTTTTTTAAATCATGAATGGATGTTTAGTTTTATCAAAAGCTTTCCCTACATGTATTGAGATGATCATATGGTTTTTATTATTTAATTTGTTAATATGATGTATCATATTGATTTATGGCTATTGAAAAATGCCTGAGATAAATCCCACTTGATTATGTTGTATAATCTTTTTAATTGATTATTGGAGCTAATTTGCTAGCAATTTTTTTTCTTTTTGAATTAGTGTTTTTGTTTTCTTTAAAAAAAAAAAACAAAAACCTATTCTGTATTGAGGTATAGCTGATTAACAATGTGATAGTTTCAGCTAAACATTATCTGCTAGAATTTTGTTGAGGATTTTTGCATCTATGTTTATGAGTGATATTTGGAGAAGGCAATGGCAACCCACTCCAGTACTCTTGCCTGGAAAATCCCATGGATGGAGGAGCCTGGTGGGCCGCCGTCCATGGGGTCGCTAAGAGTCGGACAAGACTCAGCTACTTCACTTTCACTTTTCCCTTTTCACTTTCATGCATTGGAAAAGGAAATGGCAACCCACTCCAGTGTTCTTGCCTGGAGAATCTCAGGGATGGGGGAGCCTGGTGGGCTGCCGTCTATGAGGTCACACAGAGTCGGAGACAACTGAAGTGACTTAGCATAGCATTATGAGTGATATTGGCTTGTAATTTTCTTTTTTTGTGATATCTTTGTCTAGTTTTAGTATCAGGGTGATGGTGGCCTCATAGAACAAATTCAGAATTGTTTTTTACTTTGCAGTTTTTTTCTGGACTAGTTTCAGAAAGATGGGTGTTTATTCATCTTTAAATATTTGTTAGAATTTGCCTGTGAAGAAGCTGATCCTGGACTTTTGTTTGTAGGAGTTTTAAAATTACTGATTCACCGTCAGTACTGGTAATTAGTCTGTTCATATTTTCTATTTCTTTCTGGTTCCGTTTTGGGAAATTGTACCTATCTAAGATTTTATCTACTTTATTGATGTATAGTTGTTTGTAGTAGTTTTAGGATCCTTTGTATTTCTGTGGCATCAGTTACAATTTCTCCTTTTTCATTTCTGATTAATTTGAGCTTTTTTTCTTGTTGAGTCTGGCCAAAGTCTTGCCAATTTTGTTTGAGTCTTACCAGTTTTGAGTCTTGAGTCTTACCAATTTTTAAAAAAAATTTTTTTAATTTTATTTTATTTTTAAACTTTACAATATTGTGTTAGTTTTGCCAAATATCGAAATGAATCCACCACAGGTATACATGTGTTCCCCATCCTGAACCCTCCTCCCTCCTCCCTCCCCATACCATCCCTCTGGGTCGTCCCAGTGCACCAGCCCCAAGCATCCAGTATCATGTATCGAACCTGGACTGGTGACTCGTTTCATACATATTATACATGCTTCAATGCCATTCTCCCAAATCTTCCCACCCTCAGAGTTTTACCAATTTTGTTTATCTTAAAAATAAACACCAGCTTTTGGTTTCATTGATCTTTTCTATTTCTTTTTAATCTTGATTTCATTCATTTCTGCTTTGATATTTGTGATTTCTTTGCTTCTAATAAGAAAGAGTTATCATTTGGGTTTTGTTTGTTCTTCTTTGTCTAGTTGCTTTAGGTGTAAGTTTAGTTTATTTATTTGAGATGTTTCCTGTTTCCTGAGGTAAGGTTGTATCACTATAAACTTCCCTCTTAGAACTGCTTTTGCTATGTCCCAGAAGTTTGTATTGTCATTTTTGGCTATGGTTTGTTTTTGTTTATATTAGTATTTGTCTCCAGTTATTTTTTTATTTCCTCCTTGATTTCTTCAATGATCCATTGTTAGTTTAGTAGCATATTGTTTACCTTCCACTTGTTTGTGGTTTTTAATAATTTTATTTTTCTTGTAGTTGATTTCTAATCTCATAATGTTATGGTCAGAAAAGATGGTTGGTATGATTTCAGTTTTCTTAAATTTACTAAGGCTTGCTTTGTGGCTCAACAAGTGATCAATCCTAGAGAATATTTCATGTGCACTTGAGAAGAATGTGCATTCTGTTGCTTTTGGATGGAATACTCGGTAAATACAATTTACATTGGTTTAATGCATTATTTAAGGCCTGTGTTTCCTTATTGATTTTCTGTCTGGATGATCTATTTGTCCATTGATGTAAGTGGGGTGTTAAAGTCCCCTACTGCTATTGTGTTACTGTCAATTTCTTCCTTCATGACTGTTAATATTTTCCTTATATATTGAGGTGTTTTTATGTTGGGTGCATATATATTTATAATTGTTAGATCTTAGATTGATCTCTTGATCATTATGTAATCTCCTTTTTTGTCTCTTGTAAGTGTCTTTATTTTAAAACCTATTTTGTTCTGATATAAGTATTACTATTCCTGCTTTCTTTTGATTTCTATTTATGTGAAGTGGCTGGATGGCATCACTGACTCAATGGACATGAGTCTCAGTGAACTCCGGGAGTTGGTGATGGACAGGGAGGCCTGGTGTGCTGCGATTCATGGGGTCGCAAAGAGTCGGACATGATTGAGTGACTGATCTGATCTGATCTGATCTTTAACTATCCCCTCACTTTCATCTGGTATGTGTCTCTAGATCTGAAGTGAGTTTTTTATAGTCAGCATATATATAGGTATTGTTTTGTATCCAGCAAGCCAGTCTTTGTCTTTGGTTGAAGGATTTAGTCTGCTTACATTTAAAGTAATTATCAATATGTATATTCTTATTGCTATTTTGTTTATTATTTGGAGTTTGCTTTTGTAGGTCTTCCCCCCCCCCCCCGCCCCCTTTCTTCTTTTGTTCTCTTCTGTTGTGAGTTTATGACTATCGTTACCATTATGTTTGGATTCCTTTTCCTTTTTTGTGGACATATCTATTACAGACTTTTGGTTTGTAGTTACTATATATAGTACTATATGTTTTCCTTTACTGGTGAGATTTTTCATTCGGTAATTTTCTTGTTTCTAGTTGTGATCTTCTTTTGCCTAGAGAAGTTCCTTTGACATTTATTGTAAAGCTGGTTTGTTGGTACTGAATTCTTTTATCTTTTGCTTGTCTATAAAGCTTTTGATTTCTCCATCAATTTTGAATGAGAGCCTTGTTGGGTGAAGTATTCTTGATTGTAGGTTTTCCCTTTCATCACTCTAAAGATACTGTGCCACTCCCTTCTTGCTACAGGATTTCTGATGAAAAATCAGCTGATAGCCTATGGGAATTCCCTTATATGTTATTTGTTGCTTTTAATAATCTCTCTTTATCTTTTTGTTGTTTTGATTACAATGTGTCTTGGAATGTTCCTCTTTGGGTTAATCCTGTATGGGACTCTCTGGGCTTCCTGGGTTTGGGTAACTATTTCCTTTCTCAGGTTAGGGAGATTTTCACTTATCTCTTCAAATATTTTCTTGGGCTGTGTTTCTTTCTCTTCTCCTCTGACATTCCTATGATGCAAATACTAATGTTGTATTGGCCTGTCAGTGACCAGAGCCAGGGCCTAGCTGATCCCAAGGTAGGATCTGTTTTACATTGTTGGGATTGTAGTTTTCTTGCTTCTAGTGTCTGTTCCCTGGTGGATGAGGATGCTTTAGAGGCTTGTGCAGGTTTCCAGGTAAGGAGGGCCATGTCTGACTACTGGTGGTTGGAATTGGGTCTTGGCCCTCTGAGGGCTGGGCCATGTTTAGACACATGTCCAGAGGTGGCTGTGAGCTCTCTAGTCTTTAGGCAGCCTATCTTCTGATGGGTGGGCCCATGTCCTGTCCAGTTAGTTGTTTGGCCTATGGTGTCCCTACACTGGTGTCTATAGGCTGTTCAGTGGGACCAAGTCTTGGCTCTAATGTTCTAAGATTTCAGCCTGCCAGGAGTGTTCATGTGGCTGAATGTTCCCTACTTCTTCCACAAGTATCTATACCCATAGGGTGAGCTACAGCCACCCTCCATCTCTCTAGAAGACTCTCGAAAACCAGCAGGTACATCTGCCCCAGGCTTCTATTAAATTATTGCTTTTGCCCTGAGTCCTGGTGCATGTGAGATTTTTGTGTATGCCCTGTAAGAGTGAAGTGTCTATTTCTTCCAGCCCTTTTGGAACTCCTGTAGTTAAATCCCACTGGCATTCAAAACCAAATGTTCTGGGGGCTTGTCTTTCCAGTGCCAGAACCCTGGGCAGTGGAGCCTGATGTTGGGCTCAGGTTTCACTCCCCTGGGAGAACCTCTGCAGTATAATTATTTTCCAGTTTTAGGTTGCCCGCCTCGGAGCATATGGGATTTGATTATATCGTGAGTCTGTCCCTCCTCCCATCTTGATGTGGTTCCTTCTTTGTCTTTAGTTTATAGAAGATATTTCCTGGTAAGTACTGGTCTTTTTCACTGATGGTTGTTCTTCAGATAGTTGTGATTTTGGTGTGCTCTTGAAGTGAGGTGGGATGAAGGGTTTTCTACTCCACCATTTTGGCTGATCTCTCTGCTCAGTTTGGATGTGTTTGGAGTTTAAGATGTTCTGTAGGACAGCCACATGCCCAAGAAAGAGATTAGGAGTGGAGATATGATTTGGGATGCATAAGCAAATAGGAAATCATAATAATAAAAGTGAGCGAAGTTTAGAAAGAGCACCAGGAAAAGGAGAAATGGTCAATGGAACTATCCTTAGAAAGAAATGAGGCAGTAAGGGATATTGCAGGAAGTTGTGCTACATAGTAGGGTTTCCTTGCCTCCTTTCTGTGCAGAGTGGAAATTCCAGGATGACTGTAGGGAAGCCCTTGACGTTAGCACCCACCCCATAATGAAATGTTATTGCATCACCCTGAGCAAGGTTGGACCTTGTCTCTTATATCACTGGAAGCTTGGTTTACAAAGGGATTTGGACATTTCTCTTAGCTGCAGAAACCTTTCTTCAAAGGCCATTACTATGTGAACATCCAGATATATGTAAGGGACTCTGTTTGAGGAGGATGGGCAGCAAGGGAGACATCCAGATGGTGTGCCTGGAACTGGGCAAACTTGGCCATTACTCCCTCTTTTGCATCATTCTCTGAGGCACCTCTGTTGCCTGTCATATGTTTCACAGGACAAAGTTTGGAAATTACTATCCCTGATGATCTTTCATGTCCCTTAAAGCCCTAAAATCTCAAGGGATAATATGAATAATATCTTGCATGCATGTGTTTCTTTACAGTTTAGGAAGAAACTGACTAAGCATGATGTTTTATCCTGTGAATGTTATCTCACCTTTAAAAATAAGGTATTTACCTCTCAGTGGAGTTTGGATGAGTTGCCTAAATGCTTATTGCTACAGTGCATTAGAGGAGGCCCAGAACCTTGTGTTTTTCCACTGATGGTTTCCTAATTCCTGTTCTATTATGTTGGTGCATTTTATTTATTTATTTATTTTTATGTTGGTGCATTTTAATAGTGAGTTTTAAATCATTTTAAATTTAAGTTTAAATAGTGATATTTAAATCATTATAACTAGGCTCAAACACATCTTTAATTAATTAAAGTAGGAACCATTTCAATCAACACATTTTTGCCAACAAGAAAAAATTTTTATTCCTGTAGGAAAAAAAAAAAATCTGTGCTTTGGAATTTGATGAATTATTGGAAAGTACTTTTTGCATCCTGCTGGTTGTGGAATCATATCCTCTGCAAAGAGTTGTTGAGATTCTTGAAGTGGTAGTTTGTTGGTGAGAGGTCAAGTGAATAAGGTGAATGAGGCAAATCTTTGTAGATAGGGAAAAAGATGGCGAGAAATAGGTAGACATGGAGTACATGTCTCTCTATGGAAATGTCAGGAATACACCTTCAGACACCACTGCTTGGAGAACACCAGCTAAGAGCCAACAGGAGTACCTGACCACTGGAAAAGAATATATAGAACCACATAAAACTGAATAGGATGAAGGAATTAGGGGGAAAAACAGGAGTGTTAGTAGGACTGGACCTACCCTTGGTGGGTGAGGGAATTGAAGCAGGGGTCAAATCCCCACATTGGGACAGTAGTCTGGGTCAGAAGAAAAACATTTAAGGCTGAGAGTGAAACAGCTGATTTGTGGCAGCCTAAATGGAATGAGAATTAGACAGTACATATTGTAACCATATGTACCCCAGAGAGGGATTCAGATCCCCTAGAAGATGCAGCAACTGGGAGCTGGAGCGTAGGGATTATGGAGCAATCCCAGGGTGAGCGCTGCTGTTGACTGTGGAGAGATGGAGTGAGGGGACATGAAGGAGGAGATTGTGGTGAGAAATGTCTGTGGAAGAAAGCCAGGCAGGCATGGAAACAAGGCGATACTGCTGAGACATGTGTAGGGGGTGGAGCCATTACGGTAGCTTTTCCTGCCACACAGGCAGCATCAGCAACAGAACAAAAGAGAGGCTGGCCTATCAAATGGCTGACGCACTGAACTACAGAGTAGGACCCCACCCAGGGTGCTCCTTTAAGTGACTGGTTCACCAGACTACAGAGTAGAACCCCATCCAAGGTGCCACTTTAACTGCCTGATGCATGGATCTACAGAGTAGGACCCCAGTCTGGGGGGCTCCTCTATGTGCCTGATCTCCTGAACAACAGAGAAGGACCCCAGGCAAGGGAGCCCTCTAAGTGCCTGAATGGGCAGAATTATGGAGATAGAACTAGCCAAAGAGGTCTTCTGATCACCAGCTACAAGAGGCTTGAAAAAAGATGCTGATAGGGCCATAACTCCTGTGGCAGAGACAGTCCATGTCCCTGCACAATTAGCGTCACCAGGTACCCACAGCCCAAGCAGCTGCACCACCTTAATGCTCAACTCTCACTGGGGCAGAGCTGCCACAGGCAAAAAAAGTCTTGAGTCTATGCACGTAGGGTCATTTAAGTCGTGTTGGACTCTGTAACCCTGTGGACTGTGGCCTGTGAGGTTTCTCTGTCAGAAGGGTTCTCCAGGCTAGAATACTGGAGTGTATTGGCCAATACTGGTTGCCATACCCTTCTACAGCAGTATATTTCCTGCTGCCCTAGCCACCAACTCCCCTGAGTACCTGGTGCTGCCAGAACCCCCGTGATCCAAGCAGCTGCAACATCTCCACATGTGGCCCTCACTGGGGCAGACCCAAGTCCTCCAGGGCAGCCTCAGGAGCAAACCCCTGGGGATGACCCACATGCAGAGGTGGAAATAAAACCACAATTGAAACCCGGGGACAGTGTGGCTAAGGAAGAAGACACAAAACCTTCCCACCAGCTATACAAGCTGCAGATTAAACCCATATGATGAACTAGGCAGACTCTGTGTCTATATAAAAGGACACTGAGAGCTCCACAAAAGAAAACACACTAGTTCTGATAGCTGTGTACATTGGAGGCAAGAACACACAGGAATAGGACCAGATTAGAGTCTGAGCTACCCCCACAGCAGGTCCAGAGACCAGCACAGTGTTGGAGGGCATCCTAGGGAGGTAAGGTTGACTATGACTCCCAGCGAGGGAAAGGATGCTGACAGCAGAGACTCAAGAAAAACATTTATTATTCTTATCTTTGACTTGTTCTGTAGTTTATTTTGGATTCCGCCCCCCCGCCTTGTAGTTGTTGATTTTATTAGCACTGTGAAATCTAATTAAGCTTTTGAGGGTTTCTTTTTTAAATTTTCCTTCAATCACACTTTTTATTGCTGTTACAAAACTCTGCCTGTATGTTGGCCTTTTTAAGTTCTGTGGAGTTTTCATTTTTTTTCTTCTACTTTTTATCCCCTCTCTTTTTAATTTTAATTTTTAAACTTTTAAAATCTATTATTATTTTTCTACATTTATTCCTTTTTTTGTTTTTCCTACTCTTATTTCCCCCATGCAATTGATCTTTAATATATATAAATCTTCTTTATATACCTTTATTTAACTCTGTATTTCTATTCTTTCTTCTTTCTTTTTCTCACCGTATATCTTAGTTTTGCTTTCACTGCTTTATTCCCCATTTGACACCTTGCTGTAGTTTGTTTTCCAATTTGTGCTTTAGTTAGTTTTGTTCTTAACTGGCGTATATCATATTTTGTTTCCTTTGTTTGCTGAGTTGATATACTGTACTTTATGTTTGTTGGTCTGTTTTGATTTTGCTTATGGATGTATATGTATATGTGTATATTTCATTATTTTAATTATTATTTACCTGATTTTGTAACTTCCATTTGTCTAGCATTCATCTTTGGTTTCCTGTTTTCGGGTATTTATTTTAATCCCACTTAATGCCATAACAAACCACCTGAGGAATCTCCATCCTGGCCACAGATCAAGCCCTGAGCCTTTGGAGTGGGAGTGCTGACTCCAAGAAGACTACCAGAGAACTAACCCTAGGGAGTATTCAATACTGAGAACTCCCACAAAGGCAGCCACTTGTATACAAGACCTGGCATCACCCAGGATGCCTCATCAAAACAACAAACAAAACAAAAATACAAACCTAATCATCAGCAGACAGGATTAACACCTCACTCTGCCCATCAGAGGAAAAAAACAACAACAACTCAGCACAAATCTCACCCTACATGAGGCTTACACAAACCACTGGACCAGCCTTAGGAGGGGAGAAACCAAAAGGAATAAATAATTCAAACTTGAAGCCTGGGAAAAGGAGACCTCAAACACAGTAAGTTAAAAAAATAGATAATGAAAAGGCAGAGAAATACTGCACAAATGAAGGAACAGACTAGTAATACACAAGCCCAAATAAATGAAGAGGAAATAGGCAAACTGCCTGAAAAAGAATTCAGAATAATGATAGTGAAGATAATCAAAAACCTTGAAAATAGAATGGAGAAAATGCAACAATCAATTAAAAAAGACTTAAAAGAATTAAAGAATAAACATATAAAGACAAATAGTACATTAATAAAATTAAAAATACTCTAGAAGGAATCAGTAGCACAATATTTGAAGCAGAGGAACAGATCAATGAGCTGGAAGATAAAATGGTGGAAATAACTGCTTAAGAGTAGAATAAAGTAGAGAGTGAAAAGAACTGAGGTTAGTCTCAGAGACCTCTGGGACAATATTAAATGCACCAACATTCAAATAATAGGGGTCCTAGAAAAAGAAGGTAAAAATAAAAGTTGAGAAAAAATTTGAAGAAATTATAGTTGAAAATTTCCCCAACATGGAAAAGGAAATAGTCAATCAAGTCAAAGAGGCACAAAGAGTCCCATATAGGATAAACCCATGGAGAAACACGCTAAGACATACTAATCAAACTAACAAAGATTAAACACACAACGAATATTAAAAGCAGCAAGGGAAAAGCAACAAGTAACGTACAAAGGAAATCCCATTTACTTAACAGCTGATCTTTCAGCAGAAACTGCAGGTCAGAAGGGAATGGCAGGATATATTTAAAGTACTGAAAGGGAAAAATCTACAACTAAGATAACTCTACCTGGCAAGGATCTCATTCAAAATTGATGGAGAAATCGAAAGCTTTTCAGACAAGCAAAAGTTAATAGAATTCAGTACCACCAAACCAGCTTTACAACAAATGTTAAAGGGAATTATATAGTCAGGAAATACAAAAGAAGAAAAAGATCTACAAAAGCAAACCCAAAGCAATTAAGAAAATGGCAATAGGAACCTATATATCAACAATTACTTCAAATATAAATGGATTAAATGCTCCAAGCAAAAGATACAGACTGGCTGAATGGATATAAAACAAGACCCATATATATGCTGTCTACAAGAAAGCCACTTCAGACCTAAAGACATATATAGACTGAAAGTGAGAGGATGGAAAAATATATTCCATGGAAACGGAAAGCAAAAGAAAACTGAAGTGGCAATTCTCATATTAGACAAAATAGATGTTACGATAAAGAAGATTACAAGAGATAAGGAAGGACACTACAAATGATCAAGGGGCCAATCCAAAAGACATAACAATTTTGAATATCTATGCATCCAACACAGGAGCACCTCAATACATAAGACAAATACTAACAGACATAAAAGGAGAAATGACAGTAGCACAATAATAGGAGGAGAGTTTAACATCCCACTTACACCAACAGACAGGTCATCAAAACAGAAAATTAATAAGGAAATGCAAGTCTTAAACCATACATTAGATGAGATGGATCTCATTGATACCTTCAGGACATTCCATCCAAATGCAAAAGAATACACCTTCTTCTCAAGTGCACATGGAACATTCTCCAGGAGAGAGCACATCTTGGATCATGAATCAAACCTCAGTAAATTTTAAAAAATTGAAATTGTATCAAGCATCTTTTCTGATGACAATGCTATAAGACTAGATATCAATTACAAGAAAAAAAATCTGTAGAAAAACACAAACAAATGGAGATTAAAAAATATGTTTATAAATAATGAACTGGTTACTGAAGAAATCAAAAGGGAAATAAAATTCCTAGAAACAAATGACAATGAAAACATGACAAGTCAAAACATATGGGATGCAGCAAAAGTGGTTCTAAGAGGGAAGTTTATAGCAATACAATCCTACCTCAAGGAACAAGAAAAGTGTCAAATAGATAACCTAACTTTACACCTAAAACAAACTGGAAAAAGAAGAAGAAAAAAGAAATCCCAAAATTATCAGAAAGAAAGAAATAAAAAAGATCAGAGCAGAAATAAATGAAAAAGAAATGAAAGAAACAATAACAAGAATTAATAAAACCAAAAGATGGTTCTTTGAGAAGATAAACAAAATTGACTAACCTTTATCCAGACTTATCAAGAACAAAAGAGAGAAGAATCAAATCAACAAAATTAGAAATGAAAAAGGAGAGGTTACAACAGACAATACAGAAATACAATGATTATAAGAGACTATTACAAACAACTACATGGCAATAAAATGGATAACCTGAAAGAGATGGACAGATTCTTAGAAAAGTTTGATCTTCCATTACTGAACCAGGAAGAAATAAAGATTATGAATGACCCAATTACAAGTACTGAAATCAAAGCTGTGATAAAAAGTCTCCCAAAAAACAAGCCTAGGACCAGATAGCTTCACAGGTGAATTCTGTCAAACATTTAGAGAAGAGCTAATGCCTATCCTTCTAAAACTCTTTCAAAAAATTGCAGAGGAAGGAACACTTCTAAACTCATTCTATGAGGCCACCATCACCCTGATACCCAAACCAAAGACAACACAAAAAAAGAAAGCTACAGGCCAATATCACTGATGAACATAGATGCAAAAATTCTCAACAAAATTCTAGCAAACAGAATTCAACAACACATTAAAAAGCTCATACATCATAATCAAATTGGGTTTACTCCAGGGGTACAAGGATTCTTCAATATATGCAAATCAATTAATGTGATACATCATATTAACAAATTGAAGGATAAAAACCATATGATAATCTCAACAGATGCAGAAAAAGCCTTTGACAAAACTTGGCACCCATTTATAATTGAAATTATTCAGAAAATAGGAAATAAAGGAACCTACCTCAACATAGTAAAGGCTATATATGTTCCGGGGTCCAGCCTCAGCAGAGGCCAGGGATACCCTCAGGATGAGCAGCGTCAGTGAGAGAGATGAAAGTAAAGGAGAGAGAAAGAGGCTGATATTCCTTGGTTTACACAGAAAGCCAATAAAGCCCCTGACATGGGACTTGCTCTGTTCACAGAGGCCTCAGGGGCCCTCTCGATGGGGTCTTAGAAGCTTGGGCAGGAAAGTGAACTCAGAGAGCCTCAGGATCAGCCTGAAAAAAGAGAAGGAGAGAGAGTGAGTGAGAAAGAGAGAAAGAAAGACACGGGGAGACCAAGCTTAGGTGGAACGGGTCTGCAATTTTATTTTCAAAAGGAGCTTTTATACCCTGAGTTACACATTTACAGAAGTGAAAGATGCAGAGTCATGCAGAGTCAGCTCAACATTCCATCAGATTTAACCTTTATCGAAACCAGGCTCTTTTTCACATACCTTTCCACTTACAAGGGTCTTCTGTTGTGTACATTATCTTCTGGCCCTGTGGCCTGTTAACATTTTATCTCTTTCCTGATAAAGGTTGGTCAACCAGAAAACTTGTTTTCCTTAAAATGTTTTTTCTTTATTTTTCCAATCTGCGTCCCCCTCAGAAAATAAAGTTACATTCTTATGGAGCAAAGGTGCAGTGGGTTACAACAAAGAAAGAACTTATTAACTCAAAGGTCTTATGTTGCTAATGCCAAGGCTACTACTTGTTTTTCCTACATTCTAACTATATCAACTAATGCACTCCCAGGCACACAGTGGGTAAGCAAGCATTGGCTCAACAATGCAGTGTTATTCTTTTTTTTTTTTTTTAATTTATTTTATTATTTAATTTTATTTTTTAACTTTACAATATTGTATTGGTTTTGCCATACATCAACATGCATCTGCCACAGGTATACACGTGTTCCCCATCCTGAACCCTCCTCCCTCCCCATACCATCCCTCTGGGTCATCCCAGTGCACCAGCCCCAAGCATCCAGTATCGTGCATCAAACCTGGACTGGTGACTTGTTTCATATATGATATTATATATGTTTCAATGCCATTCTCCCAAATCATCCCACCCTCCCCCTCTCCCACAGAGTCCAAAAGACTGATCTTTTGTGTGTCTCTTTTACTGTCTCGTATACAGGGTTATTGTTACCATCTTTCTAAATTCCATGTATATGCGTTAGTATACTGTATTGGTGTTTTTCTTTATGGCTTGCTTCACTCTGTATAGTAGGCTCCAGTTTCATCCACCTCATTAGAACTGATTCAAATGTATTCTTTTTAATGGCTGAGTAATACTCCGTTGTGTATATGTACCACAACTTTTTCACTGCTCGAAGGTCATGGTTGGGATGTTGTGAACAATCATGTGCGTTAGTTGCAAGAGTATGGATAAACCTGACAAGGAATCTAAAATGCCAACAGAGGGGTTTGAATTGAAATACTCCATTCATGCCCAGGAGACTTATTAATTAGAGCCTTAAGTTGATCTCCTTCAGAGAAAGGTGGTCAGGGAGAGCCCCCTGTTACATCCTGGAATGTGAAGTCAAGTGGGCCTTTCCTGAAAGATGATGTTGTGAAAGTGCTTCACTCAATATGAAAGCAAATTTGGAAAACTTAGCACTGGCCACAGGACTGGAAAAGGTCAATTTTCATTCCAATCCCAAAGAAGGCAATGGCAAAGAATACTCAAACTACCGCACAATTGCACTCATCTCACACTCTAGTAAAGTAATGCTCAAAATTCTCCAAGCCAGGCTTCAGCAATATGTGAATCGTGAACTTCCTGATGTTCAAGCTGGTTTTAGAAAAGGCAGAGGAACCAGAGATCAAATTGCCAATATCTGCTCGATCATGGAAAAAGCAAGAGAGTTCCAGGAAAAAATCTATTTTTGCTTTATTGACTATGCCAATGCCTTTGACTGTGTGGATCACAATAAGCTGTGGAAAATTCTGAAAGATATGGGAATACCAGACCACTTGACCTGCCTCTTAAGAAACCTATATGCAGGTCAGGAAACAACAGTTAGAACTGGAAATGGAACAACAGATTGGTTCCAAATAGGAAAAGGAGTACATCAAGGCTGTATATTGTCACCCTGTTTATTTAACTTATATGCAGAGTATGTCATGAGAAACGCTGGACTGGAAGAAACACAAGCTGGAACCAAAATTGCCAGGAGAAATATCAATAACCTCAGATATGCAGATGATACCACCCTTATGGCAGAAAGTGAAGAGGAACTAAAAAGCCTCTTGATGAAAGTGAAAGTGGAGAGTGAAACAGTTGGCTTAAAGCTCAATATTCAGAAAACGAAGATCATGGCATCCGGTCCCATCACTTCATGGGAAATAGATGGGGAAACAGTGGAAACTGTGTCAGACTTTATTTTTCTGGGCTCCAAAATCACTGCAGATGGTGATTGCAGCCATGAAATTAAAAGACGCTTACTCCTTGGAAGGAAAGTTATGACCAACCTAGATAGCATATTCAAAAGCAGAGACCTTACTTTCCTAACAAAGATTCATCTAGTCAAGGCTATGATTTTTCCTGTGGTCACGTATGGATGTGAGAATTGGACTGTGAAGAAGGCTGAGCACTGAAGAATTGATGCTTTTGAACTGTGGTGTTGGAGAAGACTCTTGAGAGTCCCTTGTACTGCAAGGCGATCCAACCAGTCCATTCTGAAGGAGACCAGGCCTGGGATTTCTTTGGAAGGAATGATGCTAAAGCTGAAACTCCAGTACTTTGGCCACCTCATGTGAAGAGTTGACTCATTGGAAAAGACTCTGATGCTGGGAGGGATTGGGGGCAGGAGGAAAAGGGGACGACAGAGGATGAGATGGCTGGAAGGCATCACCGACTCGATGGACTTCTGTCTGAGTGAACTCTGGGAGTTGGTGATGGACAGCAGGGAGGCCTGGTGTGCTGCCATTCATGGGGTTGCAAAGAGTCGGACAAGACTGAGCAACTGATCTAATCTGAATGTCAAAAGAGTTGGTGAAAGGCATAATATAGTAAACAGTGGACAGACAGACTTTGGTTTCAGGGTAGATGCTCGAGCAGGTCCAGGGTGTCCCTTGAGTCCTGATCCTCCTTGCCTGTCAGTTCTCCTCTGCATGACCTTGCTATGGGTGGGATCTCCTGTGCTGGCTCCCAACATATATGATAAGCCCACAACCTATGTTATTCTTAATGGTGAAAAACTGCAAGCATTTCTCCTAAGATGAGGAACAAGACAAGGGTGTCCACTCTCACCACTGCTATTCAACATAGATTTGGAAGTCCTAGCTACATCAATCAGAGAAGTAAAATAAGTTAAAAAAAAAATCCAGATCAGAAAAGCAGAAACAAAGCTCTCACTGTTTGCAGATGGCATGATACTATACATAGAAAACCCTAAAGATACTATCAGAAAATTACTGGAGCTAATCAGTGAATTTAGCAAAGTCACAGGCACAGGATACAAAAATCAATACACAGAAATCACTTGTATTCCTATATACCAACAATGAAAAATCAGAAAGAGACATTAAGGAATCACTCCCCATTCGCCATTGCAACAAAAAGAATTAAATATCTAGGAATAAACCTACCTAACGAGAAAAAAAGACCTGTACACAGAAAATTATAAGACTCTGATGAAAGAAATCAAAGATGGCATAAACAGATGGAGATATTCCATGTACCTGGGTAGGAAGAACCAATATTGTGAAAATGACTATACTACCAAATGCAATCTACAGATTCAATGCAATTCCTATCAAATTACCAATGGAATTTTTTCACAGAACTAGAACAAAAAATCTCAGAACTCTTTTGGAAACACAGAAGACCCCAAATAGCCAAAGCAGTATTGGGAAAGAAGAATGGAACTGGAGCAATCCACCTTCTTGACTTCAGATTATACTACAAAGCTACAGTTATCAAGACAGTATGGAACTGGCACAAAAACAGAAATATAGGCAAATGGAACAAGATATAAAGCCAAGAAATAAACCCATGCACCTATGGGTATCTTATTTTTGACAAAGGAGGCAAGAATATACAATGGGGCAAAGACAGCCTCTTCAATAAGTGGTGCTGGGAAAACTGGACAGCTACATGTAAAAGAATGAAATTAGAACACTTCCTAACACCATACACAAAAATAAATTCAAAATGGATTAAAGACCTAAATATAAGATCAGATACTATAAAACTCTTTGAGGAAAACATGGGCAGAGCACTCGATGACATAAAATAAAGCAAGATCCTCCATGATCCACCTCCTAGAATAATGGAAATAAAAACAAAAGCAAACAAATGGTACCCAATTAAACTTAAAAGCTTTTGCACAGCAAAGGAAACTGTAAACCCAGTGAAAAGACAACCCTCAAAATGGAAGAAAATAATAGCAAATGAAACAACTGACAAAGGATTAATTTCCAAAATATACAAGCAGCTCATATGGCACCGCACTCCAGTGCTCTTGCCTGGGAAATCCCATGGATGGAGGAGCCTGAAAGGCACAGTCCATGGGGTCTCTGAGGGTCAGACATGACTGAGGGACTTCACTTTCACTTTTCACTTTCATGCATTGGAGAAGGAAATGGCAAACCCACTCCAGTGTTCTTGCCTGGAGAATTCCAGGGACGAGGGAGCCTGGTGGGCTGCCATCTATGGGGTTGCACAGAGTCAGACACGACTGACGTGATTTAGCAGCAGTAGCAGCATACAACTCAATACCAGAAGAAAAAAACAACCCAATCAAAAAGTGGGAAAACTACCTAAACAGATGTTTCTCCAAAGAAGACTACAGATGACTAACAAACACATGAAAAGATGCTCAATATTGCTCATTATTGCTCCTGCTGCTGCTGCTAAGTTGCTTCAGTCATGTCCGACTCTGTGCGACCCCATAGACGGCTGCCCACCTGGCTCCCCTGTCCCTGGGATTCTCCAGGCAAGAACACTGGAGTGGGTTGCCATTTCCTTCTCCAATGCATGAAAGTGAAAAGTGAAAGTGAAGTCCCTCAGTCGTGTCCAACTCTTAGCGACCCCATGGACTGCAGCCCTCCAGGCTCCTCTGTCCATAGGATTTTCCAGGCAAGAGTACTGGAGTGGGGTGCCATTGCCTTCTCCGATTGCTCATTAATAGAGAAATGCAAATCAAAACCACAATAAGATGTCACTTCACACCAGTCAGAATCAATTCAGTCAATTCAGTTGCTCAGTTGTGTCTGGTTCTTTGCAACCCCATGAACCACAGCATGCCAGGCCTCCCTGTACATCACCAACTCCTGGAGTCCACCCAAATCCATGTCCATTGAGTCGGTGATACCATCCAACCATCTCAGCCTTTGTTGTCCCCTTCTCCTCCCATCTTCAATCTCTCCCAGTATCAAGGTCTTTTCAAATGAGTCAGCTCTTTACATCAGGAGGCCAAAGTATTGGAGTTTCAGCTTCAACATCAGTCCTTCCAATGAACACCCAGGACTGACCTCCTTTAGGATGGATTCGTTGGATCTCCTTGCAGTCCAAGGGACTCTCAAGAGTCTTCTCCAACATCATAGTTCAAAAGCATCAATTCTTTGGTGCTCAGCTTTCTTCACAGTACAACTCTCACATCCATACATGACCACAGGAAAAACGATAGCCTTGACTAGATGAACCTTTGTTGGCAAAGTAGTGTCTCTGCTTTTTAATATGCTATCTAGGTTGGTCACAACTTTGCTTCCAAGGAGCCAAGTTGTTTTAGTTTCATGGCTTCAGTCACCATCTGCAGTGATTTTGGAGCCCAGAAAAATAAAGTCAGCCAGTGTTTCCACTGTTTCCCCATCTATTTGACATGAAGTGATGGGACCAGATGCCATGATCTTCGTTTTCTGAATGTTGAGCTTTAAGCCAACTTTTTCACTCCCCTATTCCACATTCATCAAGAGGCTGTTTACTTCTTCTTCACTTTCTGCCATAAGGGTGGTGTCATCTGCATATCTGAGGTTATTGATATTTCTCATGGCAATCTTGATTCCAGCTTGTGCTTCCTCCAGCCCAGTGTTTTTCATGATGTACTCTGTTTATAAGTTAAGCAAGCAGGGTGACAATATATAGCCTTGACGTACTCCTTTTCCTATTTGGGTGCAGTCTGTTGTTCCATGTCCAGTTCTAACTGTTGCTTCCTGACCTGCATACAGGTTTCTCAAGAGGAAGATCAGGTGGTCTGGTATTCCCATCTCCTTCAGAATTTTCCACAGTTTATTGTGATCCACACAGTCAAAGGCTTTGGTATAGTCAATAAAGCAGAAATAGATGTTTTTCTGGAACTCTCTTGCTTTTTCTATGATCCAGCAGATGTTGGCAATTTGATCTCTGGTTTCTCTGCCTTTTCTAAAACCAGTTTGAACATCTGGAAATTCATGGTTCATGTATTGCTGAAGCCTGGCTTGAAGAATTTTAAGGATCTCTTTACTAGCATGTGAGCTGAGTGCAATTGTGTGGTAGTTTGAACATTCTTTGAAATTACCTTTCTTTGGGGTTGGAATGAAAACTGACCTTTTCCAGGCCTGTGGCCACTGCTGAGTTTTCCAAATTTGCTGACATACTGAGTGCAGAACTTTCACAGCATCATCTTTCAGGATTTGAAATAGCTCAACTGGAATTCCATCACCCCCACTAGCTTTGTTCCTAGTGATGCTTCCTAAAGCCCACTTGCCTTCACACCCCAGGATGTCTGGCTCTAGGTGAGTGATCACAGCATCGTGATTATCTGGGTCACGAAGATCTTGTTTGTACAGTTCTTCTGTGTAATCTTGCCACCTCTTCTTAATATCTTCTGCTTCTTTTAGGTCCATACCATTTCTGTCCTTTATTGAGCCCATCTTTGCATGAAATGTTCTCTTTGTATCTCTAATTTTCTTGAAGAGATCTCTAGTCTTTCCCATTCTATTGTTTTCCTTGATTTCTTTGCTTTGCTTGCTGAGGAAGGTTATCTTTTCTCTCCTTGCTATTCTTTGGAACTCTGCATTCAGATGGCCAGTGAGCATGGCCATCATCAAGAAGTCTACAAACAATAAATGCTGGACAGGATGTGGAGAAAAGGGAGCCCTCTTGCACTGTTGGTGGGAATGTAAATTGGTACAGTCAGTATAGAAGATGGTATGGAGATTCCTTAGAAAACTAGTAATAAAACCACCATAAGACCCAGCATTCTTTGACATTGCCTTTCTTAGGGCTTGGAATGAAAAGTCACTTTTACAGTCCCTGTGGCCACTGCTGAGTTTTCCAAATTTGCTGGCATAGTGAATGCGCCACTTTACAGCATCACCATTTAGGATTTGAAATTGTTCAACTCGAATTCCTTTGCCTCCACTGGCTTTGTTTGTAGTGATGCTTCCTAAACCCACTTGACTTCACATTCCAGGGTGTTTGGCTCTAGGTGAATGATCACACCATTGTGATTTTCTGGGTTGTGAAGATCTTTTTTGTACAGTTCTTCTGTGAACTTCCACATGTTCAAGCTGGATTTAGAAAAGGCAGAGGAACCAGAGATCAAATTTTCAACATTCACTGGATAATTGAAAAAGCAAGGGAGTTCTAGAAAAAAACTTTTATTTCTGCTTTATTGACTATGCCAAAGCCTTTGACTGTGTGGATCATAAGAAACTGTGGAAAGTTCTGAAAGACATGGGAATGCCTTTCCCAAGAGGCAGGTCAGAGGCAGACCACCTGACCTGCCTCTTGAGAAACCTGTATGCAGGTCAGGAAGCAACAATTAGAAATGGACATGGAACAACAGACTGCTTCCAAATAGGAAAAGGAGTATGTCAAGGCTGTATATTGTCACCTTGCTTATTTAACTTATATGCAGAGTACATCATGAAAAACACTGGGCTGGATGAAGCACAACCTGGAATCCAGATTGCTTTGAGAAATATCAGTAACCTCAGATATGAAGATGACACCATGAAAGTTAAAGAGGAGAGTGAAAAATGTGGCTTAATGCTCAACATACAGAAAACTGAGATCATGGCATCCAGTCATGGCATCATGGCATCATGGCATCACTTCATGGCATTGATAGAGAAACAGTGAAAACAATGAGAGACTTTATTTTTGGGGGGTTCCAAAATCACTGCAGATGGTGACTGCAGCCATGAAATTAAAAGACACTTACTCCTTGGGAGGATAGTCATGACCAACCTAAACAGCATATTAAAAAGCAGAGACGTTGCTTTGCCAACAAAGGTCCATCTAGTCAAGGCTTTAGTTTTTCCAGTGGTCATGTATGGATGTGAGAGTTGGACTGTTAAGAAAGCTGAACGCCAAAGAATTGATGCTTTTGAACTGTGGTGTTGGAGAAGACTCTTGAGAGTCCCTTGGACTGCAAGGAAATCCAACCAGTCCATTCTGAAGGAGATCAGCCCTGAGATTTCTTTGGAAGGAATGATGCTAAAGCTGCAACTCCAGTACTTTGGCCACCTCATGTGAAGAGTTGACTCATTGGAAAAGACTCTGATGCTGGGAGGGATTGGGGGCAGGAAGAGAAGGGGATGACAGAGAATGAGATGACTGGATGGCATCACCGACTCGATGGACATGAGTCTGAGTGAACTCTGGGAGTTGGTGATGGACAGGGAGGCCTGGCATGCTGCGATTCATGGGGTCGCAAAGAGTCGGAGATGACTGAGCAACTGACCTGAACTGAATTACTTTACAATATTGTGTGTGTGTGTGTGTGTGTGGGGGGGGGGTGGTTTGCCATTCATTCACACGAATCATCCGTGGATGTACATGTGTTCCCCATCCTGACCCACCCTCCCACCTACCTCCCCATCCCATCCCTCAGGGTCATCCCAGTGCACCAGCCCTAAGCACCCTGCCTCATGCATGGAACCTGGATTGGCGATCTGTTTCACATATGATAATATACATGTTTCAATGCTATTCTCTCAAATCATCCCACTGTCACCTTCTCCCACACAGTCCAAAAGTCTGTTCTTTACATCTGTGTCTCTGCTATCTCACATATAGGGTCATCGTTATCATCTTTCTAAATTCCATCTGTATGCGTTAATATACTATATTGGTGTTTTTCTTTCTGACTTACTTTGCTCTGTATAATAGGATTCAGTTTCATCCACCTCATCAGAACTGATTCAAATACATTCTTTTTAATAGCTGTGTAATATTCCATTGTGTATATGTATCACAGCTTTCTTATCCATTCATCTGCCGATGGGCATCTAGGTTGCTTCCTTGTCCTGGCTATTGTAGACAGTGCTGAGATGAACATTGTGGTACACGTGTCTCTTTCAGTTCTGGTTTCCTCGGTGTGTGTATGCCCAGCAGTGGGGTTGCTGGGTCATATGGCAGTTCTATTTCCAGTTTTTTAAGGAAACCTCCACACTGTTATCCATAGTGGCTGTACAAGTTTGCATTCCCACCAACAGTGTAAGAGGGTTCCTTTTTCTCTTCACCCTGTCCAACATTTATTTTGTAGACTTTTTGATAGCAGCCATCCTGGAGATCCAACCAGTCCATTCTGAAGGAGATCAGTCCTGGGTGCTCTTTGGAAGGAATGATGCTAAAGCTGAAACTCCAGTACTTTGGCCACCTCATGTGAAGAGTTGACTCATTGGCAAAGACTCTGATGCTGGGAGGGATTGGGAACAGGAGGAGGAGGGGACGACAGAGGATGAGATGGCTGGATGGCATCACTGACTCGATGGAAGTGAGTCTGAGTGAACTTCTGGAGTTGGTAATGGACAGGGAGGCCTGGCGTGCTGCGATTCATGGGGTCACAAAGAGTCGGACACGACTGAGCGACTGAACTGAACTGAATTCTGACCGGCGTGAGATGGTACCTTATTGTGGTTCTGATTTGCATTTCTCTGATAATGAGTGATGTTAAGCATCTTTTCATGTGTTTGTTACCCATCTGTATATCTTCTTTAGAGAAATGTCTGTTTAGTCATTTATTTTTCTGGAATTAAGCTGCAGGGGTTGCTTGTACATTTTTGAGATTAATTCTTTGTCTGTTGCTTCATTTGCTATTATTTTCTCCCATTCTGAAGGCTGTCTTTTCACCTTGCTTATGGTTTCCTTCATTGTGCAAAAGCTTTTAAGTTTAATTAAGTCCCATTTTTTATTTTTGCTTTTATTTCCATTACTCTGGGAGGTGGGTCATAGAGGATCCTGCTATAATTTACATCAGAGAGTGTTTTGCCTATGTTTTCCTCTAGGAGTTTTATAGTTTCTGGCCTTACATTTAGATCTTTAATCCATTCTGAGTTTATTTTTGTGTATGGTGTTAGAAAGTGTTCTAGTTTCATTCTTTTACAAGTGGTTGACAAGTTTTACCAGCACCACTTGTTAAAGAGATTGTCTTTTCTCCATTGTATATTCTTGCCTCCTTTGTCAAAGATAAGGTGTCCATAGGTGCGTGGATTTATCTCTGGGCTTTCTATTTTGTTCCATTGATCTATGTATCTGTCTTTGTGCTGGTACCATACTGTCTTGATGACTGTGGCTTTGCAGTAGAGCCTGAAGTCAGGCAGGTTGATTCCTCCAGTTCCATTCTTCTTTCTCAAGATTGCTTTGGCTATTTGAGGCGTTTTGTATTTCCATACAAATTGTGAAATTATTTGTTCTAGTTCTCTGAAAAATACCATTGGTAGCTTGATAGGGATTACATTGAATCTGTAGATTGCTTTGGGTAGTATACTCATGTTCACTATATTGATTCTTTTGATCCATAAACATGGTTTATTTCTCCATCTATTTGTGTCCTTTTTGATTTCTTTCACCAGTGTTTTATAGTTTTCTCTATATAGGTCTTTTGTTTCTTTAGGTAGATATATTCCTAAGTATTTTATTCTTTTCGTTGCAATGGTGAATGGAATTGTTTCCTTAATTTTTCTTTCTGTTTTCTAATTACTAGTATATAGGAATGCAAGGGATTTCTGTGTGTTGATTTTTATATCCTGCAACTTTACTATATTAATTGATTAGCTCTAGTAATTTTCTGGTGGTGTCTTTAGCATTTTCTATATAGAGGATCATGTCATCTGCAAATATTGAGAATTGTACTTCTTCTTTCCAATCTGTATTCCTTTTATTTCTTTTTCTTCTCTGATTGCTGTAGCTAAAACTTCCAAAACTATGTTGAATAGTAATGGTGAGAGTGGGCATCCTTGTCTTGTTCCTGACTTTAGGGGAAATGCTTTCAATTTTTCACCTTTGAGGGTAATGTTTGCTGTGGGTTTATCATTATCTGTTCTCTTAATGTTTCTTAGTGCAAGAAGTAACTGTTAAACTTGCTGACCTCACATTTTCTGCACTCAGCTCATTGCTGATTAGAGTTTAGTTTTTTTTTTTTTTTATTATGATATTTGATATTTAGTTCAGTTTTTGTAGTTGCTATGTGGAGAGATGGTTTTTCTCATTGGTTTTGTTTTTCTTGTATTCTACAAACTTTGCTAATCCTGTCTCTCAGACCTTAAGTCACCCACATCTGGTGAAAAGTAAAGGGGTGTTTTCATGTACTGTTCATCTCTGGGTAGCCTTTTCATCTTTAAAAAATTCCATCATTACCTTATACACTTTTTAAGCTGAATTGTATTTACAAGGTTTCCAAATTCTGCCTATGTTAAATAGTTGTACTCTTCCACTGATGAAACCATATGCATGTAAACTGTATCTTTAACATTTTTGACATACATTTTCCTTGTTTTTGGTATTATTACTTTGAGAAGTTAAAAAATGACCATTCAGGGCTTCCCTGGTGGTCTAGTGGTTAAGAATACACCTGGCAATGCAGGGATAACTGGTTTGATCCCTGGTCTGGGAAGATTCCGCATGCCATAGGGCAGCTAAGTCCATGCACCACAAATCCTGAAGCCTGTGTGCCTAACGCCCATGCTCAGCAACAAGAGAAACCACCGTGCTGCAACTAGAGAAAGCCCATGTGCAGCAATGGAGATCCAGCACAGCCAAAAATGAAATAAATAAATAAATCTTAAAAAAAAAAAAAAAAAAAGAAGAAGAAGACTAGGTAGGTAGCAAAATTATCTAGAATATTTGAAAAATAACCCATTTGATTTTAATGTTCCTAAAGCAGAACTGATTAAATAACCCAACCTCTTGCCCCTCGAAGTGTGGTGTGGGAAACAGCAGAAAGGGTGTCATGTGGCAGCTTGGTGGAAATGCAGACTCTCTAACTCCCCCAGCCCTCCTGAGTCAGAATCTGCATTTTACCAAGTGGACCTCCTGCATCGCCTGGTGGACTTTCGCAGGAGACGTGATGCTGCAGAACCTGGGGGTCAGAATCATCATCTCACCTTGGTGGTTGAGTGCCCGGTAACTTACCTGGCATCGTGGCTGGGCTCTTTCACCTGCAAGAGCCTATTTAATCCTGAGAATCACCCTCTAAAACAGGCATTCTTACAATATCAGAAGAGTTGTCACCAGATCTGCCAAAGGTATCACTAAAAGACAGTTTTTGCATCTGTATTTCCTAAGTCTGAGTAGGGAAATTTGAGGCCCAGTCTGTAATGCTGGCCTGGCCAAGGGTGAAAGCCTCCAGTGACTCCAGTTCCTGGTGTGGGCACACCCTGTGCTTCCAGTGAGCCAGACACCCTGTGGACAACAGAAGAGCCTCACATCCCAGCAGAAGTTGAAACTCAGCCCCAACTGCTGCTCATTCACCGTCCTGTTGTGGGTTGATGTGAAGGGCCTTGGGAGGAAGTCATCTGTGCCTGAGGTCAGGAAGAGCAGGTAGAGGTCCCACATCTCATCTGCAGGCTGGCTTCCTGAAGCTTCAATTACAAATGAAGCTCAGAGGGGTAGATAAACACATTTCCCAGGGTAGATAAACACATTTCCCTGGATATACCAAAATTGATTGTGTGTATGTATGTATTTGTGTAGCTTCAGGGTTGTTTGAATTAAATCATTAAAAGCAGTAGATATTAGAAATTCTCATCTTCCAATTCTGCAGCATTTAGGATATACTGTTTTAGTGAATTTTGAGAAGGCAAATAAAATCAATGATAAGAAGCACTTGGAATGAAGCCTTAGATGGGGTGGATCTAAAAGGAGGGAACATACTAAAATCCATCAACCCTTCCACAAGATTCCCTGCCCTCAGCCCACCATTCTTTTAAAAACCAAGGGCTAATTTCAATCCCACCAACTTCTATTTGGTGGTATTTTTGTTTCTTTTTAGGTATTATCCTATTTTCTCCTTCTTTGCCACTGACATCAGCTTATTTCATATGACTCTGAAATATATTAAATAAATATGCATTTAAAATATTATTTTATTTGGTCATGAATTGTTTGTCTTAAAGGGCCTGTCTGGGTCAAAGAGTAATTTCTCATATCCTGTTCTTACAGGAAGAATTTTAAATCGTTTCTCCAAAGACATTGGGTATATGGATGATGTGCTGCCTTCATCATTTCAAAAGTTCTTCCAGGTAATGTATCAGTCCTGTCAGAGTTCTCACAGGGAAGAACAGAGAGCCTGTTTCTCAAGGCCTTTTCACAGGGATTGAGGGTGGGCCTTTCAGCCTGGTGATGTGTCCTTTAATCTTAAATAAAAGCCATGTTTGTGAGAGAAAGGTGTGGCTGTGATTGGGAGGCTGAGTTAACATTAGTAACACCTGGGACAGGAATGGCTACTCTGTCATGTCAGGGTTGGTCTGAAGCAGCACATGCTGGGTAAGTGGTTCTCCCTCTGCCTCCCAGGTGTCTGGTGTGGATTCCCTTTACTGTAAGCATATTTCATAATAGAAACAAGCACCTCTCATGAAAAGATAGCCAAGATGAACTAAATTGTGTATTGTATTACCATAAAAGACAAATATATACTTCACCTTTTTTTCTAATAAAGCACGTGTTACAAAGAAAAGATTAATAATAATAAGGTAACCAATAATACTTGAACAGAAACAATCATTGTTGTTCACTCGCTAAGTTGTGTCTGACTCTTTGCAACCCCATGGACTGCAGCACACCAGGTTTCCTTGTCCTTCACTATCTCCCATAGTTTGCTCAAGCTTATGTCCATTGAGTTGGTGATACCTTCAAACCATCTCATCTTCTGTCACCCCCTTCTCCTCCTGTCTTCAATCTTTCCCAGCATCAGGATCTTTTCCAATGAGTTGGCTCTTTGCATTAGGTGGTTAAAGTTTTTGAGCTTCAGCTTCAGCATCAGTCCTTCCAATGAACATTCAGGGTTGATTTCCTTTAAGATTGACTAATTTGATCCCCTTGCAGTCCAAGGGACTCTCAAGAGCCTTCTCCAATGCTGCAATTCAAAGGCATCAATTCTTCAGTGCTCAGGCTGCTTTATGGTCCAACTCTTACATCCATACATGACTACTGAAAAAACAATAGATTTGACTACATAGATCTTTGTCGGCAAAGTGATGTCTTTGCTTTTTAATGTGCTGGCTAGGTTAGTCATAGCTTTTCTTCCAAGGAGCAAACGTCGTTTAATTTTGTGGCTGAAGTCACTGTCTGCAGTGATTTTGGAGCCCAAGAAAGTAAAGTCTTGTTACTGCTTCCTCTTTTCCCTCTTCTATTTGCCATGAAGTGTTAGGACTAGATTCCATGGTTGTTTTTTGAATATTGAGTTTTAAGACATCTTTTTCACTCTCCTCTTTCACATTCATCAAGAGGCTCTTTAGTTTCTCTTCTGTTTATGCCATTAGGGTGGTATCATCTGCATATCTGAGGTTGTTGATATTTCTCCTGCAATCTTGATTCCAGCTTGTATAGAGTCTTGCCCTCCCTATTAATATTCAAGAATGTTAACACTAAACCCCATCTCAGCACAATATCAAGCTAATGGAATTTCTCCTCTAGGTGTATTTATCATATTCTGCAAATTAAATACTTATCTGAATTGTGAAAAATGACCATGTACTCTCAAGTGAAAGAGTCATCCAAAAGATTATTTCTATTTATTCATGTGGATTCATGACTTCTGATAGAATTCCCAACTGGTGTGCTCCCAGTGGGAAATAAGCATATCAAAATAATGATTCCCCTTATTTCCTGGAGCATCAGGACTTGGGTCACTTCTTCTGGGTCAACATGTTTCTTGTTGTACACATATCATTGTCTTTGTGCCATGGTGAGACAGAAGTACAGAAGCACTGGCCATGGTAATATGGGCCATCAGATGGGTCTGAAATCCAATCAGATGGGGAGAATTGTGTGTGTAGCTAGGATTAGGCTCATTGAAATTCCTGAGAATGTGGAAGAAAGAAATGAGACTGGCTTCAAGGAAGGGATCTCTGTCTCACACAGAAATCTGCTCCCTCCCTCTTCAGAGTGTTGACTTTTTGCTTGGATACTATTTTTGTCTTCTACAGCTTCTGTTAACAGTTTGAGACAGCTGGCAATAAAAGATTCATACATTCATAAATAAATTTAAATATAAACTCTTGCATTGTATATATGTTAATATAATATAATATGTAAAATCCACTATGAAAGTGAAAGTTGCTCAGTTGTGTCCAATTCTCTGTGACCCTGTGGACTATACAGTTAATGGAATTCTCCAGGCTAGAATACTGGAGTGGGTAGCCTTTCCCTTCTCCAGAGAATCTTCCCAACCCAGGAACTGAACCCAGGTATCCCACATTGCAGGCAGATTCTTTACCAGCTGAGCCACAAGGAAAGCCCAATATCCACTATAAGGCTGGTATAGGGTATGACTTGTAAATAGAAATAAAGCTCTTATAAAAAGCCTATTTGAATTGCTTCAGAATTAAGGAGCATGAAATCTGAAGGACCTAATTTAGGAGCTTTTGAGAGCAACAGTTACAAGTTTTTAATAGGGACTCAGGGAAAAAATATTGGTACAGCTCAAGTGGAGCCCTTCATTTTGATCTTACCTCTTCTTCCTAGGTTATCTGCCATGCTGGGTTGGTCATAAAAGGCCCTCACCTGGGGAGAGCCAAGGCTATTGAAACTGGTGAATATTGTCCAATAAAATAACGTGTCTATGAAAAAGCTGTAATTTGGAATTTTTTATAATTGACGTTTCAGATCTTTTTTCCTGACAACTACTGATGGCAAACCTAGTGACTTGACTTAAGATCACACACAGAAGGAAGGACCCCTCCCCATGAGAAAAAGGTATAGCAAGGTGGGATGCATTAGTTAATCCTATGGCTGTAAGAAATTGTTCAACTGAAAATATAATAGAAGGGAGGTTAGACAGACCTATATTTTTCCACTTATGATTGAAATATGTTCCTTCAGATTCCATGATTTTCACTCTGAATTTTATATTGACACCACAGCAGATGGGAAGAAACAGGAAAAGCAAATGTCTCTATCCAAATAATGCAGTTTGATTCACAAGGGCTCCTGGACACAGAATCACAGTTCTGGACATTTCCTTCTCCTTTCAGGCTCCCCTGCAAACAACTGTGTCTCTGAGATCCCCAGAGTACAGATTATTCCTGTCTTTCTTCATGACCTGCAGTACCTTCCTGGGAAAACTTAGGACAACTGCTTACCCTCCTAGCTTACCATTTTCTTACCTATAAATGGAAATGAAAGTTCTTGCTTTTCTCATTCACAAATGGTTGTGAAGATCATCTGAGAAAACTTATATGGAAGAGCTGTGAAATGATAACCCAAGTCTCTGTGATATAGGCATTACTCTGCTAATGCATCCACCAAAGACATGCTGGGAACAGCTGCCCTGGGCAACAAAGTGTGGAGGTCCTGGGTTGGTGAGCAGGGGTGCTGGTTCTAAGAGGCACAGAACACCTGGTGCTAACTTGGATAAGCCATTTGACCTTCCCAGCCCAGCTCCCTTTTGGTCAAAATTTCCAGGGAATTGTGATTGCTACCCCAAATTATTCATGTCATTCTGTTTCTCTGGCCTGTGAAATTCAGTTGTTAATCTCTTCTTCAAAGTTTCAATAAAGGATTCCCATGTTCTTCCCTGTGTTTCCCCAGAGCCTTGTGCAGATCACCATGGAATTGTATCCATCTGAGATCATAAACTCTGGAGGCATTGGCCCAAACTCTGTGAATCTGCATATCCTCAACTTTTGACCCCTTTTCATAGCAGGCTAGATACTAAGATAGATACTACACATAGATACTAAGTGCTGGTTGCATTCCTATCACCTGAAACTTTTCACCAGGGTATCATACTTTTCCTGATAAATATGTATGTCTAAATCAGCATCCAATCAATGATTTGGGCTTCTATTCTACCTGCTGTGTTTTTAGACCAAGATCATTTCCCAAGATAAAATCACCTCATGGAACGATGTGATGCTCAAGTGAATGATTATGGAACTCTTATCGCAGTGCTGTGCATAGAGTAAACACCTGGTAAATGGCACCCCCTGTTGTTATAATCACTACTCCTTAAAATAATCATCTTTATCATAATGTTAAAAAATTAATGTATATCCAGAGGATAAAACAAACAAACAAACAAAAAAAACTATTCATGATTTAAAGTTGTTTATTATGAAAATTCTTCCCCAGATTTCTAGGAAATACCAAAAACTGGTTTTATCACATTTCTCTTCTTTTGTCTGTTCTTTATTGGGCATGCTGATGAGCTCTGAAATTCCTTAAATAAGGTATTTAGAAGAAAAATTAAGATAAATTAGGAGGCTCAAATAAGTAAAAATAATTTTCCTGGACGATAAATAGTTGGCGGTATGTTGGGAACAAGCTTAAGTATGTCCTAATGGCTCATGATGTAGACTCTATGGCTCCATGGCTCAGGCTTTGTTTCCATCAAGCTCCTTTTCCTTTCCCTGTGCCTCAGTGTTTCCATCTGTAAAATGAGATAATACTAGTACTTGATTGGGCTATTGTGAGAAGTAATAAGCTAATACATGTCAAGTATTAAATGTGTAGCCCTGTACAGAGTCAGCACTCAGTAAATGTTAACTATGGATAGAAAACCAGCAAAGAAAAATTTCCACTTTAAAAGTCACATTTGCATCTTTTCCTCCTTTACTGGTACTGGACACTAACTTTGTAATTAACCACTTCTTTATCCTTACCTGGGTAACTGAGGCTTCCGGTTTCCTTATCTGTGATGCCTGCTCATTCATCTCTAGTAATACCTACTGACTCATGATACTTTAGGGTTCAAGTCCTAGTCTCTCTGAACGTCAAATATTCTCTCATCTATTAAAATTAGTAATTCCTACCTTATAGACTACAAAGTGTATTAAAAGAGCTAATACCTAGAAGATTCTTAAGGTTTTGGGCACACAGCAATCATGTAATAAAGCTTCCCAGGTTGCTAGTGGTAAAGAATTCGCCTGGCAATGTAGGAGATGCAGGAGGCCCATTTGATTCTTAGGTGGGGAAGATCCCCTGGAGGAAGGAAATGGCAACCCACTCCAGTATTCTTGCCTGGAAAATTCCATGGACAGAGGTGCCTGGAGGGCTGCAGTTCATGCAATCACAAAGAGTCAGACACAACTAAGCAACTGAGCACACACACATAATCTTGCAATAAATATCATTAGAACCACCTATAATTTTATTTTGGATGGCAAAGCTATCTCTACTATTTCAATACATCTTTCAGGAAAAGAAGTTTAATCACAACAAAATAGTCTATTAAAGTTTATTTTTGAAAAGAGTCCTTGACAAAGAGTCTCCTACATCTATTTTCACTCTTCTAGACATTCCTACAAGTGATTGGTGTGGTGGTTGTGGTGGTGGTGGTGATTCCTTGGATTGCTATACCTGTGATTCCCCTTGGCGTCATTTTCTTTTTTCTTCGGCGGTATTTCTTAGAGACGTCACGAGATGTGAAACGCCTGGAATGTTCAAGTGAGTACTGGAACTCTCAGGTTGGGATGGCAATGCAGGTTGGCTGCATTTATACCATAATTAACCACACCCCTGAAAACCTGCAGAATATATCTTTTTTAAAAAAATTTCTCCCTAAGTCAGCGTTGCTGCTGCTGCTGCTAAGTCGCTTCAGTTGTGTCCGACTCTTTGCGACCCCATAGACGGCAGCCGACCAGGCTCCCCTGTTCCTGGGATTCTCCAGGCAAGAATACTGGAGTGGGTTGTCATTTCCTTCTCCAATGCATGAAAGTGAAAAGTGAAAGTGAAGTCGCTCAGTCGTGTCCGACTCTTAGCGACCCCATGGACTGCAGCCTAGCAGGCTCCTCTGCCCATGGGATTTTCCAGGCAAGAGTACTGGAATGGGTTGCCATTGCCTTCTCCGCATGACAGTCTACTGCTACTGCTAAGTCACTTCAGTCGTGTCCGACTCTGTAGGACCCCATAGACAGCAGCCCACAAGGTTCCCCCGTCCCTGGGATTCTCCAGGCAAGAATACTGGAGTGGGTTGTCATTTCCTTCTCCTAAGTCAGCATTAGGTAATTATATATTATGGGCCCTGTTGAGTCAGTGTGACCCTTAAGCCAAGTTAAGCTGGTAGCAGGTCACCTGCAGCTTTGCATTTTAGCACAAGGACAAATGTGGACAGGGGCCATTTCTGTCTTGTTCATGACATCCTTCTGAACACAGAACAGCCACCCAGTAAACAGTGTTCCAAAAAATAATATGTTTCATCATGTTGGTACTATTGTAGAAGGAAAATAGGGAATTTTTCTTCCCTTAGAGTTACTAGAAATGAGGAGGAAAGGCAAATATTAAGAAAAGGAAAGGAAGCATCAGGAAATGTACTCATACGTCAGAGGTGATAGTTTTAGAAAATACATTCTTTCACATACTCCTAAGATGGTAATTAAATTGTAGTTGTTAAATGTATTGAAAAGATAAGCCCTGTTATTTCCAGGTTTGCTCTTTATCATCACCAGTATTTGAGCTGATGTCACACTGTGGTCAGCCCTCCCCAAGGCTGTTCATATAAATGGTGCTGGAAATAATCCCTTCAGGAGGACCCAAGATGAGGATCTGTTTAGTAGACTTTTAGTTTATAACTCCATTCAGCTTCCTAGTTTTAGAATAATGAGGAACATTATTTTATGATTAATCATTCTATTCTTCAGGTTATCAGTTCAGTTCAATCACTCAGTCATGTCCGACTCTTGCGACCCCATGAATTACAGCACACCAGGCCTCCCAGTCCATCACCAACTCCCGGAGTTCACTCAAACTCACGTCCATCGAGTCGGTGATGCCATCCAGCCATCTCATCCTCTGTCATCCCCTTCTCCTTCTGCCCCCAATCCCTCCCAGCATCAGAGTCTTTTCCAATGAGTCAACTCTTCGCATGAGGTGGCCAAAGTATTGGAGTTTCAGCTTTAGCATCATTCCTTCCAAAGAACACCCAGGACTGAGATCCCTTAGAATGGACTGGTTGGATCTCCTTGCAGTCCAAGGGACTCTCAAGAGTTTTTTCCAACACCACAGTTCAAAAGCATCAATTCTTCGGTGCTCAGCTTTCTTCACAGTCCAACTCTCACATCCATACACGACCACTGGAAAAACAGCCTTGACTAGATTGACCTTTGTTGGCAAAGTAATGTCCCCGCTTTTGAATATGCTATCTAGGTTGGTCGTGGAATAACTTTCCTTCCAAGGAGTAAGCGTCTTTTAATTTCATGGCTACAATCACCATCTACAGTGATTTTGGAGCCCAAAAAATAAAGTCTGACACTGTTTCCACTGTTTCCCCATCTATTTCTCATGAAGTGATGGGGCCAGATGACATGATCTTCGTTTTCTGAATGTTGAGCTTTATGCCAACATTTTCAGTCTCCTCTTTCAGTTTCATCAAGAAGCTTTTTAGTTCCTATTCACTTTCTGCCATAAGGGTGGTATCATCTGCATATCTGAGGTTATTGATATTTCTCCCAGCAATCTTGATTCCAGCTTGTGCTTCATCCAGCCCAGCACTTCTCATGATGTACTCTGCATATAAGTTAAATAAGCAGGGTGACAATATTCAGCCTTGATGTACTCCTTTTCCTATTTGGAACCAGTCTGTTGTTCCATGTCCAGTTCTAACTGTTGCTTCCTGACCTGCATACAAATTTGTCAAGAGGCAGATCAGGTGGTCTGGTATTCCCATCTCTTTCAGAATTTTCCAGTTTATTGTGATCCACACAGTCAAAGGCTTTGGCATAATCAATAAAACAGAAATAGATGTTTTTCTGGAACTCTCTTGCTTTTTCGATGATCCAGCAGATGTTGGCAATTTGACCTCTGGTTCCTCTGCCTTTTCTAAAACCAGCTTGAACATCTGGAAGTTCACAGTTCACATATTGCTGAAGCCTAGCTTGAAGAATTTTGAGCATTACTTTACTAGTGTGTGAGATGAGTGCAATTGTGTGGTAGTTTGAGCATTCTTTGGCATTGCCTTTCTTTGGGATTGGAAGGAAAACTGACCTTTTCCAGTCCTGTGGCCACTGCTGAGTTTTCCGAATTTGCTGGCATATTGAGTGCAGCACTTTCACAGCATCATCTTTCAGGATTTGAAATATCTCAACTGGAATTCCATCACCTCCACTAGCTTTGTTTGTAGTGATGCTTTCTAAGGCCCACTTGACTTCACATCCCAGGGTGTCTGGCTCTAGGTGAGTGATCACAGCATTGTGATTATCTTGGTCGTGAAGAGCTTTTTTTGTACAGTTCTTCTGTGTATTCTTGTCACCTCTACTTAATTTCTTCTGCTTCTGTTAGGTCCATACCATTTCTGTCCTTTATCAAACCATCTTTGCATGAAATGTTCCCTTGGTATCTCTAATTTTCTTGAAGAGATCTCTAGTCTTTTCCATTCTGCTGTTTTCCTCTATTTCTTTGCATTGATCGCCGAGGAAGACTTTCTTATCTCTCCTTGCTATTCTTTGGAACTCTGCATTCAGACGCTTATATCTTTCCTTTTCTCCTTTGCTTTTTGCTTCTCTTCTTTTCACACCTATTTGTAAGCCCTCCCCAGACAGCTATTTTGCTTTTTTGCATTTCTTTTCCATGGGGATGGTCTGGGTGTACTGTCTCCTGTACAATGTCAGGAACGTCATTCCATAGCTCATCAGGCACTCTATCAGATCTAGTCCCTTAAATCTGTTTCTCATGTCCACTGTATAATCATAAGGGATTTGATTTAGGTCATACCTGAATGGTCTAGTGGTTTTCCCTACTTTCTTCAATTTAAGTCTGAATTTGGCAGTAAGGAGTTCATGATCTGAGCCACAGTGTAATCACAGAGGATGAAATAATCCAGAACTTATCTCATCATTGATGCATAGATGTATTTCATCAATATTAAAACAAATAATTATAATGAAAGTAGAAATGTTAAATATTTTTAAAGAAGGTATAAGGACAGAAAATAAAGGAAGATGTTTGTGTCAGAAACCTTAACTATGGATATTTATTGTAATTTAATACCAACTTAACTCTAGAAACCCAGCCAAGAAGAAAAACATATTGAGTCTCATTCTTCTCTGTATCTACTAAGTGGAAAAATCTAAGTTAATCAAGACAAAGGACTTTTGGTGGTGAAATGTGTGTGTTTCATTTTCAATAATAAACTCTTGAGAGGCATTCATCCTGTGTATTTGCATAAAGTACACTTGGTGTCATAAATGCTGTAGAAAATTTCAGCCAAGAGAACCAGCTAAACTCCCATGAGGTCTGGGTTTTGGGAGGTGTTTGATTGGATTATGGAGCAGTAGAGTTCAGATGTGTGTGATATTTTGCTGATGTGATTCCGTAGGATGGTAAGACCTGGGAAAACAGAATAGAAGTGATGAGCTCCATACAGTCTTTTGTGTAGACAGGGCTTCAATCATTTTATGATTTGAAGTCAGTCATCAAGTGGAGTCATTCAATAGTCTTGTTCAAAGCAGGTAGTTCCATTCAAAGAGGGATTGCTCCAGAAGGAATGTTTTTCAGAAATTTTTGCCTGGAGCATGGGTCACTTCCCATCCGCATGGAAGTGGAGAAAAGGGCAACTTCTGAGGCCCTTTTCAAAAAGCAGTACAGGATTTCACCTGTAGAGTCTGAGAACTTTTTGGCCCCATCCCTGTGGAGTATTTGGATTTTTTGCAACCTCATAGGCTGCAACAATGTTAGACAGTAAATTCAATCCAGATACCCCTCTTCCACACCTCAGGTAACCAAATGAGATGGCCTGTTGATTAGAACATTTATGTTCTCTCTCCAGGTTGTTGGTCTGTGCCATAAATAATGATACCACTTTTTTCTCTATGCAGTGACTAATCGTTTATCTTAAGGCCACTGCTGGAGCCACTAGGAAAAAGACATCTGATCGTTGTAACCAGAAAGCATAAGCCTACTTCATTCCTGTGTTCTGAAAAACTGCTAAAATGCTGAGGTTTATATTCAGATCAAGCTGCCTACCTTTCTGGAGCATTATGTTGAATTTTGTCCTCTTAGTGACAAATCTGCAGCTGATCATAATGGTTTTTCATTTTTATAGAACTGAGCATAACTATAATTCAAAACCAGGATGGCACTTCTTTGCGTTTCTCTAGCCAAATCTATTCATTTGGCAGTGCCTGAATTATGAATCTGTATCAAATCCTATCTATAAGGATTCTGTGACCAACTAGCAATGTCTGCCAGGGACATTGCAAAGGGAGGCTTAGCACATGTGCCACATTTATTCAGATCATGGATCCTCAAGTCTGCTGTTTTAAGGCATTTTCATGCTGGATTCCCTGGGACTTTATTCAACCTAAGGTGCTTAGCATGATGTATGGTAATGGCTAAGGCTGTTGGATGTTAGCTAAGTAAGATTTGAGGGTTTTCTGAAGGTAAACAAAGTCTGGAGAAAAGTGCATTTAGTCACACATGGACATCCTTAAACCTGATTATTCTCCCTCTGAGACACTGCTGTTGTGATTAAAAGCACAGCCTTGGAAATAAGACAGAATTGGGTCTGACACTCAGCTCTACCACTTAGGTGAGTTAATTTACTTAATCTTGGGCAGGAAGTGCTCTTAATTCCTCAGTCTGGTTTTTCCTCTGTCACAGGTATACTAATACCTGCCTTCTGGGGCTCTCAGGATTTCTTGAATTGAAGCTTGTAAAAAACTTGCTGTGCTGTGCTGTGCTTAGTTGCTCAGTCATATTGACTTTTTGTGACCCCATGGACTGTAGCTACCAGGCGCCTCTGTCCATAGGGATTCCAGTCAAGAATACTGGACTGGGTTGCCATGCCCTCCTACGGGGGATCTTCCCAACCCAGGGACTGAATCAAGGTTTCCTGCCTTGCAGGTGGATTCTTTACCATTTGAGCCACCAGAGAAGCCCATGAACGCTTGAAAGGGTAGCCTATCCCTTCTCCAGGGGATTTTCACAACCCAAGAATTAAACCATGGTCTCTTGCATTGCAGGCAAATTCTTTATCAGCTGAGCTGCCAGGGAAGCCCCAAAGTATTTGGTAGTGACTACCAAAGGCACCAGAACTTTGAACATGAGGGTATTTAAATTTTTTATTTATTTGTTTTTGGTTGTGCTATGTCTTCGTTGGTATGTGGGCTTTTCTCTAGTTGTGGTATAGGGGCTTCTTACTGTGATGGCTTCTTTTGTTGAGGGGACACAGGCTCTATGAGGCTTGGGCTTCTAGCTTGTGAGCTCAGTATTTGTGGCTCTGAGGCTCGAGAGCACAGTCTCAATAATAATTGTGCATGAGTTTATTTGCTTTTTGGCATGTGGGATCTTCCCAGATCAGGGATTGAGCCCTTGTCTCCTGCACTGGCAGCAAGATTCTCATCCACAGAGCCACCAGGGAAGTCCAAATGTGAAGGAATTAAGAACATAGTAACAACTGGCAGTTCTCACATAGGTGAATGATAACCTGCAGCAAGGCTGCCACCCTGGGGTTTTTTCATGTGGTTCCCTGCCCCCGCCCCCAGCCCAGGGAAGATCTGCAGTCCAGGTGGAATGTGTCCCCAAGTGTCCTCAGGGTTGTGGAGACACAGCCATATGTCATGTAAACTGTAGGGTTACATGCGTCTATGACTTCTGACTGATGTCATGGCTGTTTTATAGTCTGCTTCAGGATCGTGGGCTCGGTCTTTGTGGGGGAATGGGTGTTATGTTGGGCAAGGTAAGACCAGAGCCTTGACATCCCCTCTCCTCATGTACTAGTTAATTTTCTTTGCAGACCCTCCGGTTCCCTCATTCTGGCATCCTGCTCACCCCTAGTGGGGTTTGAAAGAAACAGGATAGATTTTCACAGGTCAGCATTCCCTCTGGCCCACTGTAACTCTTGGGTATGAGGTGAGGTAGGTGATGGAGTGTTTTCTTCCCTGGTGTTCAAGGCTGAGATGACATCTAGTTTCTAAAATCAACCCCATCCTCCATCCCTGCTGGAGAGAATCAGCTGCACTTTGATCTCCTGGTGAGGGAGGCCATGCTGAAGAGTTCGTTCCAGGACTCTCCCTGGGGGGACAGGCATGCCTACTTCCTGCTCAGAAGCCTTGTTTGTGATGAATAGTGTTGATGTCACATTTGCTCTGGAAATCACGGCCTGGTTCTAGTGAGTTTTCTGTGTTCTCTGGAGTTGGACTCTTGACATCCTCCTGACAGTGTGATGGGCCCAGAATTCACCTGTGTCATCGCTGTGAGCCCCCTGCTTCCAGAATAATTGAGTTCTGGGGTCTGGTTGGGACACCTACTGGGAATGCAGAAAAGGCCTGAAGAGAGTTCTTAGCCTTTGTTATTTGGAGCATGAGCTCAGCCTTAAAAGTGCTGTTAAAAGTTTATATTGCTATTTTAAAAGTGTAAAGTTAAAGCTAAAATAAATACAATTAAATGTTACTCAATAGAATAAGGGTTTCCCAGGTGGTGCTAGTGGTAACAAACTCACCTACCAATGCAGGAGACTAAAGAGATGCCGGTTTGATCCCTGGGTTGGGAAGATCCCCTGGAGGAGGGCACAGCAATCCTCTCCAGTATTCTTGCCTGGGGAATCCCATGGACAGAGAAGCCTGGTGAACTGCAGTCTATAGGATTGCAGAGTCAGACATGATTGAAGCAACTTGCCATGCAATAGAATGAAGAGAGAGAACAGTGTGGATGCTGAAGTAAGACCACAGACATGTCCTTGGAAGGTCAGAAACACCATTGAACCACTTTAGGCTCTTTGCCTGAATTAGACACAAAGGGAAATGTTATATCATGTCCTGTTTCAAAGAAGGTTTTTTCCTTACAGCAATATTACAGCTGAGGGTCCCTAACAGTTAGGGTTCCTGATCAGATGTCCCAGGTAGAAAGAGCCACAGGGCTGAGTGGATGGTCAGCTAGGACCCAGCCCAGGCTGTCCTCCCCCCAGCACAGGGCTTCCCACCCTCTCTGAGCTCCAGTGTCTCAGAGGAGGAAGCCTGCTCCTTCCTTTCTTATATGATAGATCCAGGAATAATAAGCACAAGAGGAGTTCTGTGTCTTTGCCCATTTATACCCTGCCCCCCTACAGCCACTCCACCCCTGTGGAGCCTGTGTATGTCGATAATGACTGAACTGTCACCCAGACAGGCATTTGGATGCCAGGCTAAGGAGTGAAAACCTGAAAATAATTTGGAGTTTCTCCCCTTTGATTCTTTCCCCATCATTTTATATAATTTTTGAGGCCTCCTGCAAGATAAGCGACCTTAACTTCCCCTAAATGCCCAGATTTTACTAACAGGTCTTTTTAGGAGATGTACAAGTAAGAAAGTGATGTCAGCATTTCCTGCTGATACAGCACAAGTTATTACTCACCCCAGACAGAGATCACAGGCTCACTATCTGCCTCTAACAGCAGCAGGTTACAACCTCATTCATGGTGGAAATGAGAACTGTAAGGGTCCTCCCTGGCTGGCAGCCTGCAGCCCACCTATTCCCTGATGGGCAGGTGCCTAACCCTGGTGCTTGTGGTCAATGGCCTCTTAGAGAAGATGGCAGGAAATGAATGGTCAGTGAAGGGACACCAGACCCCAAACCCACATGAAGTCACTCAAAGAGAATGATCACTAAGGGCACAGTTAGGTTTTATAAGGTATGTGAGTATCACATGCCACAGTGACCTCCAAATGCCAGAAAAAGCATTGAGCAGGTAGTTTTAAAAACCTGGATTAGATTCCCAGAGCAGAAGTCAAGACCATTCAGAGACACCTGGCTAAGCAAGTCCTGTGGGCACAAGAGCGGTGCAGTACCAGGTGTTCTGTGACCCGTGCAGAGACACCTGGTGCAGGTGCAGGGAGAGTCCCAGGATGGGGGAGATGGCAGACTGTCTGCTCCTCTTACTCATCTTGCTCCTGTCCTATGTCTGGCTCTGGTTCAGCAGAGGGATGTACTGGCTCTATCCTGGCTCTTAGGTTACTCATCTAAATTGGAGACAGCACATAGATAGCTCACCAAAATTCAGTGTGGTAAGAACTCTCAAAGAGAATTAAATTTAAAAATGTTATTGAATTGGGACTACCCTGCTCATCCAGCATTTAAGAATCTGCCTTCCAATGCAGGGGACTTAGTCTTGATCCCTGATTGGTGAACTAGGATCATATATGTCACAGGGCAACTAATCCTGTGTGCCACAACTAGAGAGCCCATGTGCTGCAACTACTGAGCCCATGAGCTCTAGAGCCTGTGATCTAAAATAATGGAAGCCCAGGCACTGCAACTAAAGAACGCTTGCATGCTGCAATGAAGACCCAGTGCAGTCAAAGAAAATGCTATTGAATCAAAAGTTTGTGAACAGTTTCCACCCAGAGAGATGTCAGTGAAGAATTTGGAGAGAGGCCATGTTTGAGGATTGTGATGAATGAGCTAGTAAAGAGTTTCAGTATCTAAATCTAGGTCAGGTTTGAATTTGGTTAAAGATAGATTCAAGCTTCCCTGGTGGCTCAGCGGTAAAGAATCAGCCTGCACTGCAGGAGCCACAAGAGACACGGGTTCGATTCCTGGGTTGGGAAGATCCCCTGGAAAAGGGTATGGCAACCCACTCCAGTATTCTTGCCTAGAGAATCCTCTGTACAGAGGAGCCTGCTGGGCGAGTCCATAGGGTCGTGAAGAGTCAGACACAACTGAAAAGACTTAACATGCATGCACAAAGATAGATTTAAAGAGAATCTTTCATTTCTAGGTTGTTAAGGTGAAGCTTGACGTGAGCAGGAGTTTGAGCGGCACATGGAGAATTCTCTCCAGAAAGGGCATCATCCCTTCTTCCCCAGGCAGCCCAACCAGGAATTCTAGTGCACTGTTTGGCAGAACGTGCAATCACAGCACACGGAAGGCTATGGGTTTCTTTGCATCCAGCCTCCCTGACTTTCTCTGTCATGTGTCTGTCTCTGCTTCCCCAGCACAGAGCCCAGTGTTTTCCCACTTAGCATCTTCTCTCCAAGGACTCTGGACCATCCGGGCGTACAAAGCTGAGCAGAGGTTTCAGGAACTGTTCGACTCACACCAGGACTTGCATTCAGGTCTGTGAGTTTCTGGAGATGATTTCAAAGGATGGGATATGCTGTCGTCTGAGGCCTGACCCCCCTCTCAGGTGGTCTTGCTGGCCAGCACCTCTCTCTGTGCTGCCTCATGTTCCCCTTTGCACACCTGCTCCCCCACCCCTTCCTCTCAGAACCCCGTCTGTGCTCCCCTTTTCCCCCTTCTCCCCAGACCGACTTCCATTGTCCTTCCATCACGGAGTCCTATAGCTTTCTGTCCCTTTAGGACAGGAGTCAGTATACTTTTTTTTTCAAACAATAGATAGTAAATATTTTAGACTTTGTGTGCCATTCTATCTCTGTTGTAACTTATCAACTTTGCTGTTGTAACACAAAAACAGGCAAAGATAATACATCAGCAAAAGCACATGACTGTGTTCCAATAAAACTTTATTTACAAAAGCACGTGATGGCCATTCTTGGCCCACAGGCTATCGTTTGTCAACTCTCTTTTCAGAGCATGCAGGGCAGCAGATTTCATTGAGATATATCATTATCTAATTAACAGATTTTTAACTCACTTGGTTAATATTATTTTGAATATTGGTAATATTTTTCTCTAAGTAGAAATTTCAGAATTCCCTCTAGATCTGTAAAATCCTGGCCCATCTCTCCAATCTTTATTGTATCTTAAAGATAAAATGGCATTTTGAAAGTCACATGCAGATCCAGTTAGCTCATGGTTGTATAGACACTGGCTCCTAAGAATAAACACTGTGCAGGGCCCTGTAGTAAGGTGGAGGTGCTGAAAACAGAGTGTGAGCTGTGCTCTCTGCTGTCAGAAAGCTGCGAACAGTTGCTCCTGAGAGAGGATGAGCCTCACGTCGAGGCCTAGCACTGTAGGAAACGCACCAATGAGACCATTTTTCCATTTTCTCCATTGTGATCATATTACTGTTTATAACCTGTGAGTTGAATTTTTTTCTTATTGAAGTGTAGTTGATAAACAGTAGTATGTTAGTTTCAGATGTACAGCAAAATGATTCAGTTTTATATGTGCATTTTTTTTCAGATAATTTCCTATCATAAATTATTACAAGTTATTAAATATAGTTCCACAGAGTCCCTGGCTTGATTCTTCTGTGTCCCATATTATCTGGTATCAAAACAGCTTTTTGGAACCTTATGTTCCTTGGGTGTATAACTTTGCCACCCTACTTTGTGTAAAAATCTTCTGTAGCTCAACTGAGCAAAATGGTCTTTCTTGTTCAAAGCAGTTAACATGGTTTTTCTAACTTATTCATTATGCTTATTATGGTTCACAAATCCAGAGGCCTGGTTCTTGCTTTTGACTATAACCCGATGGTTCTCTTTGCATCTGGATATCATCTATTTAATCTTCATCTGTCTTGTTGATTTGGGTCCCTGCTTCTTTCACAAAGTAAGTATGGGTGTAAATAACTATTTATGGTGTGATTAAAATTTATAGCTGTATTTATAGTTATTATATTAAACTCTTGCTGCCTTGTCTAACAAGTACAGTTTGGTTCTAATGAATTGTATTAAAGCATTTGCAGCATGTGATTCCACAGTGTGGCCCATGTAGAGAGGTCATTTGGTCTTGTTGGGACCTTTTATTCTTTTCTCTTTCTTTGAATGAGTTGATGTCTACTCAGCGATAGCAAGCTGACCTTAGAAATTTCCTGGTAGTGTTTAGTAGTTGGATGGAGAGAACCAAATTTGCCGTAAAGCTTTTTGTCCAAGTTAGGACTTTAGATTTTGGCTTTAGGGCTACTTGGGTGTCTTGGTTGTAGGTGCTTGGTGCACGAGGATGAGAAAGATTCTCTGTAGCAAAGGACACCATCCTCATCGCTGTTTGGGTACCAGATGAGCAGGTGTTGGTGTAAATGTCATGAATTTACCAGCCCTAAATATTCTATAAGAACAATATTGAATCACAGTCTTTAATATGGAACAATGAGAATTTTATTTTAGTTTTAAAAGCACTGGCTTTTAGAAACCATTGCCTTGTTTTTCATGGTTTCCAACTATGGTTGCATTGGACATACAAAGTGACATTGCTTGATTGTTCTTGAAACCACAATGACAAAAGTCTTAATAATAACATTATTCCTCATTGTCTACTGTATATTGACAATGTTGAGATTAAGTTCATTTAAGTCTTTCTGAATTCATAGTGGTTTTAATTTTTGGCGAGGGAGGTTTTAATTGTATTGTGGACTCAATCAAATGATAGTAAAAGTATAAGTAATATTGTCATTATATGTTAATGATTTAAATATTATAAAGGAGTTAGCTTAATAAAGTGATAGAAGGAACTGGCCTCAAGGTCAAAAACAGGACTGACTTTTCCCCCCTCTTCTTCCTCATTTAGCTTTGAATGTCGGGCAGCTTGGCCTGATACTGTCCTATGCCCTCAACGTCATGGTGGTGTTCCCATGGTGCATCAGGCTAAGCGTTGAAGTTGAGAATATGGTGATGTTTATCTTAACATTCTTAACCTTGTACTACTTCTTGCCATTAAAAAGTGTAAAAGGAATTCTTATGTAAAATATTAAAACTTGTTTTTACATCTAGCTTACAGAGGTTTTTATATCCTCCTCTATCTGTTTAAAGCTAATGTAAAAAAATATATCTTTTACTCAGTCTTATGTGTGCCATGTCAGCAGGTTTTTATTCATCACAAACTGTCTTCAAATGTAATAAATGTCTCTGTAGGAGGGAGGTTCTGAAATGTTGGAGAGAATATAAACCAGTTTGGGGACAGGTTGTTTATTATTGTTTCTTAACTGGTAATTGCTCATTATTGGTAAAAGAAGAATTCAATATTTTGTAGTTCTTTGTTTAATTGATAGATAGCTGTCCCTGCCTCATTTTAGCATTTATTCTTGTATGTGTTAAACACCTGAATATGCTGCTATCCCTCCTTTTTGGTAGAATAAGCCACCTCTCTGAATGTGCTATCAAAGATAAGTTATTTTTGTTTAGGAGGCCTTGGTCAGTATTTAAATTATATTCTCCTTTGAGTATTGCATATTGTCCCAAAGAGAGAAAAACAATAAAAATGCAATATTTGCATTTCTCTCTTCTAATAGAGTAGAAAGTGAGAAATTATTAAAATGAGGTTTGATGACCATCCAGTTCTACTCCTCTATAACACGTGGCCCTTTTATAACCACTGATTAGTGTTCATATATATTCTTTTCTTTGACAAAATTCTTTTTATTTAGATATGGAAAGTGAATAAATAAAATCTTTGCATTCATTTATCTAATTCTTTTAGTTTTAATAAAATGCTGAAGGAAGCAGCCCTAAGTGAAACTGTTATAGGATGATGAATAAGTTTGCAAATCATCAAAGGAGTCATCACACTCCTACTTCAGTCCTTCACAGATACTAAGACCTGGAATATTCTTAACCATATAAAAAGCAGATATAAAGATATAAAAACAGAACACCTTATTTACAGTCTCTGAACATCCATAAATAAAACCCTCTGCTCCTAACCCACATGATGTCATATATGTTTCAGATGATTTCAGTAGAAAGAGTGATAGAATATATAGAGCTTGAGCAAGAAGCACCCTGGGAACTCGAGTTTCGTCCACCACCAGACTGGCCCAACAATGGAATGATTGCCTTGAGCAATGTGAACTTCAAGTACAGCTCAGATGGGCCTCTGGTATTGAAGGATCTGACAACAGACATTAAACCAGGAGAAAAGGTTTGTTTAAGCCATTTGCCTTTTTAAAATTCAGCTGAAGATTTAGTGCCACATCTGCTGTTGACTTTCTTGTGTGTGCTGGGGGGACTCTTTGTTCTTCATGGGTGCAGATTAGATCAATGACACCACAGGTGAATCTCTCTTGAAAACTGACCAGGGGATGGGGATCCCAGTATTTCTTTCCCTTTGTTGTGAACTCCCTCATGGTGGTTGGAGGGTCCTGAGCTCCTGAACTATAACTTAGCCTGACCCAGGACACTATATTGACACCTGATTATTCATGTGGATTCTGAGAAGTCAGCCTTGACTCACTGTCTCTTAACTCTCCAATATCTCCTTTTTTCCCCATCCATTCTTCTTTGTATTTCTGAAATCTTCTCTTCTTCCTCTGATGCCCTTCAGCTATGGCCTCCTCCTCTGTTCTTTGAGCCTTCCCGTAGACTTGTCCTCCATTAACCCACACTCGACTGTCATCCTCCTGCCCTGCGCCCACAGACTGCTTCTTTCTTGAGCACAGATCTGATCCTTACTGGACTGGGCGAGCTGCTGCTGGAACCATAGGGCAGCCCTAGATCCATTCTAGCAGGGATTGTGTGGCCAGCTCAGAGACCACCAGAGAAGAGCCCAGAATCAGTCAGGGGTGAAAAACCAGAGCCCTCCATGGAGGCAGAGTCTGGAGACTCAATCAGAGTTGATGAAAGCAAACCAAGAGGAGCAGGGAAGATTCCAGGTGGAAGATGGTAGAAAGACTTGTGACCTGGTCCTGTCAGCACCCATGTTTGCAAGTGATGTTCCTTTTCCATGCATCTTGAGGCTCTCAGCTGGGACCAGGGCAGAGTCTTGAAGAACAGACTAAACCAGAACAGACAAGGCAGTAGGCATCTCTTCCCCACCTACCTCTCCAGCCTCAAGTCCTCATGTTCACACACTCCCCAACACTCAGGTTGTGTGTAGATTCTCCTAAAGTACCACATCCTCCCTGCTTCCCATGTGCACACATGGCCCTCTCTACTTCAGAGACCCTTCCCCTCTGTCATCTTCTGGTTAAAGCCTCCTCATTTTCTGAGTTAATTCTAATGTGTCTGCTTCCCAATTCCTCCTAATGTTGTATACCCTTAAGATAGCATTTATTGTACACGTGTGTACAAGTATCCATCAACAGGTGAATAGATAAATAAAATGTTACTCACTCACTCTCCCAGCCAGCAGTCCCTCAGCACCCTCTCTGTGCCCTGCAGAATGCCATTTTCTGAGGAACAGAGCTAAAAAGAAGATTCTCCCTGATCCATACAATGTAATATTATTCAGCCTTAAAAAGGAAGGAATTTCTGACCCATGGATAAACCTTGAGTACATCATACTAAATGAAATATGCCAGACACACAAGAAAAAAATACTATATAATTCTACTTTTATGGGGTTCCTAGAGTAGTCAAATTCCTAAACACAGAAAGTAGAATGATGGTCACCAAGGACAGAGGGATGGGAAGTAGGGAGTTATTGTTTAATGAGTATAGAATTTAAGTTCTACAAGACAAAGAATAAAAGGCAAAAAGTATTCTGGAGGTTTGTTGCACAACAATATGAAAACTTAAGACTAAACTGTCAATTTAAATATAGTTAAATTGGCAAAGTGTATGTTATATGTATTTTACCACAATTAAAATAAAAGAAAGCATCGTCACATGCTTTGTAATTTGAGTCTATATCCCAGAATACCCTAAGGCTTCTAAAGATCAGGGAACATCTTATTTTTAGCTCTGTTCCCCAGAAAGTGTTCTGCAGGGCACACAGAGTGCTGAGGGACTGCTGGCTGCGAGGTTGAGTGAATAATACATGGATAAGTGTAACCAGTAACCAAAACATACACACAGGGCAACTCATTGTAAGTAACCAGTTTCCTAGATGTGTTAAATACTTTAGGAACTGCTGTTTAAATCTCTATCTACCTCAGACCTACCTAGTGGACCGTAGCCATATTTAATGAATGATACCCTTGTGACTCTGTGTGACGCTATGGACTGCATCCCTCCAGGCTCCTCTGGTCATGGGATTTTCCAGGCAAAAATACTAGAATGGGTTGCCATTTCCTTCTCCAGGGGGTCTTCCCAACCCAGGGATCAAACAGAGGTCTCTTACCTCTACTTGCATTGGCAGGAGGATTCTTTACCACTAGCGCCACCTGGGAAGCCCTTGTGACATGAAAGAATATTAGATTTAATGCCCAAATGATATCCAAGGCCTGGAGGAGGACATGGCAACCTAGTTCAGTATTCTTGCCAGGAAAATCCCCATGTACAGAGGAACCTGGCGGGCTACAGTCCAGAGAGCAGCTTCAGTTAGTCACATGGCAAAAACTTGCTCCTAAGTATTTCCAGTTTCAGTGTAGGTTGGGAAAATAGTAATTGTACCTCATGATGCAATCCTGTCCTTAAAATCACCATAGGTGATGTTTGCTTACTAGCAGTTAAGTATGTCCATCAGATTTCTCATCATAAACATAATTCTGTCAATTTGCTCCTGTCTTAAATTTTGCCCAAAGACATCAAATATGAATTATCTATATCTTAGGGACATAACATATTTGTATTCTTCTACCTTAAAATTCTCAAATCATAGGACTATCTGAGCTTCTAAAATGTTTGAGGGATGATTGAATTTGGAGACTGAGTTAATAACTTCAGTTACTTGACTTTTGATTTGTGTCATGGTCCACTCACAGTATCACCATTAGTTTCATTTCTGTGTTTAAAGATTATAACCAGGCAGCATGTTCATGAGGTGATTTCACACCACCTGTGTACATCCTCAGGTTTCCTCTCCTGCTCACTTGTCCCAGGCCCCGTCACTCCTGGATACCCTTTTGTGTTGGATTTGATTGACTGAGGTTGCTGGGAGTGAGCCAGACCAGCAGAAATTGGGCTTTATTCTCTCCCTCATTTCCTCTGCTGTCCCAATTCCTGGAAGTTAGGGTAAATGGGAAAAATTAATAGGTATTATGCTGGTTTCTAATTTATAGAAGAAATAGCAAGCTAAAAATGAGGTAAATAGCACCTTAGGCTTCCTGTGTAGATATTGAACCTGGGTTGAGTTTTTCATTTAGATGATTTGATGGTTTATTTGATCATTTTAGAGAGTCCTAGGCTATTTTAAAGCATTTTTCAGCTCTAGAAGTAGACTGATATTGGTTTGTTATATTTTTTTCTTGCTCAGAGTTGTTACTTAGATAATACATTTTAATAGATGCTTACTAGACCTTGATATAATGTACAAATATGTTAGTTTCCTACATTTTCTCCTTGTTTATTTCCTCAGCAACTCCTCTCCCCACTCCCAAATTGTCCCACTTTCTTTACCAGCTTCCTAATTCCTCATGACTCAGACTGTGGTGCCAGGGTCAACAGCACCTGCATCTCCTGGAGCTTCTTAGAGATGAAGAATCCCATTCTCATCCAGAGTTCTTGACTCAGCATCAAATTTGAACAAGACCTCCTAGTAAAGTCCTTTCTCTCCCATAGACAGTGTTTGATGACTCATAACCCATAATTTCCATGAAACATTCTTTGACAGTTTGAAATTGAGCTCATGAATCACCCAAACCCCTCTTGTGTCTGAGCATGAGACTCTAGAAAGTTCTGTATCACCTACCACCCTACAGATTCATATTTATATTCTGCAAATCATGCCTTTACATTATAATCTAAGACTGTGTGATTCCACTGCATTTCTTTGCATCTTTTCAGTGAGTCTGTCTTCATTACAGGCAGTTTTCATCCTGCTCCAGCCTTCCCCACACCAGCCTCCTGCAGGGACTGGAGGGATTTCCCACAGGCTCAGTCCTGCCTGGACCTAGAATCAGAGACAGCCCTGCACAGCAGTGTATGTGCAGCTCTTTCACCACCTAATGGGATCAAAAATGAGTCTTGCTGCCCTAAGCAGTGCCTGCAGTCTGTTTGGCCTGTTTCCTGGGAAACCTTATGTCCCACTTAGCTGCAGGGTTCTTCCCCAGCCCACCTGTAGGTGCTGGTTTTTCCCACTTACAGCCTGCCCACCTGATCTCAGTCATTCTCTTTGTTCAGAGATTTTGTCCTTCTTGTCCCACCCACTACTTTATAGTCACCCGTATCCATAACTTGCTTAAACTCTCTGGCCATAGGATCTCCATGTTAGGTCTGTTCCTTTAACTGTGGCTACACCTCTCCCCACTTTCTCTGTTCTAGTTAGCCAGAGGGACATAATAGGGAGTCATGCCAACCAGGTGATAAAGAGGCCATCAGCAGAATGGAAAAGAACTTGACATATGTGGAATGAGTCCCATCCTTACACACTTAAAAACTTTATTATTTCAGGTGGACTAGTTAATCTAACTAAACTTTGATCGTCTCTTTTGCAAAATGGAGGTGACAGGACCTAATCTCTAAGGTAGTTGTACAACTTAAACAACATAACATACATAAAACACCCAGCATGGAGATCAGCATGCAGTACATGCTTGGACAAAGATAGCTGTCATTTTCATAAGGTGTAAAATGGCCATAATCACTTATGCTTTGTTTACTTATAAACTATCTCATGAAAATGAGCTTAGCCATTTGCAATTGTATTTATGGCTATAGAATCCTTATGCTGTGTCTGTTTCTCTGTCCAGCTTATCACATTCCTAGACAATATAGTAATAGATCTTTCATACATTTCTCCAGCCTGAGTTAAAAACTTCAGCTCCCTACAGAAGCCTCTTTTGCACAGGACACCATAGGTAATACAAAGGCAAATCCAATGCAGATCATACTGTCAACATATACAGTCCAGTTGAAGAATAAGAAAAAGGCTGTATTAACTTTGTAAGAACTTTTATGGAAGTTTATTAAAAGATGGTATAACATCTGTTAGGGTTTAAACAAACCCCCATGAGGGGAGAAGTACAGAATTTCCAAGGAATTACACAGGTAAGAGAGGCTTTAGTGACTTGTGGTTAGAATTTTAGCAGGTGGAAATGTATATGAAAGTCATTCCAGTAAGTGGGACATAAGCAAAACATGATGCTCTGATTCTGTGAATGAAGACCTAGGCACCTAGTATTCAGTTAAGTGAACTATCAGATGTATAACACACTTTCATGTCCAACTCCACAACTACCTAGTGACCCCAAGGAAACTGACTCATAGACGTGAAGAATGGAGAGGTCAGATATCCTGGGGTGGAGCAATGGGCACAGAACCGGCCTTCGTGAGGTTAATCTGAGAAGTGAGAGCATGTGCACCAGAGTGGGCAGACGTGAGAGGCAGGGAGACAGGAACTCTTGTGCCTCCAGGAAGATGTCCTGGGAATGTGATACCACATTTTGAAATCAAACTGATGTAAATTAAAACTAAGTTATAACACATGGGTTTGTGAATGTGCAGGGAAACAGCTGAAAGTAGAAATTGCTATCATATTTCTGGAGGTAGTTTGGCAGTACTTAAGAGTCTACTTTAAAAATGTTCATACCTGTTTCTTGGCAATTCCACATATGAGAACTTAAGAAAATAATGACAGTTGTTTGCAAAGATTTGGCTTCAAGGATATTTAACACACAGTTATTTATAATAGCAAAATATTAGAGACTGCCTAAATATTCACCAATAGGGGGTTTATTAAATAAATTATCACACATACTATAATATTATATAGTCATTAAAATAAATATTTTAGTGAATATTAAATGAAAACAAATTGCAATATGTTCATATCTCTTTTTTTAATGAGTTTTTGTCTTCAACATACACACACATAGACACACAGACATCCAGAAAGAAAATACATCAGTATCTTAGGAATGGATTTATTGGCGTGCAGGGGTGATGACTAGTATTTATTTACTTTCTAGATTTATTTGCATTGATTATGATTAACAAAAAGATTTGTTTGGTTTTTTAAAAGCTAACACAGCCTGTTACTCACATAATGATTATGGTCATTAAAATAAGGGATTGAGTCATGAAACATTGCAGGTATAGAATCTGTAGGCCTTGGTACCATGCTGGAATCAGGGAAAACTGGAAATAAAGTGGACAGTTGAGCCTGGGAAAGAAGTAATGAGATTAAAGTAGGAAAGTCAGAAGAAGTGGCTGTTTTGTGGGGGCATTTGATGTTAATCATGTGGAGTTCAATGTATCAGTATGGAAATAGATCCGGGGGCAGATGTCAACAAGTTGGTGTGGTTGTCAGAGACCAAACCTGGCCTGGTTGGAAAAACAAAAAGGAGCAGTTGTAAAGCTGAGGTAAGACTGTTTCCAAGTACCTTTGGATTTAGGAATGTAAAATTACCGATATTGGTGACATTCCCCACAGGCACTTAGCAAAACCCTTTGGTGACCTGGTAAAGACTTCCAGACATAGCTTTGAAAACTGAACGGTAGAAATAGCCCAGGCCAGATTTTCTTTGAGTTGCCTTTTTCTTACTCTTCTTTTTGGAGTTTGTAGTTTATAGTCCTGCTCACACACATTCTTACAACACAGTTCTCACCTATGTCCTGATATGTTTTGATTCACATATGAGAACACCCAGAAATACAGGGATACCTGGTTTTATTGTGCTTGACTGATACTGCATTTTTTGCAAATTGAACGTTTGTGGCAACCCTGCCTCAAACTTGTGGATAAGTACCATTTTCCCTACAGAATTTGCTAATTTCATGTCTTTTGGTCACATTTTGATAATTCTCCCAATATTTCAAACTTATTATATTATTATATTTGTTATGATCTGTGATCAATGATCTTTTATGTTGCTGCTATAATTTGCCAGAGGCTCAGTTGATAGTTAGCATTTTTAAACAATAAAGTTTTTTTAAATTAAGATACTAATACTGTTTTTTAAGATGTAACACTATTCTCACATGACAGAATATAGTATAGCATACCATGACTGAGTGACTGAACTGAACTGAACTGAACTTTTATATAGATGGGAAAACTAAAAAAGTGTGACTTGTTTTATTGCAATACTTATGTTATTGCAGTGGTCTGGAACTGAACCTGCCATGTTGCCCAGATCAGCCTGTACAGAGAATATATGAGCTATTCATGTATGCAGAAGAACCTACCTATATGCAGAAAATGACCCATCAGTGTTAAAAAAATTAAGATAGAAAATTGGCTACAAAGATAAATCAACTAAAGCTACTTTTCTTACATGTAATCTCTCTAAAGATAAATTCCTTTTTGAAGTGCCATTATTGATCTTATAGGTTAAGCTTTGGAATTTTGAAGGTATTCAAATGAGAAAATATGTAAGGTTCCCAGAATATAATCAGTGCTCAGAAAGATTTAATTCTTCTCTGTTTAAAGCTGTGAATTTTCAATACTGGATGCTTGGGGCTGGTGCACTGGGACAACCCAGAGGGTTGGTACAGGGAGGGAGGAGGGAGGAGTGTTCAGGATGGGGAACACGTGTATACCTGTGGTGGATTCATGTTGATATATGGCAAAACCAATACAATATTGTAAAGTTAAAAAATAAAATAAAAAAATAAAAATTTACTAACTGAATTAATTTACAAATGATTGAAAGCATGTCTTATGCACATCATCAATTCAAATTCCTAAATAGAGAGAAAATCATCTTTTGAGAAGCTCTCACTAAGGAATCTGCAGTTATGCAAGCTCATTGCTATAAAAAAGCCAGTTTCTGCATACCTGCTTTTATTTATTTTTATTGAAGTATAGTTGATTTACAATGTTGTATTACTTTCAGGTGTATAGCAAGGGGATTCAGATGTATAGATTCTTTTTCCATATAGATTATTACAAAATACTGAGTATAGTTCCTTATGCTATATGGTGAAGTGAAGTTGCTCAGTCATGTCCTACTCTTTGTGACTCCATGAACTGTAGCCCACCAGGCTCCTCCATCCGTGGGATTTTTCCAGGCAAGGGTACTGGAGTGGGTTGCCATTTCCTTCTCCAGGGGATCCTCCCGACACAGGGATTGAATCCGGGTCTCCCACATTGTAGCCAGATGCTTTACCATCTGAACCACCAGGGAAGCTATAGGGTAGGACCTTTTTATTTTATATATGGTAATGTGTATGCGCTATGCTATATTTAGTCACTCAGTTGTGTCTGACTCTGAGACCCCATGATCTGTAGCCCGCTAGGCTCCTCTGTCCATGGGGATTCTCCAGGCAGGAATACTAGAGTGGGTTTCCATGCCTTCCTCCAGAAGAAGTGTGTATATGTTACTCCAAAATTCCTAATTTATTCCCCCACCACTTTCCCCTTTGGTAACCATAAATTTGTTTTCTATGTCTGTGAGTCTCTTTCTGTTTTGTAAATAAGTTCATTTGTATCATTTTTTTAAGATTCCACATGTAAGTGATAACATGATATTTTCTTTGCCTTTGTCTGATTTACTTCACTTACTATAATCTCTTGGTCCATCCATGTTGCTGCAAATGGTAACATTTCATGACTTTTTATGGCTGAGTAGTATTCCCTTTGGAGAAGGAAATGGCAACCCACCCCAGTGTTCTTGCCTGGAGAATCCCAGGGATGGGGGAGCCTGGTGGGCTGCCGTCTATGGGGTCGCACAGAGTCGGACACGACTGAAGCGACTTAGCAGCAGTAGCAGTATTCCCTTTATATATGTATCACATCTTCTTTATCGATTCCTCTGTTAATGGACATTTAGTTTGCTCCCATGTCTAGGCTACTTTATATTGTGCTCTGCATGCATGTTTATAGCACACAGTGAAAAGCCAACTTTTATAATACAGTTTCATTCCTAACCAGCATTTTACCTGCATTATTGTGATTCTTTGATCTTATTTTTAATGTACTAATTTCTTTATGCCTTGGTTTTAAATAACCAGACTGATACTTGACATATATCTTTCCAAGGCTTAACTATAAGTATTAATTGGTTTGTAAAATGCCTTTTGAACTGTTCAGATGAGAGGTTCCATATAAATAGCAAATGTTGTTTGTGTTGTTGTTGATTTTATTATATGTGTTTTGCGTACTGGCTACTGTTTCAAGACACTGAGATGAGTATTTTGCAATTTTAAAATGATTCCTTTCAAGACAGAACATAACCAAGGCATTTAATACGTTGAAGTGATTTAGTTTCTCTATCAGAGAATATATGTGTGCTCAGTCGCTCAGTCGTTTCTGACTCTTTGCGACGCTATGGACTTTAGCCTGCCATTCTCCTGTGTCCATGGGATTCTCCAGGCAAGAATACTGGAATGGGTTGCCATTACCTACTCCAGGGAATTTTTCCAACCTAGGGATTGAACCACTTCATCGTTGACATCTCCTGCATTGGCAAGCAGGTTCTTTACCACCAGCACTACCTGGGAAGCCCAGAGAATAAGCCCTTTTAAATAATAGAACTCTGGGAAAATGTATACATATGTATATGTAACAGTTCTGATTTGATTTGTTGATATCTCTATGAAATTATCCACAAAATTCTCAAGGTTCAAGATATGCAGACAGTAGAAATAAAAACTAAAGATTTATTTCTTATGGAACTTCTGATTTTTTGTTGCTAGTAGATTGATTCTGTTATTTTTATTTTTTTTAAATTTTATTTTATTTTTAAACTTTACAATATTGTATTAGTTTTGCCAAATATCGAAATGAATCAGCCACAGGTATACCCGCATTCCCCATCCTGAACCCTCCTCCCTCCTCCCTCCCCTCCCCTCCCTCTGGGTCGTCCCAGTGCACCAGCCCCAAGCATCCAGTACCGTGCATCGAACCTGGACTGGCGACTCATTTCATACATGATATTATACATGTTTCAATGCTATTCTCCCAAATTTCCCCACCCTCTCCCTCTCCCACAGAGTCCATAAGACTGATCTATACATCTGTGTCTCTTTTGCTGTCTCGCATACAGGGTTATTGTTACCATCTTTCTAAATTCCATATATATGCATTAGTATACTGTATTGGTGTTTTTCTTTCTGGCTTACTTCACTCTGTATAATAGGCTCCGGTTTCATCCATCTCATTAGAACTGATTCAAATGTATTCTTTTTAATGGCTGAGTAATACTCCATTGTGTATATGTACCACAGCTTTCTTATCCATTCATCTGCTGATGGGCATCTAGGTTGCTTCCATGTCCTGGCTGTTATAAACAGTGCTGCGATGAACATTGGGGTACACGTGTCTCTTTCCCTTCTGGTTTCCTCAGTGTGTATGCCCAGCAGTGGGATTGCTGGATCATAAGGCAGTTCTATTTCCAGTTTTTTAAGGAATCTCCACACTGTTCTCCATAGTGGCTGTACTAGTTTGCATTCCCACCAACAGTGTAAGAGAGTTCCCTTTTCTCCACACCCTCTCCAGCACTTATTACTTGTAGACTTTTGGATTGCAGCCATTCTGACTGGTGTGAAATGGTACCTCATAGTGGTTTTGATTTGCATTTCTCTGATAATGAGTGATGTTGAGCATCTTTTCATGTGTTTGTTAGCCATCTGTATGTCTTCTTTGGAGAAATGTCTATTTAGATCTTTGGCCCATTTTTTGATTGGGTCATTTATTTTTCTGGAGTTGAGCTGTAGGAGTTGCTTGTATATTTTTGAGATTAGTTGTTTGTCAGTTGCTTCATTTGCTATTATTTTCTCCCATTCTAAAGGCTGCCTTTTCACCTTGCTAATAGTTTCCTTTGATGTGCAGAAGCTTTTAAGTTTAATTAGGTCCCATTTGTTTATTTTTGCTTTTATTTCCAATATTCTGGGAGGTGGGTCATAGAGGATCCTGCTGTGATGTATGTCAGAGAGTGTTTTGCCTATGTTCTCCTCTAGGAGTTTTATAGTTTCTGGTCTTACGTTTAGATCTTTAATCCATTTTGAGTTTATTTTTGTGTAAGGTGTTAGAAAGTGTTCTAGTTTCATTCTTTTACAAGTGGTTGACCAGATTTCCCAGCACCACTTGTTAAAGAGATTGTCTTTAATCCATTGTATATTCTTGCCTCCTTTGTCAAAGATAAGGTATCCATATGTGTGTGGATTTATCTCTGGGCTTTCTATTTTGTTCCATTGATCAATATTTCTGTCTTTGTGCCAGTACCATACTGTCTTGATAACTGTAGCTTTGTAGTAGAGCCTGAAGTCAGGTAGGTTGATTCCTCCAGTTCCATTCTTCTTTCTCAAGATCACTTTGGCTATTCGAGGTTTTTTGTATTTCCATACAAATTGTGAAATTGTTTGTTCTAGCTCTGTGAAGAATACCGTTGGTAGCTTGATAGGGATTGCATTGAATCTATAAGTTGCTTTGGGTAGTATACTCATTTTCACTATATTGATTCTTCCAATCCATGAACATGGTATATTTCTCCATCTATTAGTGTCCTCTTTGATTTCTTTCACCAGTGTTTTATAGTTTTCTATATATAGGTCTTTAGTTTCTTTAGGTAGATATATTCCTAAGTATTTTATTCTTTTTGTTGCAATGGTGAATGGAATTGTTTCCTTAATTTCTCTATTTTCTCATTATTAGTGTATAGGAATGCAAGGGATTTCTGTGTGTTGATTTTATATCCGGCAACTTTACTATAATCATTGATTAGTTCTAGTAATTTTCTGGTGGAGTCTTTAGGGTTTTCTATGTAAAGGATCATGTCATCTGCAAACAGTGAGAGTTTTACTTCTTCTTTTCCAATTTGGATTCCTTTTATTTCTTTTTCTGCTCTGATTGCTGTGGTCAAAACTTCCAAAACTATGTAGAATGATTCTGTTATTTTTAACTCTTCTTTGGACCAGGGGATCTCAACCCGAAGACATTTGTCAATGTCTGACATTTTTGGTTGACAGTTTAGGGGTGCTTCTGGCCTCTAATGGGTAGAGTCCATGGCTACTGCTAAACATCCTACAATACACAGGACAGCCTCCCACCCCATAACAATGAAGTATTTAAACAAAAATGTCAATAGTGCCATGGTTGAAAAATGTATAGACTATATTCAATATAGAGCTTTTAAAGTTCAACTTCAAGCACCAGGGTTTCTCCCAGGATTGTTGCATGTTGTTAGTTCTTAATCCCTTCTGGATCTCTTCACAGGTTGGCATCGTGGGAAGAACAGGAGCTGGAAAAAGTTCTTTCATTGCTGCCCTCTTTAGATTGTCAGAGCCTGAAGGTAGAGTTTGGATTGATAAGATCTTGATAACCGAAATTGGACTTCATGATTTAAGGAAGAAAATGTCAATCATACCTCAAGTATGTACATCAGAATATTCTCACATGTTCTTTTAATCCAGTATCTAAGTTTAATTGCTTTTAATTTGATTGATTTTAAAAATGAATGAAACGGTTAATATTCCACCCCCTCCCCACCCCAGTAGAGCATATTTTTAACAGCAGGTATTTTCAACAGATACTTTAATCAGAAACCAGGTTTTGTTGTCTGTTCTTTTGGTTTGTATATATGTGATTTAATAACTTATCCAGATAGATTTCTAGACTCAAAACTTTGCCAGATGCCACAATCTTATCCACTGATAACACACAATTCTGAGAACAATATGATAAATGATTTAGCACTGGAACACAGGTTGTGTCTTACTGATGGAATTTTGCTATGGGAAATAAAGTTAACTTTTTAAAGATGATTATCTCAAAATGGATTAAAGATCTAAACGTAAGACCAAAAACTATAAAACTCCTAGAGGAAAACATAGGCAAAACACTCTCCCACATACATCACAGCAGGATCCTCTATGACCCACCTCCCAGAATATTGGAAATAAAAGCAAAAATAAACAAATGGGACCTAATTAAACTTAAAAGCTTCTGCACAACAAAGGAAACTATAAGCAAGGTGAAAAGACAGCCTTCAGAATGGGAGAAAATAATAGCAAATGAAGCAACTGACAACTAATTTCAAAAATATACAAGCAACTCCTACAGCTCAATTCCAGAAAAATAAATGACTCAATCTAAAAATGGGCCAAAGAACTAAATAGACATTTCTCCAAAGAAGACATACAGATGGCTAACAAACACATGAAAAGGTGCTCAACATCACTCATTATCAGAGAAATGCAAATCAAAACCACAGTGGGACACTATTTCACGCCAGTCAGAATGGCTGCTATCCAGAAGTCTACAAGCAATAAATGCTGGAGAGTATGTGGAGAAAAGGGAACCCTCCTACAATGTTGGTGGGAATGAATGCAAACTAGTACAGCCACTATGGAGAACAGTGTGGAGATTCCTTTAAAAACTGGAAATAGAAGAACTGCCTTATGACCCAGCAATCCCACTGCTGGGCATACACACTGAGGAAACCAGAATTGAAAGAGACACGTGTACCCCAATGTTCATCACAGCACTGTTTATAATAGCCAGGACTTGGAAACAACCTAGATGTCCATCAGTAGATGAATGGAAAAGAAAGCGGGGGTACATATACACAATGGAGTATTACTCAGCCATTAAAAAGAATACATTTGAATTAGTTCTAATGAGGTGGATGAAACTGGAGCCTATTATACAGAGTGAAGCAAGCCAGAAAGAAAAACACCAATACAGTATACTAACGCATATATATGGAATTTAGAAAGATGGTAACAATAACCCTGTATGCAAGACAGCAAAAGAGACACAGATGTATAGAACAGTCTTTTGGACTCTGTGAGAGAGGGAGAGGGTGGGGTCATTTGGGAGAATGGCATTGAAACATGTATAATATCATATAAGAAATGAATCACCATTCCAGGTTCAATGCAGGATACAGGATGCTTGGGGCTGGTACACTGGGATGACCCAGAGGTATGATATGGGGAGGGATTGGGAGGGGGGTTCAGGATGGGGAACATGTGTATACCCATGGCGGATTCATGTTGATGTAGGTCAAAACCAATACAATATTGTAATTAGCCTCCAATTAAAATAAATTTAAATTAAAAATAAATAAATAAATGTGATTATCTCCCTGCAGGGCTTTTTGTGAAACTGTGGGGCTTTAAGAATTACAGAGTGTGTGGATGCTTTGGGGAGACTTTAATAAATGAATGATTAATAAAAGATTTTAATGAGGCAAGCAAATCATTTCAGCATTCTTGCATTGAGAACCCAATGAACAGTATGAAAAGGCAAAAAGATATGACACTGAAAGATGAACCCCTCAGGTCAGTAGATTTCCAATATGCTACTGCAGAAGAGTGGAAGAATAGCTCCAGAAGGAATAAAGAGGCTGAACCAAAGTGGAAGCAACACCCAGTTGTGGATGTGTCTGGTGGTAAAAGTAAAGTCTGATGCTGTAAAGAACAGTATTGCATAGGAACCTGGAATGTTAGGTTCATGAATCAAGGTAAATTGGAAGTGGTCAAACAGGAGATGGCAAGAGTGAACATCAACATTTTAGAAATCAGTGAACTAAAATGGATGGGAATAGGTGAATTTAATTCAGATGAACATTATATCTACTGCTGTGGGCAAGAATCTCTTAGAAGACATGGAGTAGCCTTCATAATCAACAGAAGAGTCTGAAATGCAGTACTTGGTTGCAATCTCAAAAATGACAGAATGTTCTTGGTTTGTTTCCAAGGCAAACCATTCTACATCACAGTAATCCAAGTCTATGCCCTAATCACTAATGCTGAAGAAGGTGAAGCTGAATGGTTCTATGAAGACCTACAAGACTTTCTAGAACTAACACCAAAAAAAAAAAAAAAAAGTCCTTTTCATCAAAATCATTGCAGATGGTGGCTGCAGCCATGAAATTAAAAGACACTTGCTCCTTGGAAGAAAAACTATGACAAACCGAGACAGCATATTAAAAAGCAGAGACATCACTTTGCTGACAAAGGTCTGTATAGACAAAGTTATGGTTTTCCTAGTAGTCATGCACAGATATGAGAGTTGAACCGTAAAGAAGGATGAGTACTGAAGATTTGATGCTTTCAAACTGTGGTGCTGGAGAAGATGCTTGAGAGTCTCTTCAACAACAAGATCAAGCCAATCAATCTTAAAGGAAATCAACTCTGAATATTCATTGGAAGGACCGATGCCAAAATTGAAGCACCAATACTTTGGCCATTTGATATGAAGAACTGACTCTTTAGAAAAGACTTTGATGCTGGGAAAGATTGCAGGAAGGAGGAAAAGGGGTGACAGAGGATGAGATGGTTGGATGGCATCATTGACCCAGTGGACATGAGTTTGAGCAAACTCTGGGAGATAGTGAAGATAGTGAAAGCCTGGCGTGCTGCAGTCTATGGGATCGCAAAGAGTCAGACACAACTTAGTGACTGAACAACAACAGCAACAAGCAGGCAAGCAGTAAAGAATAGTGAAGAAGAATATGGGATATGGTATTCCATCTCTGTGCACCTCAATTTTCTCTCCCTTACAAGGCAGCTAACAAGTACCAACTCCTTGAACTATTGTGAGGACTTAATAGGTCTGTGTATGGAATGCTTCATATAAAACCAGTATCTGGCTGCTGTGATCATGGAAAGTTGAATTGACCATTTCTTCTTGGTCTCTGATTCTGTTTTCCTTTGTTCTGCTTCTTAAAGAAGTATAATTTTGAGGAAATATCTTGGCGATTCTCTAGAATGTAACAAAAGTAAATAAGTATAGATCAAAACAGGACGATATTTCTAGTGCTATGTCCTTCACTTGAACAGTATCAGTTTAGAAACAAGTTTATTTACTTATGTGTCATGGACTAATAAATGTCAGAAGATACTAAAAATCTTAGCCCTCCCCAGCCAAGAGTCCTTTCTCTTCACAACATCTTGCTGACTACAGAGATGGAGAAAGTCTGTTGACTTGATTACTTAAAGTTACTTGTCTGAGTGCAAAAAGCTTATATCCCCCTTCCCCAAAGGAGTAGGAAGCAGTGATGCTTGTACCTCAACACCCTGATTTAGGGAACCTAGGAAGCTGAGAGGAGATTCTGCAGAGGGGGAGCCCAAGGCTGTTTCTTTGAGTTGTCCCGCTCAGGTGAGCCAGGCCCACACCATCTTCCCTGGCTCCCTGCTCCCTGTGATCCTGGGAGCAGCAGTGAGCTTCTGGGATCATCTCTCTCTCTCTCTCTCTCTCTCTCTCTCTCTCTCTGTCTCTCTCCCCTCTAGGCTCATCCCTATCACTGTTGACCTTACCATGAGCAAGTCAGAATGGGGGGAGATGTGATAGCACCAAGGGCCTGCATAGGAGCTAGAGGCAGGGAAATGGTGTCAATAGAGCATCAATCCTGGAGTCATGGGGGGTAGCCGGAAGGTTTCAGAAACAAATACTATATTCTTAAGAAAGTACTCCTCAATTTGTGTTCAAAATTTCAGGAATAAGTAAAAACTGAAAGCACTTCCTAGATACTTTCCTTAAACAAAAGGGGGCTGAAGTGTATGCATCCTTTATGCTCATGATGTGAAGTAGTTATGTTCCCCAGAAAGAACACCGTGGAGTGATTACATTCAAGTAGTAGCTGCTTATCTAAAAGAACCTAAAAAATGGATTTCAAAACTTCTTTGGATGACACTGCACCTAGAGACCCTTATGCTGTTGGCACAAAGAAAAAATTTTTTTAATTTGTTTTTATTTTTATTTTTTTACTTTATAATATTGTATTGGTTTTGCCATACATGGAAGCAACCTAGATGTCCATCAGCAGATGAATGGATAAGAAAGCTGGGGTACATATACACAATGGATTATTACTCAGCCATTAAAAAGAATATATTTGAATTAGTTCTAATGAGGTTGAAGAGTTGAAGAGAGATTCCTTGCAAATTGAGTGTTTATGATTACAGACCAAGGGTTGGCACAGATCAGCACAGATCTGTTTATTATTAAACATTCATTTTTATATGTTATAGATTTTTGAAATATCAAGGCAAAGGTTAGGTATTTTTTTTAAATAGCCCACTCTGCTCTTTTGATATTTCTATTTCCTGAGTTTTCTCCAGTAGGTTAAAAGAGGTAAATCAGAGCTGTCTCTCTCTAAGACATCCCAAATTACCTGGCTTTCTTTCCCCTTTTTTCCTCATTGAGAACAAAACTCAGAACATGTGGATGTTCTATTACTAGACTCTAGACCAATGCAGTCAGAAGTCTTTGTTAAATCCCTTTGAACTGCTCCCTGGAGCTACCAAAAGAGAACTTTACAGGACTTATATTCATTTCTTTTGCTGGCAAACAATACTCTTTCTTCTGAATATGGATGATGATCAGTTCATTTAGAACTGCAGTTAAGTTCTACTGCAGATGTTTATTCTAGCTGCTGCTAAGTCTCTTCAGTTGTGTCTGACTCTTTGTGACCCCATGGACTGTAGTCTGCCAGGCTCCTCTGCCCATGGGATTCTCCAGGCAAGAATACTGGAGTGCCATTTCCTCCTCCAAGGGATCTTCCTGAGCCAGGGATTAAATTTGTTTAGAGGCTACAGGATTACAAAAAAAAAAAAAGAAGAAGAAGAAGCAAACTAAGATTTTAAAACAACTCTGGGTCCTTATTCTTGAAACAGGGAGATGAGCTGCACCTTAAAGGTTCTCAGATTAGAAATGAGGACAGAGCTTTTAGGACTCAAGGGAGCAGCAGCTATAGTTAGGCTTCATAAACATTAGTGGAGGGCAGTTTCCTGGTTTGGGACTGAAATCATTAAAACTGTTGTTCCGTATCTGCCCCATTTGTAACCACTTGTATGATTTTTGTCTGGGTCCCAGGCTGTTTTAAGCATCAGATTAGTGGGCAGGGCTTCTTTGTAAGATAATGAGAGTCTTATCTTCCAGGAGCATATAAAAAGGTCCAGTAAGACTGAGGTTTTCAGGCTTGCAGTTGTGTTGAGGGATTATTAATTTGCTACACTAAATGCTCTGATTCAGAGTGGCCATTTTTGTGTCACATGTCTAATATGAACTTACAGTAGTAAGAAGGGAAAAATTACTACTAAATATGGTATGAAGAGTTACATTTAAAAACTATCAACTTTATACCATGATGAAAAACAGGTTTGAAGCTAGTACTCCATTTAAAACGCTATATTGATGAAGAGCATTTGTTTCCCTGATTCTGCTGTGCCAGCTAACTCTTATTGTTGTTGTTCAGTTGTTATGTGCAACACTTTGCAACGTCATGGACTGTAGCACACCAGGCTCCTTTAACTGTTTAATTCTTATTAAATGAGACTTAATTGTGTACCTTCAGAAAGAATATACTTAGGCCAACAAATTTAGTGTATATATAAGCATTTTTTATGTTCTACTGTAAATCTCTACACTGAAGTGTTCTGCCTGTACACATCTTTATAATGATTATTTATAAGTTTATTTACTTCATTGCCTAGAGGTACTGTGGTACCTGATACTGTAATAATAATATCTGTTTTTATTACTTTGATCCTTATCTGCCCTTGCATATGTGTCTCCTGTGAGCACTTTTACAGTCAGTTCCACAATTCATGTTTTAATAGATAATTCTTTTTATTCAATAAGCTTTGATGAAAATTTTACTGATTTTGAGATATATATTTGGCATGTAGAACAAAGGGAAATACTCTTATTTACTAAACTCTGTTCTTCCATATACTACAGCTAAATGAGCATGCATAATCTCCCCAAATAGCCTTTTAAACTGGCAGTATAGATGTAAGTGGGTGCCCATATTGCAATGGGAAATGCTTAAATTTAATTTTTAGTTTTAGTTGCTCAGTCTCAGCAAGGAGAGATAAGAAAGCCTTCCTCACTGATCAGTGCAAAGAAATAGAGGAAAACAATAGAATGGGAAAGACTAGAGATCTCTTCAAGAAAATTAGAGATACTGAGGGAACATTTCATGCAAAGATGGGCACAATAAAGGACAGAAATGGTAGGGACCTAACAGAAGCAGAAGATATTAAGAAGAGGTGGCAAGAATACACAGAAGAACTATACAAAAAAGATCTTCATGACACAAATAATCACAATGGTGTGATATCCCACCTAGAGCCAGACATCATGGTGTGAAGTTAAGTGGACCTTAGGAAGCATCATTATGAACGAAGTTAGTGGAGGTGATGGATGGAATTCCAGTTGAGCTATTTCAAATCCTAAAAGATGATGCTGTTAGAGTGCTGCACTCAATATGCCAACAAATTTGGAAAACTCAGCAGTGGCCACAGGACTGGAAAAGGTCAGTTTTCATTCAAATTCAAAGAAAGGCAATGACAAAGAATGTTCATACTACTGCACAATTGCACTCATCTCACATGCTAGCAAAGTAATGCTCAAAATTCTCCAAGTCAGGCTTTGACAGTAAGTAAACTGTGAAATTATAGATGTTCAAGCTGGATTTAGAAAAGGCAGAGGAACCAGAGATCAAATGCCAGCATCTGTTGGATCATTGAAAAAGCAAAAGAGTTCCAGAAAAACATCTGCTTTATTGACTATGCCAAAACCTTTCATTGTGTGGATCACAACAAACTCTGGAAAATTCTTAAAGAAATGGGAATACCAGACCACCTTACTAGCCTCCAGAGAAATCTGTATGCAGGTCAGGAAGCAACAGTTAGAACTGGACATGGAACAACAGATTGGTTCCAAATCAGGAAAGGAGTATGTCAAGGTTATATATTGTCACCCTGCTTATTTAACTTATATGCAGAGTATATCATGAAAAATGCTGGGCTGGATGAAGCACAAGCTGGAATGAAGATTGCCAGGAGAAATATCAATAACCTCAGATATGCAGATGACACCACCCTTAGGGCAGAAAGCAAAGAAGAGCTAAAGCAGCCCTTGATGAAAGTGAAAAAGGAGAGTGAAAAAGTTGGCTTAAAATTCAACATTCAGAAAACTAAGATCATGACATCTGATCCTATCACTTCATGACAAATAGATGGGGAAACAATGGAAACAGTGAGAGACTTTATTTTTGGGGCTCCAGAATCACTGCAGATGGTGATTACAGCCATGAAACTAAAAGACACTTTCTCCTTGAAAGAAAAGCTATGACCAACCTAGACAGCATATTAAAAAGCAGAGACATGACTTTGCCAACAAAGGTCTGTCTAGTCAAAGCTATGGTTTTTCCAGTGATTATGTATAGATGTGAAAGTTGGAGTATAAAGAAATCTGAACATAGAAGAATTGATGCTTTTAAACTGTGGTGTTGTAGATGACTCTTGAGAGTCCCTTGGACTGCAAGGACATCAAACCAGTCCATCCTAAAGGAAATCAGTCCTGGATATTCATTGGAAAGAAGCTGGAACTCCAATACTTTGGCCACCTGATGTGAAGAGTTGACTTATTTGAAAAGACCCTGATGCTGGGAAAGATTGAAGGCAGGAAGAGAAGGGGATGACAGAGGATGAGATGGTTGGATTGCATCACTGACTCGATGGACATGAGTTTGAGTAAGCTCTGGTAGTTGGTGAAGGACAGGGAAGCCTGGTGTTTTGCAGCAGTCCATGAGGTCACAAAGAGTTGGACATGACTGAGTGATTGAACTGAATTGAACTGATTTGCAACCTTACTATTAATGATTGTAGTAAATTTTGCTTTTTTTTTTTTGCATTTTAAATATGTTCTCTAAAAATTGGAATGAAATGAAAAGAGATTGCAGTAATAACATTCTATATTTTGTTGTATTTAGGACCCTATTGTGTTCACTGGAACAATGAGGAAAAATCTGGATCCCTTTAATAAGCATACAGATGAGGAACTATGGAATGTCTTAGAAGAGGTAATTTATTAAATATGATAAACTTGTTAGCATCAATATCTCATGTGTGTACATTTAAAAGCATTGTAGGTAATTAAGTGAGCTTAACAGTTTAATTGACTTCATTTACCTCCTAGAAGAACATTGATGACATGGATGTACTTAAAATATGTTTATGATGCAACAAGTAAATACGAAAACCAACAGTATAATTCATCATTTCCATTTTACCTTTTTCCCTAGAACCCAAAGCAATTAGATACATTACATTTCTTGCCCTTCTGTTCAGTTCAGTTCAGTTGCTCAGTCGTGTCTGACTCTTTGCAACCCCATGAATCACAGGAGGCCAGGCCTCCCTGTCCATCACCAACTCCTGGAGTTCACTCAAACTCATGTCCATTGAATCAGTGATGCCATCCAGCCATCTCATCCTCTGTCGTCCCCTTCTCCTCCTGCCCCCAATCCCTCCCAGCATCAGGGTCTTTTCAAATGAGTCAACTCTTCGCATGAGGTGGCCAAAGTATTGGAGTTTCAGCTTCAACATCAGTCCTTCCAATGAACACTCAGGACTGATCTCCTTTAGGATGGACTGGTTGGATCTCCTTGCAGTCCAAGGGACTCTCAGGAGTCTTCCCCAACACCACAGTTCAAAAGCATCAATTCTTCGGCACTCAGCTTTCTTCACAGTCCAACTCTCACATCCATACATGACCATTGGAAAAACCATAGCCTTGACTAGATGGATTTTTGTTGGCAAAGTAATATCTCTGCTTTTGAATATGCTATCTAGGTTGGTCATAACTTTCCTTCCAAGGAGTAAGCGTCTTTTAATTTCATGGCTGCAGTCACCATCTGCAGTGATTTTGGAGCCCCAAAAAACAAAGTCTGACACTGTTTCCACTGTTTTCCCATCTATTTCCCATGAAGTGTTGGGGCCAGATGCCATGATCTTAGTTTTCTGAATGTTGAGCTTTAAGCCAACTTTTTCACTTTCCTCTTTTTTGCCCTTAGTAGAACACTAAACCAGGTGGTAAAATTATGTGTTCAAATTCTCCTAGTGACCTAGTGAATTAATTACCTTAATTTGCAACATTTATTTTTATTCCTTTGATCTTAGGAAATATCTACTATATGGCAATATCAGTTGTTTTTCATTGTTAACAGAAAGATAAATGAGATCATGCGAGTAACATGGTATGAAATTTCATAAGAAAGAGTTTATCAAAGGTATATTATACATTTGAAAAGTGATAATTATTTGTTAGCAGCTGCATCATTCAATGCTGCAGAGCATATGCTGGTCACAGAACTCTGGAGCTTTTGCTGAGGCTTTGTACTAAGTTCATTTCTAGAGGATTTTCTATTATTTATGTCATATTTCTCTTTGGCCCACTACTTTGGATCTCCTCGGTCTTGCATGAAAAGGGTTTTGACTGTTAAGGTGCTCTTTTTTTTTTTTTAAATGTTAATTATTTTTGTGGATTTTCCCTAATTTTGCAAATTTATTCTAAGGTACTGATGGCAGAAACTCTACCTATACTTCTAAATAATAGGCAGACTTCTAGGCTCTTATAGAAAATACCTAGCCAGGTCTTTTACCTTGAAAAAGTATGTGTTGCACAAATAGGCACTGAATATTTGCTTTCTCTTATTTTAGAGAATTATATCTTTTTTTTTTTGTCAAAAATACCAGAAAGCAATTGCTCACATTGTTGTTTTGCATCAGTGTTTTTATCTTTTGGTGTCACTCTTCCAGGGATAGCACTCAGATGTGTAGTTCATAGAGGGCCTTTGACTATGAGTCAACAGATTTGGAGGTCTGAGAATTTCCTGCCAGTAATTCTGGTTTCTGAAGGTTGTCAGCACTGGGTCTTTACACACCCACCCTGCTTTCCAGCGATTGTGGTAATTTTATTTTCCTAAATCAGGCTGTTACTTCACCTTATCCTAATTGGAAAACAGTGGGCCTCTGATTCATTTAAGTTTTTAAGTCTTTCTACAGTGAAATTCTAGAAGAAAAGAGGTGGGGAGAACAATAAACCTCTAAGTGTAAATAAAGGTAGGATGATAGACTGTTCTCGTGGTCATAGGATGCATTTACTGGTGAAATTGGGACACTGGTATATCCCTGTTTATTTCTGAGCTTGAGATCTCTCTTCAGAGATTATCAGAAAAATTACTTTAAAAATTTTTTTTAATTAATTTTATTTTATTTTTAAACTTTACATAATTGTATTAGTTTTGCCAAATATCAAAATGAATCCACCACAGGTATACATGTGTTCCACATCCTGAACCCTCCTCCCTCCTCCCTCCCCATACCATCCCTCTGGGTCGTCCCAGTGCACTAGCCCCAAGCATCCAGTATCGTGCATTGAACCTGGACTGGCATCTCGTTTCATACATGATATTTTACATGTTTCAATGCCATTCTCCCAAAACTTCCCACCCTCTCCCTCTCCCACAAAGTCCATAAGACTGTTCTATACGTCAGTGTCTCTTTTGCTGTCTCATATACAGGGTTATCGTTACCATCTTTCTAAATTCCATATATATGCGTTAGTATACTGTATTGGTGTTTTTCCTTCTGGCTTACTTCACTCTGTATAATAGGCTCCAGTTTCATCCACCTCATTAGAACTGATTTAAATGTATTCTTTTTAATGGCTGAGTAATACTCCATTGTGTATATGTACCACAGCTTTCTTATCCATTCATCTGCTGATGGACATCTAGGTTGCTTCCATGTCCTGGCTATTATAAACAGTGCTGCGATGAACATTGGGGTACACGTGTCTCTTTCCCTTCTGGTTTCCTCAGTGTGTATGCCCAGCAGTGGGATTGCTGGATCATAAGGCAGTTCTATTTCCAGTTTTTTAAGGAATCTCCACACTGTTCTCCATAGTGGCTGTACTAGTTTGCATTCCCACCAACAGTGTAAGAGAGTTCCCTTTTCTCCACACCCTCTCCAGCACTTATTACTTGTAGACTTTTGGATTGCAGCCATTCTGACTGGTGTGAAATGGTACCTCATAGTGGTTTTGATTTGCATTTCTCTGATAATGAGTGATGTTGAGCATCTTTTCATGTGTTTGTTAGCCATCTGTATGTCTTCTTTGGAGAAATGTCTATTTAGATCTTTGGCCCATTTTTTGATTGGGTCATTTATTTTTCTGGAGTTGAGCTGTAGGAGTTGCTTGTATATTTTTGAGATTAGTTGTTTGTCAGTTGCTTCATTTGCTATTATTTTCTCCCATTGTAAAGGCTGTCTTTTCACCTTGCTAATAGTTTCCTTTGATGTGCAGAAGCTTTTAAGTTTAATTAGGTCCCATTTGTTTATTTTTGCTTTTATTTCCTATATTCTGGGAAGTGGGTCATAGAGGATCCTGCTGTGATGTATGTCAGAGAGTGTTTTGCCTATGTTCTCCTCTAGGAGTTTTATAGTTTCTGGTCTTACATTGAGATCTTTAATCCATTTTGAGTTTATTTTTGTATATGGTGTTAGAAAGTGTTCTAGTTTCATTCTTTTACAAGTGGTTGACCAGATTTCCCAGCACCACTTGTTAAAGAGATTGTCTTTAATCCATTGTATATTCTTGCCTCCTTTGTCAAAGATAAGGTGTCCATATGTGCGTGGATTTATCTCTGGGCTTTCTATTTTGTTCCATTGATCTATATTTCTGTCTTTGTGCCAGTACCATACTGTCTTGATAACTGTGGCTTTGTAGTAGAGCCTGAAGTCAGGTAGGTTGATTCCTCCAGTTCCATTTTTCTTTCTCAAGATCGCTTTGGCTATTCGAGGTTTTTTGTATTTCCATACAAATTGTGAAATTATTTGTTCTAGCTCTGTGAAGAATACTGTTGGTAGCTTGATAGGGATTGCATTGAATCTATAAGTTGCTTTGGGTAGTATACTCATTTTCACTATATTGATTCTTCCAATCCATGAACATGGTATATTTCTCCATCTATTAGTGTCCTCTTTGATTTCTTTCACCAGTGTTTTATAGTTTTCTATATATAGGTCTTTAGTTTCTTTAGGTAGATATATTCCTAAGTATTTTATTCTTTTCATTGCAATGGTGAATGGAATTGTTTCTATTCCATGGACAGAAAAGAAATGCTAGTTGGAGACAAATCCTGTTAAAAACTCTCTTAGAACTTGGCCCTAACTTGTTAATTCACCTGAAGGAGCTAAAATTAAAATTTAGTAGTCTCTCAATTCTAAAATGATGAGTGGTACATGATACTAAGATCTACATTTATTTAGACTACATTTGGAACTTTCCATAAACAGAAATAAATATGAGTTTATGCACAAAGTAAAGTGTGTGGTTTCTGTTATTGCTTCTGAAATTAACCCTATTATTTTAGTGATATATCTTAAAGTGAGAAATCACCCCATCATTGTGTTCCTCTGGGAATTATTTCTTTATGTCCTTTGTATATATTGTTTACCGATCTTCACTGGAAAACATGTAAATCTCATAAAGAAATCATTCCTAGAGGAACACAATGATGGGATGATTTCTCAGTCTAAGCAATGAGGTCAGTTTTTAGGTGGATTAAAAACCCCAGTCATTGCTTTATAAATAAAGCCAAAGTGAAAATGTCAATCAAAACTAATACAGTTGACCTGAGAGTAAGAGGGCACCCATTTTACTCTTTAAGAACTTTAACTAAAAGGAAAAGATGCTTTTTAAATTTTTTTAAAGTCCTCTATTTCTGCCTCCTCATTCTCTCCTGTTAGAGATGAACGTCCGTAAGGAAGATAGCCCTATGGATGCTGTCCCTCTCATCTTGGTTATTTTTCAAAATATGTTAAAAATATGTTTTTCAATTTCTGAAAAATAGCCAACTTACTATACACTGAAGAATGTTAATTATAAGTTAGAGAACCTAAAAAAACAACAACAGCAGGTCTACAAATATATAGAGTAGTGCTTAAAAATGAAGCACTTTATCACTCAAAGATTAAAAGAGCACAGTAGATAAAACTCTGGAAATGAATCAGCAGTGTGTTGCTTCCTCTGAAAAAACAAAACAGTTTTGATCCAGGAGTTTACAATTGAGAATATAGTATTTCATGTCAAAACTGTGCAGAAAACATCCAGATATGTGAACCGTTGATAGTATCTCTGTTAAAATACAAGTATGTCTCATCACACAGGAAGCCAAGATACAGAAATCTGTGCATCAGCAACCTGTACACACGGTTCAGTCCTTGCTATGGCAACAGGTCATAGGCCCATTTCCCAGGGCCTTGTATTTAGCTTAACAAGCTCCCCTTTACTTCATTTACTGCTGGCTCTGCTTTGGTAATAGCTCTTCCCCATTTGCTGATTGCATTTCACTGTCTCTTTCCAGCCCACACCAGCCTTTCATTTTGAAAAGTAAGGGTTCACAAAATGTGGAAACCATCTTACATCTGTGTTAACCTTCTGTGAGGGACATTGGCACCTGGTTGAGAAAGATGGTTTATTTACTAGGTTATTTGAAAGTGTTTATGATGATAGAACTGAGGTGTCCTATAAGTTCAGCTTATTATTTTCAGTTTTGCTGTAGTTTATTATTTTCCCAAGCTCAAAAATGATCTGAACTATTCTATACAAGATATGTAATTTCAAATAGTGTTATTTTCTCTGTTTTTCTTAAATTACCAACTTAAAAAAAAAAAGTTTTCCATAGTTTAAAGTTAGATATTATGATATCTTGGGGCCAGTTAACTGTTGTTATAAGGAATATATTTCTTTTATAATGATATTTAATGAGAAAATAGAATTATATAAAATTATGTATGGATTTATTTCCTATCTTATAGAAACAGGTTATGTCACAAGATAAGATGCACTTGTCACTTCATTCATACTTCCAATAAATGTGTATTGAGAGTTTTTTGGATAGGCAGTGTTGCAATGGCACCCCACTCCAGCACTCTTGCCTGGAAAATCCCATGGACGGAGGAGCCTGGTGGGGTCCATGGGGTCGCTAAGAGTTGGACAAGCCTCAGTGACTTCACTTTCACTTTTCACTTTCATGCATTGGAGAAGGAAATGGCAACCCACTCCAGTGTTCTTGCCTGGAGAATCCCAGGGACGGGGGAGCCTGGTGGGCTGCCATCTCTGGGGTCTTACAGAGTCAGAAACGACTGAAGTCACTTAGCAGCAGCAGCAGCAGCAGTGTTGCAGATTCTGAGGCTATCACAGTTACCAGAAGAGACAAAGTCTCTACCTTTTGGAGTTTATTTTCCTATAGAGAAGGTAAAAAGAAAACCACCAATGTGTGTAATAAAGTCTCAGTACTGAAACATGCAGGGAGAAGAATAAAGTAGAACATGAGGAGAGGATAGCTGACAGCACTATTAACAATGGGCAATATCTGTTGATCCCTTCATATCAACCTCTGTTGTAGATTCTACAGGTACTGACTCACATTATACTCTAACAATGTTAGGAGGAAGATACTTTGTTACAATATTATAGTCTTATTTAGAGTTTAGGAAGCTAAGATAGATTAAGCTCAGGAAATTGCCCAGTTGGCAGACCAGGCCGGACTTATGCCTAGGCCGTCTAAGTTCAAGGTCCCAATTTTCTGTTTTAAAAATTTCAAATCACAGGAGCATGAAAGGAATGGTATGATGAACACATATATAACTTCACCAAAATTCACCAGTTGTTCATATTTTTTCTGTATTTGCTTTCTCTCTTCTATCATCTATACTTTGCTGAACTGTTTGAAAGTAAGTTGCAGAAACTTTTTTTAAAGTTGCAACTCATCCTAAATACATAAACATGCACTTTTAAAAAACAAGAACATTCTCCTAATTGCTGAGGTCCAGCCCCAGCTGATCCAGGGTATTCGAAGGAGAGACGGCGTCGGTGATTTATTTAAATATTAATTAGAGATATAAAGAGTAATAGAATGAGGATAGCTCAGTAGGAAAATTCAGTGGAGAAAAGAGGCTGAGTAGCTTGGTTTACGTGGAAAATCAATATAACCTGTGACACCAGGTTAGCTCTGACCACGGAGGCCGCAGGCGCCCTCTTGAATAGCGGAAGGTGTCCCACCTTAGACACCTTCTCGAGTGGGTCTTAGAAGCCCAGGCAAATAAATGGTCGCAGAGGACCTCTGCACTCCAGATGGAGACTCAGCCAGAATGTGAGAAGAAAGAATGACATGGGGAGACCAAGCTTTGGTGAGCAAGGCCCATAGCTTTATTTTCAACAGGGGTTTTTATACCCTAAGTTACACATAGAGGATAATAGGGGATGCAAAGTCAGCAGTCTTTGATCCTTATCAAAAACTAGGGTTTTTTTTTCCTGCAAATTTATCATATACAAATAGTTTCGGTGATTTACATCATCTTGTGGCCAGAAGGCCTATTAACATTTTATGACTCTTGACAAAGGTTTGTCAACCGTAAGACTTATTTTCTCTAAGAGTAATTATTTTAAGGTTTGGCGCCATCCTCCAAAGGTGTTAGATAAAATTGCATTCCTATAGGGCAGAGGTGTAATGGGTTTACAACAAAGGAAAGAATTTATTACCTTAAGGGTCTAAAGTTGCTAACACCAAGGCCACTACTTATTTTTTCTACATACCAACTATATTAATTAATACACATTCAAGGATACAATACAGGGAATGTGGAAGCTTGGCAGCAAGCATTGGCTCATCAATGAAATCTTATACTAGTTTTATTCTGACAGTTTCTAACTCTCTGAGAGGCTCTAAGCTATTTGAATATCTTAAGCTTCCCATGCCTCTTGCGGTTGGGAGACTGTAAACAATCATATGCATAGCTGTAGGAGTCCAGGTAAACTTGTCAGGCGAGTTAGAGAGCTATCTGAGGGGTTTAGATTTAAACACTCCTAATGCCCAGGAACTTTATTAATTGCAGCTGTAAGTTAACTCTTTTTCAGAGAGAGCAAGATGGTGGTGGGGGACAGCCCCCAGTAAAGTCAGAGGTGAGAGCAAAAAGCAATAAAGTAGGCAGACTGCCAGGGACCAGCCCCGGCTGATCCAGGGTATTCGAAGGAGAGACGGCATAGGCGAGGATCAGGATACAATAGCTTCAATTAGATATTAATTAAAGATATAAAGAGTAATAGGATGAGGATAGCTCAGTAGGAAAATTCAGTGGAGAAAAGAGGCTGAGTAGCTTGGTTTACGCCGGAGACCAATAAAACTTCAAGACAAGAAGTTTGCACCACTTACGTAGGCTGCAGGCGTCCTTCCGTTCTCCCGAAGGAGAGGAGACACTGAGGCCTCCCCGGTCGGATCTTAGAAGCCCAGGCATAATTAGTAAGCATGGTGGGTTCCGCGCTCCAGATGGAGACTCAACCAGAGTGAGAGAGAGAGCGACATGGGGAGACCAGTATTTCGAGAAACTGATCCCAATTCTTTATTTTCCATGGTCTACTTTTATACACTGAGATGTTATGCAAAAGTCACGCGGGGTCAGCAGCCCTGACTTTTATCAAAGTCAGGTGCTTCATACAAATGTATACAGAGGTCTTAGGGGTGTTACATCATCTTCTGGCCAGGGGGGCCTGCTGACAATTTACGACCCTCTCCTTGTGACAGCGGTCAGTCAATCAGGACACTTATTTCTCCAGGGCTGATTATTCTCAAAACAGACGCCACCCAAATAAAGTTACATTCCTACAGGGTGAGGGTGTAGTGGGTTTTAGTTAAGGAAAGAATTTACTTAGCCTAAGGTCTAATGTGATTAATATCAAAGGTTAATACTTATTTCTTCTATATATTCATTAATGTGTGTAAGGGCAGGGGATATGGAGACTTAGCAACAAACATTGGCTCAACAAATGAAAAACCCTTCACCAACACAATTTCTAATTAGCCCACTATACTTATAGTTTTCTAACTTTTCTAAGGAACCTGTTTTTAGAGGGTTTAAAGCATCTTGTGCCTCTCAAGATTGGCTGGGAGGCTGTGAGCAATCACATGTGGCCCGACGAGCCTGTCAGGCAGGCTAGAGAACCTTCAGAGGAGTTTGTAGGTTAAAACACTCTTGTCACACCCAAGAGTTTTTATTGACTGGAGCTCTAGGTTAACTCCTTCTCCGAAAGAGGTGGTGGGGGACAGCCCCCCGTAAAGTCAGAGGTGTAGGTAAGAGCACAAAGTAGTAAAGTAGGCAGGCTCTGGTTATGGGGGTAGACGCTCGAGGAGTTCCAGGGGGACTCCTGAGGTTCGATCCTGCCTTTGCGTATGTCGAGCCTCCTTCCTCATGACCTTTGTCATGGGCGGAGTACCTCACTCTGGCCCCCAACATCTCCCCCTTTTTTATTTCTTAAAACAGCCAGATGCAGCTCAGTCGCAAGCCTCCGAATGCTCTGCCGGAGAATCCTGACAATACAAGGAAGAATGATTATGAGAAGTAGGATTAGAGACTAGGGATATTAGACAGAATATTTTTTCCAGAAAAAAGTTAGAGAAGGTGTGAAAAAAGTCATTAGCTGCTCCAGTGGCGGTAAAATCCAGTTGAGAGTGTTCCAAGGTCTGTATTTGATTATGAAGTTTCCCTAAGTCCAGGCCAATATCAGAACTGTTCCAAACACCTGAGATATGATTTTTAATCTTTTCCCATTCATAATCTGTCTCGTTTACCTTCAAAGATGTCATGCATATCCACCTGTAATCAGTGTGGCATGTCAACGCCATCTTCACCTTTAAAGCCTGTAACTCAGTCCCAATATGCGTCTACTCTCATCTCTAATTTCCTATCTATAGCTTCCTGTGTTGCTAGAGTTAAAGAAACAATTTGAGACATGGTATCAACATATTGGGCAGTATGCACTTGTTGAGTCAATGATATTGCTGCCGCAGTAACAGAAGTAATTGCTGCTATTAAAGCTGATATTCCTAAAATAAGTAAGACCACAAACCGTCGCGATCGCATTAAATCCTGCAGTTGTTGTAACACAGTAAGACCATAGCTATCATATAGGCACCATAAGATAGGATGGGCATTGTAACACCACAAAGGAGCAAACATTACATTGAGGGTTTAAACAAGATGAAAGCATACATTGTTCACAAGTCACTACGTTAGGTCCACCTGAATAATTCATGCCTACATTAAGTTTGTTGGAGTCATTAGTAAAAAGGAAAACATAAGGCAAGGGTGGATAAGCTAAAACAGAATAAGTAGAATTATTTTCTGGTTGGAGTTCACGCTGCAGCTGCCCTGTCAGTCTCGCCGGGATCTCGATGTTTATCTTGTCTCCCCTGCCGGCGGGCTCCTCTTTTGTGATCGAAGCAATGGGGGAACTGGATGTCTGGGGGTCTGCAACATGGAGAATCAACCTGTCCCGGATCTAAATTGGAGAATTTGCATCCTGTGGAAAAATACAAGCACATCCTCGACCGCTAGTTAATAATGGGTCAGGACCCTTTCATTGTCCTGAGAGGAGGTCCTTCCATTTAACTAATGGTTTTGCATTTAATTGCTCCAGGCATCAATGACGAAGCCTTGCAGTAGTTCCAGCCAGATCAGCATTTAGAATATTTATTACGAAAAGAGCATGTTGCAAGATTTGATGGGGAGAACTATACTTAAACTCCCCTTCTTTTAATTTTTGAATTTGAAGCTTTAATGTTTGATGTGCTCTTTCCACAATGGCTTGTCCCCGGGGATTATAAGGGATGCCTGTATTGTGTTTAATTTGAAACTGTACACAAAATTCCTGAAAAGACTTAGAAATGTAAGCAGGAGCATTGTCAGTTTTCAGAGCTTTTGGTAGGCCCAAATATGAAAAACAAGTAAAGAGATGTTGTATAACATCTTTAACTGCCTCTCTGGTATAAGACGTTGCAATAATGACATGAGAAAAGGTATCTATAGTTACATGAACAAAGAAAAGTTTTCCAAATGAAGAGATATGAGTTACATCCATTTACCAGAGTATGTTAGGTTTGAGACCACGAGGGTTAACTCCCATAGGTAGACTATTATAAACAGTGGGGCAATATAAGCAAGAACGCACAATCTCCCTAGCAGTTTCTCTGGGAATTTGGAATTGATATCTTAAGGCAGTAGCATATTGATGATGAAGTGAGTGAGAGGCTCTGGCCTCCTCAATCACAGTAGCCACTGTATTTCTGGTTAAGTCAGCCAAATCATTAAAGGCATTTAAAGGGCCGGGCAATCCGGAATGAGCCCGAATGTGTCCAGTGAAAAATATTTTATTTCTTTTCCAAATTTGTTGCTGTAATTTAGTTAACAAATGAAATATGGTAGTTTTATTTTTAGACAAAAACCACAGTTTCAATGTGTGGAAACAACCTGACAATATACTGAGAATCAGAATAAAGGTTAAATTCTTCATCTGCAAACATAGCAAAAGCCTCTATGACTGCTGTTATTTCAGCTCTTTGAGCTGAAGTTTCCTGTGTTTCTAAAACCTTTTGGTGATTTTTAGTAACTATGGAGGCTTTACCGTTTGCTGACCCGTCAGTAAAAACTATCTGAGCATTTGGAATAGGAGATTGTTTACATCTGACAGGGAAAATAACTGGATGTCAGGATATAAAATTCAGCAAAACATGTGAGGGTAAATGATGCAAAAATTTTGACCAAAATAATTTCCTACGGCAATCTGCCAGTCCTCATCAAACATTAGAAGAGCATCAAGTTGTTCCTTATTATGTGGAATTACAATTTCTGATGGCTCTTTACCAAATAATTCAATGCTCCGTTTTCTCCCTTTTAATTTCAACATAGGTATCAGTCCTGGATAAGAAGCCACTGTTTTTTTTTTTTTTTTTTTTAGCTTGGGTGGGGAGATGGACCCATTCTAGGGGGCCGTTTTGCCATAAAACTCCCGTAGGCACGCAGTTGGAGTAGCTAAGCAGAGGAATTGCCAGTTTGTCTGTAAATTAACTCTTTTTAACATAGCTATCAGATAGGGCTGCTTCTACTTTGTCTAAAGCTTCCTGAGCTTCAGCAGTTAATTGTCTTTTAGAAGTTGGGTCAGGATCCCCACGTAAAATATTAAAAAGAGGCTTTAATTCAGCAGTGGTTAATTTTAAATAAGGTCTGATCCAATTAATATCTTCTAAAAGTTTTTGATAATCATTTAAAGTAACAAGGTGATCTTTTCTCAATTTTAATGGGACATGAGTTACAGTTTCTGAACTGATAACCTGTCCTAAGTAGGTTATGGGCAGATTGACTTGAATTTTCTCTGGGGCAATTTTTTAGCCTCTGTCTGTTAATGCCTGGGTCAAATCCTGGAGGACAGTTTGTAAATGAGCCCTATCAGGGTGGGCAATTAAGATGTCATCCATATAATGGATCATATAGACTTGTTCATATTTACTTCTAACATCTTCTAAAGCAGCACTAACAAACTTTTGACAAAGGGTGGGGCTATTTTTCATTCCTTCCACTGAAACCATAAATAAGGCTATTTAAGATTTTCTGATGGAAGACTAAAGGCAGATCGCTTTTTATCCTCAGTATTTTTATCCTCAGTATTTATGGGGGGCTGTTTTGCCATAAAACCAATTTTTTGTCTGGCTACCCCAATTACACCTATGGGGGTTTTATGGTAAAAGAATTGTCAAGCAGTTGTCAATTTAATTTTTTAAATTTTTAAAATTTACAATTTAACAACATAAATTTAGGGATATGTTAATTTAGGTCTAATGTTTAGTTTGGGTCTCTGTATAAATTTAAACAATAAATGTATAACCTCCTTATCTCATTTTGGTAAACAAATATATCTAAATGCAAAATGTATTTATATATGTATTTATGCATTTCAACAAGTATAAACTTATTGACATAATATACTTGAATTAATCTTTATAATTAATGTTAATTAATATATATTACAGCAATACAACACGTACACAGCTAATACCAGCCAACACAAACCAATGTACTGCAATAATACATGTCACACATATATAATTATACAGTATATAGAACATATATCATCACAGCACATCAATCCATACCAATTAATATCAGCCACACACATTATACTACTGCAATATATATTTGATTATACAGTATATGTATAATATGCATATATACTATACATATTAATTATATACAGATTAATTAAGTATAGATCCATAAATAGAATTAGGTATACCTCTATTATATTTTATTTATACACATACCTAATTAGGCAAACTGCAATTAGGCAAATATATTTATATTATGTATTTATAATAATATATATAGTATTATTAATTGTACCGCCTGTTGATCACTAAGAAATTGAGAAAACCCTTCTCTGAGTATCTCCTATTTGAGATAGCACGTCCCTCCCCCATAGGGTAAAGGGGAGCGTAGGAACTACGTAGGGTTGGAAAGTTCCACAGGTATCTTCAAACTGCCAATCTAACATTTTTGAACTTTTAACTACTGTGGGGGCTTGAGGGCAAATGAAACAAAATTTGACCCCTGAAATCTATCAGGGCAACTTGCCAATCATCACTACTTTGTAAAAGACTTGTAGTTGATCCTTATTGAATGGAATTACTATATTTGCTACTTCTTTTCTAAAAAGTTCCACACTTCTTTTTTCCTCCTTTTATAATTAATTGTGCCACCAAGTTGGGATAAGATAAAACTATTTTTCTTGGGGTCACTGGTAGATGGAACCAATGGGCCTTTTTGTCACAAGTATCCTGTAGGTGTATGTTTTATGGCAAGAATAATTTAATCTCATCTTTTGGTAATATTAATCCTAATTAACTGACCATTTAAAGTCTCATACACTTCAACAAGAGCTAACTCTGTCTCATTAGTCAACTTTCTCTTAGAACTGGAATTAGGATCAATTTTTAAGCAATCAAATAAAGGCTTTAAATCTGCAGTAGTCAGTTTTAAATGAGGGCGTATCCAATTAATGTCCCCTAATAATTTTTGGAAATCATTTAAAGTTAGTAAACAATCTCTCCACAGCTTCAAAGGGGCATTATCAGTTTTTAAAACTTTTGGCACACCTAAATATGAGAAGCAAGTAAAGAGGTGTTGCACAACATCTTTATAAGCTTCTCCAGTTTTTGTTTTGTAACCTAAATCTGGTCTATAGCTTTTTAGATGACAAGCAACCATCTAATCTTTGCTTGAATACTTCCAGCAACAGGGAACTCACTACTCTTCAAGGTTTTAAACTCTCCCTCACCTTTTTTTTTTTTTTTCTACAGCATTCTCACCCTGCATATCACTTTCTCTAATCCCACCAACTCATTTTCAGTATTATACGTGGGCCAGGAACTAGGCCAGTCTTTTCCAGCAATGTTAAGAGACGTCTGTTCTTGTGTCTAATAGCCCTGACATTTTATTTTCTTGAATTAAAAGATCTTTTAAAGGCCTTGGAGCTGTAATTCCCTGCACCCAAAAAGCTAGATCACTAAATCTAAATGCTCTGTGGCTCTTAGCTTGAGAAGTCAAGGTTTTTCTTGTCTGATAATAAGGTAAAAAGCAAAAGCTGTGTTACTCTTTGACCTTTATTAATTTGCACAGTTTTAGTAGGCGGTGAGAACAAAACTTTAATTTCTCAATATAATCAGAATCTACTACACCATGCACCACCGAAATTTTCTTTTTCTTTTTATTTATTTATTCTTTTTCTTTCTTTCTTTTTTTTTTTAAGAAATCGAGCTACACCCTAGCACAAGTCCTACAATGCCCTCAGGTAGGGGGCCAGCCACTCCCGTTGGAATTGGAGTAACCTCGTCAAGGGTTAATATTGTTGCTAAATCCCCTTACCGTTTGGCTTTTCTCTTAGCCTGGGTGAGACCCCCCTGAGGGGGTTTTCTCCAAGGAGCACGCTCTGCATATTGTGCATGCAGTCTGTTTTAAAAGCTCCACTGTTTAAAAAACTTTTTATCTTTTTCAGGCTTAGGCAACACTTTGAGAGGCTTTGGGGGCAAAGTGGGGAACTCTTGGGCCCTGGAAGGCGCAAACGGAGGCGGCGGCTATCGCCCCAAATCAGAAAGTGGTGGATAAGTTTTTTTTAAAGTTTGCGCAGAGGGGGAGGTAGCTCGCCAGGGCGTCTGGCCACAGTGTCCTGTAAGTCCTCTCCTCTCTCCTCTGCTGATTTTTTCTTCCTTCTTCTCTTTAAATCTTTCTCAAGTTTTCTTTCCCTCACTCTATCTTTTTTCCTTCCTCTTCTCTTCTCTTTTACTTTCTATCATTTCCTTCTTGTTTCCCTCTTTCATTCTCCCTTCTTCCTTCTTACTACCTTCTCTTTCTTTCGTTTCTTTTCCTTTACCCTCTTTCTCTCTAACTTTTTCTTTTCCTCCTCCCTCTCTTTCTCTCTGTATCTCTTTTTCTAACTTCCTTTTTTCCTTTTTCTATCTTGCTGCATTCCCTGATTTCTTCCTCCTCCGTTCCTCTCTCCTTTTCACTCTTTAGTTCTTTTTCTATCTTTAGATCTTTCTCTATTTTCTTTCCTTTTTTATTTTTCACTTTTTTTCTTTTTTCTTTTTATTTTTCTCTCTCTCTCTTTTTTTTTTGCTTGGGTGAAGCCCCCCTGAGGGGGTTTTTCTGCAAGGAGCAGGCTCTGTATATTGTGTATTCTTTAAAAGCTCCTTTGTTTAAGAGAAATCTTTTTTATCTTTTTCAGCTTTAGGCAATGCTCTGGGAGACTTTGGATGTAAACTGGGGAATTTTTAGGCCCTGGGAGGTGCAAGCAGAGGTGGAGTAGTCGCCTTAAATCAGAAATTGTTGGATAAATTTTTAAAGGTTTGTGTAGAGGGAGAGGGGGCTCGCCAGGGCGCCCGGCCGCAGCGTCCTGTAAGCCCTCTCACTCCTCGGGAGGTAGAGCACAGTGTCCCTCCTCTTCCTTGTCAATGGCAGAAAATATGATCTGTGCAGAAGGTGGAGACCCACTACCATCCACCGCTATAGCCTCTCCCATAGGTCACCCCACAGCCTCACGACGAGGATCCAGAACATTTTTAATCATATTTATAGGATAAGTGTTTAGTTGTTTTTTTCACCTTCACCCAAGTATCTAAATTAACAGTAGCCTCTTTAACAGTTTCAAGATTACTTGTATAAAGAGTTGCCATTCTTAGTTTCAGTGTTATCCATGTCAGAAAGTTAAACATAATAGAAGATAAAGCTTTTAGCTTTTAAAAAGATCAGGCTTTTCTTTGGCCTTTTAACTTCAGAAACCATTTTTTCTCTCTAACTCTAACTCTTTAACACTTTCAACACTTCCCACTCCTCTCGCCCTGTCTATCCTACAGGGGGGTCCGCGGCACCCTCGAGTGGGGTCCTAGCCGTCCCGAACATTGGAAGAACAATAGGGCTGATGGCCCAGATTGTTCCGGGGGGAGGAACAGTAGGCTGATGGCCCAAACTGTTCCGAGGGAGGAGCAGTAGGGCTGGTGCCCCAAACTGCTCCGTGGGGGAACAAGAGGGCTGGTAACCCAGTTGTTTCGAGAACGGGGAGCAATAGGGCTGATGGCTCTGATTGCTTTGGGAGCTTACCTTCGAAAATCCCTGTCTCGGGCGCCACCTGCCGGGGACCAGCCCCGGCTGATCCAGGGTATTCGAAGGAGAGACGGCGTAGGCGAAGATCAGGATACAATTGCTTAATTAAACGTTAATTAAGGATATAAAGAGTAATAGAATGAGGATAGCTCAGTAGGAAAATTCAGTGGAGAAAAGAGGCTGAGTAGCTTGGTTTACGCCGGAGACCAATAAAACTTCAAGACAAGAAGTTTGCACCACTTACGTAGGCCGCAGGCGTCCTTCCGTTCTCCCGAAGGAGAGGAGACACTGAGGCCTCCCCGGTCGGATCTTAGAAGCCCAGGCATAATTAGTAAGCATGGTGGGTTCCGCGCTCCAGATGGAGACTCAACCAGAGTGAGAGAGAGAGCGACATGGGGAGACCAGTATTTCAAGAAACTGATCCCAATTCTTTATTTTCCATGGTCTACTTTTATACACTGAGATGTTATGCAAAAGTCACGCGGGGTCAGCAGTCCTGACTTTTATCAAAGTCAGGTGCTTCATACAAATGTATACAGAGGTCTTAGGGGTGTTACATCATCTTCTGGCCAGGGGGGCCTGCTGACAATTTACGACCCTCTCCTTGTGACAGCAGTCAGTCAATCAGGACACTTATTTCTCCAGGGCTGATTATTCTCAAAACAGACGCCACCCAAATAAAGTTACATTCCTACAGGGTGAGGGTGTAGTGGGTTTTAGTTAAGGAAAGAATTTACTTAGCCTAAGGTCTAACGTGATTAATATCAAAGGTTAATACTTATTTCTTCTATATATTCATTAATGTGTGTAAGGGCAGGGGATATGGAGACTTAGCAACAAACATTGGCTCAACAAATGAAAAACCCTTCACCAACACAATTTCTAATTAGCCCACTATACTTATAGTTTTCTAACTTTTCTAAGGAACCTGTTTTTAGAGGGTTTAAAGCATCTTGTGCCTCTCAAGATTGGCTGGGAGGCTGTGAGCAATCACATGTGGCCCGACGAGCCTGTCAGGCAGGCTAGAGAACCTTCAGAGGAGTTTGTAGGTTAAAACACTCTTGTCACACCCAAGAGTTTTTATTGACTGGAGCTCTAGGTTAACTCCTTCTCCGAAAGAGGTGGTGGGGGACAGCCCCCCGTAAAGTCAGAGGTGTAGGTAAGAGCACAAAGTAGTAAAGTAGGCAGGCTCTGGTTATGGGGGTAGACGCTCGAGGAGTTCCAGGGGGACTCCTGAGGTTCGATCCCGCCTTTGCGTATGTCGAGCCTCCTTCCTCATGACCTTTGTCATGGGCGGAGTACCTCACTCTGGCCCCCAACATCAGACTCTGGTTTTTTGGGGGTAGATGCTCGAGAATATCCAGGGGGACTCCTGAGGCTCGATCCCACCTTTGCGTATGCCAAGCCTCCTTCGTCATGACCTTTGCCATGAGTGGAGTGCCTCTCGCCGGCTCCCGGCACCTAATGTTCCTAATAACATTATGCTAATATCTCACTCAAGAAATTTAATAGTAATATTACACTATTGGGCTTCCCTGATAGCTCAGTTGGTAAAGAATCTGCCTGCAATGCAGGAGACCCTAGTTGGATTCCTGGGTCTGGAAGATCCCCTGGAGAAGGGATAAGCTACCCACTCCAGTATTCTTAGGCTTCCCTGGTGGCTCAGCTGGTAAAGAATCCACCTGCAATGTGGGAGACCTGGGTTCGATCCCTGAGTTGGGAAGATCCCTTGGAGAAGGGAAAGTTAACCCACTCCAGTATTCTGGCCTGGAGAATTCCATGGACTGTTGTCCATGGGGTCTCAAAGAGTTGGATATGACTGAGCGACTTTCACTTCACTTTGCTGTACTACACTATTATCTGATATGTTTTCAGATTCTCCAGTTGTAACTCCTAGTTATTCTCTACTGTCTCTTTTGTCTTTTTTTCCCTTCAAATAATTATAACTTGATTATATGATTACACTACAAAGGGTCTTATTTGCAGCATTGTCATAACCATCCCTGATCCATAAATGAAGTTAGAGTCTCAGAAAACCATGTGTTCTGGAAAACATTTTCACCTCACAACAGCTTATTCCTTGTCAGGCATATGTAGACAACTTGAAGGAAAGTAAAAATCAGATTAGTGATGAGATATCACCTGAGTCACCAGTAGGTTTGAGGTTATTTCCTCACAGTCATCATGTCAGTCTTAAGAAAGACCAATTTGCATTTACAAGGATTACCAAAGTCAACTCAGAAGGAAAAGAGAAAGTCTTGCCAGTGTTACACACTTGATCAGTCCCATCACTTGAGTTTAGATTTATGGAATATGTTTCATAGAATATTCGGTAAGGCTTCTTCCTTGTAACGAGGTAGGCAGGGGTGGGGGTGATTAAGCTGACTTCCATTTTATAATTTTCAATGGAGCCATTTATCTCATAATCCATATCTTATCCTTCAAATTTTGCATACTTTTCATGCTATCACTAAATACTAATACCATGTTTAATCCTTACTCAGAATTCCCATTTCTATGGATTAGACTTTCAAAAGGAACACAATTCAGGATAACATTCATGGAAGTACTCCAGCATTTAGGATACCATGAAAACATTGCCCACTCACCTTGGTGTTCTGTAATTTGCCTTTGTAATTCTGTGTACCTGCTAATTGGCCATCACTCATCAATCTTTAATCCTTTAATTTGAAGTGTATTTACTCTCTGTTCTTTTTTAAATTATATATATATATATATATATATATATATATATTTTGAGCATGAGCAAGATTTATTATTAAATATCTCCTTTTTACCAACTTGTGTAATTGTATCATTTTATTTATTTAAAAAATTTTTTTTTGAACTTTACAATATTGTATTGGTTTTGCCATATATCAACATGAATATGCCACAGGTATACACGTGTTCCCCATCCTGAACTCTCCTCCCTCCTCCCTCCCCGTACCATCCCTTTCGGTTGCCCCAGTGCACCAGCTCCAAGCATCCAGTATCGTACATCAAACCTGGATTGGCGACTCATTTCATCTCTGTTCTTTAATTTCAAGCACAGTCTGAATTTTGTTCTTAATCTATAATATTTCTCCAAAACAAATATTCATTGAACTGACCCCTGCAACTCAATATAGTTTCAGATTATCTTTGGCAGTTAAAAAGTTGATTTTTTAATCTTACAATTTTGATTTTATGAGGATAGATTAATACAAATACCACCTATACCCATAGTCTGGGGGAAATAACTTGTGTCGTGGTCTGTTTTTCCTGAGTTTTCACTGAAAAACATTTATGAAATTCTTCAAAGAAGACATACAGATGGTTAATAGACACATGAAAAGATGCTCAGCATTATTAATTATTAGAGAAATGCAAATCAAAACCACAATGAGGTACCAACTCATATCAGTCATAATGGCTATCATCAAAAAGTCTATAAATAATAAATGCTAGAGAAGATGTGGGAAAAAAGGAACTCCAACACACTGCTGTGTGTGTGTATGCTCAGTCATGTTTGACTCTTTGCAACCCTATGAACTGTAGCCAGCCAGACTCCTTTGTCCACAGGATTTTTCAGGCAGGAATACTGGAGTGGGTTGTTATTTCCTTCTTCAGAGGATCTTCCTGACCCAGGGATCAAACCCACATTTCTTTCATCTCCTGCATTGGTAACTGGATTTTTCACCATTGAGCCACTTGGGAAATCCCCAACACACTGTTGGTGGGAATGTAAATTGATATGTGGAAAACAGTATGGAAGTTCCTTAAAAAACTAAAAATAGAGCTACCACATGAGCCAGCAATTATACTCCTGGGTAGATATCTGGGGGAAAAAGGAAATACTAATTTGAAAAGATACATGCACCCCAGCGTTAATTGCTGCACTCTTTGCAATAGCCAAAATATAGAAGGAACTCAAGTGTGTGTCAACAGAAAATTGGTTTAAGAAGATGTGGCACCATACACACATAAATATATATATTTTATATGTATATATGTATGTATATTGTGTTATACAGATATAAAAAGTAATGAAATATTGCTTTTTGAAGCAACATGGATAGACCTAGAATATCATCCTAAGTGAAGTCAGAGAAAGACAAATATTATCTAATATCACTTATATGTGGATTCTAAAAAAAAAATAAAGCAAATTAATGTATATATAAAAAGAAACAGACTCACGGACATAGAAAGTAAACTTACGGTTACCAAAGGGGAAAGAGAGGGATCAATCAGGAGTATGAAATTCACAGATGCAAACTACTATACATAAAATAGAGAAGCAACAAGGATTTACTGTATAGCACAGGCAACTAGAGTACCTTACAGTAAGGGATTAGATCTGATAGACAGAGTGCCTGAAGAACTATGGACGGAGGTTCATGACATTGTACAGGAGGCAGTGATCAAAACCATCCCAAATAAAAAGAAATGTAAAAAGGCAAAATTGTTGCCTGAGGAGGCCTTACAAATAGCTGAGAAAAGAAGAGAAGTGAAAAACAAAGGACAAAAGGAAATATATACTCATCTGAATGAAGAGTTCCAAAGAATGACAAGGAGAGATAAGGAAGCCTTCCTAAGTGAAAAATGAAAAGAAATAAAGGAAAACAATAGGATGGGGAAGATTAGAGATCTCTTCAAGAAAATTAGAGATACAAAGGGAACATTTCATCAAAGATGGGCACAATAAAGGACAGAAATGGTATGGATCTAACAGAAGTAGAAGATATTAAGGAAAGGTGGCAAGAATACAGAAGAACTATACAAAGAAGATCTTAATGACCCAGATAACCATGATGGTGTGATCCTCACATAGAGCCAGACATCCTGGGGTGCGAAGTAAGATGGGCCTTAGCAAGCATCTCTATGAACAAAGGTAGTGGAGGTGATGGAATTCCAGTTGAGCTATTTCAAATCCTAAAAGATGATGCTGTTGAAGTGCTGCACTCAATTTGCCAACAAATTTGTAAAACTCAGTAGTGGCCACAGGACTGGAAAAGGTCAGTTTTCATTCAAATCTCAAAGAAAGGCAATGGCAAAGAATGTCCAAACTACTTCACAGTTGCACTCATCTTACACACTAGTAAAGTAATGCTCAAAATTCTCCAAGCCAGGCTTCAACAGTAAGTGAACTGTAAACTTCCAGACGATCAAGCTGGATTTAAAAAGGCAGAGGAACCACAGATCAAATTGCCAACATCTGTTGGATCATTGAAAAAGCAAGGGAGTTTCAGAAAAATGTCTACCTTTGCTTTATTGACTATGCCAGAGCCTTTGATTTTGTGGATCACAACAAACTGTGGAAAATTCTTAAAGACATGGGAATACCAGGCCACCCGACCTGCCTCCTGAGAAATCTGTATTCAGGTCAAGAAGGAACAGTTAGACCCAGACAGAACAATGGACTGGTTCCAAATTGGGAAAGGAGTATGTCAAGACTGTATATTGTCACCCTGCTAATTTACTTACATGTAGAGTACATCATGTGAGATGCGGAGAAATATCAATAACCTCAGATATGCAGATGACACCACCCTTATGGCAGAAAGCGAAGAACTAAAGCACCTCTTGATGAAAGTGAAAAAGGAGAGTGAAAAAGTTGGCTTAAAACTCAACATTCAAAAAACAAAGATCATGGCATCTGGTCCCATCACTTCATGACAAATAGATGTGGAAACAATGGAAACAGTGAGAGACTTTATTTTTTGGGCTCCAAAATCACTGCAGAGGGTGATTACAGCCATGAAACTAAAAGACACTTTCTCCTTGAAAGAAAAGCTATGACCAACCTAGACAGCATATTAAAAAGCAGAGACATTACTTTGCTGACAAAGATCTGCCTAGTCAAAGCTATGGTTTTTCCAGCAGTCATGTATGGATGTGAGTGTTGGACCATAAAGAAAACTGAGTCCCGAAGAATTGACGTTTTTGTACTGTGGTGTTGGAGAAGACTCTTGAGAGTCCCTTGGACTGCAAGGAGATCCAACCAGTCCATCCTAAAGGAAATCAGTCCTGGGTGTTCATTGGAAGGACTGATGCTGAAGCTGAAACTCCAATACTTTGGCCACCTCATGTGAAGAACTGACTCATTTGAAAAGACCCTGATGCTGGGAAAGATTTAAGGGAGGAGGAGAAGGAGATGACAGAGGATGAGATGGTTGGATCGCATCACCAACTTGAAGGACATGAGTTTGAGCAGGCTCGGAGAGTTGGTGATGGACACTGATGATGGAAGCCTGGTGCACTGCAATCCATGGGGTGGCAAAGAGTCAGACAGGACTGAGCGACTAAACTGAACTGACTGATAGTAAATTACAGTGGAAAATAATCTGAAGGATATATATATATAAATATATATAAATATAATATATAAATATATAATATATATATATATATAAACTGATTCACTTTGCTGTATACCTGAAACTAAAATAATATAGTAAATAAATTACAGTTAATAAAAAACTTTTCAAAATTATAACATTGAAGAAAACACACTTGACTTGTTCACAATTATGGAATTAAACATGAGAAAGAATCATCACCAAAATAGCTCTAGTTTTACTGATCTATGAGGTACAATTTGCCGTTGTTTGAATTTATTTTTTTTTTAGACATTTAGACCTTGCAAAATGGTAAAGTGCTGATAAGATTATATATTTAGAGAACCATACTTCCTACAATCAATATATATATGTTTTTAATTTACTTTAGTGTAGTAACTCCTTTACAAAATCTATTTTTGGGAAATCTGACTCATCCATAGCGTCCTTTTAACTTTTCTGTTCAAATAATACTGAGAGAAATAGCTTAGTTTTTTGAGAGACTTTCTTAACTAATCCTTAAGTCAGTGTGGGGGACACTGAAACCTTTTTGTCCTGAGTTGACTCCACCATCTTCCTCAGTGAACACTCTTTGGAAAGAGTTCTCCCCATCATCTGGCTGTACATGTAAGATACATAAGAAGTCCTGAGGACATCAAAGCTCTAGTGTCTAAGAGGCTTGTCTACTTCAGTAGTTGTTTTAAGAAAATGTCATTCTTCTTTCTATATGCACAGGTTCAACTTAAAGAAATCATCGAAGAGCTTCCTGATAAAATGGATACTGAATTAGTAGAATCTGGATCGAACTTAAGTGTTGGGCAAAAACAACTGGTGTGCCTTGCCAGGAATATTCTCAGAAAAAATCAGATATTGATTATTGATGAAGCCACAGCACATGTGGATCCAAGGTATGGAGCTGAGATTCATGAAACTTGGAATCTGAATTTTAAATATGGTAAATGGGAAATATTTAGTGATGTTGAGAAATGTTTTTTATGTGCTCTGTTTGCCCCAAAGACATCTCCTGATAACAATAATTCCAGAAAACAGAGGAAGAAATCAAAACGTGGTAATAATGTTGTTATCAGGCATCCTGAGAGAGCTAGATTTGTAAATCCAGCTCCTGATAGTTTCAAGTAATTTGGCAGGAAGAAAACTTTCCATTGTTTTATGAAAAGTAGTAAGTTTCCAAGTAGACTTTCCCCTGGGTTGGGAAGATTTCATGAGCAGGAAATGGCAACCCACTCCAGTATTCTTGCCTGGGAAATCCCATGGACAGAAGAGCCTGGTGGGCTATAATCCATGAGGTTGCAAAAGAGTCAGACACAATTTAGCAACTAAACAACAACAAAGACTTTTTATACTTAGTGTTTCAAGAGCAGGATTATGTCTTAACTATTGATTATTAAAAGCATAAAAATATCATGTGATATTTTCAAGTCTTAAGTCTGCTTTTCCTGTCTTTACTTAACTAAATGCAATTCTTTGATTCCAGCACTGATGAGTTAATACAAAAAAAGATCCGTGAGAAATTTGCACAGTGTACTGTGCTAACCATCGCACACAGGTTGAGCACCATTATTGACAGTGACAGGATAATGGTAAGGCCCTCACCTATGGGATTTCCATTGTCTCCATTTACCTTCAATTTTTAAATTTATTCTTCCTTGTATAACTTGATTAAAACTTCTAATTAATTAATTAATTCTTTTTTTCCCCTCTCATCCTTGACAATAACTCAAGTACTTAAGTGTAGTTTCAGAATGTACTATTAAATAATACATTCAGTAATTTTCTATTTCCATTTAAAAGTTTATTTGAATTGCTGTTTTTTTTTAAGGTATCCAACCATGAAAATATTCCAAACTCACAATGAGACTTCAGATTTCAGAGTGGTGCAACAAAGTCATTTTTACTGTGTCACAGTTATTTCAGCATTTTTGTATTCCCTTAATAAAAACAGCATTTCATTACACTGCCAGGCAGTTGTTAGGTGAAGTTGAAGAATTTCCAAGTTGTTGGGACATTTACAATATGTGCTCTCAGAGGGGAGTCATTGAGGAGAAAACGCCTAATGAGAAAAAGTATTTAAACAGAAAGGATTTAATAAAGAAAATTTGTTACACAAGAATTGGAGGACTGGAAAAATGAATCACTGGGGTAATAATTTTAGGAAGAAATGACTATGTCCTAGGACAGATCTCCAGACCTAAGACTCAGAGAAGAAGTCTTATGAGTCAGTGCTGAGTCCTCCAGTTCAGTTCAGTTCAGTACAGAAATTAAAAGATGCTTACTCCTTGGAAGGAAAGTTATGACCAAACTAGCTAGCATATTCAAAAGCAAAGACATTACTTTGCCAACAAAGGTCCGTCTAGTCAGGGCTATGGTTTTTCCAGTGGTCATGTATGGCTGTGAGAGTTGGACTGTGAAGAAAGCTGAGCACCAAAGAATTGATGCTTTTGAACTGTGGTGTTGGAGAAGACTCTTGAGAGTCCCTTGGACTGCAAGGAGATCCAACCAGTCCATTCTAAAGGAGACAAGTCCTGGGTGTTCTTTGAAAGGACTGATGCTAAAGCTGAAACTCCAGTACTTTGGCCACCTCATGCGAAGAGTTGACTCATTGGAAAAGACCCTGATGCTGGGAGGGATTGGGGGCAGGAGGAGAAGGGGATGACAAAGGATGATGGCTGGATGACATCACCGACTCGATGGACATGAGTTTGAGTGAACTTCAGGAGTTGGTGATGGACAGGGAGGCCTGGCGTGCTGTAATTCATGGGGTTGCAAAGAGTCGGACATGACTGAGCGACCTCCAAGGGGAGGTCATTGTCTAGCTACTGGTCATATTTGTGAGTGAGCATGATGAGGCTAGTTCTCCATGTGCTGATAGAAGCTGGAGTTATGCTGCAGAAGTAGCAGAAAGGAGGGAGACCATTTGCTCTGCTTCCCACCTTCCTCCTCCCTCTAGTGCCCCCTACTGGCAGAACCTCACAAAGGGCCAGCAGGCCAAAGAGCCTCTGAAATATGATTTGCAGAGACAACTTCTGCATCACAGATGAAAGTGTAGAAAGAAAGGCAGATGGAGACTGAGTGACTGTAGATGGACAACTAGCTAGTCTCTCTCTCTTATTTTTTTTTTACTAGCAAG